>NC_079534.1:9921207-10543707 GCF_003711565.1 Takifugu flavidus | reverse complement strand
TTTTTTTCCCCAGCTATGCTCTATTAAAAACTACTGTATCGTGTGTTGTGCATGTATACACAATCAACACTCTGGATGATTTATTTGTGATGCCATCAGTTTGATTGGTTTAATATAACTATATTTTATTCTTATCCTTTTGGGTAACAAGTTCTCACTAAAAAGAGCAAGTCTGTACTTAGTAACAGTAATAAACAAAAACAAAAGTAATGGGAAGTTCATTTTAGAGTGACTCATTATGAAGCAAAAAGAGGAAGTTTAGTTGTTAAAAGAGACACTTCGAGAAGGAACGCCTTTCAATGCCGTTAGTGTGGTTAAAGGATTAAGTGCCATCTCTCTCTCTCTCCTACAAGAAGACTCCTGATAACACCATGAGTGTTGAGGATACAGACTTTGACAATGATTTGGCCATTCTTTGTGACATATCAGACTTGGAATCCATCACTGGCGCCATCTTCATCCTGATCTTCGTGTTCAGTGTCACAGGCAACCTCCTCGTCCTTGCCATTCTTCTGTTTGGTGAGAAGCTCAAAAATATCACCAGTCTGTTTATCCTGAACCTGGCCTGCTCTGACCTGGTCTTCACCCTCACCCTCCCATTCTGGGCCTACTATCAGCTGCACCACTGGGTGTTTGGTGAATATGCGTGCAAACTCCTGACTGCCGCCTACATTGTTGGCGTGAACAGCAGTGTCATTTTGCTGACCGCCCTCACCGTGGACCGGTTCGTCACGGTGGTGCTGCAGTGGCCGAACGACCCTTCGAGGAGGAAAAGGTTTGCGGTGGGCTCCTGCACGGCTGCTTGGCTCATCAGTGCTGCAGCATCCGTGAACGATGCTATAACTGTCAAGGTGGAAACTCAGTGGAACAACTTGTCCTCATGCGAAGACACCTCTCCGGAATCTCATGTCAACCTAGGCTATTACCTCCATGTTTCGCTGCTCTTCTTCCTCCCTTTCACCATCATCGTGTTCTGCTACTCTTTCATCCTCAAGACTGTCCTGCAGGCTTCCAAAAGGGGAACCTACTGCACCGTGGTAATGATTTTATGTATTGTTGCAGCCTTCTTCATCTGCTGGGGTCCGTACAACATTTTGCTCATCGTCAAAAGTTTTTATAAACCCCAAAGCTGTTACGCAGAGGATACACTGTACGTCGCCTACTCTGTCTGCCGTATCATTGCATACTCGCACTGCTGTATGAATCCGCTGCTGTATATGATTCCAAAGACATCCAGAAAACACATTTGGAGCATTTTGTGCTGCAGGAATTCAAAGGAGAGAGATAATGTTGCTGGACAGAGCACCACTACCATGCACAATGCAGCATTCACAGTCCAAAACTCTACTGTGTTCTTGTGAGATATTCAGTGTTTTGTGTGTTTGTTTGTTTTAAATACATCAGTCAAGCTTCATCAGTCTTATAAATGAAGCTAATCTAAAAATACAACAAAAGGGGAACCGAGTAAAGCTTTACATGTTTGCAGAAGTTTTACTGCAGAAGAGGTTCTATCAACAGAGAAAGTGGAAGAGAGCCAGTAAAGGAGAAACCAAGCTTCAAGTAAAACTAAAAATTCTGTTTTGATATCAAGCCTTTTTTTAAAAAAAGAAAAAAGAATCACCTCATTTCCACAGCAGAAGACAAGACAATAACATGATACAAGTGTTTTACAATTTTTTTGTTTTTCCACTTACTATTTCTAATCAAATTAAATATTGTATTTTAAATAATGGCATCAACTTGTGCACACAAATACGACAAATTCTGCTGAAGGATTTTGTCCTTATGGGCTGCAAAAAGGCTCTTTAAGGCAAAAGAAATAGTGCTCTTTACACATTTTTTGCTCTTGCTTCTTTTGAACCTTTTAATTCTGTCAATGTACTTGAATGGTTGAGTAGTGCGACCCCAATGGCTCCACGGGGGGCCCCAGAGAAGAGAGTACAGGGACCGCTCAGCAGGCCACTGTAACAGCACTCGTATCTGTCTCTGGGGGTAGATTAAGCTTAATTAACTAAACCATCCAGCACGCTTGGATGAATGAGTACAAGTCAAGGGCAGAGCAGTCGCAGGCGTGCTCACACATTCTCTGGCAGCCACTACAGAAGATTTGGTTTACAATTAGGTGATTTGCTGTGTTTGAAAACACCAAATGATGACCAAAATGATGATCCTTAATTTGATGCAGCCAAAATTAATAATCAATAATGCTGAATTAAAAGTCAAATTCTGTGGCTTTTCTTTTCTTTTTCTGTTTCGGGCCATGTAGGCAACCCTCACCTCGGTCTTGCATACACAAGACAGAAACAATTACATTTGCCTCCTTGGACAGGCTCAGCTGATGAGAAGTGTGCTCAAAATATGCTTTTTGTAAATTAAACAATACGAGACAAGACTGTTTTAACGACATAAACCATTAAAAAAGAAGTACAAAACATTACTTTGCTGCTCTTCTCTCCCCCTCCCCTCCCCTCCCCTCCTTTCCCTTTCCTTCATTTCCTTCCCCAGATCATTTTCTTAGCAAATGATGTTGTTGTTCCAGTCTGTTTTTAGCCACAAGCTACACAGCTGTTGCTGTTTTCTTGTGTCGTCTCTGTTACTAGCCCTCCCTGGCCTTGGCATTCACGCCCTGCTCCTCTTTTCTCCGGGGCAACACTGCCTCCTCTTTCACTTCGGCATCTCCCCCTTTAATTTCAGTTATCTATAACAATAATTATTCCGGCCATATGTGAATTTAATTGATGTTTTTTTTCCTTTCTTTTTTTTGCCCAATGCACGCATGCATGTGTATGTGTATGTGTGTGTGTGTGTGGGGGGGGGTTTGGTACTAATAAAGTCTTGTTATATGTTAATGTGGACTGTCAGCGTGTCAGCATCGTCATCATGACCAACTGTTTTAGTGAGCAAATACAGATGACTTAATCCTGGAACATCAAATACTGGCGTGGGTGACATTTTGCTAATGCAGCTCATCCTGATTAAATATGTCATGGGAATAAAATGTAAAAAAAATAAAATAAAATGATTAGATACATGGTTTAACACACAATCATAGTTGACATGGATCTATACATGGACGTTGAGGTGCACTTTGACCTTCATTTCACCACTAGAGAGCACACTAGCGCACTAGTTCACCATCACTGAGCCACATCACCTTTTTCCTCTCTATACGCGTAAATAAATCACTGCACTATTCTAAGCACATTCAAAAGTTTTCTCTTGTTATATAGTTATATTCTTTTGATGTACACTCGTCCCACATCATCACCATTATCTTTATATTTTAGGTTCACCCTCCTCCTTCACCTGCTGTTGTCAGATAGAGAAGAACGGAGATTAACTATCACGGCTTAATTAAAAAATCAAACATCTGGATATTCAGACTGGGCCTGCTGTAGAAATGCGGCCGCCTCTTATAAGAGTGGCCATTTGTTGTATCAAGCAGCGCGTCCTGATGTTTTTCTTGCTACATTTTCCCCCCATCTGTCCGATATGAAGTGTATTTTTAACTACCGTACTTAGATTCACTTTTCATATCAGATTTAAGGTTCTTTAAGTGGAGAAGAACCTATGTGCAGCATCTAGACTTGGAAATTGCCCGAAAAAGTTACCTGGTTGGGGGGGAAATGTGTGTTTTTATTCAAATATTTTTTCATGCAAAGGTTTAGGCCTCCCTGACAACTTGGTTTTTTAATTTGTCATACCATAACAATGCCTCTCAGGGTGAAAAAGCACAAGTGTCTCATCCTGCTGTGAAAAAAGATCCTTTCTTGGATGGTCCTGTTGAGAACTGGACCCCCAGACCTAGCTGGCACCGTCTACCCAACACTCCACCCGCTGAGCTAATATCCTACAGACACCTCTTTTTGGCTTAGCCCTCTGTATCCTCAGGCAGCACCAGCTGCCGTCTACCTCCGATCGCACCCCACGCCCTGGATGTGTTGTCCTCTACCTGCTTCATTCCTTCTCCTCCTCCTCCTCTTCCTCCTCATTTCTAGGTGTTCTATCACCCCCATTGTGGCCTCAACTTTCCTAAAGGTGAACAGAAGTGATCCTCAATAGCACGGTGCATGACTAATGGTGGAAACATGTTAAAATCATCGTAGAAATGTCCTTGGGAAGACAAATGAATTTTCAGCAGAATAATTAACTTAATTAACAAATTTGCATGCATATTCATCAGGGCCATTGAAGTCTTTCCAGCTCAGCTTGATGAACGTTGCTGTGTAATAACCAGCTCATTTACATTCTGCCATCCAGCGCCATTTGTGTGGATTACAGAGAAAAGGCAATGTGTGTGTGCGCGCGTGTGCGCGTGTCATGGAGGAGTGTGCTGTATCGATTTGACACACCGTGTTATTGAATTTATACCCTTACACCTTATATGCACACTGATTCCGAGGAAGATTTCATGCATGCCCACATTGGTGCACACATATTTCGCAGGCGACTGTGCCTTACCCCCGTTTCTCCCCTTCTTCCCCGTTCCTTTTCCCTCCCCAAACCCCTTCCCTCTGGTGGGCAGTTCTTGGCACTGATCCTGAGTCGTAAACTCTCGCGGCTCGCCAGACTGTGCAGTGTTAAAAACGTGAGGCCCTCCGCGCAGCCTCCCCATATCTGCAGGGCAATCTTTAAAGTCAGCAAGGTGTGACGGCGCAGACTGGCAGCTTGGCAGCCATGCCCGAGGACACCAACACTCTGTCAGCCGTGAACGGGTACCGTCGCATGCACTCGCCTAACTAATACGCTCGCCGTACATGTGCCTTTCTCATGCCTCATCTGTGCCAGTCAAAGACAAAGGAATTCATTATTTATATATAAAAAATCATATGGTGTTGTTTTGTGATTTAACAGGATAGAGTTAATTGGGAATTTCACACATGCTAAGGTAACTAAGGGCGAGATGATCCAAATGAATTAGAATAGGTTAATTACACTCTTTTGCTGCGTGTGACCTTGATGCGGCTGCACAGGGAAAAGTTGTTTTATTTGGATCAAATTTCTCAGAAAACTACACTGTCAACAAAACGAGAGAATGGTAACTTTTCAATAATGCTTTTACAAAGGAAAAGTGGAAAAATATGCCCTATGATTGTCACACATCTCACCAACATATCAATTTTATTTACTTAAAAAAAAAAGAAAAAATGCCCAGAAATCGCATTTGCGCCTTTACTATAAGCCGGCAGTGTCCTGCGATCTTGCAGGAGCAATTATCACATTCGTTCATTACATTTTTTAAAAGCTGCATCACCTGACATGTAAGAAAAAAAGTTGTGATATGCCACGTACCTAACTCCCTTCGCCTCTGTGATACTTTCTCCTACGCGTTTCGCTGCCAACATATGTTTGACACTTGAAGCTGCTATCATAGCTGGAAGTGTGAAAGAGAATAGTTGCAGTAATATGCTGTTCTTGAGTGTTGTGATGGGGGAAGATGATTTTCAGACACAGACCTGGTGTTTTTTTCCAAGGCTTGTGTGTGTTTGACTGTAAACATAAGTGAAAATTGTGATTGAAAGTCACAATTGAAATTGAAAATTTAAATATATATATATAAAATCTTTTTCAGCCTCTTTACTGTGTTTCTGACGCTTCCACTGAAACGGGACAAATACAAACCCACGACTGAACTATACAACTGAACTTCAAAACAGGGCTCATCTAAACCAAAATGTGTCACGCCGATGGGGGAACATTTACAGAGCCACAGCCACGATTTTATGATTCATAAGAAATATTCACTCTTGGAACATGAAAGCAGTTGATGGAAACAGCCAGATCCCCCACTGAAGACCCGTGTTGTTGTTTCTCTTCATGTTTGTTCCTACATCTGATCTCTGACTGCGCCTCACGTACAGCCAGAGATATGGATGATAAAGGCGATCTGGCATTTATATATAGAAGAGAAATGTGGCTATAACACAAGCGGAAGGGCGTGTTTTTTTCGGCACGAGCAGAGTCTATCAGAAAACTAACTTGTATCTCCTTTGTGTCCCTTCTGAGGCAGAGGGGCCCGCGTTTGACGCCGGTGCTGTTTGATGGTGCAATTGATGAGAAAGTTCTGAAGAAAGTCCCAAAGCCTCAGAGGAATTTGATTACCTCCATCCATTATCTGCACAGTGAGCAATCGTGAGGCTTGCCATCTGTCATCCGTTTCATTTGCATCGTCAACACCTGCCCTGCCTGTTTATGCCTTCACGTTTTTTAGAAGCTGTCTATTATGGCGAGAGGGTGGTGGTTTGGGAGGAGGGTGACTTTTCCTTCTAAATGCATTAATTCCACAAGTTCAAAGAACATATTGAGTGGCAACCACTGGGTTGATGTCTAATAGCATTTGGAAACACACCTTTTACTGCAGCAGGTTGGAGGAAAAAAATTCAAGCACTATGCTAAGGTAAACACACTTTTACTAGATAGGTAGGTAGGTAGGTAGGTAGGTAGGTAGGTAGGTAGGTAGGTAGGTAGTAGGTAGGTAGGTAGATAGATAGATAGATAGATAGATAGATAGATAGATAGATAGATAGATAGATAGATAGATAGATAGATAGATTATCACAAGAACACTGTGCTGCATACATTCACTCTCCTCCCTCCCTCCATCCTCCCCCATCCATCCACCCCATCTCCCATATCCCCAGGTGGTGCCGACGGCTGCGGGGCCCATTAGCGTCAGAATTCTTGCCTCCAGCAGGCCATGCGTGTCCCGAGTGACACATTTTTGGACCTACACCAAGAATCCAACCCTCACCAGACAGCTCACTTTCCCTAGTGTGTGTGTGTTTGCATGTGTGTGTGTGTGTTTGCGTGTGTGTGTGTGTGCGCATGTGTGCGTGTGTGTGCATGCGTGCGTGTGTGTGTCAGGGAGAGAGGGGTCTTGTGAACGCAGCATGGGTCCCACAGCAAATGCTTGAAAGGCAGTATGGGACAGATTGGTGATGGCACAGAATTGCCCAGAATAATAAAAAGAAACACAAAGATATTTTACATAAAAAGATCATACGTCAACGGGACGACGCTCCTGCCAGTTGGGACATTTGTTACAGTCATAACCTCCCACAAAAATCCTCCTGTCATGTCTCAGTGCTGCGTAAATTGTGGAAAAGTCTCCCCGCGCGCGATAAATTAATTGGATTTTGCTGATGCGTGTTGTTGTTCCTTGATAATCTTTGCCAGCTGAGGCTTGTGTACCCAATTTCCTCGCCCGCTCGTGGAAAAACTACTTCAAACTGAGACTTTCAGATTGAGCTCCAGCGTTCCTTGCGCGCGAGGTGTCGCTCCAGTTTACCTGATCTGAATATATACCCGTATTTGAGGGTCAGTGAAAAGTCTTATCAGTGGTGATTATGATCCAATACGTTATGAGTTAAGAAAGAGCAGCAAATCTCACTACAGCTATTATGAATGGATTCTTTCTTCATACTAATAGATAGTTAATTATGAACCTAATGACTCCTCACAAAGCGCTATATAATTAGTCTAGATGAGCCGAGAAAGTTCCTACTTGTTCTTACATGTTTAATGTTGGCGATCTCTCATTTCAAAATGGGAATGCTGGCGAGGGTGGTAAAACATTAGTGTCAGCGCTGCGGCAGAGAGATCTATCCATGGATCCATGCATCAGTGTGGCCTGTGTGTAATAATAAGAAGAACAGGATGGATTGGAATCTATTAACTACATGCTGTTTTCCTTCTAATTTTATAAAGATACAAAATGAAGTGCTGAAATGAATCTTGTCTCGAGGGTGTGACAAAAATATGGACATAAACAAATGAGTCACATAGTAGAAGCGGAGCAGAGAGCACCACACGGTGTTCATCGGTGAAACCCTTCAAATAGAAAAACTCTGCTGGCCATTATATTGTGAAAGAAATGGTTGTTTTTTTATCTGAAGCTTTTTAGTTTCTCATATCCTTGAGTGCTTCTTTGATGTATATGACCATCTTCACAAAACCATATGGTGTTTTGTAACGTACCCTGACAAACAACATGTCTGATGTGAGTAGTGTGATTCAACTGTTGTTGAGAAGGAACCTACATGGTGGAGCTCAAGAGTCTAACTCCTGGATCCAACCCTGACAGATACAATTAGGTATGGCTCTTTTAGCAAATGTTGTACTGACCATTAACATCTGATACACAAGCTGAGGTCCACTTGTAGGTGAGAGGCAGTGATGAAGTAGAGCTAAATCAAGCCAGATTAAGATCCTAGACGTATAACTTGTGCGAACTGGACTGCATCATCCCTTACAGGGTCATGGGGAGGGTGCTAGAGCCTATCCCAGCTGCATAAGGCAGAGTACGCCCCTGAATGAGTCGCCATCTCATCCAGGGCCCAATGTGAACATTTAGGTGTTCGCTACCCTGCCCGAAATGAGGCTCAAACAAGTAATTGACCATAAATCTAATTTTGATCGGGTACACCTTAATCTGGCGGGATTTACATCATTATGAGTCTTGTTACATTCTGATAATTAGCACATTGTTGCCATATTGACTCACATTGAAAGCGCTTGTGGCGATATGACAAGTGTCAGCCCATAAGACCAACTAAATCAGGCTGAAATGGTGTGGAACCCAGTCCAATGATGGTCTTGATTCAGCAAGATTTTCCCTTCGGCCAACTGGTATCCCTGGAATACCACTTTCCTGAGCGAAAACAGTTGTCTCCCTGGTAGGAGGTAAATCTATCTATCTATCTATCTGTCCGTCCATCGGTCCGTCTGTCTGTCCGTCCATCCATCCATCCATCCATCCATCCATCCATCCATCCATCCATCCATCCATCCATCCATCCATCCATCCATCCTCCATCCATCCATCCTCCATCCATCCATCCATCTATCTATCTATCTATCTATCTATCTATCTATCTATCTATCTATCTATCTATCTATCTATCTATCTATCTATCTATCTATATCTATCTATCTATCTATCTATCTATCTATCTATCTATCTATCTATCTATCTATCTATCTATCTATCTATCTATCTATCTATCTATCTAACTCTGCAGTACCATACCTACCAGATGCTCTTGTTTGCAGTCAAATTAATCTCAACCTCTTCACCCAGTAGCACGTGTTTGTGAATGTGCCCTGAAATAGGGTGTTGCTGGGGTGTCAGCAGATCGCACCCCTGTATCCTTCCTCACCTGACCCAAAACCCACCCCCCGCACACGCTTCCCGTCACACGCACTCAGAATACCCATAGTCAAAGGGCACAAACCACAAAGGTGATGTAGCGACAGATGCTCCCGTCACATACTTAGCATATCTCCACCTCCAGAATAGTTCATCTGCAGGAGGCAGTCTGTTCTCTTTCGGCGCCACTATTCATCACTCGTTATTTCCAACTCCCAGGTGGGGGGGATCTTTCACCGCAAAACCGCAACCAATATTTTTCCAATCTCACCAAATATTGTAATTAATACCTCTCCTCTCTCCTTCAGGGCCGATGTATCCCCCTCACCCACCCCACTCCCGCCCCAACCCTTTGGTGCCAAGTTCACCAATAGAGAGAAAGTACTTCCTGTGAGAGGCCAGGCTGGCTGCCAGCAGGACTGATCCACCAATCTGACATGTTAATGAGATCCTGGCCCAGGGTACCAGGGTGTCAGTCCTCCTCTGCAGCAGCATCAGCCCTGGCCTGACCAGCATACACACAGAAATAAATATATATGTACCATATATATGCGTGCACAAATGAATCAGAGCCACACACAGGCGGTTTGAGATGGGGGGGGGGGGGGGGGGGGGGGGTTCAGCTCCTTAAATCTGTCTAATTAAAACACAAATCCCTGCACTCCCCTCACCCACCAACCAAATCCTCTTTTCCCACATACACACACCATCACACCCCCACCCTGCCCCAGCCCCTCTGCCACCACCCTCGATTCCGCAGGAGAAATGATTATTAGGAATTTAATGGGGGAACGTTTCCCATCCCACACCATCTGGGGCCTGGGAATGGCGCAAAAACCCAGGATGCCTGCCGACGTGTTGGAGAGTGCCATTTTCATTTTTCTTGACTCCGGGTTTTCAGACAGGAAAAAGGCTCCTAATTACAATAAATTAGCATATTAGAAAATAATACAATACACTTTCCAGAGGTGTAGATCTGGGAAACTTTTCGCTCAACTTGCATGAGGGTCGCTGGCATCCTGCAACTTGTCCCTATAGAAGCGTCGTGTTTGTTTTGTGCTAATTATGACACCTCGGCTCATTGCAAATTCACCTCTATACGATATATATCCCCCATTTCTGTCCTTCACCTCCCACACAGAGCTGGTCCATATGCTTCCTCTGTCTCCCTGCG
Organism: Takifugu flavidus; assembly: GCF_003711565.1. Lineage (NCBI taxonomy): Eukaryota > Metazoa > Chordata > Actinopteri > Tetraodontiformes > Tetraodontidae > Takifugu > Takifugu flavidus. The sequence continues at coordinate 10,533,385 of NC_079534.1, read as the reverse complement.
TCTTCCACAGTCCCCCACCCTGCCAAACCCCCTAACCACCACGACCACCACCCCCTTCCCTCCGCACAGTGTAATGAGCTGCAGGGATGCAGGGGTACATGTACCAGATTGACCTGGTGCTAAACTGTGGCACGCCACCCATGCTGACCCTACGGGAGTTAAATAATGCCACTCCACCACCCCTCTCACAACCACCCCCCATCCCACACACACGCACACACATACTCTCCTCGACTTGCCTCTCATGAACACACACATGTACAGACTCCAAGCTGAAGTCAGCGAAGGAGATAAAGGAGGCCTGGTGGTGAAGGGCAGTGGAGCTAAAGAGGTGATTTTTAGGGTCTCGTGGGGATCTCTGGTAACCAGGTTTGGAGTGTTTCTAAGAGGAGGAGGAGGAGAGAGGGAGTAAGGGTAGAAAACTAATTTGTGATTTGTATTATTTTCAACACTGAGCTTTTAAAAAAAAAAAAAAAAAAAAAAAATTCTGCTCACCCACCGAATGTCCCACATCATTTTGACCTGCTAAAAATGATATATTTCTACCTTAAAAGACTGCTGGATCAAAATACACCAGAAGCCAGGGCATACATGTCTCAAAAACAATACATTTTTAAAAACTTTTTAAATGTCCGTTTTTTTTTCATACGCGGGCTTATTTAAGGTTTGTGCCAGTCACCTGTTCTCCTCTTCATATAATATCATTTTGATAAACAGAAATTTTTAGAATTAATTTTTTGCAAAGAGATCACTTTTACTTTTTGATGTTAAAAGCAACGCGAGTAATTAACGCCTGGTTGTGCTGCGGGAACTATGGGATTCAATTAAAACAATATATTCTAAGGTCGACCTTTAGGAGAAAGTGTGTTTGCAGCTAAGCCTCAGGTCTAACAAAATAATATTTAGGGTACTTTCATAGAATTATAGATTTCAAAAGCAATAAAATAAATATTTTCATCGATGATAAACATAATTACTTTCCCTTTTCTCTTTTGATCGCGCGATTCTTCTTTTAAACTCCGTTTTAGAGGATCAAATTTAAAGTTGCCAGAATGTCAAATCAATTTTATTTTCGTTTCTTTGGAGCGCGACCAGCTTCTGCAGGCGCTGCGTCCCTGCGGGTCTTTCTCCCCAAACTGGGAGGACTGGGATCAGATGCGCATTCGGCTGCCATCCAACACCTTGTGGGCATTTTTGTCACAAATCAGCCCTGTGAGTGATTGGATTGACGTCCACGATCGTAAGCCAGAAAAAAAGAGCCATATGTAGAGTTTCAGCTCGATCACATTATATAAAGATTCGCGCTTAGCACTTTAACTGATAAAAAAAAGAAAAAAGGATTTTAAAAACGTGAAAGTTGAGTTGATTCTGATACGCCTCGGCTGCTTTTCCAATCCAAACCTCAGAGAAGGAGTCCATGTCTGACATTAAAATATAATAATGAATGAACAACGTTACGAACTTGTAATTTATTTGTGTGTATTTTTTGTGCATTTTATTTTTCTGACAGTCAGTATTGTCAAATTGGTCATCTTCGTGCTGGCCATCATTTTCACATGAAAGCTGAGAATCTGTGCGACAACGTAAAAGCCTCGAACAGCATCTTTGTTTTATAACGACAAAACACATCACAAAAACATGAACACGTGACTTCACCAAGAGTTCGATCCATAATTTCTGGTCTGTGTGAGAGAGGGGGGTGGGGGGTGAGACCATGGTGGAGGTGGTAAAAACAAAACAAAAATGAAGTATATTCCAATATTCGATCATCATTTTGGACAACTTACACAAGCAACAGAATCGATGAGCGCAGCCACCAACATTGGAGCGTCGCAGCCGCTATTCAGCGGGAACAGACGAGTGTAGAAAGTACACAGCGCTGTTCCCAAACTTCTGTTGCATATGTATGGTCAGCATCTCTGTTTTTAAGGCAGGTTTTCGTTCACTTCACACAGAGCGAGTCCGTCTCCCCTCGACCCTCAGCTGCATATACAAGGCAACATAAACCGACTTTAGCAGTTTGAAAATTCATATAAAATACTGTTGGATTTTACAATAGGTGTACAATATAATATCCACATTCCAGTTGACAGACTTCTTAAATTAGCTTAAATAAATAAATAAATACGATCATCATTTACATACACCTGATCACATCGATTTACTCCAAACACCAAGTGCATCTACTCTGTCTGCGCATTTAGGACCGAATTAGACCACTCGTCCCCCAGATATAACACATGCACGCTTCAGCTGTGATCGTGTGATTTAGATATTAGATTATCCGAAACGGCCCGCTGAAAGGGAAGTACACATGTGTCATTTAATAAATAAAGATTGCATTCGGCTGTCTTGCATAGATCGATTGACCTTCATTGCTGACAATTTCGAGATCTGTCCCTGCCAATACCTTCCTGCAACAGGGTTCCTTTCTTCTTTATTTAGCTGATTTTTATTATTTTTATGCGAAATCATGAGACGAATGTGTTGTAGCCCTGATTAATTAAAGACGTCCAATTACTTGTCCGTTCTGGGTTATCCATATCATGGCGGACATCCGCTGTTCTGCCTCTGAAATTGTAAACAGTCGGTGAGATTTGTTTTTAGAATTATGGAGACAAATGAGCTGCACTAAATCTGAGGCTAAATCTAACTTTTCGTCACATAAATTCGAACATCGGTCGTCTTTCTTTTACTGCATATCACCGATTTAAATTCAGCGGGACAAGAATTGAGCAAAAATGGAAATACTTAATCAGTTTCGCAGAATTTTAACTGTCAAAGAAACATAAATAAATAAGACTTGACATTAAACACATAATAAATCAGCGATTTTTTGTTTTTGTTTTTTTTGCAGCGCATCAGCGTATCTGCTGTCCATTTTGTTCTCCTGTCAACCTCTGCAAGAACAAATTGCCTCTTTTCTAAACTTGTTAAACTAGTTAAACTTTGTACAGGTGATTAATTGTGGAATGCGCCGTTAACCTCCCCTTGCGGTTGGAAGGACTGGCCGCGGACGTGCAGATCGTAAGGGAAACGGGCCTCTGGGGAGACTCTGTACATGGAGTTGTGCGCAAGAGCCGTGCGCCCCGGCGCGCCACAGTAACGCATGTTGTAGTGACCACTTTTGGAGTACTCTGGATCTTCGTGTTTTAAGGAAAAAATTCCGTTAAAGTTCATTGGGGGGCTCAGCTGGCCGTCAAAATGAGGGCTCCCGCCCTCCGGGGATGGGTTCTCGTAGTAGGGCTCGTACACGCCGCCGTAGCTGTAGTGCCTGAATGACTTGGCGCCGCTGTCCAAACCGCTCCCGCTGTGACCTGGGGGTGTGTTCATGTCTGAGCCAGGGTACGAGTATATGGCTTCGTAGGGCGATCGGCCAGAGAACATGACCTCTCCGTTGTGATCTGTGAGGAAATTTCTGGCGTTCAGCTGCAAACACCCGGCCACCAAATTGGTTGTTGGCTGCGATAATCCTTTGCACAAAGTCTGCACGAAGGTTAGCAGGTCCGGTCTTTTCCCCGCGCTCAAAGTCTCTGTGAGGGCCCAGATGTAATTTTTAGCCAGTCTTAGAGTTTCGATCTTGGATAGTTTTTGAGTTTTTGAGTAGCACGGCACAACTTTTCGGAGGCTCTCCAGCGCTGCGTTCAACCCGTGCATCCGGTTCCGCTCCCGGGCGTTGGCTTCCTGGCGCCGGACCCTGGATCTGTCCATCGGCTCCCTGGCGTGCTTCTTTTTCCGGGGCCCTCTTTTCTTTGGAAGGCCGTCGTCGTCGGGATCGTCCTCCCTGTCGTCCTCATCCCTGTCGGAGATGTCATCGTCGGCCTCCCGCATGGCTGAGTGCGACCTGTCCGGGTTGTGCTGTCGCTCCTGCTCCAGGCTCTCGGGCAAGCTGTCGCGGGAATAGCTGGCACCAAACCGCGCCTCGCACATCGCATGAGATTCCTCGAATGGCAATGTCAACATCTCTCCTGTGGAAACAAAGAAGAATTTATGGGAACGGAGCCCCACCAGCGCCTTGCGTTCAGTTAATTGCCTTGTGAACGGGTCGTTCCCAGAGGAAGAGGAGCAAATTGTCATGCAGGGGCGGCGACACAGTTTTTGCAAAACCAAACTCAGTTACAAAATAATCATTTAACATAAACCCAAAATCAGACTCGGGGATACTCACCTCCTGTCAGAATGCAGTGCGCATTTTCTCAAGTATCTTCTCTGAATCTGCAGCTTCTTCTGTTCTGTGTCCCGCTCTCTTCTTCTCTCTCTCTTTCTCTCTCTCTCCACACACACGCTCCCTTCTCCCTCTCTTTGAGGAATGACACTCATGCCAGTAGCGGGTACCGATGCCATCTGCCGCTGACGTCTTGTGGCAGCCGGGACCACGTGTTCGGCGTCCCACGGGACCTCCGCGCCGCACCGATCATCTGGCAGCTCCTGTAATGGGCACCAGGAGGCCCGCGTTTACCGTCAGAAACACTGAGCAGAGAGGGATAATAACTAATATCCGCCTTTCCTGTTGTAAGAGAGACAAATGAAGGTGTTTCATGTCAGAGAAGCGAGTGTCGTGCGGGACAACCGCAACAGGTTAAACGGCGTCACGTGCGACTCAGGAATTAAAGGGACATTTCACTAGAATATTAAAAGCCTTAACAACGTTCACCACCATCAAAATGACGACTTGTCTTATTTGTTCTTTGCGTTTCATTCAAATAAGGCTCAAGTTGTAGCCTACAATGATCAGCACATGAGGAGGGTTACTGTAGTGACCTTTTACTTTCTGGATTTGGACTGACACAAGCGAGGCGCTCTTGGCTTGCGTCACGACCCTCACAGACGAGGCAAATGCTTGAGAAGCAGGAGCTCGAACTGCATATTTTTTATGCTTCATGAATTCAATCCAATCCTTCATTCACGTCTCGTCATGAAAATTCATTGTAATTACGCGTAAATGCGCATCCACTCTAATTTTGAAAAAGCCACGATCTTCTAAGCCCATCACTGGGTTGCGCATCATCAAACATTTATTTATTTCGTTGACAGTAGTTAACATCTAAGTATGCGCGGAAAACAGAAATGGAACTTTTATCACATCTTGTGCGAAGAAAAATTGTGTTTTGTTCGTTTGTTAACAGAGTCAATGAGTAACACCAAAACCACTGAGTATGTTCGATCGGGATGATGATGAGAATGATGAAGAACTCTCAGAGTCAGGTTTAAGGATGTCAGGTTTAAAAACAAGCGAAAAGGCACTGTTCAACGCTGTCCTCGATTATTTGGTTTTAAGAGAAAATCACAGCATCCACACAACAAACTGGGGTTGTTTACTGACATAATGTTGGAAAGTCTGCAAAGGAATTCCAGCAGGCCTCTCACGTGCAGTGTGTGTGTGTGTTGTGTGTGTGTGTGTGTGTGTGCGTGCGTGCGTGCGTGCGTGCGTGCGTGTTTAAATACCAGAGGAGTGTGTTTTGTGTTGGTACCTCAGGACCGCGGACATTAAGTACACCCTGTGGAAATGGCCCAGTGGCACACTGCCAGCTCCACAGTGGGGCACAGCTGGCACTCGATATGGCTATATGCACTCCTCAGTTATGTGGAACGCGCGCACACTCACACACACGCACGCACACGGGTCTCACACACAGACACTTGCCTGCGAATGACCTTGTTGCAAGGAGAATCAATTAAAGAGATTTATCAATCTGTCTTTATTGGCTATTGTGGAAAACATCGATCAGCGACAATGAAAAGGTGAGTCGTCCCCGGGTCTGACTGAGCCGGCGTGGACCCTCCGAGGTGCGTGAGAGACGTTCACATGCGGGGGGTGGGGGGTGAGAGTGTGCGTGAGACATGGCCCTTAAAAAGCGGGTGACACAGCATCCAAAACCGCACTCATAGATCCATTCTAAATAATAATAATGATAATAATGGATGATATACTGCCGCTTCATCACTGATGTCCTCAGCTGGACTGCCGATCGTTCTGGTCCAGCGCGCGCGCACACACGCACACACACGAGCATCCGATGAGTCAAACTCCCAATCTCAGTCTAATCAGTTGACTGCACTAATTGCAAATGCAAATATGCAAATTTATATTAATTAATTACTCCACTAATTAGTTCTCTTGTCTTTTCAGGTAATAAATCACGGTGTGGTTGGGCGAGGAAGAAAAAGGGACGCAGGCAGAGACGCTGCGGCGATCTTTTGTCTGCGGGAAAACCTGGTTTCAGAATTTTTTTACACACTTTTTCCGACCAACTTTCTTTGCACTCTCTCTCTCTCTGTCTCTCTCTGTCTCTCTCTCCACCCACTCAGTTTGAAGCTGGTTAATTATTTCAACTGGTATTTCATGTGTGGCGCATCAAGGGTGGAAGCATTTTAATTTGAGAGGTAAAACAAATAGCAAAGGATGGCAAATCAGTATGTCTCGCTGACAGCTCTTGCCTGTCATTTCTTTTAATTATCACATTATCAGTTTTTATAGGCGCGGCGCCGGATGCCGAGCTGCAAATGAAGGCGCACGATCGCACGCTGAGCTGCGAGCGTTTCTCAATTGCTGTCAGCAGTTAACGGGTGTGCGTGTGTGCGTGATGGGGAGGTTCGAGGGCGCATGAGCCCGTCTGAAGAGTTCCTATCTGCAGGTCATTTCATTTAGCGACACGGACGGATTTATTCTTAATGAGCTCCCGACTGATAATGGCCAGTGTTTGGTTGGCAACGGTCGGTGCGCGTAACTGGAGCCAGACCCAGTGAAAAGTGTTTCACTTTGAAATAAAACGTGTTTGATTTGAAGGTCAAAAAAATCCTGACCTGGCTTTCAGAAACCTAAAAATATTTTTTTTTTCAGAAATAGAAATAAGCAGATTATTTGGTGGGTGAAGCCTGTCCAGAGTCACGTGATACAAAAGCGGTTTTGAGCCCAAAGACAGAGAGCTCAAATGATTATTACAATTATTACAATTATTTCATAAAAGAGATCCCCTGTGACGTACTAAAACTGGATGAACAGTGCAATGTGAACATTCACGACGTATAAGCTTTATTTCATCCTGTTTTATCATCAATATGTTTAAGGAGGCTTGAGGCTTTACGACTGTAAAACATGTAGGTGGAATATTGGAGACTTGTAAGTCATTTCCTGTCGGGAATTTAGAAATTTTGTAGATATTTTATATAAAAGAGGGACAGGAAGTGCACACAGGTGTTCAATATAACTAGATAAATCTGTTGAAATCTAATTAAAGCTTGACAAAAATGACATCTGAGCTTAATAAGTCCTAAAGACGGATCAACAAAAGTTGGGGGAAAGCTGTTTTTTGTGTTTTTATTCTATTCCTGGGATTTCACACTCAACACATGATTCTGATGAGGCGTGTTTGACAGGTCGGCGGTGATACTTTTACTCTATTGCGTTTCCAAACACTCCATCCTGGATGGATATGAAGCGCATCCATGGATGCAGGTGAGGGTTGAGGATTGTGGGACTGATTACCGGGGGCCAGGTCCAGGACTGGTGTCCTCCAGCTGTGCTGTTCTACCCAATTAGAAGCTCCATATGCTGCATCACTCAGCTGCTGAGTGGCCGCACCTCCCACCCACACAGGTGTGTGTATGCATGTGTGTGCTCCACACTGTTGCTATTGTCTACACGCTAACAACACAAACAACCAGAATGATTTTATTTTTTTTAAAAGTTTGCCTCAAAATACACTAATCACTTTAATTTAGACCCAGAGTTGCAGCCCCCCACCCCCCACCCCCCACCCCACTCCTCCTAAACCAGCTCATTTACACCCAGATTTGAGTGTCACTGCTCCTTTGACTGGAAGCATGCAGGTATCTAGGTGGGTGGCACACCACCGCTAATAGCAATAAAATATGTGCCAATGAATAATGGATATGTTTTTGAAGATGTATAATGTAAAGATGTTGGTCCCATTCTCACTCAGGGACGGGATGCAGACGTTGCTGGAGGCTCCTTTTTTCAAAGCACAATCTGTTCTCACACGTTCAAAGTGACTGTGACAATCTGCTGCGCTTCACTGTTACACTTCTATATTCAGAAAGGGATAAGACAAATAAATGTGTCAGATATTATGTTTCATTAACTGTTGCATCTTTAGTATAGGAGGAACTCCAGACTGACAGCACTATACAGCATGTGCGTCAACAGCTGGGCCAATAGAACTGTAATGTATATTGGAATTACATAGGTTATTCCATTGTAGAGTGAATAAAAACATACATTTGGTGATTCGTTTTTTCTTTGACGTGTTCATTTTTAAGATCATCTCCCTTGTTTTAACCCCCCCCCCCCTTCCTCTGTGCTGGGAGCCATGTTGATTGACAGGGCGGCGATGTCGTCTTTCTCACCTAATCGACACTTTGGGTGTTGATATGATGTATGTCTTCCTCTGCTGTCATCAGCTGTCCTCCGCTTTCTGTCGCCTCACTGTTTCTGAACCAGCTCCTGGGGGCGTCTGTTTACAACCAAGAGAGGTTCAATTCTCGGGTGTCTGGGAATGTCCCGCTTCTGAAGCATCGTTATGCTGTAAATGATCTGAAATGCACTTGTTCTGTTGCAACAACTGACTAGTCTGTTCGGTCTGGGGGAACAAATAGTGTTGTTTTTTTTGTGGGGGTAAAAAAGACAATCAAGACACATTAGCTCGCTAAATATGAGGACCCATCAACTACAAGGGTTGCAGCTTAGTTACAGCCTTGGCCTCGTCTGCTATTAACAATTGTTGCATATTAATTAGACTTGACTTTTCCTCCTGTATCCAGCGTGTATGCTAACAGATGCTAATAGCATTCCAGATAGACCTGACACTGTCAATGACATTTGTATTTTTATATAATGAATTGTGTCTGTCGAGAGCCATTAATGACACATGAATCCCTTTTACCAGAACATTTTCTATGGAGACCCTGATGAGACTCCATTTCTTTGTGGAATGAAAGAACAACTGCGTTTGCACTGATCGGCACAACACATTCTGGGCCGTGTTTACCATAGACCATAATTTTTTCAATGTCTGGTGAAAAATGAAGCACTGACTTCATTCCCACTGCCGTCGCCACCGTTAAACGCAGCGGTGACATCGCTGGAAGTATCTTAACATGACACCACGCCATCTGTGTTTAACCGGTTTTAGTAGGAGCTAGCAACATGGTGCTGCGCTAAACTGGTTTGAAGATGACTTAAAGAGAAAGTGATGCATGACCAAAATAAAAAGCTGCTGTTATCCACAGAGTCGGATGTGACATGTTCCACTTGAGGAGAACAAAATTATCTGGAGTCTTTTTAAGCCCAGACTTCCATAACATGCCTTGACTTTCCTGAAATAGCACCAAGTGATACTAAAAGAACTTTTGTTTCGCAAATGAATGCCGCCAGCGTTTTAAACTAGAAGCTTGTGGTTTTAGCCCATAGCTAAACTTTGGAAAAGCTAGCAGCTAAAGCCTGACTGGAACTTGAAATGAGCTACCCGCTTTTATTGGTTGTTGTCTTTGAACCCTCAAAAGTCCAAAAAATAAAAATCACCAACTTTGAACGTCCAGCTTGTAGTTGCTGCTTAAAAACCTCGAGTGATTTACCCCCCCCAAACAACTAAACCAAAAAGTTTGCTTATTAAACACAATAAGCGAAAACAGCCTGGAAGGATGTGTGCAGCTAATGTATTAGCTCACAAACAAAGATGACGTAAACAGGGTCTGCTGTGCCCCGGCTGCCCACCTGAGGGGCTTACAGTTGGCAGCCACTTCTCCTCACCTGACAGGGATCCAGAGAGGAAGCACTCGGCCGTCAGTAGAAATAACGCCTTCCTCTTTATTTGCATGGAGGTGGGGGAGGTGGGCGGGAGTGTCGGCCCCCCGAGTCAAGCCGAGGGAATCTTGGCTCTTTAAGAGTTGGGCCATTTCCCAGACTCCACTCGCCGTACGTGTCAGAGGGGTCTTTGATTCTGGGCTCCCCATCAGTCGCTCAGAGGAGCTCTGCACTCCCTCCAGCCCCCAGATGAACTTTCATGCCTGTTAACCAGTCAGATGCGTTGTGCCGGCTTCACAGAGAACACGTCAGGCGTTTGTGGTGGGGTTAAAGGTCAGATTCCCACAAGGCCACGCCGGCATGGCAGCATCATCAAAAGTATTTCAAGACTTCAGAGCTGGAGAACAGAAATCAGACGACAGAGACAATCATATCGTTTCAAATGTGTGACATGATTTTTCTTACTTCGTTTTTGTTTTGCGCTGCATCAAAGTCCCTTGTATAATGACTACATGCCTCTATAAAACTAAATCACAGATTTAGAAAGACGTTCTAGAGTAATTTTAATCAGAAGTGAGAGTTGACTGTGAACACTCAACATGACCACCAGAGACTGGTGGAGGGAGCATTTCACTAATCTGTACTCAGTTGGCTCAAATAACTAACTTGAAGACACGTGTTATACTATAACTGGTGATATAGGACAAAAAGTCACCATCGCTAACCGGGCTAGCTTGCTATCTCATACAACACCCAATGTGAGTTCCTTAAACAACCCTAGTCAATTAACATCTGTCTGAATTTTTTACTGCAAGAAAACCAATAGATGTTTGGATCGGGGCAACTCCATGTTTGCACGTGTGCACGCGCACGTGCAAACATCACACTGGTGTTGCTGTTTGCCTCCTGATGAAAGAGAGGCAATCCTATTAGCAGGCCCAGACACAGAGTTCCCAGAGTTCCCACCCGTGGCTGGATGGTTGTGTCACGCAGAGGCAGAGTCAGGGAGCCGAGAAAGAGGAGAGACAGATGAGCGGATGCCTTCACACCCACCTCCGTGTCCTCCTCCACCCCTCCTGCTTCTCCTCCCACTCCTCCTCCAACGGGTAGTACTGGAGTTGGGCCCAGGAACTGGGACAGGAGGTGGGGAGGAGCACAAATGCCACACGTGCGCATAAATACATGGCCAAACAGCATCTGTGTGTGTATGTGTGTGTGTTGGGGGGGGGGGGGGGGGGGGGGAGCGCAGCATACACTCCTCATTTATGGTTTAATACACATCTTCAACATACACACAGAAAAACTGTTAATTAGCAGTTTGGTTGAATTACCTTCTGCATTACCCACATTTATCCATCCTCCATCCACCCTTTTTCCTTAAGTTTACACCGATTTGCATATTGAACTTGTATGCAGATTGACTTATAATGACCAAAAGCAAAAGCTTTATAAATCAGCAGTCAGGCAAAACCACAACAAATCTTAGTTTGCAACCTCACTTAATTCCTGACTTGTGTGTGTGTGTGTGTGTGTGTGTGTGTGTGTGTGTGTGTGTGTGTGTGTGTGTGTGTTAGGGAGAAGGTGGTGAGGGGAAGCATTAAACTCTCTTTACAATGGTGTTGATAGCTCGTGGTTACATGCAGACCCCATTCTCCTGCCTGGCATTGGCTCTTTTATGGCGCAGGAGCTAATACAAGATTTCTGTTCTAGTGCAAACACAGTGGCCATGGGCACCAAGGAACAGCTGCCGTATAATTGAATTAACATTCGCCTTCTGCTCCAGCACTCAGCCCCGCTCCGAGAACTCGTACAAGTCCCTCCACCAGCTCCATCAATGCGGCCATGAATATGCATGCCGCCGGTGATAAATATGCATTCTGCGTCTAATGTTTGTGGAGCTGCGTATATGGTGGATAAACAGCTATACGTTAACTGTGCTGTCGTGTAAATCAGGTCTGTTGATCATTTTTACTGCCCTGGGCCCTCTAAGGTGGTGCTGATGCTGCATCAGACTGAGGTGAGGTGTAATGGAAACATCTTGTGGGCTCTGGACGGGAAACACTCGTCTTTTTTCTAGTTTGTGTGGGGATGTAGGTTGCATGTTAAACTACTTTGTTCCTTTCTTTGTTGAGTATTTACATTTTTTTCTCTGTTGTGTGAATGCTAACCAGGTTCCTCCCGGAGCAAACACAAACAAGCACATCAGGTTGACACTCGTTTTCTTGGGTGTTCTTCCTGTGTCTGACCGGCGAGGTTTCTATAGTACATGACTGCCCTCTGTTGGTAAAAACAAATATAGCATAAAACTAATCTTGGTGGTATTTTCCCTGTACATTGTTCTTCTCCTTCAGTAGAAGTAGAGATGCAATAAACCCAGCAGCCCTTCGTATCTGACCTGCTGTCATCCTTAACCTACATTTCCCCAAACTCCAATTCTTGAAGTGATTCACCAAGTGTCGCCCTCTACAGGACACTGAGAGACTGACACCTTCCCCTCCGCCAGAGCTCGCAGCATCACCCTTGTGCAATGTTGCTCCCCTCATGCTCACTGGCAGAGAAAACGATGAGGAGGACAAACTGATGACAAGAATGGCTGGGATGGAGAGGACATGTCAAAGACTACCATAAAAAAAAAAAATTAGAGGTGGTCAACTTGTGGTCCCCAGAGTCTCTAGAAGTAGAATGGGATGGTAGAATGCTGTGGAACCATCTCCCTGTCCAGGTACGGGAGGCTGACTCCATCTCTACTTTTAAAATTAGGCTTAAAACCTACCTCTTTGAAAAAGCTTATTGTCATTAATTCTGTCGTCCAGTTACTATCACAGACAAATTCTCATACTTATGGGGTTGGTCTAATCATTAGGTTAACATCTTTATGCTGCTATAGGCTGAGGCTGCCGGGGTCCAGACACATGATCACCTGACAGGCCTCCTCTCCTCTCCTCTCCTCTCCTCTCCTCTCCTCTCCTCTCCTCTCCTCTCCTCTCCTCTCCTCTCCTTTCCTCTCCTCTCCTCTCCTCTCCTCTCCTCTCCTCTCCTCTCCTCTCCTCTCCTCTCCTCTCCTCTCCTCTCCTCTCCTGCTATATAAATAAAAATTGATTGATTGATTGATTAAATTTTGTTTTCCATTCTCAGCATTTGTTATACACTGTTGAACTAAGCCATAGAGCTGATATGAAGCCACTGACTTAGATTTAGTTTTGCGTCTGTAGATTAGATTTTCTTAGGCTGTAGAAATGTGTCATTTATATCTTGTTTGAAGATGTAGCGTTAAATTGATTGAGAGAGAATGAAAAATAGGTCCAGTCTACTGCAACCTAACCCTATTTCAGGTTTACAGTAAAGCCCTGGATTGGTTCCAGTATGTCCGCAATCCTGCAGCCAGATTGACCCACAATAAACTCTGGCAGCAAATCACCTCACCCCTCATCAACCTTCACTGGCACCAGTCAAGTCCACCATCTCCTTCAGACTCCTATCATCTTTCTGCATCATCCCATGGCCTTTCCTACTTGTAACCATTTAACCTATAAAGTGACCTTGGAAGGTGTTATTTAAGTTCACTCCTGCTCTCCATCCATCACACCCGGCTCCAAACGTTGGGAGACAGAGCTTTTGTGTCTTGCCCCTGACCCTCTGGAACTGTCTCCACCCCCCCCCCCCCCCCCCACCCCCCACCCCCCACTGGCCGAATCTGGACATGTTTAAGAGACATCAGGAACATCATCTTTTCACATCAGCCCACAACCTCTCCCATATTGTAACCGATTAACTTATAAAGTGACCTTGCTATGTGACTTAAAGTTGTGATTATGTAATAATGCACAACTTCAGGATTGGCGAGAGGTGATAATCACTCAGAACCTCAAGGAAACAGTGAGCACACATACATGATTCATGATATTCATGTAAGTTTAAAAGCAAAATTTATTTATAAAAATTCAAAAGACAATAAAAAGAACAACACCAATATCAAGAGTGGACTGATTGAGGTCCATTAATTGTCCATGTCCATTGTAACGCCCTGCTCTATTGTATTGCCCTGCTCTCTGGTCTTCCCAAAAATACCATCTCTAACCTACAATTATTACAAAACTCAGCTGCACGGGTGCTGACGAGGACCAGAGGGTGGGAGCACATCACACCGGTTTTAGAATCGCTGCATTGGCTACCCTTGTGCTTCAGGATCGATTTTAAGGTTCTTTAATTAGTTTTTAAATGTCTTAATGGTCTTGGCCCGACTTATTTATCCGACCTGCTTTTATTCTATCAACCCTCGCGGACTCTGAAGTCCTCCATGTCTCAGCTTGTCTCAGCTTGTTTGTGTGTGTGTAAGTGTGTGTATACATGTGTGTGTATCTGTGTGTGTGTCCTTTTTCTTGATTCGCTTGTTTCTCTTTGTTGTTTTTATCCTTTGTGAGGCACTTTGTGCTACCCAGTGTATGAAAAGTGCCATATAAATAAAGATTGAATTGAATGTGAGCATCCAGCTGGCAGGGAGCTGAATGTGGTGAGATGAGTGTTATGTTAGCATGGTAGCCCTGAGCTAACAGGCCTCATACTCTGAGGTCTGAGCTGTGTCTCGGCACAACTCCAGGAGGAAGCAGAATCCTTTTTTCCAAAGTCTGCAGAACAAACATGAACCCTGATCAATCTTTGGACAAAACAGTTTTCATGGCTGCAGTAAAAATGAATTATTTTGAGCTGTATACCACTATCACTATAGTAGCATCATATAACACTTGTTTACAATATAATGATAAACATCCAATAATTCCGCAAATATTCTCAAAATTGGGCGTTAAATATAACTATAAAGTTAATGTTGAGGTTAAAAAAAAACCTCGGCTATATTGTGTGGCTGCATGTGTGCGTTGATATTTGGGGGTTGTAAGTCATGAGTTTTAATCATTTCCTTTGTAGAATTGTAATATTTTTATAATGAGAAGCGTGTTGTGTTGCATTTTTCATTTTCATTTTGATAATGATCATTTACAGCTAATGAAAACCAAAAAAACCCAAAAAGAATGGCACACTGAAATCAGCTAATTGATTCCATTTGAATGTATTTGCCATCAGTCATTTGCATTCAGTCAAAAGGATTTAAATGATTACATATGTATATTTTTATTTCAGTTTTTCCAGTCATTGAAAGGTTCTGCCTGTCACCTGGTGCAAATAATATTTACCAGGATGCTACAGGGCCAGAAGTTGATGCAGAAATATTCAGCGGCATTGTTGGACAAAGCATGTTCCAGGCAGTTTTTCCTGATGATGGATGAGATAGCATCCAGGTATATTCAAGTATTCTGCTGTCACAGCTGCGGGCAATCATGCCCGTGAGCCGCCTCGCCCCGCACACCTGTTGTACATCAGGACTCTAATGAGCGCTCGTCTTAAACCCCGGAGGCACACCTGCTCCCTGCCAGATCGTTATTCATTCCCGATTACTTTCCAGCGTATTCCTGTTTGCCTGCCTGCCTGGTTCCGACCTTGCCTGTTCCTGACCATTCTGTTTTGCCTGCTCCCCTGTAAACTCTGTCTGCCTTCTGCCCGATCTCGACCTTGCCTGTCCCCGACTATTCTGTTTTTGCATTGTGTTCAAGAATTCTCCAACTTGTCTTCTGTTTCTCATATTTGTGACTCGAGTTGCAGCGGAAGTTCTTCCACTCTGATCATGGCTGTTAAGAGGCTACGGGTTGTGGATGATGCACTAGCTGGTCAAAACGAGGCTTAATTCTTTTTTCAGTTTCAACAAAGATCGTCCAAGGTTTATATTCTCATAAAATCAGTTCATTTTCTTTAATTTGTTTCTAGTTGGCTTATTGATGCTTTCCTAAGAAGCAAGTCTGAACAACTGTAATGTGACAGATGCCACAGAGGCACAAAGTTTACACACTGGCAGCTGATATAATTGATCTTGCATAAATGTAGTTGCCCAATACAACATATCTCAGTTAAGTGCTGTGAGAGAAGAGGATGCAGATAAAGGGGGGAGATGGAGGAGGATTAGTTGTGGCGAGCCCTGAAGGAAAAGGCCAAAAACAAGCTCCAGCATGCCAAAAACGGAGAGAAGATTGGTAAGTATGGAATTCTCTGTTCCAAATGTCTTTATTTGTAATAACTTGTCTAATTTCCTAAAGGTGGACCAACACTCTCCTGTTTGGAGATAAGACATCCTCCATGCTGCTTCAGAAGTGGGAAGTTGTCCTCAAAACAAATATAGAAGAGCCACAATGGATCGCTTCAAGCCCAGAGGTGTGATGCTTGGTGCAGTCAGCAGAACGTACCCCAGGAAGTGACAGTAGTGATGCAACAATGGCGTTTACTTGATTGATTTATGACAACTGACTTAGATTCGTATAGACTTTTGTTTTCATGAAACACTTTTGAAGGATTCTTAATTTATTCAGTTGCATTTTCCTAATTCTAATCCTAAACCCAACTTGTTGGTACAGCTCTTTTAATCAGTTTTCAACAAGTGAGAGGCTTGTAATCTTGTAGAGGTAATTATATTGGGGTATATCATGATAGATACATCTTTCTAAACCACGGAATCAGTGTTGAAATGGTTTAGCGTTTCAGAACATTTGATACACTTGATCATAGCGACATCTGCTGGCCAACCTTAAACATAGCCTGTACCTGGAATAATGGGTTGGGGACAGTAATAACCTAACAAATAAAAGTCATGGTTTCAAGAAGCAATAAGGTGTTATGTTTAACCATAAATGTTCTTTATGCTTCTTGAAATGTTTTACTGTTTTCCTTTTAAAGAAATTGATGTACTTGGGTTTTAACGAGGTTGTACTTTTGTATAATACTGTAGACAACAGTAATATGCTTTTGTAAGATTAATAGAAATACAAAATACAGTATTTGTAGGAAATCAAAATAAAAAATTGGAAAATGCTTTCTTTTTTAAGCTTTGAATTAAATTTGAGGTAATTTTTCCCTCACTTCTGTCTTCCACAGTGTTGTTAGCATTAGTCTTATTAGACTATTCAATCACTGGTGCATTTAAAAGGTCAGCCATCCTGTTTTAACTATGTGGACATATTAACCAAAACCATTTTATGTGTTCAACCAATGCTAGCATTTTTCTTTGTATATCATTACTAAATGGTAAATCTTATTGGGGGTTTTTAAACTCCATCAATGTATCTGTTGCTTTCGGTAATTCCTACACCTGGCTAAGAGGGTTATATTTTATTGACAAATTCTGTAATCAAGATGCAAAACAGAACCTCTTCCGCTCTTGATGACAATTTCTTTGACACTAAATATATTTTGCTGTGCACCATCTTGCCAGTGTCCATCATAGTAAAACCCCTCACGACCAAGGCAAGACAGTGCAACAGTGTTTTATTTGACAATAGGAAGCCCCGCAGCACCCTCGACACCTTCCAGCACACATAACACAATGAGTTATGAGACAGTATGTAGAAGTAAAACTATTTTTATTTGCTATATTTCACTGTTATTATTACAATTGCAATGAAACAAGTGCTTTTGTATAAAATGAAAGCCGTTAGCTTTGATCTTGTCTTTGACTGACATGTTATAGCCTTTAGTTCATCAAATGGTAAAAATAGCTGACCGTATCAATGATTTTGATGTATTGACTAAAAAAAAAAAGACTTCTATTGAAATGTTGTTCGAAAGAGATATTCCAAAGATTGCCAAATTATTTAAAGAGATGGACAGAGGAAATGGTCTGAACCAGGAAGAGTTTTGTGGCATATTTAAAAAAATTTATGGAGATGCCGTAAGTGATGAAGAACTCATTGCCCTCCATATGAAAATCGATCCCGACTGTACTTCAACTGTAAACCTCTGTAGACTCATGGATTACCTCGTAGACAACATTGTTGCAAAGGAAGCAATGGAGTACAGGAAACAACCATTCCCAAAGCCTTTCCAATTTGTACCTACGGGTTGTCTGCAGCCAATAGTGCGGGTTTTGTTTATATCGAGGCAAGCTGACTTATTGTCCGATTACTCACGTTCTTATTCGAAGAAGCTCAAGTCTTACCAGTCCAGTCACTACATCACCATCACCAGTGTGGGCTTGTTCACCATCTGGACGGATGCCTTTGAAAAGAAAAAGACGACAAATTTAAAGCTGAACAAAGAATTGTTAAAGTCCAAGAACAGACTTTTCACTGACATGGTCTATATGAGAGAAATCAATCAGCTGGCAATGACGACATCCGGAGGAGACCTGTTATTCTACGATTACAGTAAGGATCTTCTCCTCAAGCACTGTTTCGTAAATAACAACGTCATCACCTCAATGAATTATTGGTCTGACGGATCTAAGGCAGTGTTTTTCACTGGTGACGTGTTCGGATATGTGACTGTCTTTATCTCCTACAACATCAAAGAAAATGGCCTTTTCTGCAGCGCCGCGTACATTCAAAATCGAAACATCCCGGAGTTTTCTACCATCGACGTTTCCGTCCTGTTGAAAAATCCATCGGAAAACTTTATGTGCTACAAGTTCATGAATTATTCGGGAAACAGTTGCAGGCACGTCCTGTACTGTGCGCCGATTGAGACGTTTGCCATCTGCAGCAGATCGTCGAAGATTCTGCTGCTCGCCGCTTTGTCCAAGTCACCAGACCAGCCCGCCTCTACCACCACCCTTAAGAGCGACAAGTTCTCCACGTTTTTCAAGAGTGTGGATTACTCCGTCTTGAGCGAGCGCCTGTTGACCGGCAGCGACGATGGCACCATCAGAGTGTGGATTCCTCACAAAACAACATGTGAAGAGATACTGAAAGGACACGGCAGTGCGATCACGCACATTAAGACCCACCCGCGGGTCAGGAGATTCGTCAGCTTATCAGAAGACGGGATCATTTACGTGTGGTCGGAATATACTTGGATGTGTTTGCAGAGTTTGCCAGTTCAGTACATGAATTTGGCCCCCATCTCCAGCATGTGTTATAACATCTTCAACAATGAGCTGGTAGTGGCTAATTCCAACATTGCAAAATGTTTGGGAAGAGGAACAGAGGCTTATGAAAGTGCCTCTACCTCCCATGACAGCCTCCTGTGTGGCCTTCTTTACCACAGCACTTATAAACAAGTGGTCTCTGCTTGCATAAATGGAACTGTGGCAGTGTGGGCGATCACAACTGGAGAACTTGTTATGGAGTTCAAGGTTACGCTAGATCACTTCAGGAGGCTGACGGCCATAGCCTTCGATGGTCCACAACGGAGACTTATCACTGCAGACAGGAAATTACGACTGTGGAATTTTAACAACGGTGCACAGCTTAAAGTGCTGTCCATTGCTATCCCGAACGAGGTGACCAGTATTGTCTGCGTAAGAAATCGAGTGTTTGTGTCTCAGATGGACTCCAACATCATATATAACCTGGATATTAATGGTGATGACAACATATTTTTGGAAAACCCCTATGCAAATGGGATCTCTTCCATTAACATACACAACAACAAACTTGCAACAGCCTTGACCAATGGAGAAATCATTGTCTGGAATATTGAGACATCCAAGGCCGTCTTTTCGCTCAATCCCAACACCAGTCCTCGGATACACATGATATACAATTCACACGAAGAAAAGATGAGGTCGGTGTTGGTATCAGAGGGTGTGGAGGGTGAAGGAAATGACGGAAGTTGTTATTCTAAAGGTTTACAGAGCACTAAAGGAAATATCAGAACGATTATCCTTTTTCTGAAAACCAGGGAGGTCAACGTGAACACAGCGACGCTGCTGATTTCTGCAGGGGGCCACCTCTATGCCTGTTCTGTTATCAGGCAGGGTGGCTTGTTAGGGCGGTTTAAAGCAGTTAATAACGAAGGTGCAGTAATCACCACCATGACAACTGACGCAAATGAGCAGATGTTGCTGACTGGAGATGATACCGGAATGATATATATGTGGAACATTCAGACATTTGGATTTAGGACCGCAGAAGACAAAGGGCCATTTGAGAAGATTGATGGTTGTTATGTCTCATTGCATCAACCCGACCTTCTGAGGTCCTGGCAGTGTCATCTCTTTGGGATCGTGAACGTTCAGTGTGACCCCGTTTGCAAATATATAATCACCACAGGGTTTGACTGTAATGTCCAGGTGTGGAGAAACAACGGCAACCCTTTAGGCATCTTGGGAAAAAATCAATGGGAAGATGAAAAAGCTCAAACGCAGATGGCTAAATCTTCATCCGGCAGATCACAGATACAGAATTTTCGGACAAAGGCAGTCAAGCCAAAAGCAAAAGCCCCCGTCCATCCATCCAGCTTCTACCCATTACCCGGGGTTGGGCTGCGGGGAAAGAAGCCTAAAGAGCGAAGCCCAGACATCCCTCCAATCCTTACGCCTGACCCAAATGCAGACCTGTCGAAAACAAGTGATGTGCAATTGGCTACAGACGAGAGGACTGGAAGATACAGCTCCTATGACATGCAGTCACCAATTTCTGACCTCCAAGAGTCTTCTCACAAAACAGAGCAGTTGAGTCCAGCTAGCGTGAGCAGCGCCATTGAACCACGTCTACCACAGAGGAATGAAGCGCAGCCACCGCTACCTCAGACCGCACCAATGAAAGGAAATGACAACCTTAATCAAATCTCTCTACAAAGGCAAAGTTTCTTCAAACCTCCTAAGACTTCTACCAAATGGGGCGGGGCGTCCCGTGACCATAAACCAGCTCAGACCAAGAGTTAATGTGGCCTCCTGTCCAGAGGGATCAAACCAACTGCATTCAAGACCACATTTGGCCCTGTTTCCAAAGAACATAAACCAACTGGGTCAAAGAGCAAATTTGGCCCCGTTTCCAAAGACAACACACCAACTGAGACCAAGACCACAGATGTCCCTGTTCTGAACTTTAGTGAGATGCAGTCTGTGAATGGTAGAAATCCTTTCACCTAATGTGGGGGGAATAAGGGATGTTACACGTCTACTAATCTTCTTAGTGCCAATGCACAAGACCAAGATTCTGGGTAACAGCCCTGGCAAGAAACACAAGGTCCTGATATTTTCAGCTCAGAGAAAAATAAACGCTAAAAAATGATTAAAATGAGGACAAATATCTTTAAAAATCTTCTTTTTTGCAGATTGATAATCTGGTAATAACTCTCGAGTATTATGCAGATTATTGATTTAAAAGTCATTTAAAAATAATTGTTTTTATGTAATTATCATGAACCTGTCTGTTGAGGTAATTTTGCATTTGAGCTAAAGGCCTCAGTGGAGGAAAAATTAAACATGTTATTGAAGGAAATATTGTGATTTGAATTTATTGACCTTAGGAAAAATGAGATAAAAGATGAGATAAAACAACAAAAAAGACATGGATTCCAAAAAAAATTTCCTAGGGTGCTTCAATACCTATAACTCTACAGGATAAGGGCAGATGTTCTTCCTTGGCTCTACATAGAGGGAACAAAAACCCTGTTAAGGATGGAAAGTCTGTATATTATTTGTGAAAGAAAGCAGATTCCTATTGGTCATGGTCGGTGGATATGTGCAGTATGATTAAAGAATTATAGCTGTCAGCATGTCTTTAGCATAAAATAATTACTATTGTGTAGTAAATAATTACCAGCACATTACTTAATGTGGTAAGCCCCCTAATTAGCTGGAGTTAAATTGATATGCGGTTTTGTCCATTCAGTCTGATCTGGACATCTACATGTTTATGTAATAGGATGAGTTGAATTTTGTTTTTGAATGCACTGAGATAAGGAGCAGGAGAGAGAGAGAGAGAGAGAGAGAGAGAGAGAGAGAGAGAGAGAGCAAAGCTGTAAATGCTTTTCGGCTTTTGCAAAAGCCATTTCGGATACAGAAGATGATGTACGTAAGTACATTGCTAAATACATGCTAGCATGCATGTTAGTACCAGTATGTTTTACCATGCCGCACCCTATTATCAGGTGCGCCTTATGTATGTGTTAAATACAGAAATAGCACCCGTAACTGAGACTGTACCTTTTAATACGGTGTGCCTTATGATCGCGAAAATATGGTACCTTCTGAATGACTCATTATAACCAAGAATTGTGTGCATCCCCAGATGATCATCACAGATACAGTTGGGTCCATAGATAGCCCATCCCTAAGTAATTCAGTCACAATTGGGTTGGATCCTCGAGGAGCTCTGAACCACTGCTTTCTGGAAGAACGCTAGAAGACCTACATTTGGCCAATGGGGGTGTCTCCTAAAGTTTGGCCAGACATGAGACTGAAAAGGGCTGGGGTGATTTGCTGCCAGGGTCCAGGGCTCAGTTGCAGAAAGGAGGTTGCAAGGGCCTGGATGAATCTACATGTCAGGCTCAAATCTTGTTTTCATTTTTCAGACTTAAGTACATTCCGGAGCAAAATTTTAAAATTTTCCATCCTTTTTAAAGAAATTCAAAGCTGCTAAAGCTCCACACTAGACTGAATCGACAAAACCAACTCTTATATAACTTATTAGGGGGCTTATTAAAGTCTTACAAAAATTAATCATTGTGATATTAGCAGGTAAAACAGAACACATGAGATTTTATGGCTCTCTAAGTCCTTATTAGTGCGCCAATCACACCTCATTAGTGACAAAGATAAAGAAGTAGTAAAATGTGTCTCTGTTAATCACATGAACAGTTGGTTTTGTTTCTCTGACCTCTATCTGTCCCTCCACACTTCATCATGTCAATTTCTCTGTTTTTATTCAAGCTACAGGAAGGGGGAAAAATGTATACATGATGATGGCAAAATCGTTTGTACAGTTTGATTTTGATGAACGCAATTTTGTAAAAGTGAGGATTTGACAGCAACAATAATGTCTATAAGTGTCTCATCCATCCACCATGGTCCTCCCCAATCCCAATGCCGCCAGTCCTCTATTGGACAGTGGATTGTTGTCTCTTACCGCAGATTGGTGAAGATCAAGAGTCAAATTCTCTGAAAATTATCAGCACTGTGACAGACAGACAGACAGATAGATCAGTGTTTTGCCTCTGCATCTGTGTTACAGTGTAAATAAAGACAGACACACATGATCTGAGCCCTTTGAGTCCAGATTTATTGATACAGCTGTGCAGTCATAGAGCATGGTGGTGCACGTGGCCGCTTGGCCGGCATGAGACAGAGACACACCTCCACAAACATGCCTACAGATGTACACACACACACACACGCACTCACTCACACACACACACACACACACACACACACACGCACGCACGCACGCACACATACTTTCAGTCCTCTAATTTTCAGGACATAGCTGAGGTGAAATCGCTGGGTGTATACCACTGTTAGCCTGTTTGTTTACACAAAAACAAAATTCATATGTTGATGTAATAGAGAAAGAATATTTGTTTTCATTGTTTTGGGGTGAGATTGATTTAGTCAGATATGCATTACACAAACACGCACACACTCACACACGCATGCATGCATGCACAGTCACTCAAACATTCAAAAAAGCAGGACAGAAGGTGAGAACACACACGCGCGCACACACATGTGCACACACGCACTTTACATGCAGCTAACCTCGCACCTCAGTCATTGCAGGTCATGATACAGAGATTCTGACTAAACAAGGAAACAAAGCAACATTAAGTGACGGATATTATGTTCCATAGTTACTGTTACCAAACACCATGATTCGAAGTCTTCACGTGTCATAAATACAGCTATTTTTCTGATTATGAATGGTATAAATCCTGGTAAATATTACATACATATAGTTGGCTATCACTGCTGCAAGTCAGACAGAAATGACAAACTGGGACTGTACACGTTTGGTCTCTTGGCACAGAAAATGTTGCCTCTGTTATGACTGTTACATATTGACGTTACTTTTTTTTCTGAACAACTTGAATTTTTCTGACCTCAGAGCTGTCGGAATAAGTCTTTTCAAACAGCCACAAAAGAAACAAATCCAGAGGAAAGTTCAAAAACTAACATATGGTGACAAATTAGAAACACAGGTACAATAAAAAACAAAACTGAAAATGTAAAAAAAAACCAACAGTTTCTAAATGAAACACACTCCTGCGATCTTTACAGACAAGCTGTGTAACCTTCGGAAGTGTGAAACATGGGAGGAAGCGAAAGACAGATTTATTCAGCTGCAGGTGAATCAGAACGGTCATGTGACACCACAGAAGGACTTTTACAGGTGAGGAAAGTCAAACAGGAGGAACATATATAGGCACACAAGTGACCAGCTAGCACACTGACCACTGACTGTCTTCTTTTAGGTAGAAAGTAGCATGTGTAGCTTATGTGACCATCTGCTTCATATCATAGAAAAGGAGTGTGCACTTAAAGCGTGGAGGCTAAAAAACCTACTTCATATCATTTATGTGTTGATGTATATATTTTTTCCCTCATTTATGTTTTTGTATGTGTATCAGTATATATAAAATAAATTATATGCCAAAATAATGAATCGCCTGTAAATAAGTAAGAAATAAAACAACACATTTCTGAAAACATTATGCAAATACTGCTAAATGCTTTTCCCTCCCTTTTGATTACAAAAGAAAAATGTAGTGACAGCTGTTCAATATGTTAGAGGCGCGGGAAAAAGCTACGATTGCATCTCCGTCACAGCATGTTACAAGCCTTAGAAACATTCACAGCCAGGAAGCAGATACAGGCTGAAGCGCGCCCCAAGTCGACCGACTGTAAACACAGCAACAGCCTCGGAGACGAAGTCGCTGGGACACAAACACACAAATTAAAATAACCCCGTGTATCAGATTTTTCTCCAACTCAGCGACATGTTGACTTGGTACAGCTCGGACACAGAGGAGAAGGCATCAGTAAGTTGTTTGACAGTGAACAGCAAGGATATTAGACATGTTTAGTGCAGCGACGTATAGGCAGGACAAAAAAAGGAATGAAACAATGTGGAATCACAGGATTTCTACTGAACTCGGGTCCCCACGAACAGAAACAGTCAATATATACAGAACATTAAAGAGGAGAAAGACGCACAAAAAGAAATGTGGCTGTGAGGATCACATTTACAATTACATTAAGTTTAAACATATTGACGGGAAACAAAATGAGCCACAAATGTGAGTAAAAATAAAAAAAAATGTTTTTACAAGATTCACATAAGAATTTCACAGGAGAGCAGGAAGGTTTACTACATATAGTAGATTTATCCTTGCAGGTGAGAGTGGAGCTGTAGACCTGTTAGTTCTACTCTTGTGTGATGTACATGAAGCTGTGCTGTGTGACCTATAGTCCATACGCATGACTTCAGACAAATCTCTGATCATAAACAATGTTTATCAGTGGACTAAATCTAATTTAAAGACCTCAAACTAAATCTAAAAGTCAGGGTTTGGAAAGTGGCTACATGTCATCTCTGTGGCTGAGATCGACAGTTCTATCACAGCAAAGGACGGGATTGGCAAAGAAAATGTAGCCAAAACTCAGCGAAAATAACATTTTCAGTGGTAGTCTTTCAAGTTTCCTCATAGTCCCTGCTACTGTGGTCTTCAGTTCATCTTCTTCATCGTTTACTCTGCCAGTGAGCAGGAAGTGAGGAATAATGCACATGGGTAAAGCTGCAAGCTCTGCATAAAAGAGCGTGAGAGTAGAAAAATGGTGAAAAAAGGAAAAGCTGCTGATCACTGAGGGAGAAGAGGACAGGAAGGTGTCATGCTCTCGGTGTCCAATAGGGGGCGACACAGTCTCGTGAACAGCCGTCCCTCGGAGTTTTGGTGTGCAGTTTGGGGAAATGTGGGTTCAGGATGAAAGCAGCACGTCAGACATGAAGGACTGTTGGGTTATTCCATCTCTACTTCTACTGTGAGGAAAACAAGTGAAATTGTATTTAACAGAATATTCCTTAATGCATTATTTCATCAAATGATCCAGACATTTAACAGCAATACAATGCAATACAATAGAGCCACAGACAACTTTTAAAAGCCTTCATCAAATCCCCAGGCTGAAGAAAAGTGAAGATTAAAATGGATGTGTGAGCTGCAATATCTGTCCGCACCAAAAGGGGGCAGTCGTCATTGGTGGGGTTTGGATTTGTGGTGGTCCTTTGCTTTCTCACAAAGGTGATAAGACAGAGAGAGGGAGAGAGAGAGAGAGAGAGAGAGAGCAGACTCAGACTCACTCTATCAGTGCGTATTGATAAGTGGTTTATGCATTGCCGGTCAGAGCTACTCGACATTCAGAGGACTGGCTAATTGTTGGACCTGGAAAAGGTCAAACGGGAAAAGGTCAACTCCAAACTAAAAAGGAGGACATCATCATCTCTTATCACTGAATAAGACATACTGTCCATCCATCACTCTGTTTTCTATTAAATGCCATTTCTTAATCATCCCCCCACCTTTTTTTTGGTCAATACTTCCAGACAAAAAATAAACTCACCATCTACATCTTTGCTCTCGTTTTCTTCAGCCTCTGGAGAGTCAGCCTCTTCAGACAGTTCTCCTGGAAAGTGGCAATAGTTGCATGATTTGTTGCAGCTGCATCTGGCGGCATGTATCTAATGTTTAAGTCTGCCTTACAAGCCTGGAGACAGGACACGAGTCCTTATGGTCCCAGCAGTCTTTAAGGCCACACAGACTGACGTACCATTCTGCAGTGGAGGGTTTTTGTGACTGGACTCTGCGGGCTGTGCTCCCTGCTCCATCTTCCCTGTGTTAGCCTCCTGTGGACTGCTGCTCGCTTCCGATTTAGGCTCCTCTTCCTCCACTTTGTCCTGCTTTGGTTCAGAGTGTTCCAATTTGTTGGGGGCTTCCTGGGGGTCCATGGCCTCATCCTGCTGCGTTTGTTCTTCTGCTTCCCTTTTAGCTCTTTCCTCCGCCTCTGAGGTCACAGGAAGAGTGCACACGGGTTAGCGTATATGTGCGAAACCTTTATGTAACATCACTTGACCTTTTATGCCATGAGGAGGTAACAAAAAACTACAAGCTCGTACGTATTTTATAATTACAGGAGGACAAACAGCACTGTTGCCAGGAAAAACACTTAAGAAAGGAATGATCGTAAAATGATGATAACACCTGTAAAAAGCAGAATAATGATAACACCTGTAAAATCTCAGGAAAGGAATCAGCACATGTAATATATGGTAGCTCATTTTCACTGTCAATACAAAAGCCATATATAGGTGCATTAACAAGGATAATTTGTTAGTTTTTTAAAAATGTTGTGATTTGAAATATATACTGTACCAATTCTACAGGAAATGCTGAATATTAAACATTTACTTTGATTCTTAAAAAATGATTAATTACTTATGCTAAATGCTTTGAAAATCTATTAAAAAACAACAAAAATAGGAATAGGTTTCATTTGTTTACTCACAACTGACTCATATAATGGGTGCCTAAATAAAATTAGTCAAAATTTATTATATGAATAAACACTGGAACTAAGAAAAACGGGCACACAGTCACACATGTAAGACATAAAATCCCCGACAAATACAGGTCAGTGAAAATCCCTCGCTGTATAAGCAGTTAAGAGCATGGCAGATGTTAAGAGCATGTAAGCCAATTTTCCCCATTCTGGTGAATTTGTTTGAAAAATCAGTTTTACCAGAACATTAATGTTTCCAAAATCCTGAAATCGCTCCTTCTGATAGTATATACTGTACCTTTGCAAGCCTGCGCTTTCCACCTCTCCCTGTTCTGATAAACCTCTTCGTTCCACATGGCCTTAAAGTTCTTGATGTCCACGGTCAACAGGGAGCCGGGCCCTGACGAGCTGCTGTCGGAGCCCACGCTCTTTACACTCTGCCTCTTGGCCTCCTCTGAGGAAATACTGTTCAGACTGCACATGGGAGAACACAGGAGATTTTAGATAAACAACACTTCCGCGGCCTCGCTAGCTGCTCTGTTCGGGTGCACACACATACTTGCTCTGGGCAAAAGCCGGATAAAACCCAGACAACCAGTCTTATTTATTCATATTTTTATTATGTATTTCACCATAAATTAACATATGCCCGGGCATGACCTCTGCTTTACCACCATCGATGAAGACAGCCGACAAAACAATATATCCTTAGAAGAGAGGGAACAGGGCGAGATAACCAGAGGCAGTGAGAAGAAACAGAAACATTGTCAAATTCGAAGGAGTCCATAAATGTGGCAACGCTATCTCAGGCTTTCCACTTGGTTAGCTTTTACTGGAGGCCTGCTGAGTGATGCTAATCACTGCTTCATTACGGGCTGATAATGACATGAAGGTGCTGTTGAAGACTCCACGACACAGCGCTTCTAAAAAAGGAATGATGTCACAACAAATAACAGAGCCAAATCATATTCAGATGGGTGCTGGCACGTTTTAGGCCAGTGACCACAACTCTTTAACCAATTAATTAGGCCAGTGGAGACAAAATCACATAGTATTTTATCTTGAAGGCTTTTTTTTTTGGATACCGTTCCAACATCAAGCAAGCTTGACTAGCACCTCCAAAATATTAATTTCAAGCTTGGTAGCACTGCCTGATGAAAGGTGGAGACATTTCCACAGGCAAAAATTGATTACTCACGGAACGCTCGTCCGCGGCTCTCCTTGCATCCATTAGCAATGCTGGGATTGCAAAAGACCAGCCCAGCCCGTGTTTAACCACGCCACTGAACGAATGGTTACTCAGAGGTGTAGAGGGGAAACAGCCTTTCTCCATGATTCAAATGCCCTCATTTTCACCTCAGCCCATATGTTTAGTCACGCTACTCTCCATTGCATAATCGCTTATGAGCCTCTTTATTCCCAAAGAGCGTTTCTTTCTCACCTTGAGCGTCTAAAGCCGGCAAATCCCGAATGGGAGGCCTCGTCGATGAGTGGTGTGACGATCCGCTCCATCATGTCAGTCAGCACAGTGAAGGTTGGGACCACGATGAAATCTATGAACCCTGTAAACAAGGTTAAAGGAGATCTTACAGTTCATACACAATCTGTTAGGATTTGAAACAGTATTCCTGCGCAGTCCACAACAAGTTTAGGAGGAATTTAATCCAATTTAAAGAAATATAACCTAAGAAGTGCCATTCTATTCCTCCTAATTTTTCCTTCTACAGATTAAAAAATAGCTGTTTGTGAGAAACTAACAGTACAAGGTTAAAGTTCTGTCTGGTTTACTACAGAACATTAACATTTTGTGATTTAACAGTTTAACAAGTATGTAGATATAGTAAATGGAAACCTTCAAAGTGCTATAAGGAGCACATAACAAGCCTGATATGCTGTGGATACAGAACCTTTTCTGCTGGAGACCTGAACTATCATCCAGGTAGTAAATAAAAGGACAAAGGAGCTGCTCACCGATCTGGGACTGTGCCACCATTGTGGACTTGCGGTCGCACAGTGGAGAGAATGGGAGGCCGAGATCTGCCTCTTTGTCCCCCTGGAAATACCAGCAGCTGTCTCAGTTAAGATTGGTGATTGTTTTGGGTTGGACAGAAATATACACACACACACAGACACACACACACACACACGCGCGCGCACGCTTCTGATGGCTCTTGGACCACCAGACTGTTTCATTTTCTCTACAGATTGAGCACAAAAAGATGAGATGTCGTGTCATGAGGCAAAATGTTCTCTGGAGAAGTTATTTCCTCACAATTCTCACACAGAGACAAAAGCCTTGAGAGATCAGGGAAAATAACAAATAACTTAAATTCACTATAATTTAGATTAATGATGAAGATGGCGTGGAGCCGGTTGAACATCCGTCCTTCTTGTTGACTAACTCATTTATTATTGATAGGCAAACACAGAGGTAATGTGCTACAGTACTACTGGCACTTTATCGTGGCATCATTAATACAATGACAGGAGAGCTTTGTGCCTGCAATTAAACATTATGCGAATGTGGCCGCAGATTTCCCTAATGTAAACTGCAATGGGAGCAGAGCTACAACATTAAAACCATTATTCACTCACCGCTAAACAGAGACCAAGTGTAACCAACATATATAAACACGCTGGGACTAAACTGGAAATATAATTTGTTGACAAGCAGCAGAAAAAGTAATTCTACCCCAAAGTGAGGAGGAAATGAGCATTGATCTAGATACCAAACTACCTTTTCTTCTTCTTTTTATTCTGTGCAGTATATAAGTGTTGCACGGGACTTAATTAGCTGTGTTTTGCAACTCTACATGACCTGGTGACAAAGCTGCATTTTCTCACATCTGTATTCGTGGCAGCTCCATGTTTAACCCGGCCAGCTGCTCTTTTACCTGCCAGGTTCATCGTCTCACCTGTCTGAAGAACTCCTCCAACAGGGAGGTGGTCCAGTGGTGGTGGAGGTCCCAGTTTTTGGCCGGGTGGCTGATGTCGGCTGTGTGCAGCAGCAGCGACAGGGCTTTGGGTTTGTCAATGCTGTGAAAGGGAAGATATGAACACTTTTAAACGCTGATGCTTTTCGAAACCTTTTCCTGGGCACATGTTTATTTTTTCTCCTTATAAGAAATGGAAACCTAAATAGATTTTTCTAGGATAAATACAACTGCATAAGATAGAACATCTGCTCGCTCTTGGCAAAAGAAAAGAAAATATCTCAAGAATACATCTCAGATACGCTGCAACAAGAGTGTTGAAAAAATAGTTTTCCAGGAAAAAAAGGAACATTTTCAGATGAGAGCAAAGTCCTCATCGAGTAAACGGAAAACATGTGGCCCAGCTGTGTCCAAGGGTTGTCTAAGTGAGGTCCATCACAAGGAATCTTTTTTACCTACATATACCAGTTCCTGTATAACTATACAGGAAAACAGTTTGATGAAGAACAAGCAAAATTGTATCTTTCCCTTCTAAAATCAAATAAACTCTGACATACTTTCTGTTGGATAGTGCTTGTGGAACTGCCTGAAAATGAACCCCAGACACATGTCAGCAGGGCTCATTGATGTGATTTTAATAGATTTCTGACAACAATGAAGCTCCATGTCACAGAGGACAGCGCTTATTGAATTACTGGAATTCATTACTGTTTTTCTTTGTCATTCCATGGGACCTGTTGATAATGAGGTGTCCTTTTGCTGCTGGGAGGCAATTGATCCTTTAAACAGATGCTGATGTGCATGGGCCCATATGCAAAACCGAAAACAGCATTTCCGTAAAATGTCTCCATTATTCGAATCGGTTTGCTGCACAGTGGCAGACTGTAAAGGTCCTCACCTCATTACACATCAGTGGCATCTGCAATATCATTGATAACCATATCAAAATATCATGTTTAATAGCGTGAACCATGAATGGACACGTTGACACACACCACAAGGTTAAACAGAGGTGAGGAAGACTGGCTCAAATTTCCACTCTGTCCATTTAAATCTGATTGGCTTCTAAAGTGCACTTTAAGCAGGCCTGCAGCGCAGTGGTTTGAAATGACTTCACATTAAAGTCTATTCAGCATTACAGCACTCGTACACTAGCATCTTTCTCCCATGTGACTGTGTGTAAATACCCCGACGCTGCAGCCTGATCGTTACTCACATAGGACGCTCATTGATCAGATCATGTGTTCTCAAAAGTGCTGCTCATGCCCTTATGGCAATGTCGTGTTTGGGGCTTTAACATAGTGAGAAGAACAGCCTGAAGGTCAACGTATCTCTTGAAGCCTTGTACTCTGCTCTGCAGCCCCATCAGCAGTGATGACTCATCACGTTATATGATGATTTGCTTGATAGCTTTTTTTATGATCCGCCCGCTAACGTGGCTCTTAGCTTGCATAGAGAGCTTCGGCTGATGCTCACTGCAGAGGCACGAGCTGGTGGCAGCGTGGTGTGTTAGATTTGAGGAAAACATTGCAAATGTGTTATGTTTCCATTTATATCACTGTTTACTTAAAATAAAATGGCATTTGTAAATTGAGAGTAATAGACCTTTTCCATGGCAACAACAATTGCACCTTCCCAGGTAAAACTGAGTGACTTAATAACATTTCTAGGCTTCTTTTCTAGGCAGACACTCAGCTGAACTCAGTTCCCCAGCAGGAATTGCACCTTAATTAGTATCATTAGGGAAAGCCTGTG
Source organism: Takifugu flavidus (assembly GCF_003711565.1). Taxonomy (NCBI): domain Eukaryota; kingdom Metazoa; phylum Chordata; class Actinopteri; order Tetraodontiformes; family Tetraodontidae; genus Takifugu; species Takifugu flavidus. The sequence goes on along the minus strand of NC_079534.1, from coordinate 10,501,620 downwards.
ATTACCCTACAATTTATTGCAAAAATGGCTGCTGTGAAAAGGTCAGTCCCTGAAAGAAACTACAAGAGCAAAAAGCAAAGCTGCACACACAAAAGATGTGGGAATCATCTGATTTTGAAAACTACTTTATAGACTCTCTCAACATAGATGGGATTTCTGAGGTGGTGTCCTGTTAAAATAGATTTACTAATAAGTAATTATCTGACCAATCATTTGTTTTCTATTTTTGTTATTTACAGATCTGCCATTTCAAAATCCAATGAAATGCACTTAACATTACTGTTATCTTGAAAAACATATATGGTCTTCCTACAGGGTCATTTTCACAGCTGCAGCCTATATTGCATCTGCAAGCCTCCCAAGAAAGTTTAGGGTGCTAAATCTTGAGTTTTTGGATCATAACTCTACTGCATATTTAAGCACTGACCCAGCTGTCTTGTGTTTGTGCCTGGGGGTTTGGATTAATACCCTTCTGTATTTCACGACCCTGTGATGCATGATATTTGAATTTGTTCGGAAGCAGACTGCAAAATTCTCATAACTTTGTCCATCCGTGGTATAAAAAGCTGCAACGAGTTATCCCTAAATAGAAAAGAGCCTTTATGGTGAGAGAACAGAGGTGAAACTGACCCCTCTGGTTGTTGGAGAAAGTTCTTCATGGCCTTCACCTGTTGGAAGTGGCACGACATATCTGTGGCCAACACCATCTCTACCACCAGAGCCCTCAGCTCCCTGGAAGGGGAATAAGACACGAGGAGAAATTAACAGCCATGTGCTGTAAAGGAAATATCACATCTTCATCATGTTTAGATGACAGACTTCATAATCAAAGTTGATTTAACTTTTCCTCTAGAATGAGAGATGATTTCCTGCCCGACCTGCACGCAGAGGTCACGTCTCTCTTGATCCATTACATATCTAAGTTTTGTTCCCCATCTCTGTCACACAGCTCTCTCCAGCTGTCTGTCTCTTTCTCTGGCTGCCTGTGCGTGTCAGTCACACTGACCTCCAGTCATCTTTGGAGAGGTTGTAGAGGATGTTCATTTCATCGTCGTCCTGCAGAAGGCGGTACGCAGCACTGACGTGGTGGCTCTCCAACACTGAGCGGTCATTGTACAGGATGGCTGTGTCTGATCTGTCCGAGAGAGGAGCAAAAATCTCACACAGCTCAGATAAACAGGACGTTTGTTGTGATCACGTGTATCTTGACTTCACCTGTAATCATGATTTACAAAGTCAAGCTTTATTTAATGGCACCTGGGAAACCAGAAAGACAAGGGACTGAAATAAATAATTATTGTGGACTTATTCCTATGAATGTATTCAAAACTGTCAAAAAAACAAACAAACAACCTAATGCAGTATCAAATGCAATCCTGATGTTAAAAATTATGACATTAGAATTCTATATCACAGTCTATTGACGACCTTTGTATATTGGTTGGATGAAGACCGAGCTGTAGCACAACCACGGCAGAAGTAAAGTTAGTAAAACCTTTATTGTTGACATTGGAAATACAACAGGCAGGTAAAAAAAAACAAAAAAAACAACTGGAGTAAACAATTAGGTTCCACGGATGCATAATCCTGGGATAAACAGTCTCAAGGGGGGGAACCAGGCAGATGGTAACCAGGCAGAGTGCAATGAGAGACATGGCCAGACAGAAGGCAAAGAAAGTTCCCGGGGATGGTAAACAGCAGCAAGGACTGGTCCAAGAAGCCTTATTGCCCAACATGCCATGGACCATGGAATTTTCCCTGTCAGAGGGGCTCAGCAAAGAGGAAGTGCAGTTTGTTGGATGAGCAGGCACCTCAGCAGGGTGGTTAGGATGTCTTCCTTCAAGGTAGGCAATTGAGACATGACCCAGTACGTCTCGTCTGACCCATTTCCCTCTGAGTCCAGCCCTGACAGAGTCGGCTAGATCACCATCAATGAGGAGAGGAGGTAGAGCTGCAGGGACCAGAGGGCTTTCATGGACTAGCTGAACCTTAGACACTTGAAAGGTTTGGACAGATGCGTTTGGATCTAGGCAGCTTGAGCCTTGCTGCCACAGGATCAATGATCGTTTGGATTATGAATGGGCCAATTTCTGGGCTTTTACATAAAAAGGAACATCTCAGGCAGAGCCACAACTTATGACCAACCTCCAAGGAAGAAGCTGGAGCATGACTATGGTTGGGAGAGGTGGTGTAGCAGTCCACTGAATGAAGGAAACCCGAGCCCAGATTTACCAATCCAGTGAATAAAGGCCCATCACAGAGCTGGTTGGGGTATTGTGGGCATACTCCTCCACCCATTGCAGCTGTAGTGACCAGGAAGACGAATTCTGTGACAAAATAACTGTTTCCATCTTCTGTTTCTTACATTCAGTCTGACGGACTGTGGTGAAAACTTGAGGTGAGCTGAGCAGCCTCATTAGCTGAAGTGAGCTTGAGCGGGAGCCATCTTGCTAAAATGGTGGACAACAGACAGGATTACAATGTTGCCCCTAGAAGGAAGGATACCGGTAGTAAAGTCCAAGGAGATGTGGGACCATTGGTGACGAGCAACTGTAAGAAGCTGAAGAAGGCCTGATTGGGCTCGGCAAGATAACTTGTGTTGACAACAGACCATGACAAGTCATGAGGGACCTCTTCCAAGATGGCCCACTGCTGTCAGGACCTTTGATTCCCATGCCAGTAACCTTTCATAGTTCACTGGCGAGGACTCGATTGAAGCTGAGGTCTGTTTCTCCCCCTAAACGGGCCCTTCCTGTCAGTTGATTAATAGCAAAGGCGACTTTCTCAACCTCAGAGGCCAAAGTGTGTGGTTGGGGACCAAGGAGATGGGAGTTAGATGTTACTGGGACTTGGATGGAGCGGGCAGGGTCGGTAACATGAAATCAGTCTGAAAGGAATACTAAAAAGTCAGATAAAAGTGGCCACAAACTTTCAGGCAGGGAATGTGTGTAGAGCTGAGGTTTGCGAGTTGGAAGGATGGTTGGGGAGAGAGTGACAGGTGTAACAGATTGTCCTAAATGTGGTGCAGCAGGCTGTGACATTTTGAGCAGCTCTCTTGTCCATCTTTACACAATACAGTCAATAGTTTATAATAATTACTGAAACCTATTTGAAGATTTCCATCTTGGTAATATATTTCTTGAAGTAAAGCACATACCTGAATTACATTTCTGTAAAGCCCTCCTAATTTTGTGGGGTGAGACCAAACAATGTCATGCACTAACGAACAACAAAAAACAGCACTTCACAGTGATTAGTTTAAAAAAAACAAAAAAAAAACCTAAATGTAACTTTAGTGCTGTTGGATGTGGAGCTCATCCTGACTCATCCTGTGATTAGTGCACAGCATGAGATCCCGGTGTCAGTGTAGAGCCATTTTGCTGTAAATGAATTCCCCAACCGGATGAGTCATGTCACTTTTTTTTATGATCCATTACCTTGTCTGAATGTGGAAGTTGTTTGTGGTCCCAGTGTGCTCGTAGTCGTGCACTGCCGCTGCAAAGATCATGGCGAAGATCTCAAGCTCAGTCAACCAGTGCTGGAGGCAAAGGAAGAAGAATCAGGAGAACAAGGGGTGGTGAAGTGTGGTGGTGTGGATGAAGGGGAGAGGGGGGTTAATAAGAGATGTATACAGAAGTATGAACAGCGTTGAGGGGAAGTGACAGGATAGAAAAGACAGAGAGGGAGGTTGGAAGGGCAAGTAATGAACAAAAGAAGAAAGAATGGACAGAAATTAAAGAAGAGAAATGAGAAGCCAGGGAACGGAAATGGGAAAAGAGAAGGGAGGGAACGGTCCATCACATCATAAAGATGTAAAAGAGAAGAGTTGCGCACAAAGAGTCACAGAGAGGAATACATTACAGTCAGGGATGAGATGAGACAAATGGGAAGGAGAAGATAGATGAAAGGTCAGTAAAACAGAAATGAAACTTTCGATAAGACGGGCTCCACTGACAATCACATTTTCAACTGTCAGATTGTGAAGCATATTATCCCAGATGCATCTATCTATCTATCTATCTATCTATCTATCTATCTATCTATCTATCTATCTATCTATCTATATCTATCTATCTATCTATCTATCTATCTATCTATCTATCTATCTATCTATCCTAATGAATTTATGAGCTCTCGGTGTGTGTGTGTGTGCTTGTGTGTATCATTACAGGCCCTCCTTGTGTTATTAATGGAGTGGTGCTAGTGGGTTGAGTTGGAGCAAGATGGCCGCACCCTGAATGTAGTTACTCATGGGGTCTTACTTCATGAATGACCTGCTGATTGTTGATTTAATGTAGTCTGAAGGGTCTGTGAAATGACAGATGCTGCTCTCCTGCTCTCCCAGGAGCCTTTGCTTCTAGCCGTCATGCGGTTTACTCTGTGAGGCGCTGCCTAAACAAACACACGGCGTCGACAGCTGTCGGAGCCGACTTATTAGGGTGATTAAATAAAAATGGTAGGAGTGAGGGCAGTCGGCCCGGCTGGCTGGTTTGGGGGCTGAACCTAGCAAGACTGGTCATTTTTTCCCCCCCTGTGGAATGAATGCCCTAAAGTCTCTCCAGTGGAAAGGCCTAAAATATAGGCCATCTGATGGAAAATAACAGCGGCAGAAAAATTCTGAAGAGAATAAATGAAGTAAGGCTCCGGCGAGAATTCAATGGCTGAAATGTAATTATGAACAAGTTTTTCCTTATAAAAATGTGTGCTGATGTTCTCGAAGCCTGCCCCGAGCAAAGCCTTTTTCCATGAAAGGATTACTCTTGTTTATAAAGAGGAAAAAACATTGAAAAGGAAATCAGAATACTGTTGGGATCAGGCGAAGCTTTCCGACTTTGAGCCAAACAGTGTGTGACAGCGTGTCTGGATTGTGTGATTTTTTTTTTTAACAGATAGGTATACAGTACAGTTCAGTCTACTCACCACCATCCCAGTCTTGAGTAACAAGTAGTGCACGGTCTGTGTGACGTCGGCAGCATGGATCAGATTATGATAGGGGTTTTTGTGTTTGCTGTATCCAACTTCCAGTGCCTCAACAAATGACACCAGGGAGGAAATCGGGATCTGAGATCAAAAACAGCAACAGAAACTCAAATGCAAGCTAAATAAAATGAAAAAATAAACTATACAGACACATTTATTTATTTATTTATATTTAAAGATATCTGGTTTGAATTGTGAACACGTGAATAGTAAATGCCTGCAGAGTCCTTGGGGGATCTAAAACTGATGTAATAAACCCAAAAATTGGGAATCCTACAGGGAACGGCATGCTGAGATCACATATTCATATCAACTTAATTTCATTGGCTCTTACATGCTGCTACTTTGAGTGTCCTCGACTACAAGAAGGAAGGAAATGAGCTCTGGCATCAGATCCTATGAAGTGTGTCCACCCACCCTCATATTATGGTACTTGTTGAAATAAAACATCACAATTTACTTCTAAGAGTCATAAGGTGGAGTGTCCTCAATTCCATCAAGGGAAGCCCCAGTGAGGGGAAACGTGAAGGTTATTGTGGTTTATCCTGAATAATTCTGGGTTTTCTTTGTTTACATGGCACAGATCACGCCCAGGAAACCCCAGGCACATCTTTGTGGTTTTACCTTGAACCGGCTGATGAGGTCGTATCTTGTGAGCAACTCGTAGAATATGAACTTAAGGGCGTGGTCTCCGCTGGCCTCATTAAGAGCAAACACGTCGAAGGACCACTTGTCGACGTTCTGCATGTGTGTGGGGGAGAACATGAATGACATGCAAATAAGGTTCTTACTTCATGTCTGTTCTTCTGCAAGGAAGCATATGTTAATACCTTAAGCACAGATATGACAGAAGGCGGGTAGCTGAGTCCGACCATATTGGAGGTGCGACGGTACATCCTGTTTGGGAGAGATAAAGACATTGCATTTCCTAATTACGCCTTAAACAACAGCCTGGAAGTTTCCCCAGGACTTATTAGAAACCTTCAGAATGGCACACGTCAGTTTGAAAATGCAGCAGCTGCAAGTCTGTATCCACCCCCCTCCCATGCACGTAAAAGGTTTAAAGCTTTGTTGGAATATTCTCATTTAATCACCCCATGCAGCTGGAAAGCTGGGAATTTAGTGCACAATTGCTCTGGAACAGACAAGTCCAACAATTACCGATTCCAGTCAGAGAATATAATGCTTGCAGTTTTTAACTCTCTTTCCTGACTGACAGCTTCACCATTTTGATTTGCATCTTGCCCTTGCCGATCACTGGTGGGGATATCTGAAATCAGGATTCCCTCAACAGAGAGAGAGAAAAAAACAGATTAAGAAAGATTAAGGCTTACATGTTTGAAGCTTACTGATCTGAACAAATGCATGTTGCATGTTAGCGCGTGATAAAGCGCAGCCTTGGGGAGGGGTCCATGTGTAACCCTGAGTGATTGCACTTCGGCAGCTCGCCGAGGCTGTTATGATATACGACTGACACACAGGTGAAGTCATTGCAGGAGGCACGTGTATTTCTACAAGAGTGATTGGCCTGTACTACCTCGCTAAATAAAATAGAGACATTTAGAGTTTTTAGTTGCGTTATTCTCTTACCAGTCATCTATCCCATACACAGTGGGAGGAAAATATCAATTATAGATTTACTCCAGGCTGTACTTTAAAAGTGTACTTAATTAAATCATTTTATGATTTTTTTTTATTCTTTCACTGCACTAATTTGTCAGTATGATTTTTAGAATTAAGGGTTTATGTGAAGGAGAACTGCTTTACCCTCCATTATGGTAACTATTGCATTAACATGGTACTTCAGAGGACACATTTGAGTAAAAAGGCTTAAGTTTGGCCTTGCTTAACGGACAAATAATGTCGCAATTCTACAATCACATAGTCCTTCTGCAAGGCCAAACAAAACATGTTGATAGCTTTGAGTGTAGCCTGGTGAAGGGTGACCAGTGATTGGTAACACTTTCTTGGAGGGAAGACAAAAGGTGGCAGATGATATCAATTATTTAATGCTGATGAACTGGTGCTATATGCATGTGTCTTCGTGCTGGGGGATTGCACACGATCACCTTTCCACAAATATGCCGGCCTGAACAGCGTGGACGATGCTGCGGAAGCGAGGTTTCTCTTCGTTGCGTCGCAGCATCAGGCCCATCTGGCGGGTGAAGGTGGAGGCCAGCCAGTCTCGCACCTCTGAAGGCACCGACTCTGACTGGATGTCGCTAAGCTCATCCTCTGTGTCCACCAGACGCCTGGAACGTTGAGAGAATGTGGTAAGTAACGCAACAGAAGCAAATGTGTGGAGTTTAAAATTGTCAAATATTTATTGTGGATTTGTGAGGGATCAAAAGCAAATCCCAGAACAGTCCATCAAATAATATCCCTTCTTACGTAACATCAAAATATCTCTGGCCTCTTAAACAGCATGTTGGAGGCGTACTCAAATCCAATTCTGGGTCATAATTCTCCACAGCTACCCTGCTTTGTTGACAGGGGATCAAGAGCAAAGCCTGTTGGTCTCCACCAGCTGAACTGAATACACATTCTTACGGCAAAGAGAAAGATTCACATCATGGTCATAATCAGGAAGCTATGTGGAGTCTGTGCGGGATAGTTTATCACCCCTCATCCTGGACTGGTCATACCAACGCTGGTCCTAATCTGGTGGGGAGGGGAGGGGCTCTAAATGATGAGATATTTATATAATTTCATAAGCCTCAGGCATATCTCAGATTCTGGACCTGTGCTTGCCCAATCACATACTTTCATGTACACTATGTAGTCTGGTTTCTGACTTCAACTGGTGCTTTCAACAAAACTCAAACACTATGGTTCAACAAAACTCAAACACTATGGTTAATTAAAAACAATGGAATATTTAAACTAGCCTGAGTAAGTTGCATTTAAGAAATCATAACCAGCAAAGAAGAACAGAAAAGAAACACATCCAGTTTCCCTGTTTTGCCATGTGGAGCTGCAGTGATTTGTGATCAGATTCATCCAGTGGATCTGTAGTAATACCACTTTCTGCAGCCTCTTTTTTGTATATTGCTTGTAAATCCTAAACAGAATAAAACACAGGGAAGTAAAATCTTCAATATTATACATCTATATGGATATATATATATATATATATATATATATATATACATCCCTCACACTTTACTGGTTACTTTCTGATTTGGTAAAATGCTCAAATGTTATTTGTCCAAATAACTGAGCCAATGTTGGAAGGACCACAGTTCGGTTTGATTGCCCCTCTAATAATAGTCATTTACATTACAAAGTGTCCCCTTTGTCAGTGTTGTGTTGTTGATCTCAAGGAATTCTCCATTTTCCTGCGGTAGTTAGCTTGTAAGAAGGCTTCCGATCTCTTACCGCGTCTCCTCGATGTAAACAGATTCCAGCACCGATGCTGCATACTCCAGGTTCTTCTTCAGGTCATTGAGGGAAGCCTCTCCTCTCTCCAGCTGCTTTACCAGACATCTTAATCTAAAACAGAGATTCAACAGCCATTCAGTAAATAGAATTACTCCCTGGCCCTTTTGACATGATAAATTAATTGCGACTCTTATTGAATTAATCTGTCCATGTCTTTTTCCTTTACTACACATTTTTTCTGGAGAGATTTTTTACTCTATTCCATAAAAAATAAAATGATCCCATTGTTTTGTGTCACTGTGTGCCAAAAGGAAAACTTAATGCAGTGTCATAATTTAGCAACCAGAACACCGAATCTACTCATTAAAAAAACTGGGGGAAAAAAAAAAACCATTTCATCACAAAGACATAAGACACAACCTGTTCTGATCCAACTCACCAATTAATGAAGTTTAATGAGACCTTTCAGTTTCAGACAGTGATGTGGTTTCTAGTGCTCCATTTATAGTTGTTTAAAATGATCTCCTGGAGGTCCACAATGGTTTGGATTCCACAGAATTTCACAGTACACCTACATCTGATGAATGTTCATTTTTTCATTACAGGGTGAGAAATGGAGTCTGTGTGTTTAGAATTTTGATGCTTGACTATGAATTTATGGTGCCCAAATTGATGATGATATAACTCTGGCTGTAGTTTATAATGACAGGCCTATCTATATACATTATGGACACACTAATGTTGATTCTACAGGAGTTCCTATTATATTATAACAAATTTAAGGTGGCATCTGACCATGGGAAGTGAATAGACTTCACTGCTATTATGTGAAATGATGAAACTATTTCTAAGAGTATTCTATAAATTATGTTGCACAAAATTTAATATCACGAGATTGAAGTCCACGTTTGCTATTCAACAACATGCATGGAGACCGAGATGGCCAACATTCTTTGGTCTTGCATACATTTTTCTGCAGTCAAGGGCACACAGCAGTCAAATATGTTGCTGAATAACTAAACAGAGAGGTGACACGCACATTCATTGATTGCATTCACTGACACCCATTTTACATAAAAGCTTCAAAAAAATATAGGGAAAATATACTATACAAACTGTGCTTTTCATAATGAGGTGACATACTTCACTTTATTTCTGTTTAAAATTTGCTATTTCTTTGGACTAAGGTAAACAGAAATTAATATACTACTACTACTACTATTACATGCTAATCAGGTTTGAACAAACAAGTGTGTAGATTAGATTAACTGCATCATCTTCAGGCGGTCTCCTTGCCAACAGCATGTAACGACAGCCAATGAGACGCACCGGATCAAACATTACAGCGAGCTGAGCAGAGAAAGAAGAGAATCCAACTACTGCTTTTTAAATATAATGTACAGGTTTATTCATTTTAAAAGTTAGGCTATACGTAATTAATGTTTATTTGTAATTATTGTAATTATTATGTTTCATTTTCATGCCAAAAATAGCTTAAAAGATTATTAATGATGAATGAATGTGGTGGATTTATTTGATTTCCATGACCAAATTTCCGCCAACCAGATGTTCACAACTATGAAAGTCATTTTTCATTAAGTAAATTGTCAACAATCTGCTGCAAAAGCCATAATTTCCATGTTTCTGCCCAACATTGCTTAAAAAGAAGCCTTGAGCAACAAAGAAAGTGGCTCTGGCGAAGTTTCTGACCGTCATCGATCGTTGTTAAAGCAAAAGATCAACAAAGTTATGAAACCATATTTTCCAGATGTCGTACATTTCTGTTCAAATCTCTATTGATGGGCCTCCCCCCATACACACACATAAATATGAATTACCTCTCCTAAATGCACGCAGACAACCTCAAGCCTGTAAACCAGGAAACCTTCGACTATGACAACTGCTTCTCATGCAGAAAATCTCTGCCGAGCTATTTCAAGGCGGTAAATGGATGCCGAGTACGCTGCACTTGTGATTTGGACGCACTAATGATGGTTATTAAGAACAGCTGTGTGCCAGCGAGCGATCATTCTTTTATGGAAGAGCTGAAAAATATCCAACCTCCTTCACGAGTTCCCCTTGTCAGACCATAATTCAGGAGATAATCTTGGAAATCGTTCCAATGGCCAGTAACTTTGTTGTGGCTTCGCTAAATCGCCGCGACCGCAATGCGAGTGTTTTGGAAAACGGCAACGTATTTGCTGCTATTTGAATGAAAATAGAAAACAAAGAGGCGTCAAAGTGAATCAGCATCTCTGTCAACCGGGCGCGAACTGGATCATTTCACTTGCTGCAACTGTCAAGGGAGGCAACATGCTGAGTCAAGCCCAAAGCGACTGGGAAATTCACTTTAGATTAGAGGAAATGCTCGTAGGCCAGATGAGCAACAGTGTGCAATTTGCTTCAGCTGAACATTTAGTAGTGATGCAGTTGAGTTAGTTCACTCCCTTATTTCCACCAGCAGCCGCTCCCTCTGTATTGCTCAATCTTTCATTATATCAGTAAAAGTTTCACAGTAACATGAAATCCCAGTACTGTTGCCTGATGATCTTTACAATATACTACATTTAATCATATATTATTTGTGTAGGAATTATCTGTTATTCATATGCAGTAATAATATTATACTAACATACACTATATCATATTTATATATTAGGCTAAAATAATATAGGTTTATACACCATACAAGCTTGGAAGTCTAATCTACTGTGAGTCATATAGAATGCCATTAAATTCCATAGGAATTTAATGGCATTTGTAATGAATGTTGCTGAAAGAGAATATAATACGGAAGGCACAAGCCAAATTTGAAGCAGCGTGAGCACACCAATCGACACACGTGGCCTGACACCTTCCAATAACCTTTATAAAAAAAAAAGATCAATGATATACACCAATTCTATCGGTGACGTGAGGTCACATTTGGTTGGTATTTTCTCTGCCGGATTACAAGAATCTCTGCTCTAACATGTGATTTTGGACAATAATGTTGTCTAGTGTTTTATCTGCAGAAATTCCCCTTAGAGCTTATTTCTGCAGGCAGCTATAGAGGAGATGGCTCCCAGAGGCTCCCAGACTGGAATTCAGCTCTTTGAGATGTGCTTCTCGCATGTCCCAATGTTATACCCTGCATGACATCTTAATACATTGTGGTCAGGTGCAGCCGCATTGGGTCAGCTGACCTTCAAGGGCTCTAATACTAAATCAGAATGTGTTGCTCAGCTACCATGAATGGGGGAAAAATGCTGCAATGCAACAATAAAAGCTAGAAAGAAAAAAAAGATGCACTGATCAGTAATTATTTCATTGAATTTTGTGCGGGAGTGTTTGCTTACAGACGAACCTCATTACAAAGAAGGAAAGAAGTATCATTGAGATTAGAAACCACAAATCAGCGAGAAAAAAAAGAGATAGGGAGGATGATCTGCAGAGCAGCTGTAAGATTCTAGATCAGCCGCCATAACAGTCACGTTAACATCCTAATACTACTGCAAAGCTCAGAAAATGTATTTTAATCCCATGACTGTCATGTAAAAAAAAAAAAAATCCAGTCTTAATATTTCAAATTGTTTCATGAAAGTGTTTTTTTCCCCCAGTGGCACCCATCCTTATATTTGGTCAGAGACAAAGCGGGACAAAGACACGAGCCTCCAGCTGTCTGCGGCTCTATGTGAAGATGAGGGATTTATTTTCTTTGCCTCGTAGGGCTGAGCAGAGAGCACAGATAGGAGATTAAGAGATGAATTTCAGGTTGAAAGCTATTCTCAGTGCCTCTAGCATTTTGGCCCCAGCTGACCTTTTCAAAGAGAAGAATTAGATGATAAATTAAAGAACAGAAGTGTCAAAACAACTGTGGTGTACAGATGTCAGTTCCTCAACAGCTGCTGTGATAACCATTTCAAAATATATGTGATGTGTAAAATGTTGATCACGGCAACATCGTATCTCTTTAATGTATGCAATGTTTGATGTAACATGGGAAAAAAAAATCTGCATTGTCCATTTTTGCCTTGCAACAGTTAATGTCCATTTGCTACTCAGGACAAAGCAGGGGAGGCTGATTGAGCTCAGAGGAATCACAGCCCAACCAGCATGCAAAATCTGATCACTGCTCGTGTTCCGATGCCACTCCAGCCTGGAAGGTATATAATCAATGGTGTAGGGTCAATGTAATCACCCAGAAAGATTAATGTGTTTTCACGGAATAGCCAGGTTGAGCTGATAAGAGGTACGAAGCCTGTAGCAACATGATGACTCATTTAAGCTGTACATTCTGCAGCCTCTATCGTCATCTAGGGCTGCAGAGGAAAAGAGGCTTGTGCTGGGACATCCACACGTTCATTTCACGTTGCACCAACCTCTACCAAAATAATCGCCAAAATAATCAAAAGCCACTCTATTAAAGTTAATAAATCCTTAGTACCTGCAGAAAATAGACATAGCTTTTGTGTTCTATTACAAATGCTACACTTACCAAAGGTTCTATCTGTAGAGTTTCCTTTTTTCAGGGGTCCACATTTTTCTTTACAGAAACAGTTTATTTAAAAAAAAAAAAAATCAAATCATAGTTCGCAGTCTGCCTTTTATAATGGTACAAATACATCACTACATCTTCAAATACATCAGTGCAAGAAGGTAATTGAACCCAGGGGAAGCTGGGAAATATCTAATAATTGCAGTTTTAAAAATCTCATTTGTTTCACTGCTAAGTTTTTTAATTTAGAAAAACGCCGCGTGTAATTGTGTTGTAAATCTTGTCCGATCTACAGCAGCAACTGGGGAGAGGTTCATTTCAGTTAACTGGAGTTTGTAGTGTAAAGGAAAATTGATCTGCACAAAGGTACTTCTCCAGGCTGACATCGTTTCTGGCTGTAGAAATATCTCTCAGTCAATAAGGCTTCAGGTGCATCGGCAGGCTGGTTGGAGATAACCAACGAATTCATAGAAACGTCCACTTCAGCAAAATCACTCCTCATTCTGGGTGAGTTTAAACCTCATGTCAAGCCTCTGAAGTATTCAACGTGCAGCCACAGTGGATGTAACATGCGATCCTCGAACAGTATTCGCTACAGCATCACAGAAGTTTTATATCTTTTCAAAACAAAGCCTTTACTGTGGGAGGTTGCAAGTGACAGATGTGACGGGGGATCAGCAGTTGGCTCAATGCAGCCCACTCATATCAAAATCTGCCATTTACATCCATTTTTTGAATAACAATTAAAAAACACAAACAATATTTTGTGTCAAAATCTGCCCATATTGAGAAGGAAAGAACACAAAGAACAACCAGAAATATACAGAAAATGGTCAAACATCATTTACCTCTCATTATTGCTTTAAATGAGTCACTCACTATGGGTATCTAACTTCATGACAGATTAAACAACTAAATAACAGTTAATATATTTATTTCTGATTTATTAGCTATTAAATGAAACAGTGGCTTCAAGTCCAGAGGCTTGGTTTTGCAAAATATTTTCCTAACATGCTTCAGGACCGCTGGATATTTGGCTGAGGTAGCAGCAAAATGGCCAATTAACTTTTGGGTTATGACTGGAGATTGGGTTTGTTAGATAGAAACCTGTGACGGCGTTCAGCTTCATGTCAGGCTAAAGATTATGTCTTACAGAGAAATGTAGCCTCACTTACCTCCCGATACGGCCATGGCCACACAAGGATGCTCATGAACATGTACATTGCGGCATCAGCAAGTTTCAGTCTGTACAAAGTGGCTGGATGGGAGGCAATGGGCCATTTGGCACCAGTAAGCGCTGGTGTTTGATTTGCACGCAGCAAAGTCATCAATTTAAAAGGTTAAGCATTTATTTTCTATTTCATCCCGCTTGAGCATGAAACTGCCAGACTACCTATGAAATAAAGCTCCATACCAATACATTTTTGCTAGAACCCACAGACTGTAATTTAAGAGCAATTTTCAATATCCACAAGAGTTACATAAAATCTTTTATTAGTATTACTTTTTGTAACAGCAAAAACCTATTACAAAATATTAAGGTGCTACAATATTATTTTATCTACAACAATGAGCTTGGGGATTGGAAAGTATTGTAAAAGCAGAATTCTAAATGCATAAATAATAAATGTCATTCGATTTTGAGTATCTGCTGATACTGAGTCCTGATGCGACACTTTGACAATGCAACAAAAAGAAAAAGTAAAACACCTCCAAGTTTCCTCTTGAGGGTTTTTAAAAATGATCATTATTGAAACAACGAACAGATCAATACATCACTATTGAGTCCTACTTACAGCACCACCTAATGGTGACAGGAAGTTACTGGCTTTAAGGAGTACACCTGAAATTACGTTGTTAAACTGTACATAGATCGAAAGTGGTGAAGCATTCGGTACTATTGGATTATAGCAGACATTTACCACGTTTCACTTAATAATTCCAAACATTTGATGACATTTGATTTGCTCTTCTGATGCCTATATATTCATTGACAATGAATATGCGACATAGAGCCTTAATGACACAAGTCAACTTTATATTTTTATGCTTCGACTCTCTGGAAAAGGTAATGTTGCAGTCATGAGACATCAGTGATCTCCATCTTTTCCACCTGATTCTGATTCTTTGAAACTCACGTGATCGAGGACATTCCAATTTATCACTGTCCCAAATAGCTGCAGTGTGGAAGATGCTAAGTATGTTAGCAAAGTCGCATATAAGCAACAGAAATGATGTGATTTGTGATAAAATTCTGAAGTATCTGAAACAAAGCCTATAATTCAGCCCGGAACAAAATTAGACTACAGGAGGGTCAATGCCTTGTAAAACCACCAGGAACATATTTTATTAGACAGTTTAAGTGTATCAGAAAGTCTCTGTAAAACCTCATTCTAAGCCCTTATAAAACCGACCTGACAAGGGCAGAGATGAATAATTTACTTTTCAAACGAAGGGTGTCATCTCTACTTGGTCAGACTTGCTTTTCACTGATAACGTGTTCCCCAAGCAGAGAACCACAAAGGTAGAACCCTATAATTCATGTCCTCCACACTCATTGCATGTTCTTCCTGGGACAGTTTCAACCATAAAAGGACTCTATGTACTTTTTTCTTCAGAGTTTATGTTTCCTGATTTTATGGGTGGTTAAAATGCCTGCAGTCCCCTCTTTTACCTTGGTTTATATCCCAACTATATTTTCAGCACCCCAATTGTGTCCCCAGCAACAGAAGAAGGCTGCCAAGGCTGATCTATCATTTGAGCTTCTTGGCATTCATGTAAAGGCAGCCAGATGCTTTTTGTGTGTGTTTCATGAAAAGCATATCCCTTGTTCCCTTGGTTGAGCTGGTATAAACCAAAGCCAGCATCCCAGTCAGTCCTGTCATACCCACTGGGCATAATTTACCTTATTTGATGTCCTATTTACTTGTAGGCTTTTGCTGAATGACCAATTATATTCATCCAAAATTGAATTGTGGATTAAAAGGTTGCGATGATAGCAATACTAAACGAAACCAGTAGGTGGCCTAATCTAAAGTATATGAGCCAAAAATAAAGATGATTTATTCTATGTTTTTATGATAGATGCTCTTTCAATCTATTTAATGTGGATGTATACCAGTCCAAACATACATGAAATGTAAACAGGCATGACCATTTATTGTGGTCACAGATGATGGTGAAAGAAAAGCAGGTCTGAATAAAACCTGAGTTCAAGGCTACATAGACGCCAATGTCTAATGCATCACATAATTAGGGTTTTAATGGACTAACTAATGATGGTAATTGTCTCCCTTTCATCCGAGGCTTTCTTGGCATTATGGGGGGAAGGGTTTTAATGACTTTGATACTGAAGGGATGAGCCAGTATCTAAACAGGAAATGGGGGAAGCCCAGATAATGACATTAAGATAGTTACCTTGTGTATTACAATATCATTGCTGAGTAGAGCTGATGAAGACCCATTTCTTAATTAATTAAAAGCAAACGCTAAAGGCTTTCAAATTATAATCACAGACACAGATAAAAGATCACTCTGATCCAGAACCGATAGCGATACACACAGATAACAGTGACTGTGGAGGACCCTGATGGAAACATGGGACAGTGCCAGGCCAGATAAGTGTCCACCTGGAGTTACCATCGGCCAGATGTTTCTGCCAGGTCATTTGGGTAGAGCATTAAGCTGAATATGAAAAGAAAAGAGAGAACAACAGTCCCAGACACACTGTGCTGCTTGCAGCACAGCTGTTCTGGCTTTTTTTCCCCCTGCACTGCCATGGCAACGCAACATGTAAGTGTGAAAAAATTTTCACGGGCAGTGGTCAAAATGCTTCTGAATTAATGTGATATTTTTTTCCTTAGGATGTTTTTTTTTGTTGTTGTTGGCAGTGAATTATCTAAAGAGAGACAAAGCACCTACAAGCAAGTGTTTTGTCACCACCTCATTCTGCTTTGCAAAATATGTACATGGAATCGTCCACTTGTTCTCGAACTATTCAACAACGAGGCCCCTCAGGCTGTCGTTAACTGCTGTTGGTATCCAAACTCTCTTATTTGGCCTCATGCACTTAACAATAGGTAACACACTTGGTCCTTCTTTTGGCCACATTTGTATTTTATACACTCTCGAAAAAACACTTTCTGATTGCAGATTTCTGTTTATTAATGTCATTTGCTGCTCCCACTGGACATCACTAGGGGCCAAAACACTTACAGTAAATGGTGATTACTAGATCTAGTCTTACACAACAAGAATTATAATGTGTTAACAAGAATGTGGATTGGACAGCTTTGTTTGGAAAAATGAATATATCAATGGATGCAGAGAGTCTTTGTAGAATTTCTTTTTAAATGGCAATTATTTAATTTTTTTTAAATGTGACTTTTGCTTTTAAACTGATTTACTAGTTAAAGAAAGTTCATCGGCAATTTGGTTTATTCTACACAAATAAGTTAGAGTTTTAAATACTTGACAAAACGCTTGTGACACAGGAAGATTGCTGAGTTCATTTCCCAATTTGATGAACGTTTGGATTAAATTGGGTTTATCAGCCACTACGGTTGTCTTTTTCTCTGTCATACTTTGTTAGCAAAAGCAATCGAGTAAGGCCGGTCTATCAAACATCCCCAGTGCAGTCGCACAGTCTCTGTTAAAATGCAAACACTGTTATTTTGAATTACAGAAACCTCGGTGTGCAATCAGTATTTAGATGCTTCACATAAATGAACCCAACTGCAATAATATACACCATGGAGCTGGAGCTCTTTGAATGCTAACAAGGGGGAATTCTAAACATACACAGATGGAATATTTTCAGCTCTCCACTGAGATTCCATCTTTTTTTATTTTTTACAACATATGTGTCAGTATGAACTCCAATTGCATTGCTGTAACACCATTAACAAAGCCATATCGAAGTCCCCACTTCAGTGAATAAATACTAGCATTTGGTAGCTTAGGATGGCACTGAAGTCAATATTGTAATCACCCTGTGCTTATGAGCTGAAATTATAGGAGAAATCGCACTACATTCTTGCCAACAACTTCTGGTAGCACCTTCCTCTTATAGGTTTACCATTATAAGATAATGTTTGGCTTAATTACATTTGAGTGGACAAGCACAAAAATAAAAAAATACTGGAAAAAACCTGTGTAAAGTGCATCTATTTGTGGAACATAGTGCCAGTCAGTAGACTTAACCTTATTTTATTTTTCCAGTGCTCACCCCATGTCAGAGCTTCAAAACAATGTTATCACTGCCATCAGTTCTTTTCCAAAAATCTTATAATGTAGAAAAAGATTTTTGAGTGTTCATAATTACCATGTTGGATGTGTTGCAATGCCTAGTTTGACAGGCTGTTGAAGTATTCACTCACACTAATACTTGAATATATATGCACCTTTTACAGCCCCTCGCAGCTGAAAACACGATTACAGTTGTAAAGATCTTTAAGTATTATGTCGTCACCTGCTGCCAGAGCCTGTTCATTAATGCTGCTCCTTGGCTTACAGTAAACTGTGAGGAACATTAGGCAGCTGCCCAAGGTCAAATGGATGTAATGACATAAATGTTAATTGCAGCGTTGCTTCAAAAAGACTATTCAGACTTGGTAAACCCTAAAATAACTAAGGTAATTCGTTTTGCAATTGCATAAGTGGCCTTCTTAAGGATCGAAAAATAACACACAGCCCAGAACAACCTGTTGGTTAAGCCAGGTGGTGTTATTTAAAGAACTCATGTTACTAATTACTAATGGAAGTTTTAACTATGTGTAGTTTTGTATTGTAAGGGTAGCTTTTAAAAAAAGTAGCAGAACAGCCTTAAATACTAAATTCCAGCTATTGGGTGTTTGCGCAATAACATAACACTGGAATAAAGTGTCAGACGGGTAGAGGAAGCAAGCTGGACCAGTGAAACAAAATATTCACTGCCATTCATCTGCCAAATCAAGTGTTCAGTAATCCTCTCAGCTAATAAAACACATGAAAACACATGAACATTCTGCTTGGTTTACAACTGAACCTCTAAACTATGTCATCTATTTCCTCTCTTCACATGCAGACATCGAAACACTCCTGCTTCTCTCCATATTGTCAGCAAGAAAAAGCCAATTTATAAATGCTGTCTATTGTACATAAAAATATTAAGGAATGAATAAGCCATTACTATAACATGACATAAACAGTTTAATGCCTGCATGTAATTAAACAGCAACAAAATCACTATGCTAGAGAGGATATAAACAGCAGTAAACTCTGAACTGAACTGACCCAACACATGCGACCTGGCAACGGCCTCTGCAGGCATTAATGTTGGACTAATGTGCTCTTCCTTTTACTAGAGGGACCATTATATGAGAACATGTTATTTTGGCTTGAAAGGTTCTTGAAAGGTTTCTCCAGAGACATTTGGATCCATCTGGCTGTACATATGTCATTGATCTGCTAAATGTGTATTTCATGCTAGCTCAACAGTGTAAACAGATGTCCTACTTTACAGTTGGGATGCGATTTATGTGTTTTTGTCCTCTGTCCCACATATGAAAACAGTCAGCTACTAGCTATTGCAATAGACTCAAGCATGGGAGCATTTATTAGTTCTGATTTTCATTTTCTTCAGAACAGTTCAGATGTTCCAAAATACAAGTGCTGCTGCATAATTGTTGCGATTCACAAAAATATGAGGACAAAAGATTTAAGTAATCTTTGGTTACCAGAGGAGGGTGGACTCTGGGATTGTTGGAGCCAGAAGGACACTATCCCAACAAATTACTATAGTTTCATCAAGAAATGAAATGTCATTGGAATATTGCCCCATCGCAAAACTATATTAAGCTATATAGAAACAGCTTTGGCATTGTACAGCCACTGATTCCAGAGTTAACAAGATAACTAATTCATTGCAATATTCATGTAGGTTTTACATGACCTTCCAATGATTTGACATCACAGAGGCATAGTTGGATGCACATCCATTCTTCAAACCTAAAACCTTTCATGTAGTTTATTTACATGAAAACTAATGAAAAGCAAGTGTGTTCATGTGAGTGTGCATGTTGACTTTGCCGTGATAAACTTAGAGGGAGGGTTCAGTTACGCGATTGAATACCCTGCCTCACACCTTGGGGGATTTCGAAAGGGCACAACACATCAACCAAACCTTCCCTAAGTATTTTGTTAATTAACTTTTTTTTAGGATGGTTTATCAGGCGCACAACTGCAAAGTCTTCCCAGAAAACCAAAGCCATAAATAATTTTCAGCAATTAATCTCAACTTATCTAAAGCTAACAAAAACAAATAGAGACTTATTTTTTGTGTGCTTTTAAAGGTAATAAAAGTATTCTCTCCACCCCCTACACACCCAGCCTGGCAACTTCTATCTTTGTGAGGACTTCTATAGGCCTAACCCTAAACCCAACTAACCCTTATCCTCACCCTGACCTAAACCCAATTCGAACATCAACCTTAGAACCATGTACGAACCCTTAAACAGTCCTTTGAAGTTGTGAGGACCAGTCAAAATGTCCTCACCTGACAAAAATATCCTCCTTGGATGGGATGCAGACTTCAGTACTCAGTGTGTAAGTGCAAGTAAAAGAACACACACATACACAGAGGACATAGGAAGGTCAGTGAATTAACTGAAAACACTGAGATAAAAGCACATTAAGTGAGGTGTTTGACTCAGAACCAGAGCGTTAACATAATAACAGTGGATAATGCTCTGAGCCAGAGATTGCTTCAGCGGTAATCCACCATGTACTGATACGTCTATTATGATTGCCTCAGTGTTACTTTGACAATGGCAGCAGGTGTACTGACACACAAGCTGAGACTGAATCCCAAACATGGTGTCCCACGCCTCCCTAAGCTAATTTGATGGCGGAAAGATATGCTCAGTGTTGACCACTGAGAGATAATCAGCCCAAAGAGGAGGATGGCAAAGGAGGAATGAAGAAAGGGAGGTGGCACGATAACACTGTGTCCTTGTCCCTTTTATCCACATACAGCCACACAAATCAATCAATAAAAGCTGAAAAGTGGTGCAGTGTGGTGAGAGAGGTCAGCGGGAGTCTGCCCTTCAGCCCCTGGACGAACAAGGACATCTGATTGTGCTCTCAGTGGAAAAAGGGGATTGTTTATCACTTAGAATGACTGAATAAATCTGATATCTGTATTTGCTGACTATTTTTTCAGATATATATATATATATATACCGCTTCTGCTTTCCTTCATTCCTCCCACTTCTAAAGTTCACGTTCTCATGAACAAAGCTGCTCTTATAGAGCATTTATCAGTGTTTTTACTGATGAACTACATTGCTGCTTTTACTGTACAGCTGTTTTGGAGAATGTTCCCTTCATTATCTTTACATGGAGCCGAGCCAGAGTCTCCCGACGGCAGCCGGACATTTTGTTGAAGGGTTTCATTCATCTCTTTGGGTTTGCAGAGCTCTTTCTCCAGTCTTTCTCCAGTCTGAATCATGTAGGCAGTAAAATACACAAATGGTTTGAACTGAACAAGATAAACACTTTCTTTGTAAGGACGGTGGCTGATAAAACGCACAAATCCAAATTGTCATCACAACGCTGATTTAACGTCCAAACACACACATGCACCCTCACGCCTGCACATGCATCACATGCGTCGAGTAAGTGGCAAACATGTTTCACAGATTGTCGAGTCCAAAAAGTCATTCGCTGTTTCTGTAACAGCTTCAGCAACTGCCAAGCACACATCACCGCTCAGCCACTTATCACCCAAAAGATGATGAAAGGAGAGGAGAAAGGAAATCATTTTATTAGAATGACACAGCAGAAGTTACTTATAAAGGTTGATTCATCTGACTAATGTTAATCTTCCCCTGGTTCAGTGCCTTGCAACTGAATTCTGTTGTTTGCCGACTATATTTGCAGGTTAAAGAGAAGAAAAAAAAAGGCAACTTGCAATTTCTGGTGAGAAGCTCCAGTCAGATGGGGAGAGCAGGTACACAAACAGCAACTATCTGAAAGATGCCTGAAAATGATGCATTTTAGATTCCATATGAGAAAGACTGTGGGCTACAGGAGATATTTGAATACACAATGTGAGGCTCCTGCAACTCCTATAGGGATCAAAATGACTGAACTGGCAGGGGATGAATGTGGTGCGGTGATAGATAGCTGGGTGGAAAGAAAAACACAGAGATGACTGCCGGGCATGGCACGTAAGTGCACACACTGAGCATACAGCACAATGGATGTATTTTCACACAGTATGACCAATATATATATATTTTTTCCTCTCGCCCTTTAAAGTAAACAATGTGCTGCCAAAAATAGTCACGGATTCCCGATCTATCTCGGCATCTACCTGCCTATGGGGTTAAGATGACACGGCGGTTGGAGGAAGGGTTAACACGAACAACCAGTTTAAGGAGATAAGCTACACCATAAATCTGCAATATTATCTGCTGCAGGCAACAGAGAGGAAACGCCTGGTGAGCTTTAAGAAAGCCGTGGCTTTCAGGGCATCATCACAATTTAGGATAAGAGCCTATTGTTTAGGTTTTGTAATCAATCAGAATAACAATACACTCCGCTCAATAATGTCCTCCAGAGAAAAACAAAGAAGAGGCAAATAATTGTGGAAGCCCTTTACTGCATAATGGAAATAAAGTGCTTGAGCACGGAACACCACTGTTAAGTTATTCTATTTTTTGAAAACAAACGTACGCTGGACTTCTGTTGTTTTGGACTGGGTGCAGCTTTTGAGTGGTATCAGTTAGTGACTGCGAAATCCTTTACAGGTCAGCGCAGTGTAAACAGTGTCATTAGCAGGATGTAGCAATTTTGTTTCCTGATTCTTCATCATTTCTTTTGTTGTTTCTTTAATCGGAGGACATTGCATTACAATATACTACTCTGCATTACCATTGCAACAAATGCATCATCGTCAATAAAAAGCTAAATGATGTGGTGACTGAAAAATGGCAACAACCATGAAAAAAGTGATAAAGCCTTGGATAATGGCGGCTAACTGGTTGTTCTTGAAAGGTAGCTGGGAGATTTGCTCCCAGATTACTGACATTACCCAAAGAGTTCAATTTTACCATGTGACTCTCAGCCTCCTCCTCACTGCACTTGTGCCCCCAGTGCACGCACACACACACACACACACACACACACACACACACACACATAAACAGATTTAATGTGGTGGTTTCTTTCATTCTCTGTTCTCTCCATTACTTTTATGTGCATGTTGCATAAAACAGGTTCTATGATCTGAATCCCATCCCCAAGAGTCCTTCATGTGTTTTTGAAACGCAAATTCCCACAAACGTACACGTACTACACGGTTGGTGCCTGGGCAAAGAGGTTTCTGCTGCGTTCGCTGCTCTGTTCAGGCTCTTGTCAGATAGTACACAACCTGCACGCAAAACCTGCTTTTACTTTGATGGCACGTAATTATGGTGAGCGTTAGATGATCGGTAACACTCAGATGATCAATGACATTTCGTAAACAGCCTGCGAAAAAGACCTTCTCATTGGCACATTTGGAAGCTCATGATTGCGCATCGATTGGTCTAAGATGTATCGAGCATTGTTGTTCAGCTGCAGTTTAGTGTGTCAGGTGTCTGGGCCAAGTAGCTTTGAATTTAGCATCTACTGAAACACATTTCTGTGCAGGCAAACATTCTTTACCGACAACAATGGTTTATATTTAAATAGCACCCATATAGTAACCTAACAATGTTAAATATAGTGATGAGGTGACAAAAGGGAGGGTGATTCAAGAGCAAAAGTCACAACGGGCTATCTGAGGAAAGCAGATAACTTTTTTCATTTAAACATTTCAAAATTAGTGTGGACGTCAACATTTCAGAGATTAGGGGCTGTGAGACAGAAAGCTCCTTCTTTCAAACATTCCGAGTGAGAGAGCAGAGAGCAGGACTAGGGGTTCCAGGATGAAGTGTATGGTAAAAGGTCAGAGAGAGACTTCGGACAAGGGCACAGAGGAATTTGTAGGTCAGCAGGAGGATTATAGAGGTAATGCAAGATTTGACTGGGAGCCAGTATAGGAGGAAATAAGGGCCAGTTCTGGGGTAGTGCCTGTCTGGAGGATTAGTGAAAACCCCAGACAAATTTTGTAACAGTTGTCCAAGTGGGAGGTTATAAAAGTAGGAATGTGACAGGAGGTGGGTTTCGTGATGGATTTTGGGCAGATGTACTAACCGGTTGATGGTTAAGAACCTAGAACTATAATAGAGCAGCACCAGTAATGTTAAAGCTGTGACATAGACTGGTGCAGGAGGTCAAAAGCTGCAGAGAGTACCATAAGAATGAATAATGTGATGCGACCAGAGTCAGCAGCAGAGAGTGTGTCCTGATTTTCATAAGGGCAGTCCCTGTAATCTAGTGTCTCGTACAGCCCATAATTAGACCTATACTGTTGGAGACATCTGCTTTTTCTGGGAGGTGTGAGAAGGGAGACCTGGGCCAGACAAAGGTAAGTAGATTTGATAGCTCAGACAGGGAGGCGGAGACTTTAAAGGGGTGGCAGACAAGGAGAAACTGATATATTTAAAGGACCCAGACTATGGTGAAACAGAGCTCTGTGACCAAAAAATCCTCTTCTAGCAGCTAGTCCTTCACTGCAGCCCGAAACACAAGGGGGATGGAGGAAATTTTGCAGCAAATACTGAGCTGTGTGGCTGGAAGGTGGTGGAGAAGTGGGAATAAAGTCATTGTTCAGCCAGTGTGCAGCCTGATCTCAGATAACCAGGGCGGTTTGTTCGGATGTTCTTGATAAGGTTCAGTTGGTGTGAGAAACACAAATGTAATGCAGTTGTGTTTCTACACTCAAGACCAGCATGTTGTTTGTTGTACATATTCATATCTTTTACAGTGATTCCCAAATCACCAAACTGCTGCCTGCACTCCAGGCAAACAGTGTTTCCAAACAGTTAATAGCGCTAGCATTAGCCTAATTATATACAGCCCATCAATTCAGCCAGGGATAGTTGTCATTACTTTTGACAAAATAAAAACTTCCAGTATAGAATCAATCAACTTGCCTCTTTTTCTTCTGTTCAAAATCTACCAGCATGAGTCAGAATTTACTAAAAAAAAAAAAGACAAGAAAATGCGCTGCTATTATCATGCTAAACGACATACTGCAACGGGCTGAATGGAAATGGGAAATTTGACAGGCACAGCGACAGTAACCAGGGCTGCTTAGAAAATTGTGGGAAGAGAAGAGCTGAGAGAAACAGTGACCATGTAATTTAAATAAGACAATACCCCCCCCAAAAAGGAACAGAACTGTCGCTGAGCTGCTGACCTTCCTTCACAGCCTTTCTTCCATCTCTCTTAACTCCTATTTCAAACAAACACACGCGTCCCTCTATTCCTCCCTGTGAAGAGGGCTACCACTCGTTGCATCTGCATGTGTAAGGGTTGTGTCAGTAATGACAATGTCCCAGCGTTCCTCTCTGCCAATTAGCCAGGCCGTAATTACACCGACACATATGGAGCTGTCAATCAGGCGGCTCCTCCACACAGGAACTCAACCACCCAGCAGAGAGAGTGAGAGAGTCGACATCGAAATGAAGCCTGGGAGAGAAGGAGAGTTTCCAACTGCCAGCTCCAAACGACCGCTTGCTGTGACAATAAGTAGCATGAGGAGAGTTTCGTTCAATTATTCTAACTGTGAAGCGATCCCACAGTTCACAGAATGCCATGGAACCAGCGAAGAGTGGAGCTCCTGCGACCTTCTTGTTTTTGAACTGTGGAGCAGTTCAATTCTCTTTCCCCTTTTATGGAGGTGATGCTTTTTTTTTTTGGGTTTGTCAATATTATAAATAACAAGTCAATGGTTTACCACAAATTATGTACAAGGGCTTCTAACACATGAAAAAGGAGATTGGACGGGTTGCATGTGTCACCTTGCCGTGTTTTTAAACCAGCACATTCTCTGGGACCATTGTTCCTTTTACTGACGCAAAATAATATCTTAGAGTCGTGACGCACACCTTTATTATGATGAACTAAGCCGCTTTATTTTCTCACACATCCCGCCGCTGTAAATACACAATCCACTTTGAGTTTAAAATAAATTATAATAAAATGGGAAAAAGAAACACCATTCTGACCAATGGGCTATTCATCTATTTGAGTAATGCCACAGAAGCTACAGTGACAAGCTGTTCTATTGAATTATTTAGTGGTTCGGCAGTTTCAAACTCTGGGTCTGAGCCACCCTGAGGGGGCAACATAAAGGCTGCTCCAAGCTCCGACGAGATTGTCAAATTTTTAATATGAACTAAAATGAAAGCTCGCTGATGTGGAGTGATCAAAAGATCCTTTAGTTCTGCTTTAGTTCTTGGTTCTATTGTCCTGAGTGTAATGAACTAAATACCGACTGCATGCTTTAAATCAATATCAAGTCATCAATACCAAATGACATTATTGTAAATGACATTTACATTAATGCTTGTCCAGGGGCATTAATTAATTCCTGCTTCCACGCCTGTAAATAATTTATTTAGTTCAACGTTATTAGAGGGCCCAATTTCCCCTGAGCGCCACTGACAGGCTCAAATTCTTGAAAGTTCTCTGATAAAGAAGTGAACCTGGATTCTGCTCAAACTGTCTGTCAGGTTACGGACCAGAGAGAGACAAGGTGCGTTTGAGAATTAAGGGATATATTAATCACAAAAAAACAGGGTATTAAGTGAATTTATTCAGATTGCACTTTGTGAAACCAGTAAACAAACTCTGCAGGTGTGAGTAGATTTAATGTGAAGTTCGCAGAGATGGTAAGAAGATGGGAAGAGGAGAAGGAAGAAGTTGCAGGTCCTACCTCTGGGATGTCTTCTTATATTTGCGCCTGCCAAAAAAGAGCAAACGCAAGAGAAGTGAGATTATCATAATACTGCCATTTCTGACATTTTGCAGACACTTTTATTAAAATGACAAGACACTGAAGAAAATCCAAGAGCAAGTGCCGATTCCGTTTCTTTCCTCAGGAACTAGCAGTTGTGATTGTATTATAAGACATTTTAAGATTGTGTGTGCAAAACCCTTCATTTACTACTTTGCTTGGAGGCTTTTGGGTTATTTATTTTCTTCTGGCTAACTTCTGTAAGTTATATTTCATGATTCGGAAAATCTATTCTTGTTTTACCTTTGTGACCATTTTCAACTTGAAAATCTGCTAAATCTAGCTCAAGTACACATCTGAAACAAACGTCTCAGAATTTAGAGATACAATAAATACTTTTGCCTAAAAATAACAACAAACAAAAATGATAAATACCTCCTCCTCCCCCCAGATCACATGTGAATTCATAGATTTCCTTGATTTATCTCTTTTGGGAGGGGGCAGTGCCAGAGTAGTTTTCCGTCATATTTTATTTATTGGAGTTCACACTGTAAATCAATGTAAATACAATTACTTATCCTAGTGAGGCAAGTGCGCCCCCCCCCCTCCCCCCCACACACACACACAAACACACAAACACAAACACACAAGGGGTGCGAGTGAGCTCTCCACCCTATGACATTCCATCTACTTTACAATTTCTACTGCCCCACACAAACACACACACACACACACGCTAGGAGCCTACACAATCACATTAAAACACATTAAAATACACCTACTACTATCACTTACCTATAGCATTTGGCATAAACACACCCACATCTCTGAATATAGATAGATAACAGCAATTCACTCCAAAAGCTAAAACTCACACACACACACACACATACACACACACACACACAACACACACACACACATACACACACACACACACACACACATACACACACAAAGCCACTTAGGACACTCATGAACCCACTATCATTAAACTAGATGTGCATTTAAATTCAAGTCATGCAGAATTCACAGCACTTAGCTTGATTTGTTTCTCACGCGATTCCTGTATTAATCTTTCCTCAAGCTCAGCCTTAAAAGTGCAAGCAAAGGAAGTTGGTCTCCATGCAGATACATCAAAAAATTCCTTCGTGAGTATATTTAGGGCCATAAAAGAAAATGAAAGTGGTGACAAAAACGTATACTATTTTCATTTGTTCTGGGTAAAAGGTAAAATAAGAAAGGGGTATCTCTTTGGCTTTCTACATTCAGCTGAAGAATGTCCTCCTTTTTGCCCTTCCCTGCCACCAGTGAACCTGTTTTACATCCAAATGCATGTCAACATCATGGAGACGCCTCTAATCAGGAGGGAACATCCTCAGCATAATGAGAATGTGGGCTGAAAGAGGTCATGGAAATTCCAAGAAATAACGTGATTATAGAGATTAAAGCCTGGTTGTAAAGAAAAATGTCACCGTAAAGGTTTAGCGGGTTTTAAACATGTAATTTTCTTTTAAAAGCTCTTAGTTTAATTCATTTAGTGTCTTGCAAATTCGATCCAGCCAAAGAGTGTTCGCAGCACCACCTTGATCCTCCTTCGGCCAATTCTAAGTTGCCATTCCCTTGAGAAGGCTCTCTGCAATGAACTGTTGATCAAGTGATTAAATAAATCATTGATTTACATTGATTGGCAGATGACAGATTAGTTCTTTTACAGGGATCTAATTTATCAATGGAATGCTCCACAAACAACACACACTGCCGATGCCTTCATCAGTGTTTATTACAGGTTTGAGATGTCGCTGGATGGTTAAGCCCATACATAAAATGTCCCAAGCAAATTCTCTCTCTGTCATCTGTGGATGATTGGTGTCCTCTGTGGAGTACTCTTTGATAGAAATCCAGCACACACACAAACACACACCCATGCACGCACACACATGCACACATCATACAGCTGCCAAACAAATCTCAGAGGATAAGCTGGCCACACACACAGTAAATGTCACCAAGCTGCCACAAGAACTCACCAACGCACAGCCAATCTATATCGTCCGCATGCGTGACCAACCCTTCCAAGCGACGCAGATGCACACATGCATATACTGCAAATCCCTCCCCATTAAACAAAAAACAGACAGTGTACGAAGTGACAACATCTGTGGGGGCTGCCTGTCAGTTGAAGCTTCCTCTCTTCAGGCTGAGGCTCTTTGTGAGATTAAAGGCTAATGTGATCTCTGACACGCAACAGGAGCCCTCAGAACATCCAGCAGTCTGCAGTGAAGCAGTATAAAAACAAAGAGGCCTTTTTTTGTTCTATAAATATCAGGAATAAAGATGCTTATGCTCAAAATCATTCATTATGTTGGCCAAAGGAGAGCGGCAATGAAGGACTCAGAAGAAAATGAATGCGTCAGAGGGAGAGAGTGGGGAGGGTCTGCATCTTTCGCTTTGCCACGGCGATATAATGATGTGGAGACAACAAAAATAATGTGAGTGACGGGAGATTGACAGTTTCCGCCAGTCAGCTATTCACATTAGCTGCAGGACAGCGGAAAACTGCTTTTCATTCAGACTTCCAGCAGCAACATTAAAGATTGATTATGTAAATGCAACACAGTAGGCCCTTCCTTCCGAGTGTGAGGGCTGGGGTTTAAAAATGTATCATACCTGCCTCAACTTATTCACTCGTGCCGGGCTTTCTTCTCAAGACAAAAGGTCAGGAAGGTGTTGATTGGATGGAGGAATGAGTGAGGGGAAAGTAATCTTGAATTATTAACAGTGAAAATAAATCCAAGAAATGAGGCTTTCTGGAAGGCTTTTGTATTATTTAAGAGCGATATTACGCGTGAATGTGATGTGAAATATCTGCGGTTTCAAGATTGTAAGACAGAATGTGCATCGTCATTAAATTCACTGCTAGCATCCTCTTTCTACAGGGACAACAGGTGCTTATTGGACATCAGTTGCTGTTGCCTTGAGCAATTGTGATGCACTAAAATAAAGGCTCTGCAACTGATATGCAGCTGTTTGGGTAATTGCTCAGGTTTTGCTGTAATATTTTCTTTATATTCTGTCTCTTATTCACAAACTGACAGATTGACACCCTCAATAAATAAACCGTGATGTAACACAAACTCTTCACTGTATTCTCTTTTTAAAAATCTAAAGCAAAGCTATTGCAGATACATTATTACAACTGATTTGGCATGTACACACTACACACTACACACACACACACACACACACTACACACACAAACACACGCTTGTTGAAATCAGTAAAAAATAAAATATACTCACAGTCCACGGAGCCTGAGCCAAATCTTCTCGATCTGTTCCGGCTGAAGGTACTTCAGGGCCGTGCTTTCAAACTCCTCAATCTCTTTGGTGGGAGACTCCATGTCGGTAGCTCAAAAGTGTTCTGGATGTGCCAACAGCAGACCCCCCCCCCCCAAATAAAAATAACCCAAAACTTTTTTCCTGTGAGCGACGAGAAGGTGGCGAGCCAGGAGACGCTTGCGTTTTGGTGGAACTCACAACGTGGCCAAGGCTTCTTCATTCACAAGTGCGACGGGCTGGTTCTCATCTTTCCTGTTCCTCAATTGTCGATGTGAGAGAGTGACTAAAACTCAGGATCACTCCGCACAAGCAGCTCAACTCTAGCACTATGTCTCTCTCCCTCGCTCTCTCTCTTCCCCCCTCTTTCTCTTGCCGTTCACTTCTCTCCTGTGTGAGCACAGGGGTCCTGGAGCCTTGCCATGCTCTCCCAGCAACGACGGGATGCAGACGGCAGGGCAGCTCAATCCAGGATTAACGTTCACTGCTGAGCTCTCTGCACATGAGGGAGGGAGGAGAAACACCAGCAGTGAAAGAGAGGGAGGAGTCTGGCTGATAATGAGTGGCGGTGTTCCATTCCACCCGCTGGAGAAACAGAGGAAATCTGAAGGGACTGGAGAGGAAACAGACCTTCGGGGTGACGTTAAGGAGGCGTGCAACTCTGGCTATTTGCAAAAATAATGTAAATGATAACATATAACAGGCATTTCCCAATGTGACCTTTGCACCACAGATTTCCCCAGATCACCATTCAGAGTGAGTATATTAGTGTCTCTTGATGTCTTCTACTTCTGACAATTTGACCTTCCCCATACTATTAAATATGCATATGCTGACCGAAACAAGCAGCATAGTCTGGGCATTCCTATTCCATCACTCCCTCAATGACAGTGTACAGAGAGGTGAGTTCAAAACGCTCCTGCATCATGACCTCTAGCACTAATGTGACCAATTCAAATACACAAGTGTGTCGGGAAAACCGACCGTGCATCTGAATAAAAAAAATGGTTATTGTGTCTAGGAATGGACTAAAATGTGTGCTAAATAGACAGGTGGACAGAAGATCCAAGGAGGACCTGTAAACAAAGGAACCTAAGCATGTATACATTAAATGGTTTCCCAAACAGTAAGTTGTAAAAGCTTAATCAGTGGCTGCTCTGCTTCAGTAAAGTGTATGCAACCTGTTCCATTTGTCCAAATTTGCTGTTTTTCCCATTTTCTTCAAGTTCAGAACTTGCAACGATGAGTCAGCTCAGAGGAGCTCCTCCCATTCTTTTAGGTCTTTCAATTACTTGATGCAGGATGTGGGGATAATGCTAGGGCACCACCTCAAAGAGTCTTGGGCTTTCATCTACCGAGATGGGTCCGGTGTTGGAGGGAGGAGAGAGGTCTGCTTGAGTGCCATGAAGCCTGCTGATGTTTTCTTCAAAGGCACACTTATCTGTGTCTCTTTCTTCCTCTGTCTTTGGTTTTTGGTCCTTTTCCTGGTGGCTTGTGTTGGAGGCGCTGTTCCAAATATCATTTTCTTCCCTTTTTGAGGAGCTATAAAAGCTGAAAGAAGAGCGCGAGTCGCGGACACGGTTGGTAGGTCAACCTGAGGGAAAGTCCCAACAGCAATTTCACATTTCAGCACTTGCTGTTCACAGGATTTCACCCTTGGGACCTGCTGTATTGCTTTGCCTTGTTGTGTTAGTGCCGGACAGAGCAAGGTTGAACTTTCTCAAGCAAGCTGCAGCCAAAAAAAACCACGGAAGGATATAGCATTTCTACATAAACTGTGTTGGACTGATATATTATTCACAAAGATGAAAAAAAGATAATTTCTTAGAGGTTTTTACGGCACTGTTGGCCCTAAATACCATTGATAGCGTGAATGGAATAGAATATAAAAAATACAAACATTCTTATTTGACAGGGCTCAACCCACCTCCCCTGCTAATTAAGTATAGTTAACGTTTTCATCTTAATACTACTTATATGTCCACGTACTTGTACTTATATGTACCGGTACTTTTGTTAAGGGAATTTTTTTTTTCCAAAATTTTCTTTATTTAATGTCAGGGCAATTAAAATCTCACCCACAGACAGCATAAGAAGTCAACTGGGGATGGAACACACAACTTTCTTGCTGTGAGGCAACAGTGCTAAAAACTTTGCCACTGTACTGCTGTGCTAATGAAAAATGTAACCTGATCACAGTCCAAAATCAGTTTACAATGCAAATAAAACACGATGCTTATATATGAGCAGTATGACTATCTGAAATAACACAGATATCAGAATTATAATGGTTGTAGCAGCTCAGAGATGCTATCAGCATACTATTCATACCATCATGAAACTATGTTGATATGTTGAATACATTTCTAGCTCTTCCGGCCTTCTTAATTATACCATCACACATCATGCACAGCTGCCTGCTCTGGAACTCAACGCAGGCACTGACCGTACAGGAAATCAGGAAAAACAATGTTTCCATAATTATGGTGAACACCCATCAATCTGTGGTGGACCTATGCTACGCTAACATTGCTAGGATGGCTGAGCTAGCTTGAATTTTATTCACCTCTGCACATGCACTAGCCTCCACCCCACTCCCTCAACCATCCCGTCGGTGTTTGGCTGACAGGTGGTTTGTTATGTTTTGGTTCAACGCCTGTCCCACTAGTGTTTTTTAGACATTTACAATGTCTCCAGGGGTCTTCAGGGGGCACGCAGCTAGCAGATCAATTGAAGACATCGCCGATTTGAAACAAAAATGAAATCGCGCTGAAACCATGCGAGATCACGCTCTGCACCTTTAAAATTCAACGTTGTTGAGAGAGATGTTCCCTCGGCTTCCTCAATATATCAGAGAATCCTTTAATGATGAACTGATGATTGAAACACCTTCTCTGATGGACAGAACAGTGGCAATGAAGGACAGTATGTGATGCGACAGGACATTTTTCCCTTTCAAAGATTCAGAAAATATGAAATACTATGAGTTCCTAAATATGACTAAGGACCAGAAAGACCTGAAAATCACGCCGGTCTATACCTAATAATTATAAATGATAGTCCATTATAGATTAGAATAACATCAAATGCTAGAAAAAAGCCTCATAAATCTTCTTCATAAAAATTAATTAACAGTGCTGCCAGTGCTGAAAAAGGAAAGTACACTCTTCTGTGGTATTGTCGTCACTGTGCAAGCCTATTCGAAGCTCACGCATTGAAACAGCCATAACAGTCTCTGCCATTTGGAGGTACATGAAAAATTCAAATCTCATTTAAATTTGCAGCCAAGTCGATAAGGATATCTATGCATCAAAATAGCAATAGCCCTCGCAGTAATGACCACATTTTAGTGAAGATCATCCATCACGGAGTAAGATTTTCCATCTATATTTCATTCATCATTTGTATTGCTGAGATGGAAAGGTGGTTGGGAGGAAGTGGAGGGAAATACACAAGCCAAACCTTTGCTCTTCAGTGATATTATAGTCAACATATATATATATATATTTTTTTACATTACTGTTTTTTCATATAAATCCTGTGTATGTGGTAGAACTTGTACAAACAGCCATAATGTATGATGTATATAAAAGGTATTTATATTTGGGAGCCACCATAATGTGAGGCTTATTATGCTTTGACCAGCAAAACTGGACTGAAAAGACTTCGGCCCTGAGGTGTTCCATGTAGGATTACACTTTTTCTCGCAACAGAGAGCACATTTGTTAGACAAGGTCAAGTTGGAATATGAAAGTGAAAGAGAAATATGAGGAGCCGGACTGAAAACCCAATATTAAATTTTCATCAGCAAAAATTGGATTTTAGAGGATGCACCTTTTGTGCGGGTCTGCTGCATGCACCAATGCTCCAGCCTTCCTTTATAATGTAACATAGGCAGACGAGTATGCCTCACAAATTCATCCCAAACCAGCACTAAACATAGAACGTAAACAATAGGAAAGTATGCATTATGCAATATGTGGCCATAAGGCCTTAAAAGGTCTTTATTATTATTGAGGGTGGGGGGATGGGGGGTACTACAAAGATAGAGCAGAATAGCCAGTCGGAGATTTCCAGAATTGGTTTTGTGAATTTTGATTCAAGCTTTGTGTGTGTTTCTGTTAAAAAATGGTGTGTCAGCAACATACCTTCGATGTCTTTACATTAGATTCTGTTATTCAGATATTCTATGCAAAACAGAGTCCATGAAGTGACGGTGGCACAAGTAGTTTTAGCTGTTTTAACATGCAATCACACAAGATTTAATGTATGTGAGTTTTGAATGGTAAAATGTCATTTGGATAAACCTCTGAGTTGAAATAAAGCATAAAGAGTGAATGCATGTGTGTTTTTATGAGCGAGTACTGATACTATCAATTATTATAATCAGAAAGCCTAATTAATCTCGGTAGATAGGAGAGGATCACAGCTGTCAGATCATTTTTACCAGATAATCTGCTGACACGTGAAGCCATTGTGGTTTCAGAAACACCGATTAATCAACTACGATAAGAATATGGATACAAATATGTTGCTTCATAACAAAATTTGCCCGATAATTAATTTTTCTTTTTCCTGCTTCACTAGGATGCAGATTCATTTAATAAATGAGATGCCAGAAACTGGTTGGACAACATTTTGATCTGATTTACATTAATTGTCTCACACTCCAATGAATTAATGATATGACTAATGTACAGCAAAACCTAATGAGAAGCAGAGACACCCCCCCCCCCCACACACACACACACACACCCTGATTGAAGGTGGGTTTAAACCCTCACTGAATATAATATCAGCATAAACTTCTTAATTTAAAATTAAAACTGTCCTAAAAGTGGGTGCCCGTGTTTCGAGACTAAATTGGCTTATAGCCCTGAGAGTCCAGTTACAGCCTAAAGTAAGAATGGATAATGTAAACGAAGAGCTTAAAGCAGCTTAATGGTGTAAATACAGAACACTGGCAGCTACCTTCATGGAGATGGGCTGAGCCTATATACGCTTGAAAATTCCAGTTATCAATGTTGAATATCAATATGTAGCACATAAATATCTGCATTTTCACTTTCACCATACAGTCAAGTTACATTTGGCTAAACGGTAATGCATAACTGTGCTTCGCATCATCAAAATGTGATTACATCATCTTCAAAAGCATCTAAAAGCTGCTGACTGTGGATAATAATGTCAGCATGACGTCCGTAAATCCTGTTATAAACTGTGTTTGTAGTGAATTAGGAGCACCAGTAAACCAATGTGTGATGGATGATTGGTGATGCTGGGCACACAAGTTCACCTCATGGTCAAGGCCGACCCATCGAGCTGCGAATGACAACACCATCACACTAAATGCTGTGCTGACAGAAAACCTCCCTTGCTTCCCAGCCCCTAACTGTTGCCAGGCTATTATGGTATTAATGTGACAAAGACATATAAAAAACTCAGAAAGATGGAACTGTTAGCGTAAAAGGTGATCTGTGTGCAAATCATGGTGTATTTAAGTATGGGTGACGTGAACACTGTTATTGAGTCAGGTCGATGGTGCTGAGGAGGGGCACACTCAACAAGACAAAATAAAACCTTTGAGGATTAGCTTTTCACTTTTTTGGATTACTGGTGTATACATTTAGAGTTGTAGAGATATAGGATATATATTTTGGTCTAAACTGTCTTTAATCCTATCTTTTAAAGCACCAACAAAACAAGAAGAAAAGTCCAATCCACAACTTTGGCTACCTGTAGAGAAGAGCCCTGACGCAGCACTTTAGCATCCAAAAAAATGGGTAATGCCACAGTTATTTTGATGGAAAGCTCCTGTAACTGCTGGTGAGCCTCCGGTTACGCTGTCCACTGGAGCTTCATTAGCCAGCCAGTGAGGCAGCTGATGGAGGTGTAAGATGACTGCAGGTGTAAGTGGGCGAGCGTCATGCTCTCACACTGCAGAAGAGACGGCTGCTTTAATCAGCTGTAAGGTTCACAATCACACACAGAGACTAATTAAGGAGCAGAGGATTTGTGGAGCTGATCGGAAGAGACCTGACTTGTGTGTCTGGGTAGAATTCAATGTTAAAAGTCAGGAAAGAATTAAGTTCCAGGATTAATAACCAAACTGATCTATATGGGAATAAATGTTGAATTCAATTCATGCAAAGCATCAGTTAGAAATGTGTGGTAATATCACAATGTTGACTGAATTTCAAAAATAGTGGCAAACACAAACAAGACAATATAATCATATATACAAAACTGAATGGTGTTTAAAAATGTTTTAGCGATAATGGTTTATGTTACTTTTATCCCTTTAATTTTACTGTAATTCAGTATTTTTCCACTTTTACTGATTCTAGTCACATGGCAATAGCTTTAATAATGTTAAAATAGATGGTCACTGTCTGTGGCTTTTAAAATCTTTTGGTACTGAGCTCACTAATTTGAATGGTGGCCATGTTTTCCCATAAACACCCATAAACTACTGGGCAGCTAGTTTGTGTAGATCTTATAAAAGGAAAATATAACTCAATGACCTCAATAATTGTTGTGTTAAACTCCACTAAAGGGAGAAGCAACCCTCAGAGATATGATTATCAACATGAATAGGAAACAAAATTAATGAAAAAGGTAGCATGTTTGCATTAAAATCCCACAGGCTTGCTAAAAAATTAAAGAGTTGTTTTCTGTACATTACATTAAACACATTAGTAGCCAATAGCAACCACTGCCATCCTCTGGCTGTTGCTGTGAAGGATTTAGCAGTAAAAATGTGGCGTGCCAACATCCATTCAATAGATAAAAAGTGCTTTAAACTGCATATGGAATCCCTAGAGAGAAGAGTCAACAGCGTGACACCAGCCGCACAGAACAACCAGCGTGCACTTGTGAATTAATGGCTACACGTGGGGCTCAAAGCTCGGTATGCCCCAAACTGCAGCTGTATGGATAAAAAGCACAAAGTTCTGATGCTGGGATGCTTACAGCAACAATGCTCTGTAGATCTCAGCCCACTTTTAACTTCATTCTACCCCCGTTTCTCTCAGCCAGTATCTTTGAGTCCGTCAACCCGTCCTACCTGGAACAAATCACTCGAACCCACTCTGCTGTCCGATAAAATCTAATGATGCTCACCTGGTGAGTAATGCTCATTTTATGGATTACCTACAGGCTGCTGCTCCTTTAATCACCTTGTACCATAATCTTTCCATTTGACATGCAGTCGTAGATCCCAGTGTCTCCCCATAGCCCAAACCCCTATTAACCGTCATTGACAACCATTCCGCCCCGAGCTTGGCGAGATGATGGCTTGTGTTGGTGTGTAATAAAAACATATGCCACACAGTAGCATCAGAGATAAACAGCAACAGACATTAAGATGTGACTGGAAAATGTTTTTGGCCACAAAAACAGCATGTTTTGCAGTCTGTTATTTGTCATTGCTAAACTTGATTCTTTTTTATAAGTGATTGCCTCCATGGACATATAAATACTTTTCCTCTGTGGTGAGTGTTTAGTTGTCCTGCACCGGCTCCATTCCTTTAGAATCTTGACTGTAGCCTTTAAAGAAGAAACAGGCTGTGTCCAGTCAAGTGGAAAATCACTTTCTCCTTGTCACCATCCTACTCTCTGGGGCTTGTTTTCTGTGGGAGGATTATAGCAGCGAACAACAGCACATTAATTTCAGGATCCACACACGTCCAACTCACGCACAGAATAGAGAGACGAAAGAGGGAGTGCAAGAACAATCAACAAGCTCCACGTTGTCACGACTCTGCTATA
Source organism: Takifugu flavidus (assembly GCF_003711565.1). NCBI lineage: Eukaryota > Metazoa > Chordata > Actinopteri > Tetraodontiformes > Tetraodontidae > Takifugu > Takifugu flavidus. The sequence goes on along the minus strand of NC_079534.1, from coordinate 10,463,804 downwards.
ACTGCAGCCTCTACGGGAGGCTCACCGCTTGGTCTTGTGTCTGTTTTGCATGCGTCCAAAAGCTTGTTGCCATTTACCATCGGAGCACCATCCTGCTCCAAAACGAGTACTCCTGCCACCTGTGGCATTTCTAACTGTCTTCAGAGTCATCAAGGTTAATTGGTCTCAAGCAGTAAAAGATGCTCAATATTCTTAAAGTGACAACAAATTATGTTAATGGCATTTTGAAGTCCTTGTTATCAAGATGGAATCAATCAGGCCCACATCCCTTGAGGTCACGAGCCATACATAGCAATTAACAATGGGCATGCATTCGTGCGTGTGTGTGTGTGTATGTGTGTGTGTGTGGTGTGTGTGTGTGTGTGTGTGTGTGTGTGTGTGTGTGTGTGTGTGTGTGTGATGAGTCAGACAGAAGCTTCACAGGAAGCAAGCAGGGACTCTACTCAAAACTCAATTAATCTGACATTAATCAGCTGTACGAAGCTAAATGGATACAAACTGCAGAACAATGTCAGATGGTCTGTGTTTTACCTCATTTCCTCCGCACATACTAAATGAAATATCGATCCAATTTAACTTATGTTAGCGTAAAATCAGGGCTTGAAAAGCTCTGGGGATACCCTGATGGTTTTACTCCATTATAGAAAACAGAACTAGATTTTTTTAAATGCTGAAGCAACCTGCCACAAGCAAACCTGATGGCTGTTTTCTCTGTGGTATCTGGTTCATCTGTTAGAGGGAAATCTTCAGCCAGGATCTCTTCAAGGCTTCGTGGGTCATTCAGCAGGGGCTTCTGCTCTTTGCCTTTGATCCCCATCCCTGCGGTGATGGCATTCCACAAAGCACTCTGGGACTTGGAACCTAAAGGGATAATAAATAAATAAATAAATAAATAAATAAATAAATAAATAAATAAATAAACGCAGTCCAATGATGCCTTGTGCTTTGATTGATTTGACAGTAAGGACTGAAAGAGCCCTGATAAAGCTCCACACTAGATAGTTCTATGGTACTCGCTGAAAGAAAAACACAATGCTCCCACCGTGTGGGCTCAATGCGTCATTGCTTGTTTGTCTTAAATAAGACATTTTTGTTCCTCATCCTGGACTTGCAGAACATTCAGTGTTATGCAAGTTAGAGATGTTACCAGAAAGGTAATGTGTGTTCTACAAATTTGTAGAACATACTGATAACAACACAGCTGATGATCATGACAATAATCTATTTATTTAATATAGTACTTCAATACTTACGTGCAAAACTGGCTTGTGGTCTTGTAGAACCTTCAACATCTTCATTGGCCACTGATGGAAGAACAATAGAAACAAATGAAATAAAGGCACTGATGTGAATGTAATGACACAATAAATTAGTTCTGATACTTATATTGAGATGATATTGCTATAGATATATGATAATGAGAGAATAAAACAAACACATATCCAGTATAAATGTATTACAGTAATATTTCCACAACAACCAAAGAATTTCTTCCTCTGGAAATGTACTTAGAGTTGCAGCAGTTTGGTATCATTAAAAAGGTATTAAATCCCTCTCCCTAGTCACCATCTTTGAAGATTCTCTGACGCTGAACCTCACCCTAACCCTCAGTAGAAGTAAACCCAGCTCTGAGATCAACATCTTTCAAAGCTTAAATTATCCACCTGTGGTGTTAAGGCTTATCCTGAATGGTAGGTCATAGCCTACAGCATGCTTGAAGGTATATATAAATGTAGTTAATTTAATATTTTATCATTACTGTTAATAATAGTATCTAAAATGCTGTGTTAAACTGAAGATGCTGAATGATAAAGGACATTTTCCTGTAATATTGGCAGTAGGAAAATAAAGACGTATGGGTTCATATCTGTCAAGTCCTTCCAAACAACATTTTGTGATTGGGTATAATAAATACTTCATTTATAAGGGGTTTATAATGATAATCGGATTTTCTTGTGCATCCATGTAAAATATATGATGTCATTAGTCCGCTTTGATAAACAGACAAGATTAGATATCCCCAGGGTGGGTGGACAAAAAGATTCATGTTGTTTATACATGTGGAATTGTAATGTTTTTCCTTCTGTGTGGGGCTGATAAGAATTTCCAATACTTACTATTCTACGCACTGCTATAAGTAATATTGTCTATGATTAGAAATGGTCGCTCTACCAGATACAGCCATCTGTTTTCCAGGATGACTAGGTGAAAGGCAGGAATACAGCCTGCACAGATCACCAGTTTATTACAGGATGCACACCATTCACTTGCTTCTAGCGGTGATTTAGAGTCACTCGTGGTTTCAGACTGTGTGGGTGGAAACTGGAGTACCTGGACCAAAACCAACACAGACACAGGAAGAACATGCAAACAGCACATAAAAATGACCTAAGCCTGAAGCCGCTGCACTAACACAGTTCACACTAACAAGACGACATGACATTTCCTGTAAAATTCACTTAACTAGGCTATAAAGTGTCACAATTATGATCCGTGTATATTAAATGTAGCAGAAAAGTGCTTGCTGACCCTAACTGAGCTTTAAGGATGCTGCATTTGAAATACACCTCATGCACCTTCCAATCAAATACTTTCATTTTCTTTTTTTTTCTTTATGCTACAGCTTGTGTTATAGGCTCTAAATGAAATTTTTCTACTTCAAGACCAAATACCTCTTTACTACCAAAAAAGAGCCTCTTAATATATACAAACATCCAATTCAAGTGTAGTTTAGGATAACCACACCCTCTGATTATTGGACAGATGAATACAAACCACTGCATACAGATGACCAGTTGCTGCTGTTGGATTCAAATTCAACATATTAAGACAATCTCTTCTGTCCACTATCCATGAATAAGTGTGTACACCATCTCTTCACTACAACACTTTTTACTTGATCCCAAATTTTTTCTGGAGAACGGTGCAGATGACCCAGAGCAGGCGAACAGTGAGTCGACCTCATAACAGTGAACAGGCTTCTTTTATGCTTCCTGATTTTTCTCTAGTTTATATTCTGATAATGTCCTTGTTTCTGCCAGTAGTAGGAAGAGGATCTTGCAATGGGTAAACAAATTCAGCCTAGAATAAAACACACAAACTACACACAATGGAGATGGTATTCACTTCTCGGACGAGAAACGGATGAAATCCACTCAGCATTCCAAGCTAAGTTGTCAAGATAATGTGGTCCACAAATGGATGAAATCCAAACTGCCCTTCAGGAAGCTTAGGGTTTAACAGAGCCAGGGACATGCAGGGGCCAGTCAGGCAATGAGGTACAAGTGCTTAGGAGTCACGCTTCAGAGGAGGTGATTGGCAGAATGTGCTGCCTAAATCCGGGGCCCAGTAAGCGATTGATTGTGACTCTGGTAGGTTGCCGTGGCAACTGACATGCGTGAGGACAGTATGAGTGAGATCCAGCCACATATGGATTTCAGAGGTAACAGGACTTGACCATTTAAGTGGAAAACGCAACACCTATTTTGTGCAGATAAAAACATTTTCCAATACTTTTGCGTGAAGTATCTGGATATACTCATATCAGCCATACAAACAAGAATGAACAAAACCAACTAGGCTGCAGGCTGCAGAATTTAGCCATATGACAGCTAATTACCGCTGTTTGACGCTGCACACTTTTGCCATTAGATGAAATGTTATTAAACACTGCTACTATTCATATATTCTAAAGCACGTCCTTCACACACATCTTCAACCAGCAGCACGACGAGTCAATATATGCAGCACAATTTCGAGGTAGCGATCCAAGGTTAGCGCCACTAGAACACAAAACAAATGTGAAACACTTTGTCTCCACAGACTTGTAGCGTTTAAATGTGCAGAACTGTGCAGGAAACTACCATCGAAGACGATAGGATTTTTTTTTTGACAAATAACTAATGGTCAGTTTTAGCCACAAGTCAAAATGTTCCCAAGGACGGATGGTCCACCCGAGAGGATGACAGGAATAGTTTTTTTTTTCACCGTGAAAACCTTGTGAACATTGCAGTACCTCAGCCCGTCAGTATTAGGCTTTATAACATTTACATTTTCTTCAGAGAGCACTGAGGTCAAAGTTTGTATTTCACAGTAGATTCACTTTCATTTCACTCATATATTTGCTGTGTGCTCCAAAAAGCCTACATATAAAGCCTTTATAAGACACAGATCTGCACCCTCCCACGCTGATCATCATCGCTGCCCATTCAGAACAACAATCCAGTTCTTGTGTCTCTTTTCCTGCAATTGTCAAAAACTTTTTCAAAGTATTGCATGAAACTGTTAACTCTGCATTTGTGAAAACAGTCTAATCCAATTCTGGATGATGTCACCGGCATCTGAAGTCCCATTGTTTCCATAGTTGCACTGCGAAGCAGAGCTTCAACTTCAGCACAACGGGCTAATGTGGCGGCCCAGGAAAAGACAGAAACGTGTTTACCGATGTCAGCGCAGTCGCTGAAACGCCTCACTGCTCAGCCTCCCGCTCCCTCTCGTCCTTGTGTGCTCGGCACATTTCCGTGCATCCACTTGGCGGGTGAACACACACAAAGCCTCTTTTCTTGCTCTGATTACCCTGCAAACACCTACCGATGGTGATGTTGAAGCCATCAATGCTGAAGGTGGCACTCCGACCCTTCCTGAAACGATGCTTCTTGGAGTTGGCTTCCATCGCTCGGCAGCCGTCCAGTTCACGCTCACACCTTTTGCTGTGTTTCACTGCTTGTTGTCAGTCACCGTGTGTTGTTCCTACTCTGTTTGGGCGCCTCTCTTCCAGGAAGAGGAGAAAAAAAGAAAAGAAAAAAAGATGCAGATCTCGGACTTTGCTTGATGCTGGAGGACCGTCACTTGCTATTTCCTGTTCTAGACGTGGAGCTGGAGAATTTATTTTACGACATGGTTTAGTCTCTGCTGCTCATTTTTCCTCTTTCTCTCTTCGTTTCTCACACCTCAACAAGCTCATTTCAGATAGCTTATGGCTCTTGATTTGTTTTTCTTCTCTGGTTTTTCTCTCTACCCCTCCCTTTCCCTCTCTCTCCACTCTCCACATCGCTCTTCCCCAAGAGGTGCAGGAGGTGTGTGAGGTGGGTGGCAGTGGTGGTGGTGGTGGTGGTGGAGGTGGAGATGGAGAGGAGAGGAGAGGAGAGGAGAGGAGAGGAGAGAGGAGAGGAGAGGAGGAGAGGAGAGGAGAGGAGAGGACATCTCCAGAGATCTCTGAATGTGACTCGTTCTCTTGTCAGGAATTTGTGACAAAAGCAGCCGAGGCTCAAAGTTTGAGCGTCTTTTTGTTCGGTTTGGCTCTCAGGTGATTTATTATGCGAAAATCCACTTTGGTACCTTGACTTGATACACATTTGCATTGAAAAGAATTTTTCTTAAGCTGCTCAATTGGCTTTTATGTTTAATGGGTTTTCTGCAGAAACGCACGTTCCACCATCTTTTGACAAGAACATGAATGTAACTGAACTGCAAATTAAAATGAAGGGCAGACAGCGGCTTTGGTTCATTATCTTCCTCGCTGGTCTCTGCTTATTTAAACAACCTTATCTTTACTAAATAGAGCTCTCCTCACCTTTGCTCATTAACACATCTACAGACAGAGGATAAAACGCTCTTGTTATTAGTACCGCCTGACATTTAGTGAGGAAATTTCTCATATTCTCGTTGAATGTTTATGCCCTTCACGAAGGCTTGCTCTCCCATTTTAGATGTGCGTATAACGGTCATTTCACTTTGTTGCTGATGTACAAAGTGCTCATGCCAAACACTGGTTCTGTCTGTATTTTTACAGCCCGCTGCTCACTGTTATAGTATGACTCAGAAGGAAAACAATCGACTTTGCACTGTGTTATTATCTCAAAATTAAAATGATCACCTGCATGTGTGTTTTTTTCATCACTGTACCCTCAAAGGCTTCTTGTTCAACAATGATTAGTTATTGTAAAAGCAAATATAACGCAGATAAGAACATAAAAAGTCAAACATGTATTGTTGCATGATGTTGCCTGCAGGGTAAAGAAATTGAGTACAAATATCACAACACATACTGTATACAGTATATGATTATAAACTAATCTATGTGAGCCACTCAGTGTATTTCCAGTGGATGCGTTACACACTTGTTGGGTAATTACACTCCATCTCATTCTGTTTGGCTAACTACAGTAAGAGCTCTTTATCCTCTCCCTCTCCTGACAACCTGTCTCCCCAGTCTCCAATTTGCACTGTATGAAATAGGTTGTGAGGAGACTAATTTTGCAACATACTCACACGCGCCTGCCTGTTTCAGGGTAGCTTTCAAAGCTTTCTAATGATGGAGCTGTGAGAGGTGCGGCTCCTATTGACCTAAATGTTGCACGGCGTGTCACCAGTATCACTGGCATAAAGTGGCTTTGTAGAAATATAGTTTGTCCTCACTGAAAACCACTAATTACCTGGTCAACTAGACTATGTACGTTTGCATGAGATAACAGAGTCAGTGTCATCAAGACTGAAGCTGGCACACATCACCATGGCAACATTATCTTTAATATGACAGATAAGACACAAGATTATAACACTGTCACACCACCACGTCGGGAGAATGCCGCCTGAGCCCTCAGTTTGGATGAAATGTGAAAATGGAATGCTCTTCCTACAGAATCCTCTGGTGTTTCGGGCACCAGTATCACTAGTTGCACTTTTGGACCTGTTTCATTCACAGACAGACAACCGTTCACACTCACATTCATACCCAAGGCCAGTTTAGGGTCACCAATTCACCTGTCCACCAAATGCATGCCTTTGGAAACTGGGTGGACACCTGAGTCCTGAGAGAATACCCCCACCCACAGGGATATAATGTGTAAACTTGACACTAAAGCCCCTGACCCCCAGGGGATTCAAACCCAGAACAACAGTGCTAAGCACTGGACTACCATATACTGTAGTTTAGGGGGTTTTTTTGCTGCCCAAATGTGAGGAAATGTGATGTAAATAAAAATGTCCATGCTCCAGTTATGGTTAGGCTTTAGTTTAAAGAAGTGGTCTCAAATATGCATCTTTTATTAGAGACATGCTGCTAAAAGTCTAGATGCCTTTTTTCAGGTTTCTATGAGGGTAAAGTACCTGTGCTTGTCTTTAAAGTGTGCAGCAGGAGAGTCAAACCTGTAACTATTACACTATTCACAGAACATTACATAATGCACTTAACTACAGGAGTGTGCCTCTGCTTTGATTTTCACGTGGGTTTGGAACGGCACACTGTGTGCTACAACTTAATACAGCATATTACCTTCACACCATACCTGTTCCCACAAAAGTTCTCCAAAAGCCTCCGTAGAAATGGTGGAGGCGTCTGTAGGTTGTTGTTTTGTTTGCTTTCTTTTTCAGGTTTAGTCATCTGTAAAACTTTTTTTTTAATGAAGCGCCAGACAACTCCGTGTTTGAAACCTCTGATTTGAGCTCCTTTTCTGTGCTGCAGCAAATTATTGCAGCCAGCTGTGCATGCACTAACAATTTATCAAGCGCTCAACCATATAGATATTAGACTAATAAAGTCAATGTTCACCTAGGTTATCAGGCAGTCTGACACTTGCTCTGAATTGTTGTTCAGTATGAAGAATGCTGCTGAATCAACGGGTTCTGGCACCCCCTTGTGGGTTGCAACATGCCCAAATTTCACATGAATGTAGCTGACATTTATCTGAGAAAAAAGGTTTTTTATATCGATCACACTAATGTGCTCCAAGTCCAACTCAAGATGATTAATACATGTCATTGTATATACACACGGGCCTGCAAGTCAGTTGCAGGGCTCTGCATGTACCTCTGAGAGGCTGGGATTCATTTAATTGAAAATTAAATGTTTAAAAGCAGAGATATCTGAAAATTGGGGGTTCCGGTGCTGACAATCAGACAAAACAAATCAAATGCACACACATACGAGATAAGAGCACAACCCCAGTTCTGTCTGCACAATTTTATTGGAGGTTCATGTTAATGATTCATAAGGTAACGCCCCAGTAATATGGGGTGGCCAGAAAATTGCTCACAACACTCCAGATCACTGTCACTTTTAACTCACAAATTAAGGGCAGACTTTAAGCGATGCCTAGAGACATTCCTCACATCCAACACTACAAAAGCAGCACAAAAGCTATTTCTAGGCACTATTACATAAGTCAAAATAATGTCACGATATTAAATGAACAAGCCCATTTCCTCTGGGCATCAATCACTAATAAATCCCTTTAGTACTGGTTTAGTATTCTGGCATTTAATAATTTATTAATTTAACAAAATTAACTGCCCAAAGGGGGATGATTATACAGTCAGACACCAAAGTGCTTGAACTCACTTCAATAACAGCGTGAAAACACTCAAAAAATGTGTTTAATACATATTTTAACACAATAATCTCATTAAATATATAGGATAATGATGAAATAATACCCTCATAATATATCCTATCCTTAGTAGAAAACTGTAAGATTAGAAGATAACCTTTTTTGAGTTAAATATCATGACTTCCTAATTAATTCCCGAGAATTCTTCATCTTGTGTTTCCACAATGATGCCCATTAATAAGGTTAATGCTGTTATTAGAGCCGGGCTGGATTTCAAAAGGAAAAGGCTGCTCTAAAAGGGTCGATCTATGCCCATACGTTTGCTGAGTGAGGGTCAATACGTAAGCACATCACCATCACTAAGAAACAGGGGAACCTTTCAGACATAGTATACATTACACTGAAGATGAAAAGGGTGAATCATGAAAATATCATTTCATTACTCATTAGCAGAGTGCAATTTCCATAACAACTCCATCTATAGGGAAGCTGTTTTACTTATTTTTCAGCATCGCTCTGTGCAAATGTCTCCACTGTTTTTGTCTCTCTTTTTTTTTGCTGTTTCCTAAAAGAGGAACTTGCATCGGTTTTCTGGATTACTGGCACAAAAACGCACCTGCTCGCTTTTGCTGTGTCCGGCGACTAATCCTCAACGTTTGATCTGGCCATCAAACACCAGAACAGGCCATCACCAGTGGACATTAATCAGTAGGGCAGATAAAGGGTATGTGAAGGCTGCACTGTGGGATTAAAAATCCAATCAAAATCCAATAAATCTTCATAGATAAATGACATGTGGTCACAAATACCTAGCATTCATGCTGGTTTTTGAACCCTGACTTTCCACTCTTGCGCTTTTCTCTAATTCCTTTAACTGTGACACTATCCTGTATTTCTGTGGGGAGTGGGAGGTTTTTTTATTGTGTAATCTATCCCAAAAGCACCAAACGACAGCACTGAAGACAACAACTGTGTAGTCAAACAGAAAAACAGCTCATTAGAGGTCTCCCATAGACCGTGCGGCAGCGCACACTTTGTCGGTCCCTACACCGCTGTCTCCACAGTGACACTGTCATGTAATTAAGAGACACTGGGTGCGCAGAGCATTAGTTTTCCCCTGCTAAATACTCATTAGAGGTACCTTTAAGGGTAATGTACGCCTCTGTTGGAAACCTGAAGGGAATGAGCTGACAAAACAAAGAGTTACACGACGTGTCATATGAACCCTGCTGCCTCAAGGCACTGCAGGAAATGAAGGGGAGGAAAAATAATCTCGAGCTGTCAAGCTAATGCTATTTGCACCGATAATCATTTATCTGCTGAAGAAAACAGTCAACATTTCAAATCTGTGAGCACGTGAAAGGATTTAAGGTTTGGTGTTTTTTTTTTAGTTTCACATCAGTAATGGAAAAATATTACAGTTAACTGCTGCGTAGCTCTTAAACCAGACCATGATCCAAGAAACTGTCTAGAAAAGGTCAAAGAAGATCTTCCATGATAAGACACACAGCTTTAATCAACGAACACAGATCACTCCCATGTGGCGAGGAATGATAGCATAGGTCACAAAGGAACATGGAGGAAGTCTAAACACCCAATAAAGTCTATGCAAATTAAAAAAACCAAATGGTTCCACGTACTAAAAAGCACCAGAGCTACACTCATAAAATCCAACAGCAGAGGCTGGTCTGCTTAAAGACTCTGAATAAAACTCCAAACGGAGCTCATGCTGAAGTTACGACAAGCACTTGTTTCTTCTATACTCGCTAGTGTACGTTCAAAATAAATATTTCAAAACAAAAGATGCATAAGATGTTATCCCCCTGCATCTGTTTTTATATTGGTATTTTGGGGGATTTTTTTCAAAATCATTTAATACCTACACAGAAGTGATTGCAAACGATTCAAAATCAGTTACAAATAATATAATCGTCATTAAGACCATCACCTGATATTTAACACCTCACCAAGGAGATGCAACATCATGCTGATATTACGACCTTCTGGCACTGTTATAAACCTAGAATGGCCCTGGAGTCTTCCAGCCCATTTAGCCATTATTCGCAACAGGACTTCCAGAGGAGTTTTAGGTTAAAAATAAAACTGAGGTCATATTTTCCTTGACCTTTGCTGCAACCTTTTGCTTGGTCTCTGCAGGTAATTAAAAAAAAGCTGACGTGTACATTAAGAAACGGATGGACGATTTTAGTAGATTTTCCCAGGTTGTTGTAACACATATTTTAAATGACCTTGAAATGAGCCAAATGGGAATACAATACACAGCTCTAACAATAGAAATATGAATGTGCCGAAATGAAAAATAGCATCTTTTATTCTGTATTTCAGTAACAGGCCATCAAGTGTGTGTGTGTGTGTGTGTGTGTGTGTGTGTCTTATCCAGGGTGTGTTGCTGCCTCTCAACCAGTGCCTGCTGGGACAGACTCCAGCAGCCCCATGACCTTAACTGTGAACAAGCAGTACTTATGTGAGAACAACACCAGATTCATCTGCATCTGATCTGTGTGCTCATTATAAACACTCTGTATATACTTTTGCACATTAATAAATCTTCAGAAATATGTAAGGGCAATATGTAAATAATATAATCCTTGCACCCACAACATAAAGATACTCCAATTAATACTAGTAAGACAAAGCTGTGCTGTGAAGGAGTGACTGATGTTGATTATCAAAAAATAAGGTGACCATGAGGTGACGCAACTTTTGTGGCTCAAAAGGAGAAACACCCAAACACACACTCAGGTGAAAGTCAGGTAAGAAGCTCCACTGTGCACGTGGATATCACTGGGGAGGAGGAGGAAACTCAACGGGAGTCTACACAGCCATTCGGTCATGGAAACGCCCCAGCACAGATGATATTTTAGGAGTCAGCCAGGGAGGAGTGTCTCCCACTGGGACAGGTAAAAGGGGAGGCAGATGTAGAGGTTGTGACGATGGTGAGAGTTGAAAATAAACAGGATGAACTAAAGGAAATAGTGAGTAACACTGTGGCAAATGTGTGAAGATAAAAATTAAACAGGCCACACTTGTCGCAAAAGCGCAATAGCTGATAAAAAAAAAGATGTTAAAACAAGCCACATAGTAAAGATGGACTGCAATCTGAAATATTAACAGTGGTAAAAATGAAGTTGGCAGGGTTGCACATTGTTTTTCACATTATAGCATAAAAGGTTATTCATAGCCGTGATCTGGATGATGGATACGCTCAAATAAATTATCAAAATTCTGGATTATGGATCCTTTTATGGACAGTTTTGTGTGAGCTGACAAGAATATTTTCAAAAGTTGCCTATGTGGTTCGTCCTTCTGCAGAGCAACACAGGGATTTGGTTACAATTTATACCCAGTGTTTCTGGTACCAATTATCTGCATTTTTTTTAACTAAATGTGGACCAGTGCACACGTTTGTAGGGTGCACCACAAACATCAAACAGATGCTTTGACAGTAGAGAAATGTTGCATTGAGGCTCATCTTCAAAGAGCTCGGCATTCATCAAGCGAATGCATTTTAGTTCCTGGAGTGTTTTCACGGTGTTCTTCTGAAGTGAACGTTAGCTCTTACATTTCAGATAAATTACAGATAAGCAGAATAAAAGGCTTGACTGCATGTGTCATAAACACAACCAGTTTGACGCTGCAACAGTAGTGATGATAACTATGACCACTTTTACACGGACAGCAACAACATGTTTTCAAACAGACAGAATAGTTGGAATTACCGCTTTGTTGGCCCTCGGAAGTCTTTTTCTTCGAACTTTGCCTGCCTCCGCCGCTGTCCGGCTGGCTCAGCACCTCGGAGAGCGACGCGCGGGAGCTCTGCCGCCCGGTCTGACTCGACGCGTTGAACCGCGCACTCTTCTTCTTGGCTCGGTCCGATTCCGGAGCCGAGCGGGTCCTGTCCGACTCATTGTTCTCCGGCTCCGAACCCACTTTAACCAGTGCGTTTCTTGTCCTCGTTAAAGCAGAAGTCACCGAGCCCATCACCGAAGGAAAAGAGCGCTTCAGTCGATGAACGTCGCTCTCATCTTACTCACAACCACCTGTTGAAACTTGACTCCAGGTTTCCGTCCAAAGTTGCTGGTCGAATCCAACTAAACAAGCGTTGGATGTCCCAAAATCACGCCGTCGCGCACACGCCTGTCAAATTACTTCGCTCATTTTCAACGACGGCTGTCGACGGAAATCATGACAGAGGCGAAAAAACGTGTCTCGACTTGGTGTTTCCCTAGACAGACACGTCACATGGAGAATGTTGCTCTGTCGACGAGCATCTCCCGGGGCCGAGCACCACCAACGCACGACGGCAATTTCCCCGGAATCCCACAATATAATTCACGCATCCAGGAAGCAAAACTGCACCCATTGAAATGCACCTGTGGGACGTCGAAGTCGCGTTTTTTACGTGCGTGTCGCTAATTATCGTGAGATCTGTCCGCCGGACTTGGAAATGAATATGTGAAAGTGGGTGGAAGCGCGAGTAAATAGTAAATAAGCGCTCGTTGGATTCATTAATCGCCGACAAGTGGCAATAAAAGTCGGCAGGCTGTGTGTCAATGAGGATTTCCACGAACATGATGCGTTTTGAAGAACCATGTAGGCTCTAAAAGACGTGGATCTTTCAACTATTACAATAATCCTAATTTTGGATGATAATATTTACATATGCAGATGGAGGCAGGACTTGTGGCATAGGTGGTTGCATAGTGGGCTGGAGGGGGCGCTTCCTTCCGTAAATAAATGAAACGACTGTTTAAAACTGCATTTTAAAAGGGAACAAATGGAGGAAAAATATGGACACAAAGGGAGACGTTTCTAGGCAGGGATCAGGTGATGATGCCATAGCTGCCTCTGCCGCAAGGAAGTCCGGGAGAGTTCAGTTTAAAATCTGTTTTTTAAATATTATCTATATATGTTTTTTTTCTTTATGTCATTTTATGTTATTTTAGTGTTCGTTCCACTTGCCATGTGTTCTGTAAACATTTATTAATGTCACATGGCTATGCCTGACTACAGAAAAAAAGATTGTCTGGAGCTGGCTGTGGTTTTTAAATTGTTTAATTTTTATTTCAGTAGTCTCTCCTTTTCAGAGCTAATGCATCTCATGCTGCTTTATTTTTGAGAAAATGGTGAACTGCATGTGTAAGTTACATTTTTAAGTTTATTGCTGCGCACAGGCAAGTGAGTCAACTCTGGCGGACATAGATTATATTCTGATGCACAGAGGTTATATTGAAAATGGTACAAGTTCACAGGAAAAAAGGTCAGCTATGTAGAAGAGTTATGCGCTTGTCTACCTCTATCATTGCCTCTAAACAAATGTGACAAAAGGTAATACTTTCAGCAGAAAATAAGCAGAATCATCAGAGTCATCTACGGTGCTGGCTGGATCTTCACACCAATAAAGGCACTTTAAGAAGCTGTGTCCTCATTGCTATGCTTGTTTCCTCTGTAGTTCAAGTGAAGTGTGTTTCTATTTATTGCTTTTGTTCAGGTGTTTTGGCAAAGGAAACAGACAAACATTACTCCATGTCATCGTGGTTCTGGGTCGACTCGTTGATCACCTGAACAAGCAAAGGACAGAGACGGGCTAATGAGTTCTGCGTCCAAGGTCAAAAGGCCGTCAGAAGACTACTTGATTGATTAAAAATCACTTGAAGTGGATTCTACCTGGCCATCTCTTGTCTCAATGGTCTTGATGAGAACCTTCTTAGTTGTTGTGGTTTCAATGTGAGGTTTGGACTCAAGCATTGTCTCTAAGAAAGAAAAAAAGGGTATGTTATGTTACAATTTCACAACAAACACCAGCTGCTATATCAGTGGACTGAATGTAGTCCTACCTCTAAGATTTAGAGAAGCAAAGCTTGGCAGTGGAGTGCTGATGCTGAAAATAAAATTGGGGAAAAAATGACATTTCATAGATCATTACATGCACCTTTGTGAAAGCATACACACTGTGATCATTTACCGGCTCTCTTCTCCTTCCAGCAGCTTCCTGTAGGTGGCGATTTCAATGTCCAAGGCCATCTTTACATTTAAGAGGTCCTGGTACTCTCGGAGGTGGCGCGCCATCTCATCCTTCATGCTGTGAATGTCTTCTTCCAGCTGCCTGACAGTGTCCTGGTAGCCGCCATTCTCCAGTGAAAAGTTTTCCTCCATCTCTCTCATCTGACGCTCCAGGGACTCATTCTGAGAGCAGACAGCAGGGCACAACATAAAGCATGTAGCATGAGATCTGCAGCATGAGACAATGGTCTAAGACCTTGACCTGCACTGGCTTGTAGCACTGATGTCCTTCCCCCTACAGCATGAGGCAAAAATGGCATACTCACAGTCCCTTTAAGGGCGTCTACCTCACAGGTGAGCGCCTGAACCTGCCGTCTGTAGTCATTGGCCTCTTGCTTCGCCACCCGCAGAGCATCATTGTTCCTGGCTGCAGCTTCGGTCAGGTCAGCAAACTTGAATGTCACAGGGAGAAAAAAACAACTCAGCAGTGAGGACTGGTGAATTTTTCATGTGGGGGGAGCACTTGATGTTTTTTTTAGAGCTAGATGGAGACTGCCTGGAGTTTTTAAAAAAAACACTGTTGAGCTGAGCTGCAGACAACAAACAACAATAATTACAATTCTCTATTTATACACGTGAATCAATCAGGAATTAATTCTTATTTTCAATGCCCTGTGGTCCGACTTAAACTGTAATTTTTTAAATTATATGGGCAAAGGTTTGAAAAAAATAAGTCATGTCAAGAGCTTGATTTTCATGCAAACTACACATTTAAATCAATGTGTCCAGACTATATTATAGACTTTGCTTTTTTTATGTGCCAAGTCATTAAGAATCCAATTTGATTCATTAAAGAGCTCTGGTCATCCTGGAACTACATAAGATTTGAATAATTGAAAAAGTTTGGTGAAATTATAACCAGCAAATAAATGCATTTTTTATGATTTAAGTTCATTATGTTTCTTCTTGTAGTTGTTTTTTGTGTTACAGTTAAGATATTACAGTCTATTCTGAGCTAAAGCTCAGTGTGATTGTTGAAAATTTACCTTGGACTTGTACCATTCCTCAGACTCCTGGATGTTTTTGGAGGCCAGGTTCTCGTACTGCAGGCGGACGTCCCTCAGAGCAGCCGTCAGGTCAGGTTTAGCCATCTCCATGTCCACCTGAACATGCTGCTGCTGGTGCACCTGGTTTTGCAACTCCAGCATTTCCTGCATGACAAACATTTATACTTTCTGCTTCATTGGCAATTTTGTGGAAACCCCATTGTGACAAATTCCTCTTGATATACATGTGTTCGTCTTTTACAGCCTGATAAGAGACAATTCAAACTATCTGTGGGGACATTTTATAGCAGAAATGGGCATATTCCAAATGGGGAACCCTACCTCATCATGCAGCTTCTTGAGGAAGTTTATTTCCTCATGAAGTGATTCCACCTTCCTCTCCAGGTCAAGTCTGGCAAGCGCAGCGTTGTCCACATCCTGTAGGGTCACAATATCTTTCTAATCCGCTGACACAAGGTGACTTAAATTATGCATTATGTGTTCGCTGACGTTATACATTTCTCTTGCTGACTAAAATGCGCTATTGTGCAGGTTAGCAAGGTCTCAGGTGCATGCATCCAATAAGAGTTAATGAAAGACACATGACAAGTGTCGGGGAGATTTAAAGGTGTCTTCCAGCGTCACATGTTGCATTTATGCATCACCTTCAGATCACAATTCTTAGTTACTCTCACCTGGAACAGATGCAAAATATAAAAATAGCCAGTAGTGTTTTAAGTACAAGTTTCAAAGTACAAATTCCTTTAGCCAGTATTTAATCAATATCTTCTATTATTGATAATATAATAATATAAATCATTTCGATTCCCTTCCAGCTACCGCATCCTAGCGGCCTGAGGTCAAAACTCTACAGTAATCTCTGTGAAAAAGAAACATCTAATCATTAATAATTCTATTCTTCCACGCATGGCTGGCTGAGAATATGGTTTATTCAAATGAGATTAATTAAAATACCGGCGTCAAAGCACTGCTAACATGGTCCTAATTCTTTTTTCTTTTTTAATATTAATTGCCGTTACTCCTCTGAGAGCTCTTAGAATGGCTGTTAACAACTGGTTGTTGTAGTATTTATCGCATCCTCGTAGAGTGAAACCGAATTAAACCTGAAGCACAATTAAAAGACATTCGTGCAGGATTCTTTACTGGATTAGATTACAGCTTATATGAGTCTCTCTTACACACACACATGAACACACATACAGTAGCACCACAAGTTTGTGCTTTGTCAGGCTGTTGGCAAGTTGTTGACTGAGGTATCAGCAAATGAAGCAGCTTTGCCTCAACTGCTCTAATGCCACAAACAAAGTGACCTATTCAGGAGGGTTTTTCTGAACAGGCCTGAGGCTGGAAGAGTGACTGTCTGCCTGACTGGCTGAGATCAGCCCGTAGGACCTGCATTTTTTGTCTCCATGCCATCGCAGTCACCCACTGTGGCATCCTCACTGCCATTGAAACAGTACGCTCATGAATATGTGGCATTTAGTGCATATCCTGAAAGCCTGATATTCACTACGCATTTACATGCATGATTTTGGTTTATTTCATGGAACAAGCCAAAAACGACCCCCCTACACTCAGCCCACCGGATCACATGGTGGCTCGTCTTCTCGCTCTGATAACCACATTGGGTCTGACTGTTATTGCGTGTGTGTCCAGCTTATTCAGTGTGACCAGCGGGACATAAAAAGATCTCCTCACTGCAGGCCTGATTTAACTCAACAGCCACAAATTGACCCGGGCACAGTGTTAGGGTCACTTCAGCTCTACAGCTACTTCATATCCTGCCAAAAATCTCCTGTTGTGTCATCAGGAGAGAATATTTCTCTCTGCAGTAATAATCTGACAGAGACAAAATGGATGATTAAACCAGATAACTAGTTAAAATGAGACTCAGGGTCATTATTATAATGGCTTTAAGTTTTAATGTTAGAGGGTTGTTGTTTTATATAGTATTGATATTTATCTAATTGCCAATGATATCTTTAAGGTTTTGATTTATTCATTTATGCAAAAAAAGGTTTGCCGCTTAGCAGAAAAACAAAAACAAGGAAAAGTACTATGGCCTGAGTGCACGGTTATTCCAAATCAGGGTGTGCTGTGTGCCTAAAAATGATGGTAACTGGATAGTCACTGTAAAAAATAGAACCAAAGTGAGACAATGCATTATGCATTTGGATTAAATATGTACCTGTCTGAAACTCTGCATGTTGTTCTCAGCCTCCTCCCGCTGGGCTATCTCATCCTGCAATCTGCAAAGACAGACAAAAAAGAAAATGGTATTTGATTTTGACAGACAGACTAAATGGGTAGACATACTCTTCAAGAAGGGCAGAAACTTTGTCACCACACGTCAAACTCATTTTTTTGCCAATCTGCGCCATTAAAAAAAAAAATAATTACGCAGCGTCTTATGGTGGATACACATTTAAGGATAAAGGTTAAGAATATGCATACAGTGTCTTCTAGAGTCACACAAAACATTTATTAAACTATTTTAAAGGGTCCACGCCTCCTACTTCTCTCTCAGCCTCTCGATGTCGTCCACCAGGTTGTCCCGGTGAACGTCCACCCGTGCCTTCTCGTTGGTCAGTTGGTCTACCTGACGCCTCAGTTCTCGCATCTCATCCTCGTACAGATCTCCGACCCGGGAGGTGCCTTTGCCCCGCAGTTGCTCCAGCTCCGCCAGCAGGATCTTGTTCTGCTGCTCCAAGAATCGCACCTTTTCAATGTAGCTGGCGAATCGGTCGTTGAGCGACTGCATCTGTGCCTTCTCGTTGGTGCGGTTCGTGATGAACTCGGTGTTTATGGCGTCGGACAGGGAAAAGTCCAGGTTCTCGGAGGCCAGACGGGGCATGGCAGCGGTGCTCCGGAGCCTTTGGGTCTTCACTGCATAGACGGTCGGAGCGGAGGAGAGGCTGTAAGAGACCCGAGAAGAGCGCAATGGGCTGGAGAACTGGCGGCTGGAGTAGTTGGTCCGGGACACGAGCCTGTCTCCCCCAAACATCCTCTTGTAAGAAGAATGTGGATTTGATCTATGCGTCATTTTGCCTGAAACGCGGTGGTGCAGGGAGAAAACTCTTACGGGATGTGAGTTCGCGTCTTTGGAGGCGTTTTCGAAAGCGTTCTGTATTTATAGGATCCCCTTTATGCAAATACATCGTCGGCGCCTGAAGTGACGTATAATCAGCCAATCAGAGAACAGAACACGAGAAAGCTGTTTTTGCAGGTTCCAAACGTAAATAACGGAAGATATATGTGTTTGTCTATACAGCAAAGTCAAAATGGATAGTACTCCTCAGCCAATTGAGAGAACAAGCACTGGGCATTCTTATATGTTATGGTGGTTTTCTGATGTTCTGTAAAGCGCCCTGGGATTTATGATGCTGATGCACTGATTGGTATTTGTTAACTTGAAGATTTAAAATGCTGGCGATGTTCCTTTTCACGAATTGAATACTAAAGACTTCATTTATGAGGTGAAAAGCTCCTTGTGGTCTTTAAAGGTTCTGAAGGTCTTGGATACATGGATACATGGTGGAAAATTTCAGTATGGTGGCTGAGGAACAAGGCTAAAGGCATGTAGACACTGATGGTGTTTCATGTTCAAGTGGAGGAGTTCAGCAAGTATTATTTAAGACTAGGCTTATTTATGAAGATCAGGTGCCTGGGAGAGAACCTTCACAGATACCTTCTGTATATGACAAACAGGTTTGATGCTTGTGTCAATTACTCCAGAATCCAGTGAATCCTTTTATCATCCTTTGCACAACAAAATGGCATCTGGCAGATCTGGTCACGATTAAAAATGCACGCATTGGACACCACGCACGTCAGCTGATTGTTGACGGTCAAAACGCAGTCATCATTTTTATGTCACATGGTGATATTCAGGACTGTTTTGTTAATTAAGATTAAGATGTACTTTATTCATCCCTGTAGGGAAATTGAATTGAAAGATAAACCAAAGTTAAAATTGCTTCTTGTTTCAAAAGTTATCGGAATGAAATGCATCAGTCTTCAGACTAACATCATCACAGTGGACAGTGTTGCATGTGTAATAACTTCCAAGGAAAGTTATTACATAATTCTGAAGTAAAGTATGTTTGTAGTACTGCTTCGTGTTTCAGTATTAACTCTCATTTATTTTCTGGAACCACCAACTTTACCTAATTATGTGTCTATCCCAGTATTTTCTGGGTGAGAGGCAGGAGTACAACCTTGACAGGTCTCCATTCCATCACAGAACACCCCCCCACACACACACACACACACACCCCACACACACACGCACACACTCACACACACACACACACACACCAGACACTCACTCCATTGATCAGATATGCATGTTTAATGTGTCAGAAATTGAACTGGATCCATCTTGCTTTGTCTGAGCCACCTTAAACATCAGTCATGATGACTTTACCTATTTTCAGGAAGGTAATTAGTCTGCATAATCCCATGAACGCTGCGGCATTGCAGTGTTCCGGAATGTCGCAAACAACAGGAAATATTGACCTAAACTCAGAAAATAAGTTGAAATGCAGGCGTGGTCCTCATGCACTGGTGCTGGAGGGCCCAAATATCAGCCCCAGTTTGAGTAAACAGAGGAACCCCAAGCTGGCACTGGAAATTCACATGATCAACACTCACTCTGAGGCGGGGGGGCACTAAAATTCCTGCTCCCAGGCCCATTATGAGGCAGCGCAGCCAGTGTTGGCCGCAGAGTCAGACAGAGGAGGCCCGAATTGTCAGGGACAGAGCAGGGATTGTGTATTGCTGATCTGTCACCTAACTGGAGCAACAGAATGCAGACAGTGGGCCATAATTATTGTTTGAAGCCAGTGTTTTGCCAGAGCCATAGTTCAACCCAAATAGCTCCCATTCTTGGCCAATGGTGGAATTTATGGTTTTGTCCTTCATATTTTTGTGGGTGAGGCTCCTGGTCCTCTCTGAAGCAACATGACTGTGAAGGAGCTAATTAAAAATGACCTCAGTGTGGGTTTAGAATAAGAATAAAATCAGATGTAATCTTAAATAAACTCAGTCAGGCAGTGGCAGATGAAGTTAAATCAGGTCTAACTTATTTCTGGGCTTCATTGCTATAGGACTGCAGGGGAGCTAAAAGACCGTCTTTGTTTTGCCTCTCATGATAGTGAATCACCCTCCCACATGCACAGTAGCCATAGCGATAATCTTAATCAGAACGAGACCGGAAGGTTCTGGGGCTTCCCTAATCACAAAGACGAAATGAACATTTCATTGTGTTATTAAAATAATTGCAGAAAGGATTTTTGTCATGTAGTTGGCTCCTTAGTTTCAGATGTTTTTCTGTTTAATTAATCTATCATTAATTCTTTTTCTGGTAACCTTCCTGGGTAACAACATGGCAAATTTAGTGCTTATTGCTCCTCTCTGAGTGCGACAGTCAAAATAAATCAGACAGAATAGCTCTAAATCCTACCAGGGGGCCAGAGTAGGCTTTTGTTACCCGCTTGTTGATGGTCACGTGATTATTAGAGGGAAAATACATGAGAAATTGGGAAATTAGATTTATTTATTTTTTTGTTTATGCTAATCTAAAACCTCAGACACTGCTGCTTACATGAAGGAAGATAAAGGTGTGCATATTCTGCCAGCGATCGATCATCGAAAATATGTTATGCCTTCAGTAGTTTTTCTTCTGTATTCTGACTGCACCATTTCTGTCAGGGCCCAACCAAAAGAGCAGAGTAAGGGCGGGCATCCAGGGAATGAGTTTCCACTGGATACCTTTCGATCGTAGGAACAACAGAGGAATTAAACTGCAGGGGCTATTTTCCAAATCTCCATAGCGACCGGCAAAACCCTTGGAAAGAATCCAGAATGGTCAACCTAGTAAAGACCTCTCTTTCACTCTCGATGCCTTTGTGTCCCTCTTCCTTTTGTGTGTCTCATTGCACATGGGTGTGTTTGCAGGGGGTGACGGGAAGAGAAATGGGGGAAGTAATCGTTATCTATTCATGTAGCTCTAATTTGTTAATATACAGCATCAGCTTTTCAGAGCTTGCCATTTGTCCAGGCTCATTTCTAGGACAACATTCTCTCCCCACTCACATATATTTTGAGCCAGCCTGTCAGTGGCCATCACATAAGTGCCACAAGCATGTGTGTGACTGCCATCAAACAGCTGCAGATGACACCCTTTATCTCATCTATGCCCTTTGGCTGAGAAGCGTGACAGATCATCTGAAGAGAGAGCACAACTCCAACGTGTAGCAGTGCACATCTTGCAATTTGGTGTTTCAGGAATATTAATATAAATCTTTTTTTTTTTTTTGGTGTTGTTTGTTTTTTGATGCCATGACATTAAAACCTAAGGGGAATGGAAATCTTCATCCAGCTGCTTGTATTGAAGTGAAATATGAACTTTGCCAGTCTGTCATAGCCCAGTTTCTGGAATAAATGTAATATTGTTTAGTCCAGTATTCACATGCTTCTCTCGGTTAATTATCTTATGATAGTCACAAAAGACCCCACAGAGCAGGATTGCTTGCGGGCAATCTGTATGAGTGTCATTTAATTCAATGATTGTACACTCTAAAGAAAATGAGTCTCCAAATGATTTTTTTAAATGAATAGAATAGCAAATATGATTTATTGTGCAAAGGCAATGATGAGAATGCATTATTAAGCAGCCTGATGAAATTAGATGACTCAAGACATGACTAGTCCTGGGTTTCTCAGATGAATATCACAGAAAACTCAAGATGTTTATTTTGCTGTCTAATAATAACACTTTCACTTCCTGGATTACATTCCATGTACTGTCTAGTTTTATTTAAGATTTTGTCTTCACAGCCACAGTGATGCTACCTGCTAAAGTTTTGGGAAGCTGCACAATACAGTGATACAGGAATTTCATCTTAGTCCCGCTAATTTTAGTTCAAAGCAGTGAGCATTTCAGGTCATCTGTATAATTCTTAAAGCAGAAGTAAGTTTTCTTCTATATCACTCTGTGTAAGTGGAGAGTGTTGCAGCATTAAACACCTTAACTGTATTTAAAGCTATGTGAAGGAATAAAGCTCACTTTGTCCTACATTTATATGTTGGGAAAAGCAATAATTTTGTTTGATTCTTATCACTTAAATGTGTGATTACCAGTCAGATGATGTATTAGACTTTGCAAAGTCTACAACAATAAGCATGAAGGAAGCTCGGGTAGGTTTGGAATATTTGCTAGTGAAACATGGCACACTGGTTATTTGAAGCCTCAGTTGGAGTCGTTTTCCATTAAGGTTGAGACAAATGCTACCAAAGCATCTCACTATGTTGGTAGTAAAGGTGCTTAGTTAGCAAATGAAAAGACTAATGCGGCAAACACAAACTGATAAATGGAAATATGCTGGATTTTGTGCAGAGAATCTTTTGTAGTACACAAATGTGGGAAATCAAAACAAGACCAAATGCAACAGCAGAATATGCTCTCCTTAGCACTTATTTTTATTTATCTGCAGCATTTTCAGAAAACAACAGACTCAGTATTGTAAGACATTAAAGTATGATGTAGAGAGATCATAGATATCATTACGTGTTGTTCTTACAACCAAAAATAAGTACTTAGTTCATGTGTGTATATTGACTTTTTCAATGATACACACATCAGAGGCACAGTGGCAGATCACCTGGTGTGGTGCTGCATGAATGACATTAATAAATGGCTGTTGTAACAGAAAATAGCTTAAATAGTTTTGTGACAAACAAAACAAGAGCAATAACAGATACAAAACTGTGAATACTTCTGTGAGCTGTCTCGTGTTTTTAAAGAATGGGACAGTATGGGCTGCACCTCAAATTGAGTGTGTCCTGTGAGTCCTGGGCCTGCAATTCACGCCTCCCTCCACTAGATGTCCTCCTTGCTTGTACCACAGCTGAGGATTCCTCTTCAGGATGGACTTTCCTGTCTGACATTTTAAACTCGACTGATGTGAATGAAGACAGACTCCCATTTTTACTCGCCCAAGTTTTGGAAGTGTCAATAGTGGGAGACACGCGGAATCCTCTTCTTTTACTGCCACTTGTTGCATTTTTCTCACTTTTCAAACTGCCATCATCTATAAAGGGATCGGAATCGCTCCCGTGTGGCATTTTGTAGTAGGTGCATTTAGGACTTTTGGGCTTTGCCATCTCCTCAATTTCTGATGAGGAAAAATATGTGAGAGGGTTGAGCTGGGCTTGAGTATGGGTCACAGTATCCTCGCCATTCTCCTGGCCCGAATCTATGGACGTGCTATCGGCGTTGTCATACATTCCCGATGAGAATGGGGGAGATTTTCTGATGAGGTGATTTTCTTTGAGCAGCCATCTGCCTTGGTCTATCAAAACCCCATCAGGGGATTCTTCCACCAAAGAGGCAGAGGTGCACCGTGTGTCCTCTGTGGCAGCTTGAGGTGGACTCTCCCTTGGGGTTTCAATCCCTGAGCTGAAAGATGAAATAGTACCTCTGCTTTCCACCTGAGGATTTTGAAAGGCCTCTGCACTACTCCCAGTGTTTGCTGGCTCTGCGTTAGTCTTCTGACGATGGGTTTCTCCTTTGTTTTTGCTAATGACAGACCTCTCCAAAGTATCTTCTCCACTGTCTGTGGCCATATCTGTAGATTCCTGGGGATTAGATCGCCAACTTTCCGACGTTTCTGGCCTGTAATCAGACAGGTCAGAGGTGCTTGGGCTTGGCAGGATTTTTAGACCATACTGACTATCCTTACTTCTTTTCGGTATGAGAGCTTGTTTAGTTTTTACAACTCGACAGTTGTCTGGCTCCAGCCAGACATTCCCTTGCGCATCATAGGTGAATATAAGGGATGAGGACTGTAGGGCAGAGTTGACAAAGTCCAGCAATTCCTGTGATATTTCCACCGGATGTGGTAGATTGTTGCTTCTGTCGTCGCAGTGCTCCTCTCCATCATCTGTCATTGTGTCTGCACCATTACCTTTATCGTCCTCGCAATGCTCCTCAGAGGAATATTTGACTGGAAATTCAGTAGCCGTTTGTTCGAATTTAGAGTCTGAATTTGCTCTTTCGTTAATTTTCATATCAAGATCTTCTGCAGCTTCATTGGGAACATTGGCTTCCTCTAACCCAACTTCTGATTCTCTGTCTTCATCTAATCCTTCCTCATCTACCTCTTTGCGGTCCTCATACCTCCCTTCCTGTTCTATACTTTGATCTGATTCTTGTTCATCCTCTCCCTGGCATGTAGTCATACTGTAATTGTCCCCAGCACTTTCTTGTCCACCCTCTTCTACCACTTCATCCTCCTTCTTGTTTTCCCCTTTAGCCTCCTCTCTCTTCTCTTCAATAACCTTCTCCTCACCCTGCTGGTCATTATCATTGTCCACCACGTCTTTCCCCGTGAACACAACAGGTTCTTCTCCGCTGTCGCTTATGTCTTCACCTTCAGTTTGTATCTCATCTTTCTCACTTATGTCTTCTGTACCCCCTATCAACCTTTCCTCTACCTCATCACCTTCTTCTGTGGCCTCAGTGAAAGCATCTCCTTCCATCTCTGTCTCTTCAACAGCTTCCCTCTCATCAGTCTCTTCATTACTCTCTTCTTCTTCTGTCTCCTCCAGTAATTCCTCCTCTGACCCTTGAGACTCTTCTGTCCCCCTTCCCTTTACCTTGCCCCATTGATGGTGCACCTCCACAACCATCTCTTGCTTTAGTTCTTCCCCTACTTGCTCATCATTTTCAGTTTCCCATTCCTCCTGCACATTTGCAATCATTTGATCTCTCACCTCCCCCTGTCCCGCTTCTTCTCCCATTTCAGACTCATTTGCGTTGTCCGGCTGGTTTATTTCAGTTTCCAAGGAGGTGCTTTCCTCTACAGGATAAAAACTTGGGGCTAGCCTGACTGTTGAAGAAATCACCTCTCTGAGATCTTGAGAAATATTCAGTTCCCCCATCAGCTCATCAATTATTAAACACTGATCCTCAAAAACATCAACCCCTTTAACACTCAACGTTATCTCTGTCTCTGTTTCAGTCTTGTCACTCAAGTTCATGAAATCTTTCCAGCTTTTTTTTAACTGAAAGGACGCTTTGTTCCGCAGATCTTCCAAGCCAACCCGCTGCTTTTCCTCATCCTCAGCCGCAGAAACTTTCTGCAGGGATTCCATCATCATTGTAGCCTCAGAGGCGCCCCATGATTGGCCGCCAGTTATGCAATCTTGCAGAATAATCACAGACAAGAAGGACAGGAAGAGTTTGCAGGATGAGCCAAAAACTGAAGCCACCTGGTTTGAAAATTTATCCATGCTGTTGGTCTTGTCAGGACTGGGCGGTGTGTTGGTGTCCGATGCTCTTTTGATGGATTGCACCGCAGAGCAAATGTGTTGCACGATGGGTTTTATCTTTTCTTTGGAGGCAGCTGAAGCTGCGTCATGGTCTGCTGAAAGGATTGCCTCTGCAAATATACACGTCTGTAATGTAATCTCCTGGTGTTCTGCACGCCCGTCTCGGATGCTTGACGGCGGAGCACACAAACCTGTCACATGCTGTGCATTTTGTTCGACTATTGATTGACAAAGCTCGTCATTTTCATTTTCTTCAGAATCTCCGCCGATCTGAAACTCAACTTTTTCCTGAGGTGGTGATTTATCTGAAAAGCCCTCCTCGGAGTATGGGTCCCTGTCCGAGCTGACTTTCTCTAACCAGTTCTCAACATACTTGTGGACCTCACAGGGCGGGGGTAGGGAAGAAGGCCTCGAAAAACTCTCACTTAAACCAGAAAGCTTTTTTGGCGATGCAATGGTGGCCATGGATTTGTCCTGACTAGGTGTTTTTTTGCCTGGCTGCGGTGCTTTTCTGGGCTGTAAAAGGCCAGAGATGTTTTTCTTCATTTGCGATCTTATGCTTGGGGTATTCACATTATGACCAGTGGCTTTGGCCCCTACTTTACTTTTGTTTTGTTCCTGTGATGGGCTGCTTTTGAAATGTTCTCTTGAGGTTAAGATGTCCTCCTCTTTCTTGGCACCTTTTCTAACCGGCTTAACTAGAGATTTTTCAGGGCCATTGCTCTTCTTACCACGTTCAGCACTCTCAGGAGAAGTCCAATTCTTTTTATCACTACTGTGTTTTTCAGATGATAAATTTTTGTTTTTAATGGGAGGGATTGCTACAGCCTCTTTTGAACTACCCTTTGAACCCTGTTGATTCCTTGGGGGCTTGGCCACGTGTTTCTTTTCACTCTTCAAAAGTCTGTTGATGTTTGAAGTGCTGTGGTTTCTAGAACTTGCTGCAGTTTCTGTTTTATGGTCTGGAACTACAGGCTCTGATGACAATGATAGTATCTCCTCCCCCTGTCTTTGCAGAGAGTCCGCAGGAGAAATGTCTATGTCACAATCGTTACTGGATGAGACCGTGGGAGGTTTGCTATCAACTGCGGAAGTAGAAGCATGCAAAGATGCATATTCTGAACTATAACCCTCATTTGCATAATAGTTATCGAAGCAGCCTTGATTTTCATAAATATGCATCACAGTTTCTCTGACCTCCATCCCGTTATTCTCTATCTTGAGAACTTCGGCGACTCCTGAGGGCCTCTTGGCATGACTACCGTCCTTGCCCACAGTTTTCCGAGGTTTGGGGACTGGTCTGTTGCTGCTGCTGCTGCTGCTGCTGTGCCTGACGAGGCAGTATCCCTCAGTAGTCCCGCCATCTGCCATCCTCTCCATGTAGGAATAATGACCCAGGGTATGCTCTTGAGATCCAGAACTCCTCACTGTTGTCACGCTCTCGACAGAGGCCGTCTTTTTAACATGGCGTGGACCTGGTGTAGGGACACGTCTTGACACGGGTTTTCCTTTTTCTGTTGCTGAGGGATAGCCTTTGTGCATGTGCTTCTTGTTAAAAGCAACAGCTCTCCCAGGTTCAGAGGGACAGTTCTCCTCCTTGGTTTCCTCCTCACAGATGCTGAAGGAGTGTTTGGCAACTGCATTGTTTGAGTCAGGCGAGCTGTTGGCTGACTCCGAAATGGAAGCATAAACAGTCTTCCTGCTAAGGCTGGAGCGGCTCAGTGTGGTGGTCCAATGTAGCACTTCCTCCTCCTTGATGGTTAGATGAACCTTCATCTCCACCGTCATACTGCCATCCTCATTCACACGGAACGACTTTTCGATGTCATCTTCGTGAGGTACAATTAACGCACGCTGCCCTTTGACAGCGCCATCAGCTCCAGGGGCCTCCAGAGAGTTGCCAGGATGTCTGTGGTCTGCCTCAAATGGCGCGCCGTGATGATGCAGCTGGCCACTTTTGCTTCCATTCTGAGATTTGTTCACTTGCTCAACAATATATCTCTCTGATGACAATGAGAAGTTCCTTGAGCCTCTTCCACTTGAAACAGATTTGTTGTTCTCTTTGAATTAAAGGTGTTTGATGAAAGGGACATAAATGCAAAAGAGAAAAAGAAAAGAGAAATTAATTATATTTGAGGACATAATGAAGTATTCACAATAGATGAACACTTTTTTTACTGGTACTTGTTTTTTAGCACCAGGACTGATGACCAGGTTTATGCAATTCCAATACCAAGGCTTTAATCAAATGCAGTTCAAGTAAATATTGTTTCCTATTTCTGTGTACTAATTAGGACACATGAGTTCTGTCTTTATTTTTATAAATACATATTTTACCTATGAATTCTTAAAAACTATATATGTTTTGAGAGAATTGACTCCTTCACAAAAAAGCAAGTTATCATGACAGTCTGACAACTTGTTTCAAGGTTGCATGAACTGTGGCTATTCTGTTAAAATTCTGCTCTTTGCATTTAGCAAAATTGATGAAATTATAAAATACATATTTTTTAATTTTATATTCTTTTTTCTTATTTTACAACAACAATTGCAGCCGCGCTAGCCCTTACGTGTTTTTGGTTGCAACCCCGACCCAGTGTCCATGAGCATTGCTTGGCTTATCTGGTTTTCTCCTCTGTGAAAATCATAGTTGCCTAATTTGAATGGCTCTTTCGATGCTGCCACAACAACACCGGAGCACAGAATGAGTGCTGCGAGTCCATCAACCTGAAAGACAAACAAAACCACTTGATAGCCTTGACTGACTCTCAGTTTCTGGCGGTAGATTGTATACGTTGATTACATGACAAATTAAGAAAGTCCTTTTCTTTTAAGTATGTAAACATCCACATCAAACCTTTAAGGTCAAAGTATCACATCTTTTCAGGCATTTTAGAAGGAGGAACTAGCTGTCAACCTGGAGCATCTCTAGGACCTCTGTTGGTGTGACGTGACAAATGTAGCAAAGAAGCCACTGTATATGCTGCCACATGGTGGAAATTTAATATCTAATCAAAAATCAAAAATACATAATCTGGCTCGTAGTTAAACCGCTCTGAGAAGGTCCAACCCTGTCTCATCTCGAAACATAAGCAGGACAGGGCCTGGATGGGAGACCACCTGGGAATGCCAGGAATTGTACTGGGCTGAAAATTAGAGGCTTCTTCGTTCAAGCCCTGGCACAGCCAAAAATTGAGGGGGTGTTCTAGTCGCAGAGGGAGATGCCAGGAGACTTTTAGAGCACCAAGGTACTCTTGAGCAAGGTACCAAAGCCCCAAATGCTTACACAGGGCCCTGCCATGAGCTGTTGACTCATCCAGGGGTGGACCCTGCCTGCACCCATATGCAGCTGGGATAAGCTAAAGCAAATGGATGAGAGGGGGGAAAAGAATCTTTTTATGTAGAGTTCATTTGAGATAATTTCCTAAAGAATAGATTAAGATAGTTAATCAGATAATAATAAATGTAGTTGTTAATGGATGTGTGATCATTAAAATGAGACAATAACTCATATACTGTATATATATACACACACACACACAAACATAATAAGGCACTGTCTGACATAATGAAACACTGCCTGATGGCTTTCTTTAGACTTGTCTTGTTTATGTGACCCGGCACGCACCTTTTCTTAATATAGACTGGAATGGAAAGTATGCTTGAGGACAACAATTCACACATATTGTGTCTCTAAGGAATTAGCACTTTATAGTGCCCTTGCTGTTTTCCCCTGTAAGAAAGTCAGTATATACATTTTAATGTATCTAAACTAGCCCCAGAGCTAGAACTTACCCTTCTACCATCTGTCGAGTAAAGTTTCAACACTGGAAACTGCAGAATCTGGGACAAATAATCCAGCAGAGCATCAAAAGTGGGCGCTGATCTTCTGTGCAGCACAATCGTGCGTTTGAACATTGGATCCCTGTTACTCACGACCACAAGCTTTTTTGGTGTCCTGACTGCCACCCTTTCAGTGACCTTTGCTGGCCTATTGGCAGCTTCGCCCCTTTTGCCAAACTGGAGGCGCTGTCGTCGCCCTGCACTGAGGGGTCTGGTGGTGTTCCAGGGTACCTGCCGCCGTTTCACCTCTTCCAAATTTAACGGCTTCACCCGTTTCTGATCGGAACACACGTATGACCCGCCATCGTGCAAGTCATCCAAGGCTTTAACCAGGTGGGTCCCTCTTGGTGTGGTAATGGTCCGCACTCCAAAAGCAAGAGGCACTTTCTTGGACAGAGCATCCAGGAGGGCATCATATGTTTTAAAGGTGCGGCCATTGATGACCATGCGATGTCCGCTGAATTTATAGTCACCGCTTTTGTAGAAGCACACTCGTTTAGACGTTGATGGATCTGACATTGACTGGTTGGGCCGAGAGTGTAAGGTTTGCCCACTGCTAAAGGACATTTCTGGACCAGGGGGCTCTTGAGGGGGCGTGTTGCTCATTTTGAGTGGCGATGTCTAAAGAGAGATGAAGAAAAATGGTTATTTGTTGCTGCTACAGTTGATTTTAGGAAATAAACTTGTTGTGCATTGAATATACTTATATAGGCTTCTTCAGTTCTACAGCTGTAATATTCAGTTCTATAGTTGTAATATAGAGTTGTTGATATATTACAATTATAACAACACCCCTCACACAATAAAGCCCATTCTAATAGGAACAATTTTTGCTTATCATCGAATAAAATTTGTGATTCGCTCTTAATTTTTCTGGAAAGAGAGTATGAAAAATGAATTGAAGGAGAGGCTTTTGTATAAATCCTTTGTAGGTTCTTATGTAATAAATATTAAAGCAGCAAAGAGCTACATGTCTGCAGTAGGTTACAGCGTAGTCAAATTGAATGAGGAGGCGTTAATACAATATAGTCCAAATATAGTCATTTATATACACGCACAGATTCCTGTGTTATGAAGCAGCAGAGAGGTTGCAAACCCAAACCTCAGCATTGTTATTATTAAAATAATTAGTCACGTGTGTGGACACCACAATGTTGAAAGTAAATACCAAAGATTTAACAAATAAAACTTACCTTAAAGGTCACATTTCCTTATCAGTTATTCCTATATCTGCAGAAAGAGTGCAGCCGTTGTTCCAGTACTCAAAGCCTCTCAGCACCATCCGGGTACTATTTTCAGACACATCCTAACTAATTTGCTTAATCTTTGGCTCCACTTAATGACATATAAAGGTAACCCAAGAAATGAGGGCGATTGGAATGAACTGAGCTGCCGCAATCAACAGTTGTTCTGCAGAAAAGAACACAACTGAAATGTTCCATGAGAAAAATTTCCCTTTGAGCAGCAAGAAATGTCTCACCTTCCATTTAAACATTGAGCTCGATCATAAAACAGGTCTAAAAACTTTATGCGGTACCAAAATAAACAAGGGAGGCGACGAAAGTTCATGAATATACAAGAAATCCACTTGAAATCATACTTGTCACTTGTTTCCATTAAAGATAACGCAGGTGGCCTGGACTATTTTTAATTTGCAAGCAAGCCACATAATCCGATTTGAGAAGCCTAATAGGGATTAGATGCCCTTGCTGACTGCATGGGTGTGCTCTTGAGAGTGCACATTTACCTTAGTGCAAATATCTGAAGTCAAATATTCACACAAAAGGTGTGAACTGAATATGCGGGTCCCCAGAGTCTCTAGGGGTAGAATATCACTTATTTATTGTGTAACATGCAACATATGTTGTGAAGAAAAATGCCTATCTAAAGATTCTGACAGAGCAAAAGCTGCTTTTTTTATGCATATGTGGTGGCCATTTTGGCTCAAATTTGCAGTTATTTCAGTCACAAATTGTATGGATTATTTGGTAGGGAACTGACGAGGTCTTGCTGTAGCAAGGTATCCCCAAACCATGGAACTTCCTCACCAACTCAGTGCTTCACATGTTTTGTATAAACATGTCATCTACTTCTACTGTTCAAATAATTTAAATTTGGACTCATGGGGCCACAGAACATTATTCCAGATGTATGTTCTCTCTGCCAAATGTCAGTTTTGCCTTGGTGATTTTCTTAGAGAGCAGAGGTTTCCTCCTTGCACACCAAACATTAATGTAATGCTGCTTACTCCTGATGGGTGAACTTGATTGGTTTTGAATGTCGTACACATGAAGGCTATTTTCAGGATGTGGCTGAATTCTTAGTCTTTTGACATATTTTTAAATCCCTTACCAGGCTGGGAGGCTGCTTACTGTCACTACAACAGTCGGGAGCACGGCAAACTAAATGTGTGAGGTTTAATAGGGCAAATCTTCCTTAAAAAGGCTGGGTAATAAGTTAAATGCACCTGGTGTGATGCACCTGTGTGTAATAGCCATTTAAAGTGGGATTGAATGTGGAGGGTGTTCAAGTGCTTGCCATAAATTGAAAATTACAGATTTTCTCAGCTTTAATTGGTTAGTTAATTATTTAAATCTCCCTACTATTGTTAACATTGATATTATACACCAATATGTGCAGATGTTAAAAAATAAAATTTAGAAAAAGACCATTTTCTTCCCATGACTGTATTTTTATATCAAATGTCATTATATATATATATTTATATATATATGTAATTTTTTAAATATATATATAATGTACAATGAATTAACGCTTAGTTTGAAGCAATATATATTTGAATGTGATGTACAGAACATGCAAATATGTTACTGGGCATTACTGTGTTTATTTGTTTTGTTTTGTTTTTCTAATCCTATCATATACAACAGTTTTTTATTTTTTTTTGTTAGGCTTGCAATATAGCTTGTAATATAATATTGTAATATGGACTGTGAATAAAACTTTCTATTTTAGAATTCTATGTTAGAATGCAGTCAAGCATTGTTATATGACTATTTATTTACCAGCAATTTATACAGCACAGTAACTATCGTATTTTCGCTAAATCTGCTGGAAATTGAGCGCCATCTAGCGATAGATAACAATACTACAAAAAATAGAATAGCGTATAAGTAATAGGAGTGCAGGTGTTAAAAATAGAGCACACAAAACTGAATCAAACATTTTATGGAGGTTTATCCCCTTTATTTCAGCAATGAAACTGATCGGGGTATAGAATGCTCCCTGGACGCTCAACTCGATGTGCTCTTTGATCGATTAACGCCACCTGAACGTATCATGCTTCGACTGGTCAGGTCTGCAACACAACAGCGGGCCAGAGTATACGGTCCCGGTCCATTGGCGAGTTTGCTATAGTGGCGTGGTCTTTGTCGCAATTTTCCCCATTTCATTGCAAATTCCACCAGATCTGTCAAGATGGGCAAAAAGGAGGAAGAGGATATCATCAGGATTGCGAAAAAGATAGATAAGATGGCGCAGAAGAAAAACGGGGTGAGATATCTCAGGAGAATGAATGCATAGCTGACATCGGTTGATGTTGATGTTTAGCCAAGGTTGGCGCTAATGCACTGTGGTGGAGTTAGCTGCCGACAAGCTAATTGAACTCATCACTGAAGTACTCTTTTCGATTTTCGCCTTAATCTTTACCCCACTGTGCACAGTCATCTCTGAAGTTACTATTTGACTTGTGACCGTTTAGCGCTAAGCGGCTAGCCGCAGTTTGCTTGTTAGTTTGGGGCAGCTAACAGTCATCTTTGTCTAATAGCAGAGTTGCTGGTAACATTTTCCCAATGCAATAATGGCAGATAACGATAAGTTCAAGCGACTTGTTAATGCCTGATGTTGACTGATTAAGGTAGCTTGCAGATATCAAGACAATAATTCCAGCTGCACTTCCTGCAATGTAATGCTATAAGCTACTTTTCTTTATCATGTTTTTTTTTATTTATGTACGTGTACGGTTTTTGTAGCCTTCAGTGACAAACCAGGTCAGTGTTTAAGTTAATTTAAATAGAGACCGAAATTAACACTTGAATTAGGTCCATGTTTATTCACATAATGCAGTTAACTAAATGTGGGGAGTTTTGTTTGAGATCGGTTATGCTCCTAAACACCCCCTTGTCCTGTTTCCTGTCCTGTGCAGGCTGGTGCTTTGGACCTACTGAAGGAGTTGCGGAGCATCCCTATGACTTTGGAGCTGCTTCAGGTATCTCCTTGCGTCATCTTGAGGCAGGCAGGACTCAGTGCTTGAGGATTCTGATTAATTGTATCTCCGCAGTCAACCAGAATCGGGATGTCTGTTAATGCCATCCGCAAGCAGAGCACGGATGAAGAAGTAACATCCCTCGCAAAGTCCTTGATCAAATCATGGAAGAAACTATTGGGTAATCATAAAGTTCTACCATTAAATAAAATTGTGACAGCTGGCATGATTGCGTGTAGCTGTGTAGAGGTGCCTCAGTCAGCTTTGCTAGATTGACTGATGTTCATATTTTGGCTCTTTCCTTATTGTTCCACACTTCACCAAGTGTAAACAAGCTGATAAAATGGTCTAGAGTATCATCTCCTCTAAATCTGTGGCATTAGGTGAAGCACAAACATGTAGGACTGGGACACCAAATTATACTGATTTACAAAATATTACCATCTGTATATAATATTACCATTACCATCTAGGAGTCAATCCAGAATGGGATCTCTTAATAAAGAAGACAAATAGACAAATACTAAGGTCCTTTAGTTCTTACTACAGTCTTATAAATGTTACAGTGACAGCTCATTACATTTTGCATCATTTTAGTTTTGTTGTTCAGACATTCAAAAGATTTTTTTCGTTTTACTTTTTTTTTTAATAATTCGTTTTGATTTTTAAATTGTATTTAATGTGAGATTAACTAATTTGCTTTGTTACAGTGAAGATGTAAAAAAATAAAATAGGGGGAAAATAAAAATATATATTACAGTTATGGTTAACGGCAGGCCCTCGCTACAAATAATTGCCACAATAAAATGTTGTAAAGTTATACTTGTAAAGAACATTGTGGGTTTCATATTTTCTCATTGACGAGACAGTGATATTCGAGTTTGTTAGATAACCTACTTTTATAATTTATTTATTATTACCTGCAGTTGCCTGTAAATTTTTCCTGTCCGTCTGCATCCATGAGGCTGTGGTTATCCAGCAGGGCACAGGAAAAGGAACAACTGTTGACACTAATGGGCTTGTTTTATTTATTCATTTTTGTAAATACTTAAAATTCTGTTGGCATCAGAATGAATAGCCCTCAGGTTTAAATATGGAACAGCAACAGCATGTGAAGCAATTGGCAGCACTGCTGGGATGATTGGTGTGATACAGGATACATTTGAATACAAACTCCATCATTTTATCTTCAATCTTGTAAAATTATACTATACATATGATATGTATGGCATTCTTTTTGTCTGACAGAGGATTGAACCTGATCATTTTTTCCCTTTTGTTACTAGAAAGGACATGCAGCATTTAAGAATAATAGTTTTTTCTGAATTTGTTCATCCAATTGCTTGTTTGAGAATGCAGTATTTTACAAATGCTGAGTTTGTTTTTTTTTGTGGATTTTCATTCACTAGGATACTGAGGATAAAATAATTAGATTTTAGTGATTAAAAAAGAAAGGTCAGAGTGTCCAAGGTCATCTAAAACCGTATTAACCTGCAAAGCTCTAATTTCATGTATCACTTGTTGTCCAGATGAGCCTGGTGGTGGAGAGAAAACCTCAGAGGAAAAGAGAAAAGAGCAAAGTACACCCGTTATTTCTTCATCGCAGGAAAGCCCAGAGGCAAGAGAAGAAAGGTACCAAAAATAATAGTTGGGCATCATCAATACTGAACATGTGTCAACAGATCGGACTTTTCCGCATCACCTTCCTTCCGCAGCTGCTCCAGCAGTAACAACAACAGCAGGAGCGAGCCCTCCGACGACACCCCCAGCTCCTTCGTCAACACTTTTCCACGCGCCGCCAGCACCAGTGACCCCATCAGGGTCAAGTGCCGCGAGATGTTAGCCAACGCACTGCAGACTGGAGGTAACGCACTGTCATCGCGGTAGCACTATTAAACGTCGGATTTTTTTTTTTTACCCCCTTCTGTCCATCTCTCCCCTCAGACGATTATATTGCAATTGGTGCAGATTGTGACGAACTTGGCGCGCAGATCGAAGATTATATCCTTTCCACTGAATATAAAGGGTTTTTTTTATATTGGTAAGAGCTTTTCAGATAAATCCCAATGTCATTTCCACAAGGGAAAAACGTTGGTCTTGAAAGTTTACTGCTTGTTCACCTACTGTCTAAAAAATAAATTATTTTAGACAACCAACAGCATTGAGAGGGCAGAGAAGAGTGAAGGAGAGCAAGATGACTGCTGGCCCCCTCGATGGGTTAGTGTACAACCCTGGGATCCATTAGTGACTACATAGTGATCAGCGCACACTGCAGGAAGGTTTCATATCATCAATCAATCTTTATTTATACAGCGTCTGTTACAGTCAAAATTGTTTCTAGGCGCTTTCCAGAATCCCAGGGCCTGACCCCCAACAAGCAACAGTGGCAAGGAAAAACTCCCCTTTAACAGGAAGAAACCTTGAGCAGGACCAGGCTCATGTAGGGGGACCCTCCTGCTGACGGCCGGCTGGGTAGAGAGAGAGGAGAAGGGGGAGAACAGGTAGAGATCATAGAAATGCATTATATTACCGGTAATTTAAATAAGCTGCTGGTTGAATTGAGTGGGTCAGAGGTCACTAGGTCAGCATACAACTATGAAGGAGGCGATACCTGTAGATGAATACAGAGGGGTTGGGGGAGCAGAAAAACTACACAAGAAATAACATCACTGATCTAGAGGAGAGGAGAGGAAAGGAAACCATGACCCAGCAGTGACAAGGGCCCGTCAGGTGATCTGGATGTTTCTGGACCCCGGCAGCCTCGGCCTATAGCAGCATAACTAAGATGTTAACCTAATGACCCCCTAAGTATGATAATTTGTCTCTCTAGGATAGTAACTGGAACTACAGAATTAGTGATAATAAGCTTTTTCGAAGAGGAAGGTTTTAAGTCTAATCTTAAAAGTAGAGATGGAGTCAGCCTCCCATACCTGGACATGAAGCTGGTTCCACAGCAGGGGGGGCTGGTAGCTAAATGCTCGACCCCCCCCATTCTACCCCTAGAGACTCTGGGGACCACAAGTAAACCAGCATTCTTAGAGTGGAGTGGTCTATTTGGATTGTAAGGTGTCACTAGCTCCTCCTGGTAGGATGGAGCTAGGCCTCTGAGGACCTTGTAGGTCAGAAGAATAATTTTAAAAATTATTCTGAATTTAATGGGCAGCCAATGAAGAGATGCCAGTACAGGTGTAATGTGATCTCTTTTATCACTACCTGTCAGAACTCTATCTGGAACCTTTTGGATCACCTGGAGGCTTCTTAAAGAGTTGTTTGGACAATAAAGAATTACAATAGTCAAGCCTGGAAGTAACAAATGCATGGACTAACTTTTCAGCATCATGCCGTGTCAGTAGTTTCCTGATCTTTGTGATTTTTCTCAGGTGAAAAAAGGCACTTCTAGAGACTATTTTGATGTGTGAGTTAAAGAACAGATTTTGGTCAAAATTTACTCCAATATTCCTCACACAGAGATACTAGTTACTAAGGAGATACCATCTAGAGCGATCATGTGATCTAACCTATCCCTGAGAGGTTCAGGACCAAACACCATGACCTCATTTTTTCCTGATTTAAGGAGAAGGAAATTTGAAGACATCCAAGACTTTGTCTTTAAGACAGGTCTGAAGCTTCACTAACTGCTCTGTCTCCTCTGGTTTCATGGATAGATATAGCTGAGTGTCATCAGCATAACAATGGAAATTTATTCCATGCTGCCGAATAATGTTCCCTAAGGGAAGCATGTACAAGGTGAAAAGGAATGGTCCAAGTACAGAACCTTGTGGAACTCCGTGGCTAACCCTACTGTATGAGGAGGGAACACCATGGACATGAGCAAACTGGTATCTATCAGATAAATATGATCTAAACCAGTCTAGTGCTGTCCCTTTAATCCCAATCACATGTTCCAGTCTCTGTAACAGGATGCTGTGATCAACTGTATCAAAAGCAGCACTGAGATCCAGCAAAACCAGCATAGAAACCAGTCCATGATCTGAAGCTATAAGATCATTAGTAACTTTAATAAGTGCTGTTTCTGTGCTGTGATGAGCTCTAAA
Source organism: Takifugu flavidus (assembly GCF_003711565.1). Taxonomy (NCBI): domain Eukaryota; kingdom Metazoa; phylum Chordata; class Actinopteri; order Tetraodontiformes; family Tetraodontidae; genus Takifugu; species Takifugu flavidus. The sequence goes on along the minus strand of NC_079534.1, from coordinate 10,425,928 downwards.
GCCTGACTGAAACATCTCAAACAGGCTGTTTCTCTGCATGTGCTCCAGTAACTGAGTCACCACCACCTTCTCAAGAATTTTAGAGATAAAAGGAAGGTCGGCCTGTAATTTGCTAACACATCAGGATCCATTGATGGTTTTTTAAGCAATGGTTTAATCACTGCCACCTTGTAGGACCGGGGTACATAACCTGTCACTAAAGAACTCATCAGGCACTGTGAGCTTAAAGAATCTCAACACAAGCATGTTCCAGTTTGGATTTTGGTGCATTTTGTCATTTAACAGTAAATAGAGAATATTTCAATTTCTTGGATACATGTTTAATCATTTGACAGCCCTAATCAAGTTTTGTTTGTTTGTTTTTTTGCTTCAACCAGCACTGCTACCATGTCAGCTGTAAGCGTAGGTTTAGTTTTTTCTTCCAGTTAAGTGGAAATTATTTATTTCCAATGTAAAACTCCTTGACTCTTATTTCACTCATATTTCAAGTGTTTAAGAACACAGACATGAAGTACAAAAACCGAGTGCGGAGCCGAATCTCAAATCTGAAGGATGTGAAGAATCCAAATTTGAGGAGAACTGTGCTGTGTGGGAGCATAACCCCTGAGCGGATGGCGAAGATGACTGCAGAGGTGTGTTGATGCGTTGAGAGTACCATTTAAGATGTTGGGATAGTTACTCAACACAGGCTTTTCTATTTTTGTCATCTCTGTTGGTCTCACTTGATGTCATGGTGTGTATCTGTTGTTATGGCAACTTTAAAATACAGTTATACCTTTTTTTTCTTTAGGAAATGGCCAGTGATGAACTGAAGGAAATCAGAAAGAATTTGACCAAAGAGGCTGTCAGGGACCACCAGATGGCCACCACCGGAGGCACCCAAACTGACCTATTCACCTGTGGCAAATGCAAGGGGAAGCACTGCACCTACACACAGGTACCAACTACCACCCCACCTCCGTGTCCTTGCTCCACTTATTTAATTTGGTCAAATCGTTTCAAATGTTTTGAGTCGCAAGTCTTACATCAACATCTTTTCTCTAAATTTAGGTACAGACTCGCAGCGCTGATGAGCCCATGACCACGTTTGTCTTCTGCAACGGATGCGGAAATAGATGGAAGGTATGTCAATAAACTTTAATTTTGTAATTATTGGTCTGAAATCATTTTTATTTTTTGCCTAGTGAGTTCAATGACAGCTCCCAAAGGACGATATCAGGGGGTAGCAAAAGGTGTTCCCTTTTGCGTTGTACTTTGCAATAACGGTGAATCCATAGAAATGTATTCAACTTATAGATTCAAAGATTCTTTAGTGTGCACTTTGATTCTGGTTAAAGAATCAAGGTGATTATAAAGAGTTCTGAATGGATCTGACTGATGGGATCTGGGATGAACTTCCGTTCAAGATTAATCGGTGACTTTAATGGGTTTAATGTATTTATTCAAAAACTGAGATTGCGCAAGAAACTTAAAGTGTTAGAGCTTTCAGAGATGATAAACATAAGGTCCTTATCTAGTGCATGGTGACGTGTAGATAGAAGGGAGTGTATTGTTGTAGTGTATATATGTGTATATTTTGTGGTTAACAGTAGTGGCTAAACACAGGGGTTGGTGGCAATAGCTTTGTGATCAAGGCCCCTCAGCTCTGGTCCCTCGTCAAGGGTGGAAGCCCTACAGGTTCCTGATCATCAAGTCACCGTCCATTCTAATCCTGTGTAGGGGGCAGGTGTACCCTGACTCATTCAGCGGATGCTCTCTGGCTTTAAGTCGCAGTACTTTTGTCCACTGCAATTATCATAGACAGACAAATGATCATACTTAGGGGGTCGTCTAATCATTAGGTTAACATCTTAGCTATGCTGCTATAGGCCAAGGCTGCCGGGGTTCAGAAACATGATCACCTGACAGGCCTCTGTCACCTGACAGGCCTCTGTCACCCTCTGTCATCCTCTCCTCTCCTCTCCTCTCTCTCCTCTCCTCTCCTCTCCTCTCCTCTCCTCTCCTCTCCTCTCCTCTCCTCTCCTCTCCTCTCCTCTCCTCTCCTCTCCTCTCCTCTCCTCCTCTCCTCTCCTCTCCTACCTGTCCTCTCCTACCTGTCCTCTCCTACCTGTCCTCCCCTTCTCCTCTCTCTCTACCCAGCTGGCCATCAGCAGGAGGGTCCCCCTACATGAGCCTGGTCCAGCTCAAGGTTTCTTCCTGTTAAAGGGGAGTTTTTCCTTGCCACTGTTGCTTGTCTGGGGTTAGGCCCTGGGATTCTGGAAAGCACCTTGAAACAATTCTGATTGTAAAAGACGCTATATAAATAAAGATTGATTGAGAAAAAAGTGACATTCACGCATCTTTTTCATATCCTTTTAATGCAAGTTAAATAATGTGTCTGTGTTTTTTTTTTTTGCATCCTAGTTCTGCTGAGTCTGCAAGCGTTTTCCAAAGCACGCGGACAAGTAGCAAAATTCCCGGACCACGTTTCATCTCTCTGCAACGGAGCTTTTAAATTCTGTGGTACATGGCGCACTACGACAATATCGTGTCGATGTTGGAGTAAATATCCTGTTCATAGTCCAATGTCAGATCCTGATCCCCCCTCCCTGAATAAAAACCTTGTATTGTCATTAGCCGTTTTTCAGATGCCGTCATAGTTCTTTTATCAGCATTTTTTATATGTAGTTTTAACATTTTGGATATTATTTTTGCTTACCCCTCACAATGTTGCATTGTTTTATTTAAAACCCCAATAAAGTGTAATCCATTTGATTTTAAACAAGTGCTTTTTATTATCTGCAGCCTCCTGTGATTCTTCAATATAATCCAACTGAGGACAAGCTGCATGTGATGCATAACTGTGTGTGTGTGTGTGTGCGTGTGTGTGCGCGCGCTTCTTTGTGTGTGAGAGAGAGAGGCAGCTTATCAGTGGAATATTCATCACATCAAAGTGAATTGTGATGTGTGCATATTAATCACGGCAGGATAAAGTCATTAGGGGATCCAGAGAAGATACAATTGTTTCCTGTAGGTTTTATTAATTACCAGGTGCCAGAGCACAGAACACACAGCCACCGAGCTTGAATCTGACTGATACTAGGCGGTATGCCGCGACTGAATTGTGTGACCGCGTGTGTTTGTTTGCAATGAAGTTTGACAGTCTTGTTTTTATTCTGAAATGGCATTTAGCAGGAAAGCGCAAACTGCATAGGAAAAAAGATTTGGTTTCAGGTAAACCCTCAAACCCTCTGTGGCAACAGAAATTCAGACATCTTCACAATGAATGAATAAATGAATAATTTAGATTACAAACAGGATACAGGATGAAAGAGCTTGAGTCTGGATACCGTATACTCACTGTTTCCTGCACAATCAACTGTATTGATCGAGAATCAAAGATCTGTATCTCATTCACTGTGAAATCTTTCAAATTTTGGGAGCACCGGGCATATTAATTATAACCTAAGATGTCAACAAAGTTGCATATTATATCATTTTTTGCTCTCTTTGATCTGACAGACCCACTATTTTCTTAAAAAGATTTTCCATTTGATTTTTTCACCGCCAGGCTCCCTCTTGGTTTTAGTTTACACATTGAGACTTGGAAGGCCATGTGAAACACCATTAACATGACTCTCAACATGTCAAAGAATAAGGGTCAGATGTGTGTACACCCCATAGTCTATATTATTTGATTCAACTTTATTTATACTGTGTCTGTTTCGTTTGTCTCTAGGCTCTTTAAATCTACCCAGAGCCTGATCCACTGTACCATAGTGGCAGGAAAACTTACCTTTGAAAAGGAAGAAACCTTGATTGGGACCTGGCTAATGATGATGGTCAGCTGGGTAGGAGAGATAGCATTAAGAAAACAGAAGCCTACACAGCTGATAAACCTTCCCCTTTTGAGGAAAACTGTGGACATTCACTGAAGTCGCATACAACTCGTTTCTAGCACTCGAGCCTGTAAATGACCTTACCAGCACCAGCATTAACCCTATTTTTAAGTTGTCAGGATCACTGGGACCTAAACCCATGTGTACCTTGCAGATTCCGGGACTCTTTTTGTGGCACAGTATCAAAAACATCTGTGCAAATCCACTGCTATATACCCCCACCTCCATGCACATCAGTCTGCAAAACTTAACATTAACTAACTGTGTCACTGTGTTTGATGGGAAATCAGCAGTTTTAAACTAAAGTATGATCTCTTGTTCAGAGTTGAATAATTTGCTTAATTGTTTACCCTTGAAGGAAATTTATCTGCTAGCGTTTATTTAGAAAAAATAGGTGAAATGACATTAGAGGGTGTATGTGTTTTTTGTGAAATCATTGCAGAATCACTAAAATTATTGTGCTTTATTTTTATCTCAATCAAAATGCCCACGTCATTATTTTCTCAGAGAGTAGCAGAAAAAAAAAACAACTAACCCAGATACTGTAAACATTCACATTATTTTTCTTGAAAAATGTATGCTCCGATAAACTCGGCGCAAAATAATACCTTCCATATAGTAAACAGACAAAACAACATTTATAGGCATTGCTCCAAACCAGTGGCTTAGATGGTGTTCTGAGGTTGATCTGCATGGTGTGTCCATCAGCTCAAATTGCACATCGTACATTAACTCTAAGACAAGTAGAAGTGCCAGACTGAAGCACACAGGTGGGCCAGAAGGTCAGATCAACCAGCCCTGTCCATCAGTCTTTGTTGGTCTTCGGCACACAGAGCTGCGCTGTCATCGCCCCCCTTCTGGGGCATGCCGCCACTGCGGAGCAATGTGGTCAAGACTTGGGGAAAACATCCGCCAAAAATTTGGCCAACAAGAGGGACAGCTTCTAGTAAACTGGTCTGGTGCTCCAGTAGCCACCCTTCTGTCTGAGTGTTCAAGCAACTGTTGCCCAGCAAGAAAGATGTCAGAAAATTGAATGTCAAGGCACTTCCTCGTGCGAGGATCTTGTCTTTGAGTGACATGTATGTGAGGCAACAAAATCATAATAAAATCAGAATGCGGAAGTCTTTTACACTTGGCAACTCCAATTTGAGCCAGTGCAAACCTTCTGGAGAGTGTGAACACAGTTTACTTGGTAGCTTTGGTGTTGCCGCTAACCTGGCCGGACGGTCGGTATCGAGTTCATTCACAGGTCAGTTCGGTATTGCAGCTGGACTTGGAAACATTTTGAGCTCATCATAAACGCACAAATTTTGATGATGCTTTATTTTAAACTGTAGTTTCCCTGTTTCCTTAACATTTACGTATCTGTGGCAGAGTCAATTTAAAACCTGTTTTGGCTATTTGACAAAGAATCACTCGCATGTTTGTATATGAAGCTACAGATGGTTAGCTTAACTTCTTCAAAGCTCATTCACATGTTGACATGGTTAAAACAAAACTCTGTAACTGATCATACATGTGTCAGATGTCATATGCTAAGCTAATTGACCTGTTGCACGCAGCATTGCAAGAGCTGATTTAGATGAGATGCTCAGCTCGTCATGGCACCCTTGCAACAGATGCTATAGGATGGGTTGATGGCGGAGGGTTGCACATCCTACGTGACACTACCATCAAAACCAACAAATATTAAGCGCATTCCTGGAACTGATTCTATCCTGTAAAATTCCAATCACACATGATTAGCTACAGGGAAAGAGTGCGATTTAAAAATTCCCTTTTTTCTTCCAGTTAGCAACAACTTAACCTTAAATTCTTTGACAAAATCATGGACACTTCAAAATAAAAGTTATACCTAACTCTTGTTAATAAAACTATAGATTAAATAGAATCTGTATATCATATTTTGGCAATCAATATCAATAAATAAAAATACTTTGTCCAATAAATAGAATTAGAGGTTTTTACATTACACCAATATATTAAACTATATTAAAGTCATGATTTTAACATATATTAAAAAAAAATAGGCAACTTTCTTTGATTATGATTGAGTTAAGATACCCAAAGTGATCTGAGGTTATTGAGGAAACAAATTTCACTCAAAGCCTCCAGAGCTGCTGTAAAAAATCCCTCTGTTACTTTGCTCAACCGCAGTTACGATCATGCGCAAAGTTTCCGCATGAACTGGAGTTGCCAAGTTGCGGTCACAGGTACCAAAGTGCGAGGTCACGTCACACGACAGGGTGGAACTACGATGAAATCATACAGTACCCCACAAAGCTGCCTGCAAGTAGAGCTAACAAGTAGCCTTTTGACTCGAGCTTTGATTTTCATACGCAGAGAGTAGAACCAGACGTTTCTACATAAAATACCCACAATTCCATTTTTTTTACAAACTCATATATACAGTATATATATATATATATATATATATATATATATATATATATATATATATATATATATATATGTCTACAGTAGGAATTGCTCTCCTCAAACAATCGTACGAGAAGCCCGACAGAGCATTAAAAACACAAATAAAATAGATTATTTCTATCAAAAAAAAGGGAAAAAAAAACAAATTCATATTCCTTTGGAGTGTTTTGCTATGTTGATCTGTAGCAATACGTGTGATGTCGAGCCCTCGGGAGATTTGTCGAGACCTGAGTGTCTTAGGTCTGGTGCAGATCACGATAGCGCTGAGATCCCTGGGAGGGGGCCAGACCTGAGTTCAGGCCTGGCTCATGTAATCCTACACTGAACATACAAAAAAACGACTTTAAAAAAGTGGGTCAGAATTTTGGGGGTGGGGGGTGTTAGAGACAGTTGAAAGATCACAGGTTATCACCACCCTACGATTCAGGGGACTGCTCCGACAGAGTGTTGAACAGGTTTTTGTAGACTGGGGAGTTCATGTAGCGAGGGTATGAGTCTCTTTGCATTAGTGTGTAGATCTGCAGCTGGGCGTCATCGAAGGTGTGCAGGTTGGGCTCCTGCATGTTCCTGTTGATCGCCTCACGCACCCGGGAATCAAGGCTCACCTGTGGGGGGATGGGGGGTGGCAAAATCAGAAAATGCTCCACCATCAAGAGAAGCTCACTTGGAATGCCAACGATTAGGGGGTGGTCAGACCTCTTTAGGTGACAAGATGGAGATGTAGTCCTCGTAGATGGCCCGGGCCTTCTCCTCGATGGCGCTCTTGTTCGCCTCTCTCCTGAACTCATCGCAGGCTAACCAGAAAAGCATGTTCTCCTCACTGAACTCCGTGCGGAGGAACTGTCGGAAGGAGTTCCTCCCTGCTGGGCAGCACATCAGCTTGTCGAACGACTGCCCCCACGTGCGCACTTCCTCCAGCGTGGGCTTGGGGCTGCGGACGAATGGAGTGGTTTCGAAATGCATTCTCTAAAAGCAGGGGAACAAAAGGCTGGGAATATTTCCCAGTGGAAGTTTTACCAGTCTTCAGAGTCTGCGGTCCCTTCCTTGACGTCAAAAGCGGCCTTTTGGCTCCTTTCATCCCGGTCTTCATTCCTGTCAACGCATCGGGTGAAATAAGTTAAATCCACATACTCAGTGTTTCACCAATACAATCATCTATCTGTTCAGTTTACTTCCATCAGTAATGGGCAGTGAGATGTGGTTGCAACCAGGACAGGTCACCAGTCCATCACAGGACACTCACACTGGAGGACAGTTTAGCAGCGGTGCCCGATCCCAGTCCTCGAGGTCTGCAGCCTTGTTGGGATTTCTGTCCTACCGGTAAGGCAACGCTTTCAGACAGTATCCCACTTTCCTTGGAGAAGGAATTTTCTGCCTGGTAGGACAGAAAACCTGGGTGGGATGTGGTCCTCAAAGACAGGATGTGGGCACCCCTGTCTCCAATCAATGAAGTATGTATGATTTGGGCCAGTTGGTGAAAACTGGAGAAGCGATGCTGACCACTGCATCACCACACTGCCCCACTCATTCCAGAGAATTCATTTCATTTAAATTGTTTATCCTGTGGAGAATTTTAATGACACCATTTTGGTTGCGAGAAAGAACACCAGCGTTTACATTTGACAAACTCTGCAGTTACGTATGCAATGAAAGATCAGGAAATAAGTTTGAAACTTCATTTTGATGCATCTAAGTGTTAAACAAATGAAATTTCAATTCCCAAGACGTGTTTATCTGTTTAAATTCAGCAGTATTTGGTGCTAAAATAGGAGATGGCCACTGTTTCTGTCTGTGGGCAACGTTGAACTCAGGGGCAGGTGCAGCTAGTTGGCATGAATTTCCTTTGTTTTTTTAAATGTAACAACTTCAGGAGCTTGACTGCAAGACTAGGGCAACAGAGGAGCCAAATTATTCATGAGGAACAGAAAAAGGAAATGTTCATTAAGCACATCAATTGCACTTGACATTTTAGATGTTCTCTGCAGCTTCTGTCCATGTTTATGTTTCTGTGAAGGCATTTCAAGTGAATTATTTGCAACGGGAGGAAAATGGCATCACAGGTTTTACATAAATAAGTAGCTGCAGCCATTAAGGCTTTGGATGGATCAGGGGCATCAAGAACACAAGACTCCAGCTGAACCTGCTGCTGAAGCTCGTTGGCTCCGCCTGCACCACCCTGCGCGGGAGCTACACCCGCCATGCCGGGACGGCAGCTCTTAGGTGGGGGAAGACCTACCAGGAACAGCTACAGCAGCAGCACCAGCAGAAGCAGCACGCATTGGAGCCTCGTGGGTTGGCCTGCTGGCCCGGCTGGCCCTGCTGGGTCGGTGCAGTTCCCCCTGCTGCTGACTCCTGCTGCACCGACATCTGCCTCTTTCGCATCTCCATCCGCTCTGATCCCATGGGCTGAGGACACACGAGAGTCGGCAAGGTTAGCACTTGAAACACCAGGAAAGAGGCGGGATGGGAATGTTATCAACAGTGCAACCTGCTGAGGTGATGTAGAATCAAGTGGATCCATTTCGACTGGCTATTGAGCAGTTTTTACATTATGATAATGGAGCAGACTGATTGAATTTGACGGCTGACACCTGTAACCATGTGCTGAGTAATTTATTATGTTCTGCTCTCTGCACCCCGTTCTGAGATGCCCCGAGGTCGTGCTGTAATGGAATGCTGTTTTCTCAATTTGGTCAAGGATGTGTGGAAGAGTCATTTGTTGGGGTTGTTTCTGTTGGTGTCCAATATTTGCCAATTGTGCTTCTCTAGACCCAATCTGGATGTGTTCTTCTATTTTTCAGTTTTCTATTGCTGACTAATCCCGCCCCCCCCTCCCCCCATCAATTTCAACTTATTACAGGCTGTTCCTTTCATGTGATGTCACTCACTGATCGTGGCTCTCTTTCGACAAAAGAGTCTCTTTCGACAGAAATTAACGTTTGTGGCCCTACAGACCACAGACACAACGACTTCTGTCTGATTTTAACAAACGTGTCATCGCCGGGTCAGACGCTGCCAAATCCTGTCAGATCATTTATGTAACAAAGCCACCGCTTCCGACACACACGGCACTACCTGACATGAGAAAGGACGCTTTAAAAACGATGGGAGGGGGCCCGAAGGCGCACTTGTGAATCTGTAACTGCAGCATCTCTTTCTCTCTCACACACACGCGCGCGCGCACACACACACACACACACGCACACACTATTTGAATGAATACAGCACCATCTCTAAAATGGATCCGCACACGGTTCCGGAGCCGCGGATTTCGTGCGTCTTAACAAATGGCATTTTTTACGCGTTAAGGATGCTCCAAAGGCGACACAATTACAGTACCGGGGCTTGACTCAACAGCTAGAAACGATGAAATGGGGGGTGGGGTGGTCGTCTCCTTTCAGAGGAGAAATCCCGATAACCGTGTATAAAAACGGCTGCCGCTCTCGCCGTCGCAGGAAGGCGATTTCACAGCCTCCGGACGATTTAGCAGCAGAAAAGAAGCGCGTCAGCAACTCGCACATTACATCAATGGAAAGTGCCACCACGAAGAACCATTGAGTTCCATCGCCCTGGACAACCACAGAAAAAGACACGGCTCGGATCTGTTAAAAGAAGCCCGCTGTGCAGCGATACAGTGACATTCCCTCTCAAGAAAAAAAAAAAAAATCTCCGGGAAATCACCTGAAACAATCCACTCACAAAACACAGATGTGATATCGAGCGATACTTACAATTTCACCATGTATGCACAGCGACAAGTGGTAATTCTTTGCCTTGATTACATCCGATGGCACACAAGCCTTTTCCCCCCGACCGGCTGCTCCAAGTCAGTACGCATGCGTCCTCTCTCCAGCTCGTAGTAGCCAAAAGCAGGGCCGTCGGCGATGTGGCACAGAGTGCAGATGTTTTATTTCAGTTTAGGAGAATATAACTATTCCGGCAACGGATCCAAGTGTAGAAATAAGGCTAAAGATTTCTTTTTTTCTTTCTTTTTTTCTTTTTTTTACGTTTTTACCAAACTCTCGGTGCGCCTCCGCCTGAAGTTGCGGTCTGTGACTGAGCAGTTACCGTGCTGAGGGATGATGTGACTCTGGCAGCCTCTTTGGTTTGATGTAAAAAGTCTGACCTGCGTTTCTGCCCTAATTACAGCTCCTTTCTCCTTCCTATACACGTTTGCTCAACGCCAAAATGTTCCTCAATCAGCCTGTATTCTCTCATATTGAGTTGGTGACAGCGCAGCAGTGCGTTGAGGTTACAATGAAATGCTCTTTCTTAAAAGGGATTAAAAATTAAATGAAATTCAATTCGGAAAAGGCCACGAAGCCATGTGAAACTATCGCACGGCAAAAGCTATTCTAATAGCAAGATCTTATTCATAGAGAATATAAAATGTAGCAATTACCCAAATTGGTCAAATATCCTTCAATGCAGCCCAAGTTTAATCAGTTTAGGTGAGGTTTTTAGCGCGGGTTATGTCATAATATTGTGCAAACACCAGATGGCGCTCTGCATGGCCTTATGTTCTTTATCTTGTTCAATATTGCATTTTTGAAAGGGCAGACGCTGAATATGTGTAGAAAGCCGGAGTTGATTGTCCTAAGTTCCCTCTAAAAATGATGGGCCCTAGATTTATTTCTGTCCATATGAATGACTTTTATCCGTGGTGAACTAAAGCATGATCTGAGCATCCACACATCTACTCCCATCCTGAGATACAAACATGTGACTTTCTGCACAACACTTCATTTAACACCTTTCCCTGTGTCTACATTATGCAACATCAACCCACAAATAGCCCGGTGCGATTGACACACACACACACACACACACACACACACACACACACACACACACACACACACACACACACACACACTATATGAACTATAGAACTATACCTTATGCTGAAGTGATGTGATGAAAAGGCACATGGCTCCCCCCCCAGAGCCCCAATGTCAGGTGTAAAAGGAGGCTCAGCGCACAAAGTCAGGCAGAGACACCAGAGCAGGACACCAAGTTGAATGAGGTCGATTCAGTGTGTAATTAAGGGGATTGAGAGGGCTACGACGCTGTGAGGAAGATGGAATTCATTACATATTCAATCAGTGGAGCAGAAAGGCACCACAGAGGAAGTAGGTTAACAGCTTAACATCTCAAAAAAATAATAATAATTGTGGTATCTGTTAATATTTGAAAGTTGAGGATGGTTTAACCAGAAGAGAAGGAGCAGAAACAACATCATCATGTATCAACTTTATGTGATAAAGGTCCATTTAAACACTTTTGTTCTCGTCCTGCTGTTTTTAAAACTGTTTTCACATTTAAAATTACCCTAAATAATATTCATGGTCTCTTGTGCCTTCGCATGGCGGGGACTGATTGTAATAAACGCAAGGAACAACGCAAAGCATCATATAACAAACTTGTAACGCAATAGCATTAGCGTATGTGTGTGTGTGTGTGTGTGTGTGTGTGTGTGTGTGTGTGAACAGCCAACAGGAAGTGGCAGCATCCACAAAAAGACCCCTCACCTCCCTGATACCAACTATGCAAAGGAAAAAAGAGACAGGTTTTCCTCAACACAGTGCAGATGCTGCTGAGGATATCAGACGCCTACGCTGCTGTGAGGAGGAAGAGCCTGATGAAGAGTCTGACAGGTGGCCTCCGCTTCTCCTTCAGTCAGGGATGTGGTACGTAGGACAGAATGTTACCAGCACAGCTGTTAATAATGTCCCCTGTGCCCAGGACGAAACTTCCTGTTTGTAGACGCTAACTCAGTTGCGGTTTTCTAGATTTTTTTTTTCAAGTTTTTTTCTAGATTATTTTCAAGTTGGCTGTCTGGGTGACTGATGCCAACATTGTTTAGAATTGTGAATGGCATCACTATTTAGAGGCACGCTGTTTTCTTTAATCTTCTTATATCTTCTACAGACAGGAAATGCTCCTGTAAATAGGTCCTTGGCAAGAAGCATGAAAAGCAGTGGATGTTCAGGAACAACAAAACAAAAGGTTGTTTCTTGTGATAAAATACGTTTGTTTGTTTGTTTTTTTTAAAAAAGGGATATGTGTATAAATGTTATAAATGATGACAGAACAGTAAATAATGGTTTAATTGTGGGTGGGGGGGTGTAAGATAGTCGTACCTCAAGGCACACCATTTCCTGTTCATCCTCGCCTGAATCATTGTAGTTCACTCTGTATGATGCACCGCACCGGCAAGCTCGGGCCAGTCCCCGTACACGCCCTAACATCAGGTCCTTGGTGTGTCTGGTTCTCCGCTGGGCAGACGTGGGCCTGATCTCCCACTCCTTCAGCCCTCTAGCACATGGCATGCTCAGAACCTGGGGCCTCTCTCTCCATGTCAGGCTCCTCGTTTCTTCTAGAACCTTTACAGGAATCCACGCTGTACTTTCTGGGTGAGGCTCTTTTGAGGAGCATGGTGGAATTGATGGCAGGAAATCCCAGAAGATGACAGGAGTGTTTACAAAGGAGAAGGCAGAAGGAGATTAGGAGGCTGTTCCCACCGATTCCTCTCTGCTTTACTGCTTCTCACCAGCTTAGGCCAGATTAAGCAGGAGGTCTTAGTGTCTCATGTACCAGAAGGAAGACTAGTGGCAGTATTATGTGTTCACCTTCATTTCTCATGAGGTACAGCGAATAAATCACTTACATGTGCAATGCACAAGCAAAATCACTATTCAGTATTGCGTCGATCCACACTCACCTCACTGGAGACTATAGTGCCAGTCTGCTGTTGCTCAGTGCTTCTTGTCTAACTCTCAAGGATAATCAGTCAGGCTAAAGCTCTCAGGAATGAGACATCCCTTTTCTAAGATCCTGACATTGTAATGAAACAATACGCTTGGCTGTAACTGATCAGACCTGGTCAGTGTTTTGTAATGCATCTGTCAGAAAGAGCAGAGGCAATGATATTACATTTAATTTTTTTTTTTATCAATTCCATTTGTTAACTAATAAAAAAAATCAATATGAACCTTCAGATGCTCTATATGTTGACACACCTTACTCTAACAAACTTGTTGATGCCAGCTGTCTTTATCACATCAGTGTTTATCATTGTGATAAACAACAAAACAACTTGGAAAGTTCCATTAATTCTGGCCATGCATTGCATATTTCCTCTTGAACTGATTCTTACGTAATTTCTTGATGAATGAACATGTTTTTCTGTCTGTAGCACAAGTGTCTCATGTTTGTATAAATGATGATTTATCACCTTAAAACCATAAACGCAAACAATCGTGTCAATAAGAAGACTGTGTTTTCAGTTAGATATCTTGCCACTATTATTATAACATGTAGAGCTCGCAAATCCCTCATGTATTTAGTATATTGGAACAAATAAAGAGTAAAACATGCCACTTCTGCTTGGGTGAGGGAAGGATTCATGTGACTTTGTGTCATATGATGCGACGTGACGACGTGTTGTAGTCTCAGCTGTTATTTTGCGCAGGGAAGCAGCCGAGTGAGTATTTTAAAGGAGATTCACTAAGTATTTGTTTGTAAAATGGTGTTTGTGCCATGGTTAGTTTCGTTTTCGCCCATTACCAACTATGTAGTTGTTGTCACTCTGAAACTACGAGAGAACGGATACAAATATTTGTTTGCACTGCTAGCTTAGGTTAGCATCCCCATTTAATTTAGCTAGTTGCTGCTAGCTACTCCGTGCTGTGTGTTCAGCTGTGTAAATTCACTCTTTTAGTAACATCTAAATTCAGATTCAGTTTACTAAAACAAATGCCGTACTGGTAAACCTTTCCCATGTCGCATAAGACCCAATATTTGATCATCGTGACATTGAGCTGCATAATGTAGCATGACCTGCTGCTAGCTTCGTCCTGGTCGACATTTATCAAAGCTAAACTTCTCGATAAGATAATGGACGATACAGGTCTCTGTTGATTATGCACCGCTTTAACAGTTATTTACTATACCTTCCCATTTCAATGTCGCTAAAAAAAAATCTTCAGGTCCCAGCACTGTAAACGTAAATGATTAACTATATTCCCTCAGACGGGATGTGCAATCACATGATTTCAGCCTACATGGTGAATCGATGCTTATAATCTTGGGCATGCTTATAATTAATATACAGTATACAATCACCCAGAGTGAATTTTACAATACTTATAATATGTTGCTCATTTCAATTCTAATTTTTAATTTTTGTGTCTGTATCCAGGTGGGTCTGGGTTTGTTTCACCTGTATATATTGCAGAGGGTGTAATCCATAATGGATATCCGCGGGGCTGTGGACGCTGCAGTCCCCACCAACATCATTGCTGCAAAGGCAGCAGAGGTGCGGGCCAATATGGTCAACTGGCAGTCCTATCTGCAGTAAGTACTCAACGAGCAATTTTATTACACACAGAATAATTTCCTGACTCTGGAAACGAATCTGAGAGGTTTCAATACCTGTCACAAATTCAGAATTTTTATTTTTTTTGGTTTAGGTAATGATATATCACTAGTTTCTGTGTAATAAGCCAGCCAGGCTCAATTTATCGTGCTATGATTCAGCATCTTGAGTGGTACTTCCTTTTCGACACTTCAGTAAAGCAAATAAAGCATGCAGTACTGGCATTTCAAAAGAATATTCATTTCTATTTGATCTTTCATTACTTGATGCACACCTCACTACCTCTTCTTCCCACACATCAATTCATTGTAGTTATTCAGGTAGCCTCTGATTTATCTTTTATTGTGCCTCTTTCAAAAATATATTGAGAACATGCGTCACATTTATATTTGCCACACTTTTTAGAAAAACTGATATAATATAGTGCCAAAGGAATATAATGATTTTAACATTGTTGGCAGAAACACATTTTTTTCCATCATTTTTTATTTCATTTTATTAACAGCAGGCAGCTAACATGGCTCACCTGATGTGTATCCTCAAATTACCAGCATTCGTACATTAAGGTGCTGTACGGTTGCAGCCGTGTGAAAATCTGACAGCGTTCTCCATGAATTCTCATGCAGGAGTCAGATGATCTCTGTAGAAGACTGCGAATTCATCAAGAAATTTGAGGTGGCCAACTCCGAGGAGAAGCAGATTATTCTGACCAACGAAGCACACCAGGTAACCAGTCTCAACCGTTCTTTTTCCCTTCGTCGGCTGGCTGTTCGTGCCAGTGATGCAGCTCTTACTCCTGCCAAATGAGAGCAAGGACAGCATTTGTAATATTCCTTCTTTATTGTTGTGCTGCATTGACATTTCTGTTTTGTGTTTTTCAGTGTGCAAAGACCTTTCTGAACCTGATGGCTCACATCTCCAAGGAGCAGACAGTCCAGTACATCCTGACTCTGATTGATGACACTCTGCAGGTACAGAGAGATCCAGTGTGTTCTGCCAAATGCACATATTTACATTAACATTCACTTTTTATCATTACAAAATGATTCAAACAATGGTAAAGGACCTCGACCTGACCTTAAAATTTTAGAGTATGATGTGATGAAGTGATGTTTATTGGTTTTGGTCTTGGATAAAATTAAAAATTGGTCTTTTAATCACTTCATTATATATTAATATCCTGATATAAATCTTCAGTATGAAATAAAAAATATATGTACATGTTCAGAGGACTTTAATACAAATATAAAGACATATTTAAGATTCTGTTCCAATCATAATTTTGATTGGTTGTTTAATAAATCACCAGTCATTGTGTGATAATTCATTGGAATATAAAGCATATCAACATGAGCACATGTTTTATTATTGATCAGTTGGCGACTTGCTTAAAGAATGCTATAATGCTAAAACAACATATACAGTAAATGTTTGCTGTGTGCATAGTGTGATTGATGCTAAATGTTCATCCTGGCCATAGTAGCTTCAACTGGCAACCAGACTTCTATTATGTTGTTAGGAAAGCCAAACTCAAGTAATCAGTTTTCCAAAGTTGGATTTATTTTCACCTAAAGTAGGATAATTCTGTGATCAAATTGTTCTCCTACTGTGCTGTGTGGATACTGTGATCCAGGAAAATCATCAACGCGTGAACATCTTTTTTGACTACGCCAAAAAGACGAAGAATACCGCCTGGTCTTATTTCCTCCCCATGCTGAACCGGCAGGATCTTTTTACCGTCCATATGGTGAGTTCAAAGCTAATTGTTATAGAAGCAGAATGTTCACCATGTGCTGCGGTAAAAAACATCACCTAGTGCAGAACTTGAGTGCAGTGCGATATTTTAGTTCTAGCTTTATCAATCCTGTTAGTGTGACGAGCAGAGATGTTCGTCATGAAGCATGAATTTTTGAAAGATGCCACTCTGTTTCTAATTCTAGAAAGGCATCAATAATTCCTCACAAAGCCGCCCCCAGCAAAACAACAGGCAATTAATGTAATGATATCTCGTCCCTTTGAAATGACAACAAGATAAACAAACCAGGTGCCGTGATGCGACACATGGGGTTTGATTGGAAAATACGCGCTGGGAGGAACGGTGTGACCCAAAACGCCTGTGAAAAGACCTGTTAATACGCTGTCCAATATCTGATTAAACGTGCCTTATTTCAATCAATCAATCAATGAATATTTATTTATATAGCGTCTTTTACAATCAAAATTGTTTCAAGGCGCTTTCCAGAATCACAGGGCCTAACCCCAAACAAGCAACAGTGGCAAGGTAAAATACTCCCCTTTAGCAGGAAGAAACCTTGAGCAGGACCAGGCTCATGTAGGGGGACCCTCCTGCTGATGGCCGGCTTGGTAGAGAGAGAGGAGAAGGGGGAGGACAGGTAGAGGATAGAATAGGTAGGAGAGGTGAGGTGAGGTAGAGGAGAGAATAGGCATAGATCATAGAGAATACATGCAGAAATACATTATATTAAGTAAATTGAGTCAAGTTGAGTGGGTCAGTGGGGTCTGAGGTCAGTATGCAGCTCTGAAGGTGGCATTACCTGTGTAGATGAATACAGAAGGGGGGGGGCATCTTGTTCTGAAAAGGAGGAAATTCAATGGCAGCAATTTGTTGCCTGCCTCTCATCCGGGACTCATGCAGGCTGACACATCAGCCCTTTCACCATGCTTGTAGATGAGGTTTTCATCAATATATTGACAGCTTTTGTTGCTGTCTCGCTGTATCCACATTTGTTCTCATATTTCCTTCTCCCCAGGATAGAAATTCAGTTTTAAGCTTGGCTTTTGCTGCGGTCACAACTTTTTCATTGCCTTTTTCACAATGGAAACCCCCTCTTCCTTTCTTTCTCTATTAGGCAGCAAGGATCATTGCTAAGCTTGCAGCTTGGGGTCGTGACCTGATGGAGGGAAGTGATCTGAACTACTACTTCAACTGGATTAAAAGCCAACTCAGCTGTCAGGTTAGTTAGTCTGTTTTTGGTAGGTGATATTCAGTATCCAACTGAATTTGCCTTCAGTTCTAATTGTTCCCCCCCAGCAGCCACTCAACAAACAAGTGCTCATCCACTATCGCTGAATTGGGATTACAGCATATTCTGTGCCTTTATAACTTAAGTGAATGAGTGTGCTCCTTTTTTTGCTGTTGTTTATGTCTCATTAGAACCTACACGGTACAGGTCCAGAAACATGCTCAGGAGCAGGAACTGTTTCCCCCAGTGAAGTGAGTATGAGTCCTCAGTCGCCCTGGACGCCAAAGAGCCAGGGCCTGTGCTGACTGGTGTCTGTCAGCTGTCTCTAAAATTTCACGTCTTCTCTTTCCCCTTCTTACCATTCTTTACGTGCACATGTTTCTTTAAATCGGAATTGAAAATGGCAGATATGTAGAGCTGCCTCGGCTAAAGAACAACCTCGGGCCATTCCCTGTTTAAACAGCATGGTGTTTTTAAAACTATACATGTGGAAATTGCATGCAGTGAGCCACATCCCTTTAATGCTAGAAAGGCATGACAAAGCCCAGCTGTTCCTGTACGAAGTGAAATTGGAAAATAATTTGCACAGTGGCAGCATCTTGCCATTTTAATTTACCCGACTTAATGTGATTTTCGAAGAAGTGTGCTAAAAAATCTCTCTATCTAATAATTAAACGTCATCTCTCCAGGTAACCTTCTTTCCTCCACTCTTCTCTCACCGCTGCCTGTTGTGTTTTGCTGGGACTCCTGCTTCTCTTCAGCCTCCCTCAAATTAACAGATTGTTTCCTCCTCTCAGCCTCCTTCACGCTCTAATCTCAAATTTCTGCTCAGGTGTGATGGGAGCGTGCTGCTGCTCTGTGATCCAGCATGTGTTGGTGTGTAATATTCTTGGCCTGCATGTGGAGAGCCTCGGGTTTTGATAAGTGACGGTCGTGCAAGTTTTGGACTGGCCTGTTTTCGTGTGTTGGATCTGCTTTGTGTTTCAGATGCTACCCATTGTACTCGACTCTCTAACAATGTTTTTTTTTTATTGCAAAGCTCAGACTCACTGCTGTGTTTCAGTGAAACTCTTCCTCTGTCCTTCACAGAGTTCTCAGTATGTCCAGTGCGTGGCGGGATGCCTTCAACTCATGCTGAAGGTCAATGAGTACAGGTTTGCCTGGGTGGAGGCAGATGGAGTCAATTGGTGAGTAATGATTGCTTGTTTTCACAGTTCAGATCAAATGAAGTCTGGCCTAGACCTAGACTGACCTTTCATGTGAAAGGCCAGCTGCAAAGCAGTTTCAGCTATTTCATATTTGGTACAAAATCTATTTTAAGGAGATAGTTATTGTCTTATGGTTATTGATATCACTTAATAAGAGTATTGTGGCAGCATAAAAAAATCCTTATAAAAGGGTGACAGGCTCTATTCTTAGAAGTTGTTTTTTAGTCTGAGGGTAAGGTCGCCCCGGAACTACGGTGCTGAAGTTCAGTTCTCCCACATCCCCAATTCCAGCACTGAATTATCTTACAAAATGATCTTACCTTAGCACCGACTATTGTGGATCTATAGAACAGACACATAAACCCTTTGACTGTCTTTTTAAGCTTCATATTAAACTCACTAAAATTGAAGAGCTTAACTTGTCACTTTGTCATTAACTTATAATACTCTACTTGTAATACTATTAAAATAATTTACAAGCATGAGTAAAATAGATAATCTAAAAATGATAAACCATTTCTAATCAGCTATGTAGTGAAATAGGAGGGAAAAATCACGAAAATATTTTACATCCATTTCTGTAAATGTATGAACGTCTAGTTATGGTCATTAGCGTCTTTCGTTATCTCTCACTCCATATCTACAATTTATGGATGTGGATGTATGACTGTGAACATTTCTGTTGGTGAAAAAGCTTGCAAATTATCCCTTTTTCATATTAATGTGTTATTTGTTAATGGCCTGTTTTCATTCCCTTATTCCTTTTTCCTCCTCTTCTCCATTGTAGCATCACAGCAGTGCTGAGCAACAAGTGTGGCTTCCAGCTCCAGTACCAGATGATCTTCTGTGTTTGGTTATTAGCCTTCAGTCCTCAACTCTGTGAGCAGTTGAGACGCTACAACGTGGTACCGGCGCTGTCTGACATCCTCCAGGAATCTGTCAAAGAGAAGGTCACCCGAATCATCCTGGCTGCCTACAGGGTACGTGAATCATTTCTTGTTACTTTCTACATCTCTTAACTTTATGCAATCATTACTTGGCACCAATGGACCTGTAAATGTATATATGTAAATATAAATACTGATATGATATGTGTATCAGACACTGGAGTATATCTTTTACCACACCAACAAACAAAAATAACAAAGTTTGACAAATTGAAGCACCTCTTTTAACAGCCAGTCTCTCTTGTTACATTAAAATGATCTCGCAGTAGCCTTTCATCTCCCTTCTGTAATTGCTCAAAACATCTGCTGAATATTTAATGCTGTTCTAAGTGCTGTGCTCATGACTAGCTCTGTTGTTTCATGTTTGCCCACTAATGAAGTCACCATCCAGCCAAATTGATGTAATGGAAGAGGCTGCATTTACTACTTTGTGCTGGGAACCAAAGAGAAACCGTGTGAATCTGATAGATTGACACAGAAATCTCGATGTATATGTTATAGTATAAATAATGACTTTAACACTCACCAGTCTGGATCCAGCATATTAAAATTATTACTAACAGCAATAATAATAACAATAATATTAACACTAGCTATTATTATTATTATTGTTGTTGTTGTTAATGTTATTAAGTATCAAATAAATATATTACTTTGTCCAGTGTGGGAGAAGTTTAATAATGCTGATTACAGTTAATTAAAAGTCATTGTGTGCAGCAAGCAGAGACCAGGAACATTTTTCCTATGTGTGGGTTTCTGTCCAGCCTAATTTGGCTGGTGTCTGACATGAGGAGAACTGCTTATTTCTCACCAAAAATTATTTCTGCTAGTTTTTGAGGAGATTTCACATTGCACGAGTTAAAATTTGTTTGTTTCGCATGATGAAATACACATATGCTTCCCCCCTCCCAAATGTCCTAATTATGCAAACGATTGTGTGCACCACACGGATGGTGCAGGGTGCCTAAAATTGTTCTGACCATCTGGAGTCCTGAGTGCATCATTATAGTTACTACTTAAACATGCCTTTTAGTATTAATTTAGCTTTAATTATCTTTCTCATTTGACACAAGCATAAATGCACAAAATGTCTCTGCTTATAATTCAGTTGCTTACGTACAAATTTATTTTCTCTTCTTCTCTTCTTGTCATCTGTCCCAGAATCTCCTGGAAAAGGCAGCAGAGAGGGAGACCCGGCAGGAGTACGCTTTGGCCATGATTCAGTGCAAGGTGCTGAAACAGCTGGAGAACCTTGAACAGCAGAAGTATGATGATGAGGACATCACAGAGGACATCAAGTTCCTGCTGGAGAGGCTGGGAGAGAGCGTGCAGGATCTCAGGTACTCCGAGGAAGCATCAGTTTGATTGACTTGACAAATACATGACATGCAAATTAAATGAATTATGACCCTTGTAGAGGCACTGTGGTTCTGTTGCGACATATTTCCTGATTCAGGCAGTTGCGATGTATACAACCGCCGCGTCCGTTGGATTTCCTTGACCACGCCTTGTGCTTTCTTTCTGAATTCAGCTCATTCGACGAGTACAGTTCTGAACTCAAGTCTGGCCGCCTGGAATGGAGTCCCGTGCACAAGTCAGAGAAGTTCTGGCGTGAGAACGCCGTTCGCCTGAATGAGAAGAATTATGAGCTTCTCAAGTAAGGTTCCACCTGACATCTTCAGTCATCTTTTTTTCCCCTCATTGCCTTCTAGTAACCACTGTAGTCCCACGCTGTTGATGGAATATTAAAGGCTATAACCAATCTCCATTACTGAGAGGTGCACCGGGGCTCTGTTTAGAATGAATAAAAAGACAAATGTGATTTACGTGCTTTCTGAATGTGGCACTGATTTTCATATATAGGTACGGAGTGCTTCACATTCTTTTGTCACCAACAATGCGTTTGATTGCAAAGACTCTCCTGTTTGCATTGAGTATGGGCCCAATCAGTGGACACTGACAGTTTCTCTCTTGTAATCTCTTCTTTTTATATTCAGTTCACATACACTTGTTTGTTCCGTCTGACATTCAGCAGAAATCCTGGTCTGATCATTCCATCAACATTCTATCTCTGCAATCAGCTCCAGCATCACTTAAATTACTGTCCTCTGACTCTTCAGCTCTCTCCTCCTCCCTGTCCAAATGGAATGCTGAGTTGGCCTGATTTTTTTTTTTTTTTCAGTGTCCAATAACATGAGAGAGGAGAGAGTTTCAAAGTTGGGTGAACTTTTCCCTTGGTTTTTTTCTCCACAGGATCTTGACAAGGCTGTTGGAGGTGTCCGACGATCCTCAGGTCATAGCTGTGGCAGCTCACGACATCGGAGAGTATGTGCGACATTACCCACGCGGTAAAAGGTAATCTCATTTTTTTGAGGGGGAAGGAAAAACACCTTTTTTCAGTATTTTTTACAATTTGATCTAATAGTTAGTGCAGAAATTTAGTCTACTCTGTTTTAAGTGACATCACTTATGACTCGATCATTGTACTCAGAATCATCTGTAAGCTTCAGTCCATCTTTCCTCAAATCTTGGTTTCTCAACTTATGTAACAAAACGTCATGTGATTTTTAAAATAAGTCTGTAGTCGTTATCCTGTACTGCATCGTATTGTAAAATTATGATATTGAGTGTGTTTCCGGTTTGGTGCGATCTGAGCGACATTGATTGACACGTCATTGAAATATAGTCCCTAAAAAATAAAAAGATCTGGAGCCTATGTTCTACACAGCTTCTGGGACGCACCAGAGACTTGAAAATTCAGCTATTTACTAGAATGAGAGTGTCTATCTACTACTCCATGCGCAGCGCTGTGTAGCGCAGAGGCTTTATGTGGAAATTGGGAGTTAGTCATCACCTCTAAGAGTATTTTAGGAGGAAATTGCTGCTTTCTTTCTAATTAACTGCTCACCAGATCTTCATATTTATAATAAATCATAACATTGTTATTGATGTCTGTATTTATCTAATTACGAACAATCCAGAAAATGACTGTTTTAGAGAAGATTTAGTACCATTTTTATCCACCAGCTTGTTTGCACTCATCTCTTTCACATTATATATTTTACTACATGTATTATTCAGTTTTTTTTCTTTTCAGTCTATCATGTTGCATCAAAAAGGCGATAGAAGGGCTTTACAATTTACCTAAACACGTAAATGGTGTCTGTGTTATTTGGACATGAGGATTTTTTATCATCATTCTGTCTATTTCAGGGTTATAGAGCAGCTGGGTGGAAAACAGCTGGTGATGAATCACATGCACCACGAGGACCAACTCGTCCGCTACAACGCTCTGTTGTGTGTGCAGAAGCTTATGGTGCACAACTGGTATGACCCTTTTTACCTTTTCTTCATGTTAGGAGTGAGAAAACCAGCATTTATCATCAAATCTGTTGGCATAAGATGGGTATAAGAAGGTTATTTTATTCCATGTGGTCAGAGATGAATGTAGGTGTGGACTTTAAGATCGGAATCAAAGTGTGGGACTGTTGTTTGTTGAATTTCTTTCTCTTTTCTTATCAAGTGCATCTTTGCACAGGTTGTGCTCCAACATTCTGTCTCAAGGTGCACTTTCATGCCACTGAATTATTACTGTTGCAAACATTCTCTCCCATTAAATGGCCTGACTGCCTTGCACTTACCCACAAATTAAAGACATTTTCAACACAGCTCACCACACCCACCGTTACCCTGAGAGTGTTGCTGCGGTGTTTCTTTGAGAGGTTCTCATCATTGTCCCGCTGTCATGACAACAGTACAGATGAATGCATGCCACATATCCTTGTGGTGCTTCAGCTAAAGCAGCAATGATTGAAACTATTTTATTATTGTGTCGTCTAAATCACATCACTCTGTGTAGTGGCCTCAGTTTTTTTGGCTGAATTGACATACGAGGAGACATATTTTCTGCAAATGTGCAGTGACACGAATCACAGAGTGTAAAGTGTGGCATTGTCAGCCCAAGGCAGGTGAGAAAAAAAAGAAATGAGTAATTTGACACCTCAGGCATTACTGCAATGATTGACCACAGGCAGCATTTATCTGTGGCATGAAGCGCCATATGGACGGAACATTGGCGACGACCTCTGCAAAGACATAACTAGGTTCGTAAACTTTCATAACCCATCACTATTGTGAGGTATCCATAAATGTTGGACATTTATTAGTTCAAATGGATCAAAAATAGGTGAATGAAATGGAAAAACTCAGTTAAATATCAGTGAGAGAATGGGTAGACAGCTGAACACGGTTGTGTCCCTCAGGTCTTCAACAAAATTCCACTCACTTTTTGTAAATTTCATCCTGATGACCACAACAATAAAAAAGACATATATGACTGGAAATGCCAGAGTTGGCTTATCTTATAACCCCAAGTAACTGTGCTTATAGTCCCTCCAGCAGCAGAAATTACCATTTAATATATACATCTTGTTAATATCACCAGAGGCTGCATATGTATTCAACTCTATTTAAAAAAAAAGTGGTACATGCACTATTTGGTGGTCCTGTTTTAGCTCAAGTTTTGCTACTAAAATAAGAGATCAATCGGCGTTGCTCAGGAACAAAAAATGGCGAAAACTAGTGTTTACTGAGGCCAACATAGAAAGTAAGAATATCCTTATTTGTGGTTCATTGATGTGGCCCCTACCTTTGTGAATCACTCCCCACAGTGTGGGAAGCTTGAGTACAATAGAATCAATACAGTCCATTCTTTGAGCTCTGGAAGCACTTCCTTTGCCCTTATTTCTTGGTTTATACTCTTATGTACGATCTAAAACCTCATTATTCTTCTCACTCCCTGCGGTCCTCCATGTTTGTTGTGGAGGGTCTCCCGACACTTGTCGACCAAGAGTGACTTCACATTGAATTCTGATGCAAGTCACACTGCAGTTCAAAAAGGCCGCTCCGTCCTGGTCATCATAAATAAAGACAAATGTCTGATATGTCTGATGCATGTCCTGCTGTTTAAGTGTGATTTTATTTTACTTTTCCACAGGGAGTACCTGGGACGCCAGCTTCAGTCCACCGATCAGCAGCAAGCTCCAGCTGTGGCAGCTCGCAGCTGAACCATTCCCAGCGCATCGTTCGTTTGAGTGTCCGTGTGGATGAGCGCATGCATGCGTCGCACACTCTGGTCTTTCTCATTTTAATATCTGGCTGTACTTTTTCGTGTGTGATAACTTGAAAATCAAGTGGAGCAGTTTCCTCCCGCTGCCTCCTTACTGTTACTTGATTTGGCTTTCGTGTCGTGCCCGCCCAGTTCAGTCGTGTCCGATAAGCCTGTGATGATATATTAAAAAAACCTCACCTGATGTTATTTAAGTCTTACCTGTGAAACAATTGATCTCAATAAAGATGTGTATATGAGCTGTGCTTGTGTTGTTTTGCTCAAGTTATCTTCAAGGGACCCTTCAGTTGAAACTGTTTTAGCCTTTCTCTTGGTGGAATTAATAGCGAGATGGCAGCAGGTGGCAAGGAACACAGGTAGACACAACGCCCCGTGATCTCCGTAGAGCGGGATGGATCTAAGGGTCACCCAACCCACGTACTCGCCCTTGATGGAACAGCGACGAGCCCCAGCAGTCATAGAGAAAACATAGACCTCTGCGCACGAGTTGTTTGATCCCTCCTCAAAATGTATATTAAAAATCAGACTTTTGACCTTTTCTCAGCCGACCATGAACAGAGCAAACCTTTTTTTTAGTGCAGAATTCTTTTCCCACTATAAAATATCTACAAAACCTCAACAGGCTCAAAATGGGAATAATATAAATAGGAGCTCTTGTCTAAGGAGCATCTGCTACATCGTCAAACGGGCTGACAGCAGCGCGCTCCTGGGTAATTTAAGGTTCCGCAGGGGACAAACAAATCTGTATTTTTAAACTCAGTGGAAATCGTGCGGGCCCGATTGTCGTGGAGTCCAAAACGGGAGACATGCAGCTTAACTTGTCAGCGGCAGATCTGGATGCTAAGTTCTGGATCTCTGCTCACTTGTGGTCAAAAACAGCCACCTACGACTTCAATATTTTAAGCATTGGGTGCATTTTTGTCCTGTAAAAATCTTTGACGTGCACAGAATCGAGGTATCTACACAGAGCCTGACTGTGTGCGCCTGTAGCTGCTGTTTATGGTGCCTGGCGTGCTGGTCGGTGCTAACTGGCTGAACTCTGGACCCTGAAACAGGTGATTTTTCCTTCCCGTTGAGGATGCTATTCACATTTGTTGTCCGTGGTCAAGGTGAGGGAGCAGAAGTGTTTGTATTCTCTCTCTCTCTCTCCTCTCTCTCTCTCTTCTCTCTCTCTCTCTCTATCTCTCTCTCTCCTCTCTCTCTCTCTCTATCTCTCTCTCTCTCTCTCTCTCTCTCTCTCTCTCTCTCTCTCTCTCTCTCTCTCTCTCTCTCTCTTTAGGTTTACCGGAATATGAACACTTCTCAAAGACAATATTCTGTCTCCTGCTTTCTAATATTTGACAACTTTACATGCTCTGACAGTCTGCCTTGTTGAAACAGTCAAACTGCTTTACTCTTACCAACTGATCCAATTCAACCATTCCTCTTTTTTTCAAATCCTGACAGGATTGAAGCTCAATTTCAAGCTGCTTCCAAGGAAACTGACAAGCACCGGTGTGTTTATGGCCTTATTTTAGGCTTTTGTTGTCGTGGATACCTTGTACTGTGAAGCAAAATCAATTGTACTGTATGGAGACTAGATTTATTCCATTACTAAGGCCTTCTGAACTGGGATTTATGTCTTTTATATCCAAGATGGAGCTTCAAGCATTGTAAGCAAACAAACAGTTGTGAATTACACTTTGCTGAGTTAAATGTCAGACAGTGATGTTAAAAGTGTTCCAGTTATCCCCCTGATTTCCTGACACATGGGGGAGGGGGGGCGACATTGGTATTTTCTGAACCAGCACAGAAGCATAATTTCAGACCATAGTTCAAGTATGAATGGACAGATAGATGATGGATAGATAGATGATGGATAGATCTCTTCAGCCATCAGAGCAATTTTAGTCTTCAGTCAGCATGGTAACAAGTTCAGAAGTTACACATACTGCATATCAGAATTCAAACATTTTCACGCCTGCTGTGCAGACAAATAGAGAAGAAACGTAACAAGGACAGATGATTTAGATATTCATTCTAATATTTAAAGTCCTGTGATAACAGATTTATATTGAGTCAATATCAATAACATTGGATTTATCAATTTAAAGTACTGAAGTTGAATTGAGGTAAAATGTATGTTCATTATTTGCTACATTCCACTAGATAAGCCTTAAGTGCAGCATTTAAACACCAGTTCATCACAGGGCCCTATATGACAACTTGTGGGTTCAGAACATGTTCAAGGGTACCTAGGCAGTGCTCTGAAGGTGTTCTGGCACCTTCCCCTACTACCAGAACACATTCCATTCTGCAATGGGGCTCAAACCAAGAACCCTCCACTTCTCAGCCCGTTTCACAACAAACCGAGCTACCACTGTCCTGTAGTTCCTTACCATCACTTTGGCTTCTGTAGATACATTTCCAATCATTTTCTGCGGCAGCTGATGAATAATTTTCAGCTGTGGTTTCTGAGGCCAGGTCAAGATATCTGACTCCTGAGGGTCCTGATGCAAAAGCGACTCAGTAAGATTCTGAGGAGCAGAACAATCTGCTCTGAGTGGGTGAGATTCTTAATGAGGTGGACGGAGACGAAGGTGTGGAGATTATCGGTGGCTGGGAGGGAATGAACCCTTGTTTTTACCTGTTCATTAGCACCCGGCTTATCTCTGATTCACTCCTTTGTCTCGGGAGATGTGAAGCAATCAGGTAGTGACATATTTTAATGAGACCTGCCCTGACTGGATACACTTACGGGCATGAACCTTGTGTCTGGTAGCTCCTCTTGTAAAGTCTGCTCGATCATGACGTGGCACAGACCATGTAATCCTAATTATTACCGAGACTTTCTGTCAAATCCTTTCAATTGTTATCATCTGGTGATGCCAGTAAATTCAAAACTCAAACTTAAAAACCTTTTCTGGAGATTTAGGTGTACAGATGACATGTAGCGCAAATAAATAGATGCTGGATAGGTTTATAGATGTAGTAGAGATTGTGCTATATTTTTGTTGTTGAGGACCATCATTTTAAATTGACCCTAAAACTGTATAATTTTTTCTAATGGCTTCTTTATTAAGATCTGTTTTCGTAGAATCGAATCTTCTGGGTAAAAATGTTTAATTTATTATCAATACATGAAAATAACATCATAAAAAGCTCATGTCTAAAGGGTAACCTGCTCTGCTCAACAGCCCTAAAGTCCCTCACATTATTGTTATGTAATTTACAACATTTATATTCTCCCATTTACTCTTTTCCCTTCGCATCACCCGAAGCCTTAAGGCAGGTAACCAAACATTTGGTGTGATATAATTAGAAAGGCTGGTCAGGCAGTTCCAGTCAGGAGGAAACGGCGCAGCGCAGAAAGTGTCCAGGCCGAGTGTGGGAGTTCAGATATCGATTGGTGATTTTACAGTGGGATCAAACAGTAACTGAAGTGCAGATGGAAATCCACGTTTGGCAGCTAGTCTGGAGGAGTTATTTTGTTGTCAAGAGCTGCTGAAATACTAAGGGGGGCAGGGGGTCGCCACAGTAATTCCCGTGAGTGTTTCCACCGCCCCCCCACCATATTGACAGGATCAAATGAGCTATGGATGGATGGATGCAAAGCAGATGTTCAGAATTTGTGGCAACTTTCTCAAATATGTGGACAGCACCCTGTATGTATGTGTGTGTGTGTGTGTGTTAGTGTGAGTGTGTGTGTGTGTGTGTGTGTGTGTGTGTGTGTGTGTGTGTGTGTGTGTGTGTGTGTGTGTGTGTAAATATTTACACTCACATTCAGCAAATGGATGTAGTTACGTGAACATTTCCTCTCAGGAAGACAAATAAAACAGCCAGAGGGAAGAAGAGAGAACATTATTCCGGCAAAAAAACTGCTGCTGCTGTTGGTGGGTGAACATTGTAACTAGCCGCCACAGCCTCACTGCCAAGGCTCCAGACTGTCTTAGAGTTCAGAGGTGGAAATGCTGTATATGTAAACGCTGTGTGTGAACCTTAACAATAGCAACACACCTTCAAACAGCTTTGTTACCTCAATGCCCGACCATGATGGGTCTCTAAGCAACAGGCTTTGGTGGGTAAGGAGGAGAGGGCTTGGTTAGGTGCAGGTTGAAATATGGAGGAATACAAATGGGGTGAAAAGCTTCTGCTAATATGAGCTTCATTTTTTTTCCCATTTTCAGCTCATTGTGCTGAGTATAAGCTAAAAAGCATTATGAAAACAAGCAAGAAACCTGGAATTCATCATAATACCTTGAATTAAAACGTGAATGCCAAAGATGGAATGCCCAAATCATATTATCTTCTATATTGCTGTGCAGCTGCTGTCATCTCCAGGTTGCAGCTGAATGTCCCGGCTCACATCTCAGCAGGCTCCAGCGTCCACAGCTGCATTGAATTGGGAAATAAAAGCCTTTCAGGCGCATCCTGTGCGCACTAGTGTGAGGTCGGGTCGTTGCAAATGTTTCTAAAAAGCTGCAGAAATCCTGAGCAGAACGCGGTAAACGGACAGTCTGAGGCTGAAAATCTCTTCTGCCTCTGATGTCACAGATCGAGCAGGGCGGCTTTCCAGTGCGCACCTTCAGGGACGCAGCAGATTGTTTTTCTCTGCAACAGCCTCCAACTAGGGATCATTTGCTTTGCCACGTTTCTGACGGGACATTGGAGTCTGTCATCCACTGAGAAACTCGGTGTTTTTGCATTTGAATGAACTTTTTGTATTTAAAGAAAACGGGTGAGGTGCCGTTTTGCTTTGGCGTCCTTGAGTACAGACTCTTGTGCGCCTTTTTTCCCCATCCACCTGTAGGAAAAACCTCACTCCCTTTATCCCCCAATCAGTGAGATTGATCGCCTACTCGAACCGATCCAACGAAGCTGATATTAGTCTCAGTGCGCCATGGAGGACGGCGTGGTGCGCATCTACAAGGAGGACAAGTGTCCTCCGGGACAGCCGGAGCAGTGCCTCCCGAACTTCAACTGGCAGTTCTCCCTGTCGGACGCCTACAATTACACGCTGAACAGCAGCTGGGACGCGGATCCCGAGCCGATGTCGCCCATTATCCCCATCATCGTCGCCCTCTACTCGGTGGTGTTTGTGGTGGGATTAGCGGGCAACTGTCTGGTGATGTATGTAATCGTTCGGTGAGTTTTCAGCCACATCAGGATGAATCTTTTCCAACCGGTCCGCACAATACGGCATTTTTTGCGTTATGTATTGCGCGTGAATATGTTTAATTTGGAAAACCGACTTCTCCGCCTCCAATTGAATATTTATTCCTCAATAAATGTTTTATTTTGGTCAAATGTGCGCGGACCCCACCATATTGTCTTTTGACCAATGCAGATACGTATAATATAACATATCAACTGTTTTTCTCACATCAGTCACGTTGCAGATCTCCTGTAATTTATTTCCAATGTGACCAAGAGAAAAAGCAAAGAACACTATTGTTTTAATCACCTAATTTTGTGTGTCTGTATTTACAAATTCCTCTAAATGTTTGTAATATGATGGTAGAATGGATTTCAGCTATTTTATCCTCTTTAATGGATAAATACCTCCCCCTTATTAGTCTTATTTGTATTTTTATGGATTCTTCCATAATATCTCAGGTTTCAAACTCCAGAGTCTAAAAAAGAAATGCACATTTTATTCTACATATTGGATGTGGGCGGAATCAATTGCTTCCCTATATTTTCTTTCCTCTGTGTTCATTAATTTGTCAGCTTGTTTATCAAAAGAATCACCATGGCAACCCGGCCAATGACAGTCAAGCATCTATCTCCACCTGTTACAGCTACACCAAAATGAAAACAGCCACTAACATCTACATCTTCAACCTGGCTGTAGCCGACGCCTTGGTCACCACCACCATGCCCTTCCAGAGCACAGACTACCTGCTGAGCTCATGGCCGTTCGGCAAAGTGGCGTGCAAGGTCTTCATCTCCATCGATTACTACAACATGTTCACCAGCATCTTCACGCTGACCATGATGAGCGTGGATCGCTACGTGGCTGTGTGTCACCCCATTAAGGCCCTGGATTTCCGCACGCCTTTCAAAGCCAAAGTGATCAATGTGATCATCTGGGTGCTGTCCTCTGCTGCCGGGATCCCCGCCATGATCCTTGGCAGCACCAAGACTAATAACGGTACCCTTACCTGCACATGTTCACACTGTTAAGCCTTTTGCTGTATTTTTATTGACCCACGGTCTTTACAGGAACAACAGAGTGCGCCCTGCAGTTTCCAGAACCCTACATCTACTGGGACACCATGATGAAAATCTGCGTCTTCATCTTTGCCTTTGTGGCGCCCGTCATAATCATCACTGTCTGCTACACGCTAATGGTCCTGCGGCTGAAGAGCGTGCGGCTACTGTCAGGCTCACGTGAGAAGGACCGCAACCTTCGCCGGATCACGCGTTTGGTGCTGGTGGTGGTGGCTGTCTTCGTGGTTTGCTGGACACCCATCCACATCTTCATTTTGGTCAAGGCGCTGTCCAGTGGTGT
The DNA here is from genome assembly GCF_003711565.1 of Takifugu flavidus. Taxonomy (NCBI): domain Eukaryota; kingdom Metazoa; phylum Chordata; class Actinopteri; order Tetraodontiformes; family Tetraodontidae; genus Takifugu; species Takifugu flavidus. The sequence continues at coordinate 10,394,471 of NC_079534.1, read as the reverse complement.
GCCCGAAACCACTGCCGTTGTGGCCGCTTACTTCTTCTGTGTGGCTCTGGGGTACACCAACAGCAGCCTCAACCCTATCCTCTATGCCTTCCTGGATGAGAACTTCAAGAGGTGCTTTAAGGACTTCTGCTGCCTCAGGGGTCAAGGACACAGGGAGTGTCAGGGTGTGAGCCGGGTCAAGAGCACTGTTCGGGACCACAAGTGTCACGCTGGAGGTCAGGGAGACACACCTCAGGCCAGACCCGTATGACTAGTCATGGACGGGTCCTCTTTAACCTGTCAGGTCTGTGAGGACTCTGGCGAGCTTGGGCTGACCCAAATCACCACAGCCATCTGAGAGATGGTCATTTATTCATCTGCCAGGGAATCATGGGATATGTCCCTCATAGATGTGTGGATATTTTACTTTTTGACAAGAAAGTAAACTATTAAGTCAGAGTGTAGGTCTATCATTATTTAGTGTAAGTGTAAAATATTATTGCAAACTACTGTAAATTATTGCAAGTGAATGTAAAAGTGTCTTATTATGGTCTAATCAGATAAGCTTTGCCTTTGAATTAACTATATGTAGGAATGCAATGCCAAAATGTAACAGGAATGAATGAAAAAAAAATGTGTATGAAAAAAATATGAATGAAAAAATATGTATTTAAAGTCAGCATTGTAAGTCACATTTAAATATATTATTACATGTAGACATATGTTATGTCTTAATACATTAATACTTACATATTTATAAGTGAATGAAAACTTTGAATGTAAATTCATCAGAGTTCTGACACAAGTGGAAAAAGGTAATTTTTGCTTTTGTGTTTTATATAATTATGATTTTCTTCAGACATCGCCGGTGCGTTGATGTAAATACGCAACAACCTCACAGGGATCACCAGATGTAATTTGCATCAAGAGGAGGGTAACTCAAGGTGTTCTCCCTGAAGATGGTAGACTTTATTAGAACCATTCAAGAAAAAAAGTACCCCACGCCTGTGAATACTGGCAGATAAAGTACACTTTGGACTGAAATAAATGAGAAAACTGGACAGAGAGCTCCAAGGCAACAGCCAAGATCCCAGGTACAGCCCGACAATGCACAAGGATGTTTGTGATTAATGTATTTTAATGTTGACGCTGTGAATATCGGCTCATTGTGACATCTATTTGGCTTAATATGCAAAAAAAAAGAGTTGCTGTTATGTGACTTTCCCCCTAGATCAGTCCGATTCAAGATAAAGCAAACCTACAGTGTGTGTCTGTCTAATCTAGTAGCAGTGTGGTTGTTAGAGCTGATAATGTGCATTGTGCCTTATATTTACCCATTTTTCTTGGTATGGATAATCATCAATTCATCACTTTTTCAATTTTCTCAATTGGCAGTTGATTATAGTCACTGTCAAATGAACAATTTCGTAGCTAATTCTGCAATTGTGTTTATAAAGAATTAATTACATGTATTCCGTCCCAGTCATATGTGCTATATGGTTATAATATATTATGAAACTTTTGCTGTATTTGAAATTGACAAGCTTCATGTCCACAGGTAGACCCGTGATGATTACTGGTGGATGCAATGTGAAGTAACATATAGAAATAACAGAAATTTCAACCACTTATTCAATTTTAGGGAGTCTTTCACTATCTATAGCTGGTCTTAGAGGGTAATGTTAAGTATTTGTTCCGTCTTCTTATGAGGTGTAAGTTGGAAATAAAGGCTAAATGTTAATCTCAACATTGTTGCAGAATATATTTATTTTATTTGTAGTTTGAGTTGAATTTCCAATAGGCTGAAGGAACAGTCTATTATACAGCACCTGGCAGGCCAAATGTTAACCAAATATGATCAGATATAGAAGAGAAAATAAGGCTTAGCTTGGAACATTTCCACTGGGAAGCTGTCAGCCGTAATGACCAGAATCATATGATACTAGAAATAATCTGTTCCTCTGTCTTTCTCTCTAAATTATGCACAGACAGGCACAGGAAAAGGTTCTTTTGCTTAATGGGGCTATATTTAAATTTAATGTCACTCTAAATGTGAAGGGGAAAGTTCATGTAAAGAGATATATCTTGGGGAAATCATGGATAAAAGTAACAATTCTAGTAACATTAGTCATCTATGATACATGTGTAAGATGTTTTTACAATATAAGGTGAAAGAAAACATAATAATCAAAAGATCTTGCTTGTTTAATATCTATTACATCTACATAAATATCTACTGATGAATAAACAAATATGTAAAAATGTCTTTCTGGTTTATAGGTTTATAAGTAAAACAAGAGAACATGTTTTCTTCTTCTCCGGGTTTGTGGCGTAACAATAGGGACAATAGGTTTGTGCAATTCCCTTTTATCACCACATGGGGGCATGTGTGCGTCACCAGGTGGACCCAAACGCTTATTGGTTACAGCTGTTTACGCTAACCAATCGCCGTGTGCGCCTTTGCGATACTTCCGGGTCTGTCCAATTGTTAAAACCTTTCGGGTCTCTATGCATTTATTCTGATTTCAAAGCAAAGTTTTAGTAGACAGAAACGTTTAAAAAATGAACAGAATATTCGGACGCTCAAAGCCAAAAACACCCCCCCCGAATCTGTCGGACTGTATCGGAAATGTGAGTACTGTCCTGCCGAAAAGTGTTGTTTATGCCTTTCATGCCTGATATAACGGTGCCATAGCCGAGCTCACAAAAGAGCCATTACCAAGTAGTTAGCCTCAAGCTACAGTTTACCATTTCAATAACAGTATTACTCATACGATCGGCTGAAATTGCCATAAAATATACGAAAATTTTAAACCACAGCCATTGGTTTGCCTATAGGCTCACTGCCCGTCAGCTACCATGTTGTTTTTAGCTCACATAAACATACCACACACGATATTTTAATATCTTTATTATCTGCCCGGATGTGTAAAGAGATCCCTGATGTCTTCACCCAGGTGGACGCAAGATCCGAATCCATAGAAAAGAAGATCAGCAGACTAGATGCTGAACTGATCAAGTACAAAGATCAGATGAAGAAGATGAGAGATGGGCCCTCGAAGGTATGGTGTCAATTTTGGGAGTTAGAATATTGTTAGTGAACAACAATCACATTTTTATTACATTTATATATTCATCTGAATCCAGAACATGGTGAAACAGAAGGCAATGAGAGTCCTGAAGCAGAAAAGAATGTGAGTTTTTGTCCTTATTTTCTTTTACAGAATCAGTTGATTACACTCACCTATATTTGATGCTTAAAAACTGACAATTGAGTTTATCTTATATTTTTTGGGAGGCCTTATTTGATCTTCAAATTAAAAAAAGTTCTGTAAATAATGAATCTTGTTTTATTACACAGGTATGAAGGGCAAAGAGAACAACTGGCTCAACAGTCATTTAACATGGAGCAGGCAAACTACACCATCCAGACATTAAAGGACACAAAAACCACAGTAAGTGATTTTTCCTTTATGTCAAATGTACTAACTGCAGAGCATCCCAACGTGACTTATTTAGCTTATCGAGTGAAATATTTTTGACAGGTCTGTTGATAAAGTCTCTATGTCTGTTCTGAATTCTCTTTTGTGTTTTCAGGTGGAAGCCATGAAGATCGGTGCCAAAGAAATGAAGAAGGCATACAAGGATGTCAAACTTGATCAGATTGATGTATGGTTGTAGTCTCCTCCAATGCAGCATTTATGTTCCATATATGTGTGTGTGTGTGGTGTGTGTGTATATATATATGTATTAATACATTTCACCTTGTGTCAACTTTCAGGATTTACAGGACCAGCTGGAGGACATGATGGACGAAGCCAACGATGTGCAGGAGGCCCTGAGTCGCAGCTACGGAACTCCAGACATAGATGAGGACGACCTGGAAGCAGGTACACCTCTCTGCTTAGCACCCATTCCCTAAGTCGGCAACATACATTCATAAAGAATCACACTCACCTATTAAATCTTAAAATGTCTCATCCATCCATTTGTAACTGTGATTTTGTAGGTAAGCCAGTAATTCAGTAAATTCAATATTAATCAATGGGCAGCAGATCTACATATCTGTTTAATGAAAGATCTCCTGTGACTGAGATACACCATTTGTGTGGGTGTAACTGCGCTGTATTAGAGCTATTTTTAGAATGCCTCAGCTTGGCTTTCAAATGTGAGTTGTCAGTTCACTGGGTGAATTAAAGCGGCACCATCAACAATATTCTAACCGTATTAAATGGACCTGTACTTGACAATAGTGTTCGAGTGACAGTTTAACTGTTTGCAGAACTGGATGCGCTGGGTGATGAGCTGCTGCTGGATGATGACAGCTCTTACCTCGATGAGGCCTCTGCTGCACCATCTATTCCAGAGGGAATCCCCAGTGACAGCAAGACAAACAAGGTACAGTACCCTCAGAATTATTATTACATTCTCTCTCTCTCTTTTTAAAAGAAAATCTGCTGTTTTCCTAAAATGTTCAGCCCCTGTTTCTGGCTAAGAGTCCTTATTTTTCTGCCATATTTATCTGATGTTGGCTGTGATGATCTCTGTTGTTTAAGTCAGTCTTCTTCATTTAACATTCAAACGTTTAAAACCTGTGTGTACTTTGCAGGATGGTGTTTTGGTGGATGAATTTGGTCTGCCACAGATTCCTGCATCTTAAACAAGAGGTGGATGACAGCTGCACTCTGACTGGAATACACTTTTATATGTAGATGAACATTTATACATATAAGACCATTTGATGTGGAAACACTACACCAATGAGGCCGTGGTGGGTTGTGTGTGCTTAGTGTTACAAATTACATGCTAGCATGTGGTCAGGTAGTGTACTGAACATTTCCTCCCTTTCATCTTCCTGTTTTAATCTCATTCTTTTGCAGTATTAGCTACTTACAAATTATTTAATTTATATTTATTCTATTTTTGTGTGTTCTTACTTTTTTGTCTGAAGTTTGTTTCTTTGATGTATTTGAAGTGGGCAAAATAAATGTTTTCACTTTAATATTGGTTTATTGATTTTCTTTCAAACGTCCATATATTTTGCTAATAAGTTTCCCTTGAATTCTGTTTGACAGACGGATTTAAGACACACAATTGTGACTTCAATAAAGAAATCCCTATAAGTACAACATAATAGATGCCAGCCACACAGCATTTTCTGTTTATTGTATAGATTGAATAAACTGGCTACATTAAAGGATTGAAGATAGTATATCTATCTACTGATTTCTTTTTTAAAATTCTATGCTGTAGAGTATGAAATGTAATTGTTAGTGGTTAAAATGGTTAGTTTTAGTTTAGTACTAAATTTTATCCAAGGCACCTTATCAACTTTGTGATTTCCTTGAAAAGGAAAATCCGACTCTGGTGGGACTCGAACCCACAACCTTTGAATTACTTTTCATGTACTTGACTAGAAGTCCAATGCGCTATCCATTGCGCCACAGAGCCGCTTACTTTGCGGTAAACCGGGTCAAAGTTAGGGTTATGAAACATTGTAGAGCTAAAGTTTCCGAGCTAAGGTTTTTGTCTTGTTTACAGTTTGCCTAATTGAATTGGATTTATAAAAAACTTTAAAGATTGGTCCGTGGATGTCTGCGGTTATCATTTTATATGGAAAAAAAATTTCTACCTAATTTCTGTTTGTTAAAGAGATCGTCTCGGATTGAAGGATTTGCTATCTTTTGTGTTAAAACAAAGAATGCGGCGGAGAAATGCTGAAACGTGCCTTTTGTGTAGTTTTAAACAAACTAAGTCCTGTGACAAAAGTAGAAAGTTTGTATATGATTTTTTTTCCTGTAGAAGCAGCTGAAATCCAGACAGGAATTATTTCCGGTACGTACAGGAAGTATTTAGCGATTCTCCATAGTTAGCAGTTAGCAGTTCTCTCAAGGACCCCAAAAAAGCACCATGTCTGAACAATCCATAACAGTGACAGTTGCATACGGTAATAAGACTTTTATTTGATACTATCAGTTGTATGTCAAAGAGGTTTAGTTTTGTAACCAACGACCCCGCCCGAGAACATAAATTTTAGCTAGCACTGCAAAGTTAGCATTTTCTAATATTTGGGTTCGCGTTACCTCTTTTGAACGACTAATTTCCGTCTAGCGAAACAAATGAAACAGTTCTTTAGATGCCTCTTTTCATTGGTGCTACACAGTTTTAGAAAGTACATTAGTATCTAAATTTAATAATCTATTCAATGGAATGTGTTCTACCTTTTCCCAGGGGGTAGATCTATACATCATGGTCAGACATGCGAGACAAATATGTTCTGAAGCTTTTATTTTTCTTACGTCAGGATCTACAAAGCATAACATCACACTAACTACCCACGATGAAACGGGCCCTTTTGTAAAGGACCTCTCAGATGCTCTCACAGCGGCGACAGGAGTTCCACAAACATCACAGAAAATTATCTTTAAAGGTAGGTTTTGAGTTCCACTTTTTTTATTACATGAACACAAAAAATATTATGCAGCCAGCTCAAACTGAGTATCATGACACTAGGAAAATCACTGAAGGACATGGAGGAGCGTCTGACCAGTTATGGAGTAAAAGAAGGCTGTAAACTGATGATGATTGGAAAGCGGGTAAGAGTGACATCTCTAGGTGTTACTTAACCTAGTAATAGTGGATGTTACTCACTTGTGACTGTGACCAATCAAACAGAACAGTCCAGAAGAAGAGGCAGAGCTAAAGAAGCTCAAAGACATTGAGAAATCTGTCGAACAAACAGCAAAGAAGTTGGAGAAAGTTGGTGGAGAGTTGACTGGACTCAAGAATGTAAGCAAGGTTTTGTGTTTTTTGATAAATTCATCAGTTCCTAATGTTTTCTTATTTGTACATGTCTCTAACAGCCCTGCACTTAATACACAGGGCTTTCTAGCAAAGGACCTCCAGGTAGAGGCGCTGGGTAAACTGGACCACAGAGTTAAAACAGCAGCTGAACAGTTAATGAAAACTCTGGAACAGATTGATGCACTGGTAATCCAGTTTCCTCCAGGAGTTTTTCATCGTTTGTTTTAATGTCACATAACAATGCTGTGCTTTATCTTAGAGTGTGCCAGAAAATTTCAGTGACTGCAGAATGAAGAAGAAGGGACTTGTAAAGACAGTGCAGGTACACTCATCGTCCACATTTCTTCTCAGTATGAATACATTTTTGATTGTAAACTGTATTTATTCTACAACAGGGTTTTCTGGCAGAGTGCGACAAGATTGAGGCATGTATATCAGACCATCTATCCAAGATTCAATCAAAAAATCTTGCCCTCGCAGACTAAAACCACGTCTTCCTCGCCATGTCCTATTGTATGTATTGCTCTGTGAGCAACTGAAAATAACTAATGGAGCAGCTCTGTCTATTTATTCTGGATGCTGGGTGTTAGAAATTAATCAAGTTAAGAGTCACAATCAAAACCCAGTTTTGTCTTTTATTGTAGCAAATTGTAAGTGCTACTTATAGCAATATGTGCAAAATTACCAAGAGTGTCTGATATAAAACACTTGTTTGTCCTCTGAGAAATTCACTGCTCAAAGCATCAATGTACTGTATGAAAAATGTCAGCGACTGATCGCTTACCATTGTGTAGGCTTTACTTTTGTGTAAGAAAAAGATGTTTTGAAAATAAACTTTAAAAAAAAAAAGCATCAGCACATTTCCCTCAAAAGAGATGTATTTTTTATTTCCAGTTTAACTCACAGGAGCCATTCTAACTATAGCTTATACAGACTCAGTTGTGATTTCACATTATGTGCAAATGAGCTTTGAAAGTGGGGTTAGAGAAGCTGGAGGGGGTTCAGGTTTGGTTCAATAAGCAGCTTAAACATGACCTTCAAGCTACAACACAGTGAAGCCATCAGGAGCCATATGACAGGATGTAAGGCAGCTCTACCAAGTGAAGATCCATTAAAGAGACTCACAGTGGATAGGCTCTGCAACGAGCCGCTTCTGCTGCTAATCGTCTTTATCCTTTGCGCCATGCTTTAAGATGCGTGTGAACGCTACGTAGTTGAAGTTCCCTTTCTTATCGATGGGTGCCTCTCTGAAGAGCTCGTCCACTTCTTCATCTGTGAACCTGTCACCCATCGTAGTGAGCAGCTCCCGCAGAAACTCCTCCTGGATCATCCCTGTGGGGCAAAACTATTTTCATTCCAACACAACAAATGAAAACAACAAATCTGATCACTGTATGACTTTCAGCAGGTTTTGAGTAATTGTAGCTATATATATCATGAACAATGATTTCAAATATGTGGCCTATATACAGGATATATACATACATACCAGTTCCCTCTTCATCAAAGCAGGCAAAAGCATTGCGGATCACATCCTCAGGATCAGTCCCATTCAGTTTCTCTCCAAACATGGTCAAAAACATGGTGAAGTTGATCGGGCCTGGGGCTTCATTCATCATAGCCTCCAGGTATTCCTCTGTGGGGTTCTTACCTGGAAAGTTGACAATAGTAATGAAGTTTTGTTACCATGCACATAGAAAGGTGTTTAAAATACACTATTGCTTTTACCTAATGAGGCCAGCATGTCGTGAAGGTCTTCTTTGTCAATGAAACCGTCCCTGTTCTGGTCGATCATGTTAAAAGCCTCCTTGAACTCCTGAATTTGAGACTGGTCAAACATGGCAAAAACATTGGAGGTTGCGCGCTGAGGACGCTTCTTGGTGTTCTTTCCCTTGGCTCTTTTGCTTGACATGTTGCCTGGTGGTGGTTTTCTCCCTCTTCTGGAATATAGACAAGTTACCTTGAGATTGCATTTTCAGTTAATACAAAACTGTTTTCAGATGGTTTAATCTGTGCATATCACCAATACATTCCTCTGTGGTTCTACTTGCTTAAACTGTCCATCAAAATTTGCTAGTTGTTTATTAGTTGGATTTCTTCAACCATCTTAAAATGCCTCCTTAGGCAGAGAAATCTCATTTAACCGTCTCTTGCTAATGGTAAGCTACTAATTCATCAAGGTGTTTGCATTTTCAATATACTGATTAAAATCATGAAATTGAAGCAGCAGTATGTGTACTTATGGAATAGGATTTTACTTGTGTTTTGGTCTAAATATATTTTACATATATGGGGGGAAGGAGGGGGGGGGGGTGTTCGTAAGTGCAATTCAATGTTTTTGAAGTATTTTCAATATCGAGTAGCCCAGTGTAGCTAGCACACGGTGACCCAAATAAGTGAGCATGCAGGCACTAATCCACTGTAAGTATACTAGTTTCATGAGGTGGTAATGAATACAAAATCAAGATAGTTTCTGAAATTAATTCACCCACCTGCAAAAATGCGAGTGTACCGCCGCATCCACGGGATGATGTGGAAGAACCGTCAATGTTTTATTTCCTGTTTTCCAAATGGACCAATTACAGCCGACCTGGAATGAACCAACTATAGCCATCTGGAATGTTCCATGTTGTGTGCCCCCCTCTCCCTCGACCACCAATTGAATTGTAAATATTTTTTTTAAAAAAAATAACTTTTTTTTAAAACGAGTGAAACAAAGTGTGTGGGTTTAAACGTTTGTTTCGATATTACACACATAAAATTAACACGATTTCTGTTCGTTTGGCGTCCCCTAAGAGGCTGTAGTTCACACACTCTACCAACAGGTGGGGCAATCACACGTGAAAAGGTTTTCTCTGTGTGCGTAATAACCCCTTTTCTGACATTTCGAATGGTGTTTGCTTCACTTATGCGGTGCTTATGGTGTACAACAGGCTCTCATTTTGTTAGGTTTACTTATGTAATAAAATCACAATGATGTCTAAAACAACGTATTTTGCAATGAGTAGGTAGTTATGCAGTACCCCCACACCCCCTTCCCAGTTTGTGCAAATTAATAAACTCTATCTCCACATCCACTCATTCAAACAGCTGAAAGCAGGGTCTACTTGAGGCTCCTTATAGCTTCCCGAGCCCCCATCTCATGGTCTAAATTTAAATCTGTCCCAGCCTTAAAAGGTCGTGATGGTGTCTTGTGCATTCTGCCGAGTGGCAGCATTATTTTTGTTCTGTGGACTGGCGTCCTGTCCACTGCCCCTCACCCTGCTGCTTTACCTCAATCTGGACTTTCCTTAATTACTTTTGGAATAACACTTTTCTCCTGCTTTCAACTCATCTGGATTGGTGGACTGTTGTGGTGAGTGTCAGGTTCAAAAATATTATTGAAACTGTTATTTTAATCCGTGTCATTTAAAAATCCCTGAGTCAGTAACTCAAAACACCAAAGACCTTTTGTCAACACTAAAGTGATATTTGTGTTCAATTTGCTTATTAATTATTCATCATACTAACAAGGTTTTTGTTCGCTGCTGTGTTTCATTGCAAATGAAATTGCATGTGTCATTGAGACATTTTTAATAAATACTATTTTTATTATTCTCATTCATAAATGTAACATTTGAATCAACTAAAAGAAACAATTCCTAACTCTAAATTCACATGCTGCTGTCCTGAGTACCAGTTTACAGCCCTGCAAAGGCAGACAGACAGGTCAAGAATGTCTTTCTTTCCAAATGTAAAAGTCAAGTGCAGATTTTGAAATGTACTTTCAAGTTAAGGAGCATGGTTACTATGATACATAACTCGAGCCATTGGAGGATCTACAGCAAAGATGATCTTAAAACAACTTTGGTAATGAAATCAATTTGGGTTTGTTTTATTTTTTAATGTAGAAAGTAATATTCACATGTCCCAATTATGAATATTTACTTATATATATATATATATATTTTAGAAATGTGCACTTTGAATATTTGATTTACTAAAGTCTTAAATCATTTACTTTCAAACACATTTCTTTCTGTAGAGGTCTGTGTCATTTAAATTGTGATTTATCATGCTGACAGAGTGTATTACCTCTGGGTCACCCAGCAGAGCTTAATCAACACTAATAATGGCTTAGCTGCTTACAGAGTGCATAAATCATCACCACATCTTAACAACCAGTTGCCTAAACCATCATCTCTAACAGCTAAATGCCTTCAATCCACGCTGGCTTAAACTAATCCCAAATTTGATTAATGATGACAATAATGAGATAATGCTGAGATTGATTCACAGTGTTGGTAAAGTAAAGTAGAGCCCGCTGTTGTGAGTTGGTGGAGAGGCCTTCAGGATGTCAGGATCAATACAAGTGACGCAGAAGCGGCAGCACCTACAGCATCAGCAGCAGCATCAGCAACAGCATCATTATGAGAGCAGGCAGTACCTGAGCTCCAAATCCACTGTTAGCAAGCAGTCTATATCGACTGTCAAGACCACCAGCCATAGGTAAGGGATGGAATGATGCAGACACAAGGTCCAAAATACATGTAACAGTTGACATTTGAAGGTGATTTTGAAGTTGAAGTTCCACATTCATGTATATTTTATCAGGCACAAGTGGAAATTTGTGTGAACAACTCCATTAATTTAAGCTTGGTTGCAATTGTCGCGCTCTTATGTGTGGAAGTAGACTCCCGAAGGACAACTGTACAATTTGTGTTTCCATGTAGAGTGATTTCATCTTCTAAATCTGGACTTTTATTATTCTTCTGCGTAGCAAAGTTTGGTAACCAACCCTAAGCTTTACATTTTTTAGAGACATATAGAGAAATATTTTGAACCCAATAAGTCATATTTTTGAAAACGTTAATTCAGAATGTTGGAAAATTCAATGCTTGCGGTGAAGAGCCCTTGGGACAATGTCCCCTAAATACTAAGATTAGCTTGGTTCTCAGAGTTTAAGGGGTTTGTCAAGTCTAAACAAGGCTAAACGTTGTAATGTGCTGTTGACAGTTGACATTGTGCGGCAGAGCCTCTTTGTCCTTTAAGCAGCAGGACTCTGTGTGCATACTTGTCTCTAAATGGGGTCAGGGAAAGAATCTCAGCTGTGGAGTGAAGGCCTACCAGATGTATTTATGAGGACTGAGCTATTCCTGCAGGCAAGCATGAGGTGTTCTCATCAGAGCTACTGTAAAGACAAACAAACTGTGATAAAACACTGGAGTTTACTTGTAATTATTAATGAATTAACCATGTGTCTGTATTTAGTTCTCAACTTTTTTACAAACTGTGTGAAAAGTTTCAGAATATTTTTTTTTTTTGCCTTTTGACTGACAGCTTTTAGTCTAAGGTAAAACTTTTTAAATCTTCAACTTTCTCCTACAGCAAAGACTTCTTTTTCCCCTCATGTGTCAGCACTGGGTGAAAGAGCTTTGATTCCTTGGAGGCTTTCCCAGGCTTCTTCCTCATTACTTATCGTACTTGATCTCGTCTCTGTGGGATTCGAGAGTGCATCAAGGCAACATTTTGCTGCTGCTGCTCCGGGTCAAATGGATAAGTTGGGCCAACAATCAGCAGAGATTATTAGTGAGAGCTGGGATTTGCATTCAGCTTCTGCCTCGTGTTGCATATCCATCAGTTCAAGCTCCATTTATAACCTCAGCTGACAATAGGAAGGCCCGAGAATGTGCTAAGTGTGAAATGGGTCAGGGTCAGAGACGTGGTTCTGTGTAAGCACGCGCTAATTTACAGTCACAATATCTTTATTTAATGACAATATGAACAAATTATAGAAAATTTGAGGATCTCTGTGGTTCGTTTCAAACATTGTGACATTTTAAATTTGTGCAGCAGCTCTGCACACGTCTGTTTATAACCAGGGATGCTTTTCAGGAGTGGGGTGGGGGTGTCTAAAACCAAAGATGAATCTTTATTAGGTCAACGTTGACCCAAAGCTAACCACAACTTTCAATACAATGTTGGTTCCTTTCAGAGACAAACACCTCCTATGACTTTTCCCAGAAAATCCTTAAGAGTTGACTGTCACAATCAGTTTTACAGTGTTTGTCTTGCTATATCATGAAGGCTTATATGAAAAAAAAACAAGATGCTAGTTACTCTTTAATTTTAGCTTGAAATAGGTTTTGGCAGCCCGGGGCACAACAACAGGGGAAAAAATGGACTGTTTGTTTATTTATCATGTTTGTCTCACCTCAAATTGTGCTAAAATTAGACTTAAATTTCCTAGATATGAGCTTTGATATACATATTTAACCTCATGTGACCTTGGTCTCCATTTATGAACTGCTCTTCAGTAGCAACCAAATGTTTTCCGAGCAGCTACCAGTTGTGTTTTTCCAGCTTTTTAAATCCTGTAACCATTGTCGCCCAAACTTATCACAAAAGATGAACATAACCAGTCACCAGTGTGGTAAATACAGGTAACCTAAAGTGACAAAAAACAAAACAGGAGCGAGACCCAAGAGATGATTTCTAATGCGTATTGCATTCAGCCACCAGCATGGTCAAGCTGTCCTGACATCGTACTCAATATGAAAGTATAAAAAGCACTCATGTATAATACAAGCTCTGAAAAATAACTATACATTGGACCTCAACAGATCGTTGAAAATGAATTTTCGGGTTCTTTTGTAACATTGGTTTTGTTGTTGTCACAAAGCCAGAAGACGTCTGTGAAGACAGAAAAAGGGCAGGAGGTGATAAAGCTGAGCCCACTTCCCAAAAGAGCCAAACGCACCTACCTGGCCATGGATAAGGACAAGGAAGTTCTTGGTTATGTGATACCCGTATTTAGAGCCAGGTGAGTCTGGATCCTGCAGAAACACAATAGCTAAATATAAGTAGCTGTTAAATAATGTGAGTGATTTTAATTATTTCACTCCGTTCTTGTCGTTTGTTGCCTCAAAAGTCACGGTGTTGTTCGCGGTCTGATGGAGGCACAGGAGGAGGAGGTTTCAGAGGAGGGGATTCAGTACGTGGCCATGAGGAACCTGTTTGTGAGGGAGGCCAGGGAGGCTTTAGACGTCAAGGTGGAGAAGAAGAGCAGAATGATACGCATGAGGGAGTCCGCAGAGAGAGTGGAGCTGAGCAAGACGGTAATTGTCCAATTGTCCACTGGAACAGACCTGATTACGGGCTTAAATTCATCTCTGTCTCGGCCTAGGTGGAGGAGTGGGTGGAGTTCCGAAGGAAAATGAACCCAGACAGTCTGACGCATCCCCCGGAGTTTATCATCAAGCCCCGTGGACAGACAGTCTGGGAGGGACAGACTCTCACCCTGCACTGCACTGTGGCAGGGTGGCCCAAGCCCAAGATTGCCTGGTGAGACGCCATCCAAGCGCTCTGACGACCCCTTTCTCTCAGTCACAGGAGCTATAATAACAGCAGTCCTCACCAGCTCTCTTTAGTTCCATAAAAAAGAACCCATCTGTCTCTCCACTGTCTTTAAGGTACAAAAACAACGTGCTAATCGATGCTAGGGCTCATCCGGAGAAATACACTGCCGAGAGCACTTACAACATGCACTCTCTGGAGATCAAGAAGTAGGTAATCAGTAATCCCTCACCCAGCAGCCTCACATCGCATGACCCCTGACCTCAAAATGGGGCATTTCATAGCAAAGGGCCTAATTCACCACTTCTCCATTTGCAGCTGCAACTTCACCGACACGGCTCAATATAGCATCTCCGCCCTCAATGTAAAAGGGGAAGCGTCCTACGTGGCTACTGTTGTGGTTAAAAGTAAGTGTTGCCTCTTTGTATTATCACGGCAAATGTGTTCACAGAGAAATATGATGACATCCTGCGAATGTGTCTTTACTTGGAGCGTTCACCCACATTTCACACTGCTGAGTAATGCTAATTCAACTGTGCTAATAATGATTTTGTTGCTCCAGGACATTGAACAGGTTTTAGGATACCTAAAGATAGTGTCTTCGACTGGAATTGTAATAAATTTAGTAATGTAATATGTATTGATTGTAATATATCAAGTTGCCTGACTGGTTTCTCTGCAGGATTCCAGGAGGGTGAAGAAGTTGGCCCGCTTGTATCCAGACCACGTGAGTTGCTTTGTGTCATCCAAGTTAAACATTATTATTTCTTGTCCCACTTCCAGCAAAATAGAGAAGAAAACAATAAGGAATTCAGTACAAATTTAATGAAGTCTTTTTCCTCCTCTGCAGATGCCTTCTGCTCCGAATATGGCGTCACCTTCCTAACAACCATCACTGACAAATTCGAAGTGGCCTTCGGCGCCGAAGGAGAGACCATGAGTCTGGGCTGCACTGTGATTGTTTATCCCACTGTGAAAAACTACCAGCCTGAGGTCGTGTGGTACAGAGACTGTAAGTGTTAAAGTGAAGGAACACTTGTGCCCGGTGGCTGACGTTCTAACCCCCCTTCGCATGTCTTTCCTTTCTGCCTGTCATTCTTTAGCCGTCCCCTTGAAGCCCTCCAAGTGGGTTCAGACTCACTGGTCTGGAGAACGTGCCATTCTCACACTAGTCCACCTGAACAAGGAAGACGAGGGCATGTACACACTTCGCGTAAACACCAAGTCTGGATTTGACACCTACTCTGCATATGTGTTTGTCAGAGGTAATCACCCTGAAACACTGACGATAGTATTCCCGGGGAAGCATCTGATGAACTTTCCACATATTAGAGATTTATAGAAATTGTTACTGTGTGCTGTCGCACCAGATGCAGATGTTGAGGTGGAGGGGGTGCCCGTGGCTCCGCTTGACGTGTGTTGTCACGACGCCAACAAAGATTATGTGGTGGTAACCTGGAAGCAGCCAGCAGTGGAGGGCAGTAGCTCCATCCTGGGGTACTACATCGACAGGTGGGGCTGAGGAACCATTGGTCTGCTGCCGCTCTCCTTCTGTTGCTGAGGAGAATCAATGTAGGAGGTTGTCAAGATGACCTTTTTTAGCATTATGTGTGTTTCTTTGTCAGGCGTGAGGTCGGCACGCAGCACTGGGCTCAGTGCAACGACGTCCCAGTGAAGTATGCGCGCTTCCCCGTAACGGGTCTGGTGGAGGGGCGGTCTTACATTTTCAGGGTGCGGGCCTTGAATAAGGCGGGAGTTAGCCGTCCGTCCCGTGTCTCCGAGGCCGTGGTCGCCATGGACCCCTCAGACAGGGCCCGCCTCAGAGGTCAGTAAGATGCCACAGGCCTGATAGCACACTGAAAAAAGCAGACACCTGACATTCTAATTTTGTTCCTCCCACAGCTGGTCCATCAGCTCCTTGGACCGGGATAATCAAATTCACCGAGGAGGATCCCACTGGTACAATAGCTTCGAACTGCTCATTAAAAATATTAGTTGTCACATTTAGTGCTTTTGTATGGGTTTGTCAGGCTGCCTCTTTTCTATCCTCAGGTAAAACAAATATTTCCCAGTTTAAACTCCTTGTATCAATTTTTCCTTGCTCCCACAGTGGGCATTATCCCTGGAGAACCCACTGATGTTGTGGTGACAGAGGCTACCAAAAGCTATGTGGTCCTTGCCTGGAAGCCTCCGGTCCAGAGAGGCCACGAAGGAGTCATGTATTATATTGAGAAGGTGGTTATTATTATTATTTTTTAAAGTGCTTTCTTTGAAGGCTGATTAATGTGTTATGATGCTGTCATGATGCATTTGTGTGCCAATGTGGACGTCAGTGCATTTCAGGGACAGACAGCTGGCAGAGAGTGAACACTGGGATGCCGGTGAAGTCTCCTCGCTTTGCCATGTTTGACCTGGCCGAGGGGAAATCGTACAGCTTCCGTGTACGCTGCTGCAACTCTGCTGGTGTGGGTGAGGCCTCTGTAGCCACAGGAGATATCACTGTTGGGGACATATTAGGTGAGATTTGTTCTGATTTACTTTATTTAGCTTCCAGCGATCATCCGTAAATGACGTCTTTTTATTCCCTCCTCAGATCTACCCTGTGCCCCAGGCAATCCTGTGGCCATCAGGAACACAAGCACATCAGTCGTTGTCTCCTGGGGAGCCTCAAAGGATGTCAAACGCCTGGTCGGCTATTACATTGAATGCAGCCAGGTGGGCACTGACATCTGGATGCCCTGCAACAACAAACCCGTCAAGCAGACCAGGTGGGCAAGGTTCACTTTAATTCTTACTTTAGAAATTCAAAAATCTTAATTACTGCACACCCCAGTAGCACTTGTCAGGAAACTAATGAGAATTCTACAGAAATATCAATAGTTGCTGCACATGATTGGTCTAGCAGTGAGATCTTTGGCCCAATAACTAGTTTGTCAACAGAGATAAATAGAAAGGATGCTAATGAAAGAATCTCTGCGTGTTCCAGGTTTGTGTGTCATGGCCTGACTACCGGGGCAAACTATGTTTTCCGGGTGAAGGCCGTTAACGCCGCAGGATACAGCCTGAGTTCCTCTGACTCTGAAGCGGTGGTTGTGAAAGCTGCCATTGGTGGGTGTCTCTGCATCCAATTTTACCGGTAGCTTTACTTGTAGGCTTCCAGTCGTTCTGTTTCCCTCTGCGTATCTCTTTATCTAGTGATGGAGTCCTGATCATCATGTCTTCAGCCTGTCTTAATTTACATCTTTCCACCTTTTCATTCAGATACAACATGATCCATCTGTGTCTAAATTCACACTCCCTCCATCCCTTGATTTCTTGAGCCTGTGTTCATATCTTATATTGATGTCCTTGCATGCATTTGGCTGCTATAATCATCACTAACCACGCAAAAGACAAAATTAGATCACGTTTTATGCCTGTGATGTTTGCTTTTCCTTTATAAAGGCCTTTTGCTAACTCCTCAGGGTTACCTTTTGGCGCATGGCCGTGATAAAGGCTAAAACTTTGCGTTCTAAAGAGCATGACCCTAACGAGTCTGCACCGGATGCCGGAGACCTTTGTAGTGTGAACCCCCCGCTTCTTGCTGACTGCGTAAGTACTTCATCTATTATATCTAACATTTCTAAAAGCTTGTGGTTGGTGTGGGCAAAGCATGTTGCGTGTTCAACTGGAGCCCTGAGTGCAAATCAATGGAGTCAGATCATAGAGCGAAGGCATCGTTGTCATATGCGGCTGTTTTTCTTTCCAGCTGTCCCTGGGAGGCCCACTGGCGTGACCCTGCTGGAGGCTGTTAAAGACTACATGGTGCTGGGCTGGACACCACCGGCCAATGACGGGGGAGCCGATGTGAGAGGATATTTTGTGGATTACAGGACCGTGAAGGGAGACGTTGTCGGAAAATGGCATGAAATGAACCACCAAGCGCTGACTACCACCACTTATAGAGTAATATATTTGTCTTTGACTATAAATGATTGGTGATCAAGTGTTTGAATGCATTTACAGCATTGGTCTCTTTTGCAGGCTGAAAACCTGAAGGAGAACGTCTTCTACGAGTTCCAGGTGCGTGCTATGAACATGGCAGGCCTGAGCAAAGCGTCTGTGCCCAGTGCAGTCCTGGAGTGTAAGGAGTGGACCATTACATTGCCAGGTATGTAAGAACCTCACCTTCAGAAAGAAGGAAGCCATGACACAGAGATTGCTAAACGTTAGCCGCATGCTTCTGTACAACACACTGCCTTGTTTATACGATCAGTATTCAGTAACTGGTTGGGGAAATATTGTTGATAGTCTGCTCCATCCTGCTAGGTGCTCCTGTCGGTCTTCATGTGCTTGAAGTTCGTGACACCTCTGTTGTCCTCCTGTGGGAGCCACCGGCATTCAGTGGCCGCACTCCTGTTAACGGATATTACGTGGACGTGAAGGAAGCCTCTGCCGGGGAGGAAGGGTGGAAGGCCATTCACGAGAAGGCCAACAGGGTGAAATACCTAAAGGTCGGCACTCTTGGCTCCATTATTAATTTATTTAATGTATCTGTCCAGCTGAGATGTTGATTATGGCTCACACGGATCTGCTGACAGGTGAAGGGGTTGAAACCTGATACATCCTACGCCTTCCGTGTTCGTGCCCAAAATCTCACCGGAGTTGGGAAGCCATCAGCGGCCTTGGGTCCGGTCCTGGCCCAGACACACCCCGGTGAGCACCATTTTTGTCTGCGTATCACTTTTCCACGCCAGTCTGAAAATACAGCTAAACTGGAGACTTGGAGGTTCGTTTAGAGACACAGCATGTGATGCATGCACACTCCATAACCATCGTGCCATTGGTGTTCCCTTCTGCAGGAACCAAAGAGATTTATGTGGATGTTGACGATGATGGAGTGATCTCAATGGTCTTTGAATGCTCCGCGATGACCGAGGGTTCCGAGTTCATTTGGTCTAAGAATTACCAGGCTATCACCGACTCCTCCCGTGTAACTATCGTCAATGAACACGGCAAGTGAGTATCCTCCACACCTATAAATATGCAGCGACTTTAATAACTGCGTCCACGTGGTCTAAACGTTGCATGCGGGCATGTAGGTCCAGGGCCATCTTCAACGACCCCTCTTTGGAGGATCTCGGCACCTTCTCCTGTGTGGTCACCAACACTGACGGCATGTCATCCAGTTACACATTGACTGAAGAGGGTAAGTCAGACCTCCTGCATCTCCTGGTGCTCCTGCAAAACCAAACCTCATACTGGAGGAATCCAGAGCTGAGAGGCAGGACGTTCATTTTCACTGCTATCGTTTATACCCCACAGGTCTCAACCGTCTCCTGGACATCAGCCATGACAAGAAATTCCCTGGTCAGTACCCCACTGCTCTGCTGCTAACACTATGTAAAGTTTATGGGAAGCACTGTGTATATGCAGTATGGTAAAGATCCTCTTTTATTCAAATGCATTTTAACTTAATTTTAGAAACTACTCACACAAATATATGGATTATTGCAGCCTATTGAAACCGCATATTTAAGACAAACTGCATTACTGACATTACAAAGTCATATTTTAATATACCCAGAGTCCTTTTTCCAATCATCATATCCTTTTTAGAGTTTTTGTGTTTCAAATAACTTGCACTGCAAACATACAGTAGTAACTTTGAATCAGTCGATATGCATTTTTTTCTCCAGTTATTCCCTTCAAGCATGAAATGGGCATCGAGCTCCTTGAGAAAGGCCGCGTGCGACTGTGGACTCAGGTGGAGAAATCCACCTCTGCCTGCCAAGTGGATTATGTCTTTAATAACACCATCCTGACTCAGGGAAAGGTAGGGAACATTTTCTACACGTGTGTGTTTTTTTCATTTCTCCCCGACAAACCAAAACTCATCTGTATTTCTACATTCAGAAATACTCCATGAACTTCGATCAGTCGACTGGCATCATTGAAATGTTCATGGATAGCCTGGAGATCACTGACGAGGGGACGTTCACCTTTAACCTGGTGGATGGCAAGGCTACGGGTACAACCAGCCTAGTGCTCATTGGAGATGGTAAGATATAAAAACAGATTTATTGTGTGGAGAAAAGTATCACTGTGTTTTGATCATTTTGAATACAGATAAATGCTAGAGAAAGGTTGTTTTTGTTTTTGGTATTTGTTTTAGTTCTACAAAATTTCCACTAGGGGACAGAAGAGGACAAGAAATCTACTGTTTATTTTCTGTCAGCGCTTAATTTAAATTTAGATTTAAATTAAATTTAATTAAATTAAACTTAATTTAAATTTAGATTCAAATTAAGATTTTCTACATGTAAATCTATTTTGAATATTTTATTATTCTGCCTCATTGTTCAGAGTTCAGGGAGCTTCAAAAGAAGTCAGAATTTGAGAGGGCGGAATGGATCAGGAAACAAGGTAATACATTGGAGCTGGAATTTATTTGCACAAGCTTGCTTAATCTAGACATAAACTACAATATTCTTGAATCATGTGCAGGTCCTCACTTTGTGGAGTACCTGGGCTTTGCTGTTACTGCAGAGTGTGACGTGCTGTTGAAATGCAAGGTCAGATAATTCAAAACGAAACCACTGCCAACATCTTAAAATACGGGACCGTGGCAAACAAACTGTCTACCTCCCACACAGATTGGAAATGTCAGACCAGAGACTGAGATCATCTGGTCTAAGGACAACATCGAGATTGCAGGGGATGACGAGGATGCCCAGAAAATCGGGAGGGAAGACGGCGAGCTGACCTTTAATATCGGAAAGGTCAGCCCATTAGACAGAGGCTGTACTTTGGAAGGAGTCATGAGCTCATGAGTAAAGCGCTAAAAGCTATTCTGCCGGTCCGGCCGCGCTTTCGTCGTAGACCCAGACTGGATGCTACACTGCCTTCAGTTCCAGCCCTCTCTGACACATGAAGCATAAACGATGAGACGCTATTCGAGTACTCATCGTTCCTGAGAAAAGCTGAGGGTATGCTGGAGTCAATGGAAATCCAAATTCGTATAAAAGAATAATGGGAAGGAGGCGCTCCATTCGGCTTGCACGTGTTTTCAAATATTCAAATATTATAGGATTTTAAGTCAGCACATTCAGCTTTTATGCCTGTTTACTCAACAGCGTGGAGTGAGGATAAAAATGCTGTCACTTCCAGCAAAGTTGTGTACGTGTTCCTCAGAGGGGGCTGCTGTCACTGCATGAGGCTCTGCGGCTCTGTTCACTGCCATTCCCATCATCTGCACTCGCATTAACGTGCATATCTGTCTAATCCACAGTGGGTTATTAAGCCACAAAACGAAACAGAAAGCAAAGAAAAAGAGTGGAACAAGAAACCTGCAGAGGATGTTCCACCTCCACCACGACCCAAAGTCTGGACATAACCTTTGTTGCCATAAGTTCACACCTTTAACTTCTCCATTTGTCCTTGTCTCATCATATTTCCATGTTATCCATGAAACACATGCAGCAAAAGCTTGCCTTTTTTGTGTAGCGTGACTGTTTTTCTGTCTGTTGTCCATCCCAACAAAACCCTTCTGTCTCCATGACGGTAAAGTTGCCCTTTTGCTCAAAACTAGATCTCCAAGAAGGATGCTGGCATTTATGATGTCTTCCTTAAGGACGAGAGGGGGAAAGACAAGAGCACCTTCAATTTGACAGATGAAGGTAAAATCTGAAAATAGAGAACCCTCATATGAAAGGTGAATATTAGAATAATTGTTAACATTTTTCCCAGGATACCAGGCAGTGCTGAATGAGCTATTCAGGGTCATCGGTGAGTCAGGCAGCACAAGAGGGAAAACATAAAGTAGCATGGTCTCCTTTTAGTGTGGTTAAACCATTTTGATACTCTCCCCTACAGCTAACTCGTCCTCAGAAATCCAGGTCCTCAGCACTGAACATGGCATCATCCTCTACTCCACTGTCACATATTACCACGAAGACCAGCGCATCGGTTGGCTACACAAGTGCGTAGAATCCGCCATCATCATGTGCACATTCGGCAACTTTATGAACCCCACATGGTCACCGATGCTAAATGAAAATTTTAACAACAATGTCCAAACTGGGTAGATACACCATTTTATTAATTTCATTTTCAACCATTGCACCCACTCAGACACAGAAACAAGGCATCTGCCAGTAGTCTTTTCTGAATATGCAAAGTTTTATGAACAAGCAATATCTGTGGCGCCGGGATCCGTAACTGACCACCAGGGGCCGCTGCAGCCTCTGATTCATATCCAAAAACTCTATCGGGCATTTTTGTGACCATCATATTTTAATTAAACAATAAACAGTTGAACAATTAAATTGTATCTTTACACCCCGTTTAAACAACCCAAAGGCTTTATTTTGTTGCTTAACAGCAAAATATAGAACAGAAAAAAATGTCCTCTTTGATTGTCGCCACCCCTCCTCCATTAGAGATGCCAAGATTGCTGCTTCAGAGAGGGTCAAGTCCGGGGTGACAGATGAACGGCTTTGGCTTCAGATCAACGAGCCCACCGAGAAGGACAAGGGCAAATACACTATTGATCTGTTCGATGGCAAAGACGGCATCAGAAGAGTGTTTGATCTGAGCGGTCAGGGTGAGCAAAGCCAATCTATAGATTTTAGGTCCTATTAATTGTGATGTGTAGCATCCTTGGATTAACGATAATGATGTGTTTATTTGCAGCGTGGGAAGACGCGTTTGAAGAATTCCAGAGGCTGAAGTACGTAAACAACCCTGATCCGTCCACCCTTGCCTAATTCTGTACATGGAATGTTTATGTTCCTTACCTAAAAATAGTACTCCGAGGCGATTTCTGATTACATTTCCTGACATTGTGTCCTTTTGAGATGCTTCTCACAGTTACTGTTTCCTTCCTTCCCCAGGGCTGCAGCCATCGCCGAGAGAAGTAAGTTTGATTTGAGGCTGTGGAAAAAAATGGTATTTTTCATTAGCTCTTAGCATTTATTTTAGCAACACTGAAGGTTCAACGCCTCGGGAAATCCATAACATGGTTTTGGACATTTCCAGTCAGAGCATTTTCAGTTTATTTTGAGGGTGGTGGTTATAAAATACCAGCTTGACCTGTGATGTCATCCACATGTTGACTGATGGTTTACATTTCCATGCAGTTTTCTCTTGTGCTTTGTTTAGACCGCGCTCGTGTCATTGGAGGATTACCAGATGTGGTCGCCATCCAAGAGGGGAAGGTATCATGATCATCAACTTCTCCATCATCATCATCATGACAACAGGCCTCCTCATCTGATCCTATATTTTCTGTCTTAAGTCCCTGAACCTGACTGGAAACGTGTGGGGTGACCCCGTGCCCGAGGTCAGCTGGACAAAGAACGACAAGGAGCTGGTGAGCGACGACCACTACAAGCTCACGTATGAGCACGGCAAGTTTGCCAGCATCACCATCGCCACCGTCACTGAGGCCGACTCCGGCAAGTACGCCCTCCTGGTCAAGAACAAGTACGGGACAGAGGCCGGCGCGTTTACTGTCAGCGTGTACAACCCAGAGGAACAGGAGAGCAAGGAGGAGAAGAAGGGACAATGAAACGTGATGGAAAGACCCGGGAGGGGGAGAAGAACCACCTGAGAGCGTTGGTTTTTTTTTAAAACCCCGGGTGCTGAAAAGCGGTTTAAATAAATGATATTTCAGCTGCTTCCTCCTGCTTCTTTCATATGGACTAAAGGGCTGTGGAAAATGGCGGGGTTTTGCATGCCTGAGAAGGAAGATCTACAGATAAGAGGTGTAAGTCTTCATTTATGAACTGCTTCATATCTGACGTGTCTGTAAAGTGTTTGTGTGCAAGGTGCAACATGTCAACACACATTGCTTCGCACAACTCTTGCAACCTACAAAGTCATGTGCAGGTTGACACAGGCGTGACACTGGTTTTTCATTCATGTCGCCAGCTTTTGCAGTCAGGTGAACATGTTGACGGTTAGGGGAATGTTGTATTTCAACTACCCTGGAAGGATCGTCGTAATCTGTCCTGCAGCTTTTGGCCTTATAGTTTAAGCCTGGGATGTCTAATGCACAAGGTAAACACAATATATTTCAAGGCAAGTTTGGAGAAGACAGGGCGCGTTTGTGTTTTGAAGGGCTTTGTGATGTATCTGCAGCCATAAACCGCGAACAACCAAATCTGGTTTTATTATCTTTCCTGTCATCATGCTTTGTGTCGATATCTGTCAATAAATGTGATGTGCGGTTAGAAGAAACTCAGTCGTGCAGTGATCGGACGTTGTGATAGAGGTGTCGCAGTGGTTGTGTAAGTGCGCCGCCACTGTGCGGCTCTCTGCCCCCATTTCCACCAGTCGGCCGCGGTGGTCCAGGCACCGACACGTCAGGAGGAGCTCCGCAGGGCAACAGAATGGGGACTTTCTGAAGAGATCGCAGCGGTCCAGTGAAGAAACCAAAAGGTAACTGGCGAGGTTGTTCGTTATCATAGATGTGTTATTTTTGTCACGTTCCGTTGTGCCTGTGACGAGGAACGGCATTATTGCCAAGTCTGCTAACGTTAGCGACCCTGGAAACTGGCTTGTATCTTTATCTTCTCGGTACGAATTTAACCGAGACATTGCTTAGACATTAATTCACCGGACGGCGGGTGACAGTGAGTGGTTCTCCCTGGAACCGGTGGAGTCTCCGGTCGGTGTTGGCTAACGGTAACCGCACCGATATTTCCGACGCTAGCTGAGCGTCGGCTAACGTTAGCTCAGCCCAGTTTCCATCCAGTTTAGTTTCACCTTCGTCTTCGTTCAAGGCTTGAACGTGATAAAATACGCACGTCTCTTCCTCAAAGCACACTCCCACTGTTTGACTGCTTTATGTCTTCGATATCGGTACATGTGATTTAATTCCAGAAATGTTGGAACTGCGAAATGCAGCGAGTCCACTCTGGTGTTGTTTAGTCATTTTATTCGCATCATTACCTCATTATATTACCTGGTGCTACCGGTGGATAAGAAGCACTTACAAATAGATTCACCTTAGAGCTGAATTGATTTTATGGAGTAGTTGAGATAACTTTTAGTGGACATTTTATACAAATGTCACCTCCGTCCTATTCATAGATCACTAGTGCAAATATTGATAACATCTGTTTTACCTGCGAACAATACTAGATTTCATCAATTTAATGTACTCAACGCTTCTTTTTAAGGCCTTTGTGCGAGTACTTGTGTAAAACTACTGTTACTAGTCATGTGACGCTCCACAGGCTGCAGTTTGAAGAACTTACTGGATTGTTTTTCAAAGTCTATTGTCTGCCACACTTAAAAAGCATGTGGTGAGAAGTGTACTGAAATATCGATGGAGTTGAATGCAATCTATCAGAGGCTGCAGTCACCTAATGTGGGACATCATGGCATTGAATGTCAGCTCAACAAGTTTTTGTCATTAAAGGTGGATTTTTTGCCGAATCGATTGGATATTGCCATCCAACACCCAGAATCAGAGCCTTGATGAGATCTTATAGAAGAATATCATTTACCATTTGAAAAATCATTTATCCCGACTCCTATTTATACCTGCAGCAGTTGGATGAAGAGTAAATAATGTATTTGGTGTATCTTTACTTAGATCATATGACCAATTTTGCCAATTCTCAGCAGCCAAAAATAACATTCTATTTCTATTTCCGCTAAATAATCTGTCTTGTTCTATGTTTCTCTCTGCATCATGGAAAGCAAATCTGTAGTAGTCATAGGATATTTTGTTATATATATATCCAATAGGCTCCTTTTTGTGCCGTTTGGTGTAACTGTAGATGGGGGTAACTTGAGCCATGTGTGGTCTGCTCGGCCTGCTCAGTCACTGATTCTTTGTCTCTGGTTTGAGACACATGTTCTCTGCTTTATTCCAGATGTCAGACCTTCCTCTGTCATGCATGTGTTTTCTGCAGTTGGGTCCAAAGAACAGGTCCTAATCTCAACATTGAAGGAACATATTGTGTTTAATGTGCAGCTGACTCTGGATCAGAGTTTGAACCAGTGGTTAGCCCTCAGTGGGCCTCTCTAACATACGTGACGGTGTTTACAGAAGGTTTGGCAGCTGGGACAGAAGGAGCAAGTCTTTCTTGGAAGAGCAAATGGATTTCTGTTTATCTTGGGCATTGAAGCTAGGCAGGAGAAATGCACATTTGGACCAGAAGCACTTCCTAATGGCAAAAACATAACTAAATTTAGTGTGATTGTACAATTTGTAGAACATCTCTGTTAATTATTAGCACATGGACTGATTTAGCATGCAGTATTGATGTTTAAGATATCTTATTTTAAGGTTCCTGAGCACAGGAACATGTATTTATATGTACATCATTAGTTAACTAGTTGGCGTCATCGCAACAAACAGCAGCTACAGTTTCATACATACATGTGACTACGAGAGTGTCACTAGGAGTTCGTACCCTTATCAGAGAAAAACATTCCATGGTAGTTCACAGAAAATAACAGTTTGTTATCATGCTGCAGCCATAAAAGAGACCATCCCATTGGCTGAGCCCTGGGTCCCTTTAGCTGACTGGATATACACAAGTGCGTGTCCTTAAAACCTAATGTTAATGTTTATGCCGGCCTCGTGCGATTGTCAGTAGTAATGTTGAAGTAATTTAATCTGGGTTTAGATGGTGATTCCATTATGTTCAGGATGCATGCGTTCAAGATGGGATGCAGGGTAAAAGGGAATAGGTACCCTTATAACATGAGGCAGCGGAGGACTGGTCCCAAAGGAGTGTCCTAAGGTGGGTGCACGGTGGTGATGGAGAGGCAAATGCTGCAGGGAGACGGGGAGCTCTATGCAAGGAACACCTTGGCCGACATGGACCAGAGTGAGCTGGAGGAGTCGTCATTCTGGTCCCTGGTGAGTCACCGGGGGTGTCTGCTCTTAGTCTTATTGTTCGCTTGGGATTTGTATTTACTGTAGCTTAGCCTAGGGCCTTTATGCAAACTACACTGAGGCAGGCAGATTTGCTGGTGTGAAGGAATGTTTGGCTAAGATGCTGGATCAGTGTGTTTATGGTCAGAAGCATGAGGCTAGCTCACCTTAAATTCTATTCGATTCTATTACTGAAACTAGGTGAACGACCCTACCAACGACCCTGCCAATGACTCCCAGGTGACCACCCAGATCATTAGCATGCTAATGGTCCACAAGGGCTATATTTTCAAGCTCCGCCCCCACGAGTTCAGAACTGAAGAAGCCTTCTGGATAGAAGGTGAAATGTCTTCAAGAGAAGAAAAACAGTCCAGTTGACACATAAAACTTACTTAGGATAACTGTGACCTGGATGATTGAGAATCTACACAGACATCTTAAATTCTATGGTTTATGCATATTAGAGTATAACAAACTGATCTCTGAAAAAAAGGACCATCTGCAGCAGCAAGGCAGCAGCAAGGTATTTTGGGTGTAAAAAATGGCTTCAGTTACAGATTTATGGTTGTTTGTTTGCTCAAACCCCTTTTATTCCTTTTGAAATGAGCTGAACTCTGAACTTTCTGGCTGAGAAACGTCCTCCCAGTGGAATCAGTAGTATTCTGGTTCAGAGCTCATGGCCGATTCAACGACTGTTGACCTGTTGCTGTAAACACCACCTCCAGCTCTCGATTGTAACGTTGGTACAGTAAGTAGGGTAAAAGATGTTCTCATGGCAACCCGCATGAAAAAAACAAAACATGTTTCTATTTGGGAAGTTGAATAGTTTTTTTTTTTTTAGCCTGGTTTCCAATAGTGAATAATCCTCCTCACCATAGAAACTGGGTTAGGATCTCTCCTCCTTGCGCTGTTTTTCTTGCCAGAGCAACTAAGCCATGAGTATTTGTGAGGCCAATCATGACACAACTCACAGAATAAATGGTTTTATTTGTACCTTTAAGTAGATCTCAAGCATCCTGCGCGATTATTTTTGGTCTGTTCACCAAAGGAGGTGTAGAAGACAAAAACTTAGGTTAAATAACAGCCAGCAGATCAAAACAGAGGGCTTTAATCATAAAGCAACTTATGTTAATGTTATGTAACTTTGGATTATATAGACATGCATATTTTGAAGAGTGCAGCCATGTTTATGTTGCTTTGGTTAAACGTGATCTCAATCATAAATAGTGGCATTTATCCATTTATAATGGACAGGAAATTGTAAAGAACCCTACAATATTCACCTGTCTGATCACTGTGATCATCAGAGGTTTCCAGGATCCTCATTAAATAACTCTCTGATCTGTCCTGTCCTCCGACCAGGCCGTCGCCATGAACTACGTGGGCCAGCTGGCTGGTCAGGTGCTGGTAACCGTCAAAGAACTGTACAAAGGCATCAACCAGGCCACACTGTCGGGCTGCATCGATGTAGTGGTTGTTCGCCAGAGAGATGGCACCTACCAGTGCTCGCCATTCCACGTGCGCTTTGGGAAGCTGGGCGTGCTGCGCTCCAAAGAGAAAGTGGTAAGTGGGGTCATATTTTTCAATTCAGTGTTTAAAATATTGTGCTGGTTGGTCCACTTTGTGCAGATTGAACCTTCAGTTCGTTGTTGTTACCCTGATAGTTCTCATTTGAAGATGAGTTCAGCAGGAATAATGCTGACACTTTCACTTTTCTTTTCTCTCTTGAGAGGGAAGAGAACGTTTTTGTAGTTGCATTTTTTTCCCACTGCTGATGTGGCGAAAGAGGGAGTTGAGTCTGTTTTTCTGTAGTTTTGACCCCTCGGTTAGCAAGGAACATTTCTTCTGTACCGTGCTGAAGACCACTAGGTTAAAAAAAATAATTGTGCAACCTCAGAAACGACCTGACTCACCATCTGATAACAATACAACCTCTGGTGTGAGTCAGTGGGCTCACCGAAGATGGTATATAGAACTGCAGCATTCTGTTATTTCTTTACAGAAATGGTGAGAGTTTCCCCGTCGTAACACCGATGATGCCATTTCTATTTTTAGCACGGCAATGCATTTGCTCGTGAAACAAGAAAGGCGTTGATTTGTGTGGGGAACAACAATGTGTCAACGCCCCCCCAGAATGCTGATGGCCTGGAGGAATGACTGAATGGGCGGTTGCTGTGGCAACGGCTTTACAACGCGAATGCGTGGGAGGCAGCGAAGGAAATGTGAATAAAAAAAAACAAACCCCAATTACAACAGGAGTGTTGTGTGACAGTCCTGTGTCTGTCACGAATCCTGCTACTAAAAACATAAATTCTTTTTGTGATCTACTCTTGACACTCGGGCAATTATTAAAAATTCATGGTTGGAATGAAGGGGTTGTAGCAGATGGAATACTAATTAGATTTTGGCTGTCAGTATAATACTCTCTGGGCAGTATTGGTTTGAGTTGGACGTGAAACAGTTTAATAAAGTTTTAAAGCTCATTCAGCTCTCTGTCTGGAAGAATCGAAGAGTCCCTTTCTGTCAGCTCACTGTTCTACTCTAATTGGGATGTCTGGAGGCAAACATTGCTTCAATTTCCGACAGGAAAACCAGCGCTTCTACAACCTGTCACTTACTGACCAGAGAGGGCCCTTTAATCTTCCTCATTACCCAGTGGACATTGATGTTCTATTACTCAGCATCCACATCCATGAATTCTGAATAAAGTTAATCAAAGTGCACATTCAGGTTTATATACGGCACCTGTGTGAATAAGCATTTTCCACTGAAGAAGTAGTTTGATTTATGTGCTGTGATTAAAGTGCTTGTATCAAATTCTTCCAGATTGACATTGAAGTGAACGGAGAGCCAGTCAACCTGCACATGAAGCTTGGAGACAATGGAGAAGCCTTTTTTGTCCAGGAATCTGAACAGCAGAATGTAAGCACATCTGTTATACCAGCTGCTTTGAATGATACTGTCGAGTTCACATATTTGCATTTGATCAATTATAGTATAGCTGCATTTGCGTGCATGGGAATTACGCTTGGATGTGTAAAGTTTGTCCTGTATGTTCTTGTCTGACCCTGGAGCAGCTCGTCCCTGCCCACTTGGCCACCTCCCCGATACCCACAGAGAGTCACCTGTTCTGGATCTCAGAAGTTGAGCAGAGAACTGCAAAGATAGAGGATGACGTAGCCGACCCAGATGACCCACCCGAGCCCCTAAGCACACTAGCCACGAAGAAGAAGAAGAGACGAAGGAAGAAGCACAAGGGAGATCCTCGAAGAGAGGAGTTGACCCCTCCCATTTCAGTCCCTCCTGCTGCTGCTGCTGCTGCTAGCACATCCTCTGTCACTGGGCAAAATGAAGAGATCTTTGAGATGGACCTGAGCTCTGATGAAGAAGCTGCGACACACGTTTCGAGGTGGGTCTGCAGATCAACAGTTGCTCTTGAGACACCATAAATAGGCCTGGCTTTGTTTTTCTGATTGATGTGTGTGTTACAACTGTATAGATCGCCCTCCGTGTCCACACTTCGAGATGTTGACCCCAAATTACCAACAGCCAGAAACAATCTGGATGGTTATCCACTGTCTGATGGGGACTGGCCAACAGATGAGGGGTATGTACCGAACTAAAGCCGTCTTTACACACTAACAAGTAATGAACCAGTGCTTAAAATTGTTATTTCCTGTTAGCCATGGCTTGTCTCAGGCTTTTTCCCCAAAGAGTGACTCTGAGCTGGTGGTCCGGCCCTCGGAGAGTTTGCTTCGAGCCGAGTCTCACATGCAGTGGACCTGGGGAGAGTTTCCAGAAACAACCAGAGTAAGCACTTCTCTCAGCTAAAGTTTTGAAGAACATGCATTTGACTTTGATACCATCTGAGTCACCCAATACTTGATGTTTAGGTCAGCAAAAAGGAGAAGCCGGAACCAGTCAAGACGGTGACCATCACCCCGTCAGAGAATACCCACTTCCGCGTCATTCTCAGCTCTGAGGCCATGCAGAATGAGACCGAGGTGGGGAAGGAAGACGGCGGTTCTGCTCCAGAGTGTACCGTAGTTAAGCCCGAGCCACGCACCCCTATCACCCATGTTACCTCCATGGATCCTCTTCCGTCTGTCAGCAGCATGAGCTCCCTGAGTCCTATATTGCCCACAGAAAGTGTGGATGTCATTTCACCCAACGTGTCGACCTCCACACCTTCAGGCAGCCAACATAGCGAATCGCCCTCAAAGAAGAAAGGTGGGTCCAACTGTCTTCCTCCATCAGTTTTATCTTTGGTCTGAGGTGCATGGACTGATAAATAAATCTGTTCTACATAAGATAAAAGTGTCCCAAAGAGGAGTCAGCATCAGGGCCCTGAAGACATCTACCTTGATGATCTGAATGTACTGGAGCCTGATGTTGCTGCGAGATATTTCCCCAAGAGGTCAGATTATGAGCGACCTCATTAATGTTACGTCCGACCTGCTCTTATAATAAGAAACCAAATTGTAATCTATTTAAAAAACACATACACACACAAACTCTTTTAATGAAGAGTGTAATAGTGTTCTCTTTTGTTTCCCCAGTGAATCTGAGGCAGCCGCCAAGCACTGGATGGACTCGGGGATGCGATCAGGCTCTCAGTCTCCACAGTCAGTGGGCAGCGCAGCAGCTGACAGTGGGACTGAGTGCCTCTCTGACTCAGCCAGCGACCTCCCAGACGTCACTCTGTCGCTGTGTGGCGGCCTCACAGAAAACGCTGAAATATCCAAAGGTACAGCAGCACTCATGAAAAATGGAGCCGGAAATGCACTTGCTTTAATTCAAAATGAAAGGTACTGACTAGTGAAGGATGAAGTCATTTCATAAGGACAGTGTGTATGCTTTTAGAGCCACGACCAGCCTGTGACTTGGATGCACTCTCTTTTACACTATTATTTGTGTCACCATCTGTAACTCATAAAATAATGACCTTCTTTTTTTTCTTTTTACAGAAAGGTTCATGGAGCACATGATCTCCTATCTTGAATTTGCTGAAAACCCAGCAATCATAGATAACCCGAACCTGGTAGTAAAGATAGGAAATAGGTATGGAAGCTAATTTATTTCCCAATTTATATTTTATGACAGTTGCAACAGTTGTTTCAGTGTCTGTCTGCTTTCAGGTATTACAATTGGACTCTAGCTGCCCCGCTGATTCTGAGTCTACAGGCATTTCAGAAGAATTTGCCAAAGGTAAATGTTATCTTAAGGCCCATTTGCTAATGCGACATTCACAAACAGTTGCTCTAGATACATTTTGGATAGGTTCAGGATTTTTTTAACAGTATGTAGCAAATATTAACCCTGTTCCTCACCCCAAGGCTACAGAAGAGGCTTGGGTGAAGGAGAAAATGCAAAAGAAATCAGGCCGCTGGTGGTTCTGGCGAAAAAGAGCTGACAGTACAGTTAAGCAGGTATCAAAAGTTAAGAGAAGAAACTGCGTTTGAAATGGTGTTTTTCGAAACATATCAGGATATTTTTCCTTTTTTGCTCACCCAGTCAGAGACCAAGCATGAAACTAAGGAGGAGTCTCAGCTGGAAGGAGAAGGGGCCTCTATAACGCAAGACAAACTGTCCTTACAGTAAGTGCTGTAAAGGTTTATTGACAAGACAAAAGTCAACTCACTGAATTGATACCGTAGTAGTGAACTCACTACTGATAAGTGATAAGAAAGGCCACATAGATGCTTTTGTTCTACAATCCCAAATCAGTTGCCTGTAATAATTTATGTCTCAGCTGGGTCTTACAACTCTGATGCTTTTTTTTTTGTAGGCCAAAAACAGGAGACTCATCCAGTGACGAAGAATCCAAGGAGGTGAGTGCTGCATCATGTCAGGAGAGACTGCAGCCAGTCGACAGAGAGCAACACCCCAGCCCATACACTTACAGGAAGTCACTCCGCCTCTCATCTGATCAGATAGTAAGTGCATTCCTACGCATTTTTCTTCTCACTGTTTTTCATCTATACCTTCAGTAATTTTAAACATTTTGACATTTAATTTTCAGGGAAAAAAATATTATTACACTGCAGATATCTACTATCGGGGCTTAATGAGATTTCTGTTTTTAGTGTTTTTTTCTGTTGGGGTTTGTTGTTTAGATTAGAGCGCCCTCTATAGGTTTTCTTTTGAACGAATAGCGCTTTATATCAAATTCACCTGTAGATGGCACTAAAGATCTACACCAAGGAGTAAAAAAGAGGGTTTTGTTTTCAGCAGTAATACATGTTAGAGAATCACATGCGGTCTCTGATGCCTTCACTGTTGTCTGACCAGGCCAGTCTGAAACTGAAGGAGGGGCCCAATGATGTGACATTTAGCATCACCACCCAATACCAGGGCACATGCCGCTGCGAAGGAACCATTTACTTGTGGAACTGGGACGATAAAGTCATCATCTCTGACATTGACGGCACCATCACAAAGTACGATGTTCTAACTCTGTCACATACATCAACAGAACACTGTACATTTTTACACATTAAACATTGTGGGGTTCAATGCAATGTGTGTGCATACATACATGAGTCATTTTTCTAGTGGTTGTTTGTCCCCTTATAGTCCTAATAGCTTAGGCGAATTGGCTGCATTAATTCATTAGATGTCACTGACTGTATTTAAAAATACGGTGAAGTTTTTGACAAAAGAAAGTCATTTTATTCTATTTCAGAAGACTGAATTTGCATCTTGTAAGAAGTATTCTGTTTTTCCCATCTATAGTGGGTTATCCTACTGTGAGTCTGATGAGTCATCCCAGCAGGTGTTTGGTCAGTGATTTCATAGGGAATTTGACAGGTTAGATAATGTTAGAAAGACAAATGTTTCCAGTGTTAGACGTCTTGACAGTGTTCTAAGCCACACTGAGACATCGTCAGCCGGATTTTTTCCCATAGTCCAAGTGGATCTGTAATAACCTTTTATGGGCTTCTAACTGCCTCAATGCTTCTGACACAAGACACCCTCTTAAAGGTCCTCGGGTGGTCAAAATTAAAGAGGATCGACTGACTAGATTTTATTGCCCCCCTGACATTAGGCTTTGTTTGAGTAGCAGGGTTACGAGTGCAGCGGCTATAATGAGCTGATTTACATTCACTTCTGTTCACACAGCCCTCAACTAAGGTGCAGATGGTGTCACCCTGATGGGCAAAAAAAATCCTCATTAGCTGAGACAAACCCATAATGTTGTGTTTTTATGATGAAAAATAGTGGTGTTTGATGTGTTGTGCCTGAATCTGCTGCATTTATCTCATGCTGTCTGACTTATCAGTGCTTTGTGCCACTAATGCTATTTCTTTTTATATTTTAGGTCCGATGTGTTTGGACAAATCCTGCCACAGCTGGGGAAGGACTGGACCCACCAGGGGATCGCGAAGCTCTATCACTCAGTCGCTGAGTAAGTGTCCTGATTAATCATAGAGGCAGGAAGGATGACTTGTTGGGCAGTGGTTAGACCTCTGGTTTTGGATGAGATGGGCTCAGACTTGATTCAGGGTCTCACCCAGACAAATTGTCTCGTAATAAAGCAAATATGTTGCTCTGTTTAGTTATTTAGACGCATTGAAATGCAATTTCTCCACTTGATGAAAGCAGACAAGGTCGGTTAGCAACCACTAATGGAAATGGTTTCGTCCCCCTGGCAGAAATGGCTACAAATTCTTATATTGCTCAGCACGAGCTATAGGCATGGCTGACATGACACGAGGATATCTGCAGTGGGTGAATGACGGAGGGACCATCCTACCCCGGGGACCCCTCATGCTGTCTCCTAGCAGCCTCTTCTCTGCTTTCCACAGGTACTAACATTGCAGACATGAAATCCTCACTCTTCTAGTTTCCAGCCTCCTAATCAAACCTCTCAAGGTTTAATCCCTTTTATCTACAAACATAATTTCTGATTAAGCAACCACCAGATTTATTATGACTCACAATCCTCTCCAAATCCTTTTTAATTATTATTGGCTTTTCTGGTGTTGAGATTGTCAAGGTTTCAACAAACTCAAACTCCTAAATGTCTGAAAAAATATTACCTTTGGAAGAGAATAAAAGTTCTTTTCTTATCTATTGTCTATAATAATGCAGTTCTGTAATTGTTATTATCTGCAGACAGCAAATGCCGACATTTGTTGATGATGACAGCAGCATATCGAATAAAATGCCTGTTAGCGCAGCGGTAATTTTATGTGTAAATGTTTGGTGTCACAATTACTGTACACACTGCGCATACGGCAAAATGCAGGTGTCGGTATGTCATAGAGGCCAATATCGGGTTTTGTGTGCATAATGTGGCCACAGATGGTGTTTTCAGTGGCAGACGCGCTCTTTCAAAGGTCGCCACGGTTACTTCTTCGGTTATGGTTTAGTGAGGCTCATCTGATTCTGAGATTGCAGATGTGACCTTTACCTCATGTGTCATGTTAAGGAGTCTCCTGCAAAATCTATGTCTCAAATGGCCTCACTACTTCATGTAACTGAAAGATCCATCCCATAATGACTGGGACTGAGCTCATGGGTCTGGCTTTTGGTTTCCCTCCTCTTTGCAGCACTCTACATGTACTTGCTTTCCTGCTTTGATTTTTTGCGTTTGGTTTTAACATTTAATTAAAAACAGCGTTTATATAAATGATAACCTGCGTCTGGCTGAGATGATGATAAATAGGGGGCACGCTGAGGATACGCATACTGTATTTGTATAATCAAATTTTCTATTTCAGGGAAGTCATTGAGAAAAAGCCAGAGATCTTCAAGATTGAATGCCTTACTGACATCAAGAACCTGTTCCAGCATAACAAGCAGCCATTCTACGCAGCCTTCGGGAATAGAACTAATGTGAGTTAATAGCTGTTTGAAGATGTCAAACAATAGATCTCTCATTTTGTTCCTGTCAGACACTTGTGTTTTCCCGAACCTGATGCAGTCATCAATGGTGGTAGGTGGCTATCAATTAGGTTCGAACATATGTAATCAGTTGGGGGGGGGATCTGTGCTTGGCAGGCATGTGAAATTGTCTTTGGAAGGGAGCTCAAGCGGGGCTCAGCGTCCCATCTTCAGCTGTGTAAACACCCGAAACCCCACGAAGCCCCAAATCACCGCACCACAACATCCATCTGTCCCCAACCCTCGCCAAAAAAACAGAAAAATGTAGTCGCATCAGCCGCCATCACAATCTGGAAATAGTGTCATTATGTATAATTGATGAAACGCAAAAAAGACCTCAGCCATCATTAAGTTTTCTGGTTCTCTTTTAGCGTCCATTTAGAATTATGCACGAGAGCTGCTATGAAAATGACAAAATAACCTCTTTTTTTGGCTTAGCTGCCAACTTTTAATCACAAATAACTTACTTTGTTGTATTTTAAAAGACAAAACATTCTTAGATTATTTTTATATTTCTTTTTTGTACAGTAGAAAATTGAAAGTTGTGTTTTCTGTGTTTTTCTGTTCGTGTTTAACCATTTTTATTTCCACACAGGATGTGTTTGCCTATAAGGAGGTGGGAGTTCCACTCTGCAGGATATTTACCGTCAATCCAAAGGGAGAGCTGATCCAGGAACAGACCAAGGGAAACAAGTCCTCGTGAGTACTGTGGATATTCAGTTCAACTGTTAAGCTTCTAAATTGATGGATGTGTTTATTGTTGTGGTAGTCTGTTCAAACTGGAGTTTTTGTGTCCTGGCTCTTACATTCATTACATTTATTGGTTAACTCTCTTTTCAAATACGCGACTGTGTTACACATCATCAAAACAGCATTTAACTTTCATTTGACTAGCTTGGGAGTCGTTGGAGCACAAACCCAGCTGCAGATTCATGTAACCTGTCATCAGACAAGTTTCTTTCCTGCCCTCAAGTGACCAAGAAATAACAAAAAAGCAGCTTTAAATTCTTTCGTTTAGAAATGCCTGACATTATACAACTTCCTGTTGATTTTTCTGCATCAGGTATCACTGTTGACCAGCCACCTCGGCCCACTTCTGTGTCTCTGCAGGTACGGCAGGCTCAGCGAGCTGGTGGAGCACGTGTTCCCTCTGCTGAGTAAAGAGCAGAACGAAGCCTTTGTCATGCCAGAGTTCAGCTCTTTCTGCTACTGGAGACAGCCCATTCCAGTCATCGACCTTGATGAACTGCTCTGAACCAGCACGTGAGGTTAGAGTTGGACTGAGCTCTCGAACGCATCTCCAGGAAAGACATGGACCGAGACCAAATCCTCCCAATATTGTACTCCGATCTGCTCATGTTCCGTACAACTCTATCACAGTGAGAAATATGGACTGGAAAAAAGTTTGAAAACTATAATTATAGACGAGTAGAAACTTTCGCAAGAACAGTAAATCCTGTGAGTAATCACTGAAAAATGTAATCCTTGAGAGACGGGACTAAATCTAGATCTAAACTACCATCTCCCTGCATGCCTGTGAAGGCACCATAACACACAAGGAGCGGTCTGTATCTCCCATTATTGTACGACACAGTACGACACCTTCCTGTTTTGCAGCTAACTGTTGGTGAACAGGAAAAACCTCCATTTGCCATCAGTAAGACTGACGGCTGTCACCTTTCAGCTAACTTTTCAGCTCCCAGTTGTTGAAACGATTCTTTTTTCCCTCTGAAGTGCTTGAAAGGTCTGGTTTACTTCGATTTGTCGATGGACATAAGAGTGATGTCGTTCCACCGTTGTGTATGCAAAGGTGAAATATGAAGCAGCTTTCTGCTATAAAGTTTTGCTGTTCTTTCTTCTGTTTTTTACATTTGGGCAAATTGGATATGTTTAATGAATGCATTTATTATTTATAATAGTCAATCTTTTTAAGTTATTGATTTCTGTAATGATTCCTTTGCTGAACTGAAAAGTCAACTGAAAATGGAAGTGCGCATTGCTATTTTGAATGGTCGCTCACATGATTAACCTGCACTAAAAGTAGATCTACTGCTTTTATTTTTGTTTTGTTTTGTTGTCAAACTGGCAGATAACACACGTGGTCATTCCTCATCAAACCTCAGAATGTACAGCTTTAGTATTTAAAAAAAAAAAAAAATACAGATGTTAAAGACGGTGCTTGAACCACAGGAAGGGTTACTGTTTGTGGAGTCCAATGCGATGACGTATTTGTGTGTGTGTGTGTGTGAGACTAATCGCTGCTGTCGGTGATCATTCACCCCTTGCTCACATTCCCTCAGTGGCTTAACGAGACTTATCCAATGCACTTTGGCCAAGCTGCACCCCTACAGAACATCGCGCGTCCACAGAGCACTTGACCGAAGGTCTTCAAAGGAAGCAGCAGAGGCGAGAGAAGCGTTTCAGTCTGACCTCTGAACTGTGAGAGACCTTCTGACACCACAGAGGCATCAGCCGTTCTGAAGATCGGCAGCAGAAAGCAACTGTTGTGAAATTTGCTAGTGGTGGGGTTTTAAATCCTTAATACTTAATTTAGGGGCAGAAAAGAGCCATCCATTATCCCCTGCGTGTGTGTTTGAGTGTAGGTGCACCTGTTTTTGTAGTTAGTTTGGCTCACTGTTGAGTCTGAACCGTTGAAGCGCTCATCACGATGAGTGGAAGAACAAAAGCACAGTTGGCACTCGTATCTATGTCCAGATGTGTCCAAACAAATTAAGGAGATTTTGTTCTGGTGTCCTGCTTTGACTCGTTTGGTTCATGATGTTTTGAAGCCTGATAGATGTTTCTTATGATTAACAGAATAATTCCATTCTTTCTATGAAAGTGAAGCATCTTGTGTGTAAAAATCACACTTCATCCTCCGATGCTGGGATGCCTGCTCTGTAATATTGGTTACTCTCGCATGATTGCTGTTGAAAATGTTGCTGATCACACCTCTTTTTTTCTGTCTCTGATGCCTTTCTCCTCCCCATGAAGTGGATTATCATTTGTGAGACTGTTTCTTGTTCTGTCTGATCAACAGAATCACTTTAAGTGTTCATTGTGTTTGATTTGTATAGAAATGTGTTTTAAGAATATGTTTAAAGAACAAAATACATGATTGAGAAGGAGCGCTGGAGCTAAGAATGTGACTGGTGGTCATGTTTGTATTAAATAAAGCTTCTAACTGAAAACATTTTTTCTTGCCTCTGGTCAAGGTCAAAAAGGTCAAGAGGGATTTCCATCCACTTGCTTGAATGAGCTGTTCAAGCAAGCTGCAGATAATTCCAAATTTCCCTTTTTTGTTGTGCTAAATAACAAGATATCCAAAGACTCTTTTAAAGGTTAATGCAGGCCAGACTGGAGCCCAAACCAGCCTCAGGAGTGCAGAGGGAGGGAAAAATGATATTTCATTCACACCCACTCCGGCAAACGACCCTGCTGGGGTTTCTCAGCCGGCCATTTGATAGAAAAACATGTCGACTTGCAAAATCTACTTTTTTTTATCTCTGTTTTTTCATCACTTTTTCACCCATGGTGAATATTTCCCCACTTATGGGTCGTAATGGCCTAATTGTGGTCTGATAGGCTGTTAACACAATCACGCCGGTTTCGTCTCCATATAATTCCAAGTCAATCAATTTTAATATTAATTTATTAACACTAATTTACATTAAACTTTCACAAAAGGTAAACGAGAAACAACGGCAACTTAATAATCAAATATGTTAGGAACAAATTCTGTTCCTTGTGCTGATGTGTAAATGGTTCACGTTATAGGAATGACTGCGTAACTGAAGATCTTTGTGCGCTCAGAGTGGCAGAGCGGCAGCTGCGTTACGGCGAACGAGCGAAAACTTTAGTTTGTCCTTTTTCCTCGAGTGCAACAGTCTGGGAACAATCCAGTCCTTGTTGTCGCTCCCAGGCTGAGCTCCAGTTATCTCTTGGCCTGTGGAGCGTACAGGAAGATGGCACTGAAGGTGGAAAGGATCTCCCTGGATCCGGTGGTGGCCAGCTGGCCCTCGGTCTTCACCAGCCCCACGCGGTCTCCTTTCCTCAGAGGCAGGATCAGGCTGAAGGAGGCCGAGCCCCCGCAGGTGTACTCCCCTGGGGCCGAGCCTGCACTTTGGCTGGCGGAGCTCTGCAGCCTCTGGATGCTGCGGTTGGACACGGATAGGACGGCCTGCATGCGCTCGCCCTGCTGCGCCGTCAGCAGTCCAGAAACCAGGTAACGGCCGTCCAGAGGGACAGTGAAGATCCCTGAGAGAATAGAAGGAATCGGGGTGAGGATTCGGTTCTCTATGTCCCACGCGTGCACCCCTGGTTCAATTCACAGCTCTAAAATTTCAAACCCTCTGATGCAAAAGTTGAGTTTGAAACATTGAGAGAAAAATAATTCCAAGACAAAAGTATCAGAAATTCTAAGATGAGTGTATTGATGATAAATTGGATCACTATTCATATAAATATCTTAAAAATGTTGATGAAAACATTGTTTATTGTTTGTATGCTGAGGCTACTATAATGTAAATTATGTTCATTTATTTAAATTTAAGTTATTAAAAGTCTTACACAATGGACCTTAAAATGACTTTATATAGATTTGTTACTGTTATTTATCTTTCAACTAAAATTGGCCAAACTCTGCTTTTGCCTCTTGCATTTAAAATACTTTTTCTTGTTTCTAACTCATGAAATTTCTTTGAATATTTTTTCTAAACGGTTCTGTCACTTTTGTCATCACCCCTTCAAACAGTCATTAATGCTGTAGCTGTAGCACTAACAGTGAGTGCATATAGTCTTTACTATCTTAAATAGTCTCCGCTGGTTTCTGATGAGAAATACTGTATACAGTATTTGCATCCACTCAATCATGATTGTATGACAATCATTAGGTTCTTCTTTTCTTTTAGAGTGACGTTTACAAACAGTGAAACAGACTGTAAATGCATCGTTAGCATGCAGTTATATTAAAATCTTACACAGCTGCATAATGTCAATGCCCAGACTTGCTGCAGTGACTTAGAATAATTTGTCTGACATTTAAATCCCTGAATGCTCCATCATGCAGCTCTGCCTCATGTTTTGCTGCTCAGCAGTTAACGTTGTCCCTGTGCGCTATAAACCCAAAAAAAATAGCAAGTGATGGTAATTATCCTGCAGAAATAAATGGAAATGCACAGCAGAGTGAAAGTTCACTCTTGACTTGACTCCAAATGGCTATTTCCATGTAAATTCTGGTGGTGTAGCTTAAAAATCCTATTGTGTGAGATTTTTAATAATACATTTTCCTCATGAGAGCAGAAAGCAAGATTTATGGTAATAATTTGTCACACTCATTACTGTTTTTATAATGAAAACAATGAAAATTTAATTAACTTTAAATGAACATTAAAACATTTATGTAAATACTGATGCAGGTCCACGTCCATGGGTGCTAGGATGTGTCTAAAGTATCTTTGAATTGATTTTTAGTGTGTGTTTTTGGACGTTACTCATAAGTTTGTCTAGTATGAAAACTAACTTTAAACACAGACTCGCACACAAAATAACAGGTTCAGTGCAGAACAAAGTGTAACAAAGAATCACAGACTGCACGTCTACATAAATGAAAAAAGCCTTATGATCTATGCCACATTTATACTTGTGCATATATTTACAGGCTTATTTTGGTTTTATACTCTCAGCCTTTATAACCTGAGGTACAGCCAAACTTCTTCTTTTATTAACCTTCTTTTATCCCTAATTAAATCTAAAAATAGTAAAACCTGAACTTTTGGATCCTCCCAGTCTCGTGTGGAACAGGAGAAATCAATAAAATACAGTCTGACAACCAGTCTGGTGTCTCTGAATGATAGTATCATTTTCCAGAGCCTCCCTTGTCAATCAGCAACATTTCATTCACAGTTTTCTCCTCTCCCTCAGAGGTTTGCAATCTGGCAGGTTACCATGGTGATGGGTGGGGAAAAAAAATCTATCTTTTTGAGACTAAAAGGCCAGAGTTAACCCCAACATATATTGTGGATAACCTGCTACCTTCCTTCACACCATTGTTGCTGTTTGCTGCTGTGTACCTGTGTGAGGACTGTAATGGCCGCCGTCATTGACCAGAACCCTGTTGAAGCGAATCACGCCAAACTCTCCAGAGAAGCTCTGCTGGGTGAAGCCAGCAGAAAAAGAGAAGGGATCAGCATAGGAGGTACCGACGGCCGAGGCTGCAATAAAACACGTACAAGTTTAGTGAATCCTTCAGCTTAAAAGAAAAGATATATATTTATATATATTTAATTTATTTCTGTATTTTACCTGGTGATTGGGCTGGAGCTTGATAGGCTGGGTTCCAGGGCATCTTTTCTGCTACTGGAACTGCAAATTTTAGAAAAAGGGTCCTAGGTGACATTATTGTTTTGTTTTTTCAGCCGTTGCTGTGGACACATTTGGTGTGATCATCTGATGATGGTCTCCCGTGGCTGCTTTAAATGAACCCAGTGAATCATCCTTCCGCGTTTCTGCGGTCCACTGAGTAATCAGTAAAATCTTTTTTTTTATTTAGTGGAATTTGGCCATAACCACTTTGATACTTTTGCCAACCTGTCACCCGAGATAATGAGATGAAACTTTCCCATTTGAGCGTCTCCAGAGGCGCCAAATTTCATTGCCACAGTTGGCCCACATTTTAAAAACTCAACACATCGAATTCCCACTCCTCCCTCCCACAGGGTCTAGTAAAGATTATGAACTGAGCCTGGTGGTGGTTCTGAAACACTGCAGTACCTTGGTGGCGGTCTGACTGATGGTTGAACGATGCAGGCTGCAGAGGAGGGTAGCCTGTGGAGAAAGCACATCAATCATGTTTCATCATGTGAGGATGAGGAGGACCATCATATCAGCAGAATTCCATAAACAATCAAAGACAAACAGAAATGCACACACGCTGTGCTCCAGCCTCACAAATCTCACATCTTTACCCGTCACGCTGACGTGTTGCATCACTGTCAGAGGCGTAATCTCAACTCATCCCTTAAAGCTTTGCTGGCCCCCGTTTGCCAGAATCCTCCTTCCTTTTCCCAGAAGACAGAAGCACTTCTTGAAACAATTAGAGGCACTGCATTTTCGCTTTTTGGGGAAAATTCGATAACCTCTGCAGCCCCTCACAAAACTTTATAAGACAGGCCATTTGGAGAGCCTCTTTAGAGTTTCAGTACCACTATACCTAAATAGGGACAGACTCCCAGAATATTCCCTCCATCTGAGTTTCCTCCAGTGTCATTCCTTTCCCTGGGATCTTATTTCTTTTGTTGTCTTATGTCTATTTTCCTGCAGTAATCCTCAGCTGGAACCAATGTATCCTGAGAA
This sequence comes from Takifugu flavidus, assembly GCF_003711565.1. Classification (NCBI taxonomy): domain Eukaryota; kingdom Metazoa; phylum Chordata; class Actinopteri; order Tetraodontiformes; family Tetraodontidae; genus Takifugu; species Takifugu flavidus. The sequence continues at coordinate 10,351,234 of NC_079534.1, read as the reverse complement.
GATTTGGACTTGAGGGAACGAGTGGAATGGCGGGGAATTCTTTTTAAAGGCTTAATTTGATTATGAAGTTAGGATTCCCAACTAAAAGGACTTCAGAGGGGAGATTTCGGGACTGCTCACTATACCCTTCCTGCCAAAACATACCCAAGTGGGAGCTAATTCAGCCAAGAATCTCCTCTGCCACTATCTGCTCTTCGGTCCAATTTAAGGCGGACCGCCATTAAAGTCGTTTAAATGTCACATTCCGGCAGGAGCGACGTGACACAACACAGAAAGTCTCCACATAATTAATGGTGTTGCGCGTGAAACAAGACAGTTTTTTGACGGCGAGGTCAAAAGGAAGCGTGTGAAACAAAGAAAGAAAAGGTTCCAAAAGGGTTCCCCAACCTGAAGAACTTTGCTAAACATTTTTCTTTTTAACGTTTTGCCTTTTGAACCCAGCAAAGTTTCCCTGGAAGGGTTTCTTCAATCATGGATAAAAGCCTGGAAGTATTAATATGTAGACATTTCAAATAGTTTGAACCGCAGATATATCCGGAATCCCCTCATGAATTAATTCATGAACTTGCCCTCAGGAAGATGTTGCATCCAGGAGCATTTACGCAAACTGCTTCACATAAACGGTCCAGCCTTTAGAATGGATTCTACAGAAACCAAATGGCAACTCTAGAGGCTTTTACGTACTTCAAAAGAAGCAGGAAATTTGTTGTCAGCCTGCTTTGGGTGTTTCTTTTTCTTAACACTTAAACTGGGCAATCCTGTCTGGTGTGTGGCAACTTTTGGATGATTGGACAGAAGTTCTGAGTAGGCCTGGTTAATCCAAAATGTTGTTTTTTCCCTCTTGTGTGGGGCTCAAAGGGCAGGCTTAAGGAAAAATTGGCCAAGGCCACGAGGAAGTACAAAAATGTACAATATAAGGCACATTAAGGCTATCTGGAAAAAGGTGAATTTAACATTGTTTCTGTGGCAAAAGGCATATTCAAAGGCAGAGTGCATGTGATGCAGTGGAGAGGTCTGACGCCATGTGTTAAATGTCCTAAATAACTTTTCAGTGCAAGTTTATTGGACAAGGATCATAAACAAAGCAAAATTGCTATAAAAGGAAGTCTGGTGGCAGCGCTCACCTGGTGCTCCAGCAAAACCCTGGACAGGCAGGCTGGAAGAGTGTTCAGATCCCCTTCGAACAGTCACCCTGCGGATGTACCCTGGAGGTCCTGCCTCACCCGTCTCCATCACCGGTCTGACTGGACCCTCGGGAATTTCCGCCGGATGGCCGGGTCGCTGGGGGCTGGACGGTTGCCTCAGTGAAGGAACTTTGATCACGTGTTTGTTCGGCTGCACTGGTTGAATGGGATTGTATGGCTGCCTGTGGCTGGATGGAAGCGGCAGGGTAATGCGAGGGATTTGGAGTCTGGCCCTGGTGGAATCTGGCAGAGGAGCAGGTCTCTCCGGTCTTGAAGCTATTCCATATAGAAAAAGGAGATGGTGTCAGTACTGTAAATGTGTCAGGATAAGTTCACTTTTCTGTCAAAGACAAACCGCATACTAGCTGTAAAGACTCTCCATCCAAGGAGGTTATTCAGAAAAATGCAATCCACGAGCCTTGGTCAAACCTCTCCTTGCTTTTACAGCGTCTCTAAGAATTTACTGAAACACAAAGATAGTATCATACAGGGATTGAGCTGTGTGTTAGCAAGCGTGCTCCCTGAGGGCACCAACATCACCTTCACTAAGGACCGGAATCGGTCTACAATTATGGTAATAGCAGAGGGACTGTGAGCATACTGTAGGACTTTTTTATGCTACTGTAAACATTCACGCACATACAAGACGGTGTGCCATATTCTGAGGAATCAAATTTAATAAGACACTACGTGACAGCAGTTTGTCCTTGTTAGAATCATGATCAGTCACTTAGCTTTTATGAAATATCTTCCTTCTTCCCACTGCAGGCTACTCATGAACCCATGCATAATTAAAAATGAATTAAACCCCACCATTATGTCCTACTGTGATAATCAGAAACCTCTTATTCATTTCCTCCCAGTGCCTCCTTCAACGCACCAGTTGCCTGAGTGTATATTTCCCATGAGCTTTGAGTCAGTGTTTCCAAAAAATAAGGAGGGGACCACAAAAAGCAAGTCCTTGTGCACCCTTGAGCATCACCAGGACCAGATGTTCTTCCTTGCCAACAGATTCTTCAGACATTGCTGCGGGTGTCTTTGCGCACTCCAACAATTACATCACAATATGGAAAATGGTGTCAGGGGCCATGGAGCAACGGTGTGGGAGTTACAGTATCACTCACGCTCTAGCGTGCATGTTTCTTTTTGCAGCTATGCATACTGACATGGTTCCATCCACCGCACCGCTTTCCTGCAATGATATATAAGTGCGGGAGGCGCGGGCTGTGCTCTGGCGGGCAGACCTCGGGGACTCCTGTTGTGTATCCGTGTCCATTCTATTCTGAAGACTTCCAGATGGGCCCCACCATCCAGAGTTGGAAACACCTCACCTCGTAACTAGAAATATCCCTGGAAAGACCAGCCGAAGCCAAAGTGTCGCCTCAAAATTCAAATGCCGACTAATTTTAATGGGTGCCGGTGGCACCGTAGTGCTATACTTTCCCAAAAGACTTCCACTGACTACAAAAAGCCTTTTGATATCCTGTTTTTCTTGTCCACCCTCACTGTGGCAGACAGTTAATTTTACAGACCGTCTGTCCGATATAAAGAGAGAGTGATCAATTGTGAAGCACTGATCCGTGAAATCAAAGCCTTTATTTCATCTTTATGTCTGTGGGCGTCGACTGTCGATAGACACTTCCAGGAGGGCGGAGGGAGAGGAGAAATTGAGTCCTCTGACATTCTTGGAAGGGCAAATTGGAAGAAGAAAAATGGACAGAAGGACGAAGCAACGAGGGAGTAAAGGAGGCATTCAAAGATAAGGCAGAGAGTAAGAAATGATGTAATTTAAAACTGGGATTGCTTCCAAAAAACAGGAGGAAAAGGAAAAAACATCTTGAGAAGTGAATGAGAGAAGAAGGTGGATTAGTCACTACGGAGGGGTAGTGAGCTTTTCCATATTTTAAAATTCCCTAAAAACAGCTCCCACGCCTAATTTCCAAACAACACCGACAAAATTTGCTTTTAAATGAAGCACTTAGTCACTGCTCCCTGACATCCAACTCACTCCCAAAACAGCGACAAACTTGCACACGCTGCAGCGGCTGTAGCAGCTGCTCCAGGGGTGACACTGTGCCAGTGTTTTGCAACCCAACACACACACACACACACACACACGTACACGTAATTGTGCATTCACATTGAGTAAGGACAAAGGTATTTCGGCTAATCTTTCACTTATGTTATTACAAAACTCGGGCTGTTTGCAGTCTTCATATACAACCAGCCAGAACAGATGAGCTCAGACGTAAAAATTCAGCGCACCCAACCAACACCGGCAATGACACCACACCCACAAAGCAGGGATTTGTCATGGAAATTTCGATTTATGCACTCTTCCTACTGCTACAGACAGACAGTGTAGTGCTTTCTTGAGGGATCCGGGGAAGGAGATTTGCATTTTTACCTCTGATTTATTCGTCTTATTCTTTGTGCTAAGAAAAAGAAAAGGTAAATACTGTTGATTTTACAATCGCAGTTAGCGGAAATTGTCAGATGAGTTCCTTGGCGCACCAATAATTTTCATCTGATGAATAAACTGGCAAACAATCTAAAGAAGAATAGAGGAGAGGTAAAGAATACAGTCACTGAAGAATCCTGTTTATGCCATAATTTATGTTTTCATGTGTCATATTTCGGTCTTTTAGCATAACAACTAGCTTAGTTAGCTTAAAAGCTCGCCCACAGAAAGTAACAGCCTGTTGTTTCCACATTCTCCCAGAAGTAAAAGCTAAATGGCTATGGTGTCTTACATAAACAGTATAAAACAAATCCTGGAAACACTTTGTGTTTGATTTAATTTTAGGATGAGGTGCGGTGTCACGTTGCCTAAACAGCACAACAGTGGAATAAAACATCACTTTGTGGAAGTAAAAAGGAGATATTGAATGACTGAAAGAAAACACACGATCCCATTATTGCTGTCTGTTGTATCGCCACCGTGCCATTGTTTTGGACTGTGGTTTGAAAAAGGGAGGCACTGGTGATGGGGGCCCCACTTGTGACATCACGGCTGAGCGTAGCTGAAGCATCTGTTACTGGGTGTGGAGCCCTGCTTCACCCCTCTCCATCATGACTGGCTCCAGCCATGAGTCAGGGCCCTTAATGAAGACCAGACTCCGCACAGACTGAGGTCACTCTACTGGAATCTCTCGAGGTCGGTATGTTCGTGTATATGTATGTAAGGAGTACAGGAGGTGGGGAGGTGTATGGACCTGTGTGTGCTGATAGATTGTAGGATTGAGCAGCACATTTTTGTGGTGTTGGAAGTAAATTCTGGTGGCAGCTGGAAGACCCCACAGCATGTTCAAAGATGAGCCATTTGGTGTTCTGATCATGATAGAAAGGAGCAAAGTGAAACAAAAAAAATGGAGACAGGGGTTGAATTTGGCATGTAAAAATGTACAAATCCGTGTTCTTATCCAAAAACCCAGCCTCAGACATGGGGCTCCACCTCACTGCTGTGACATATTGAATGACACTTGAGGCAAAAGAGGGAGGCCCGGTGAACTTTGTGTCCTCCCTTCCTGGGAAATACCCTGTGGCCTTTCATGACTTCTGATCCTTCCCTCCATGCCCCCGTTCAGGCCAGACAAACTTAATACATTGTATGGGGGGTGGATTATCTTCAGGAAAAGTTTGTATTTACACAGATGTTAATCGTGCATGATAACTTCACATGATGGATGGCGGAAAAAAATGGCAAAGGAAAGACTTTCAGCATTTTTAACCTAATCTTTGGTTTCTGAAGTGTGGGAAGCCACAGTCAGTTAGAAGGAAAAAGAAAAGGGTCAAACAGTCCATAACAGTCGAGCTGTTAGGCTTCTTATCTAAATCTTGATGGGAAGGTGAATCTGCTGAAATGTTGAAGCGCTTCAAACAAGGCTGGATAATTGTGACGCACAGTGCAAGACAGGAATGCATGTCAGACATTCCATATCATAGGACGCTATGTCAACATGTATGTCGGTTTACTGTGGGGATTCTTGGGTGTAATCTGAGAACCTGGTTCAGATAACCGAGCAAATGGTGAGTCTCATCACAACATCGCTTGTGTTTGTGAAACCCTGGTATTGGCACTTACCACTGCAGCAACTTACCTAGCTCTTTGGCAGTGGTGCCCTTCAACCCGTGTTTGGCAGGCGTGGGCGGATCATTCTCGAGCTTCTGCAAAGAGTTCCGCAGTGCGATGATGTCTGCAGATTGGTTCCCGCAGGTGACATTCATTTTGTGCACAGCCTCCCTCAGATCACCCACGTGCCTCTCCAGTCCATCCTTCAGCTCTTTGATAGTGATGGAAACGGCATCTAACCGCCCGCACACCTTTTCGAGTCGGCTCACGCGTCCGTCTACGGCAGACATGTCATCGGAAACACCTTGCGTGTTCTGCTCGCACTGGCTTAGATCAGAGGAGAGCCGAGTGCTGAAAGAGTCAAGTCTACGTCTCAGGTCCTCCACCTGCCGCCTTGTGTCATCCGACTGGTGATGGGGCACTGAAGTCAGTTTGTCCCAGGATGGACTCCCTGTGCTGCTCTGTACAGCGGGACAGCAGGTTGAATTTATTCTCTCCATATCCTGATTGGATTTGTGCATGGAGTCACTCAACCCTGTAACTGAGCTTGCAAGACCGAGGAAGTTATCCTGGAGATTAAGCAGTCTTTTCTGGAAGCTGTCCATCACTGAGTCGCGCCTGTTGGTGGCAACTGACTGTCTTTCAGCAAGATCTTCAAGCTGCCTGAGCTTGTCTGTGTTAGCATTCACATCACTGAAAAGGACTTCAAAGTCATTCCTATTGCGACTCATGTCCCTCAAAATGTTTTCCAGACCTCTTATTGTGGGTGATGAACCTACAGGGATTTCTGAGGCCGAACACCCAGCAGAGCACAACTCCGCAACAACACTCACCCTATCGTCTAAACCTTGGAGATGGAACTTATTACTGTTAACTTCGGCCTGCAGGGCATCAATAGAGAACATCCCAGGGAATGAATTATTGCTCATTTCCACTAACATGTTTGTGAACTGGTCCTTCATGTTGATCAGGCGTTCGTCCATAAGTTGCCGGAGCACCACTGCCTCATCGGTAATAGCTTGTGTCAGCTTCTGTTCGATGTAGAAGCAGTGTGTTTCTGCATTTTGCTCTGAAATATTAACGCGCGCCTCCAGATCCTCAATCAGGAGCTTGATTTCATTGTTCTCCACAGGTTCGGAAAAGTGTGCCAGCTCGTTGTCAATGCGGATATTTAGGATACGGTGAGCCTCTGCAATGCGGTCAATCTCCCGCCACAGGTCCTTGTGGTTGCTGTGATCTTCTTCTGGCTTTGCTGGATCAGTCTGCCTCTGAGTTCGAATGGGTATGTCCGTGGCGGCCATTTCCCGACGTATTTCCCGCATCTCCTTTCTCAGGTCAGCCTCCTTGGTATCAACAAGCTTCGTCAGGCTATCCAAACCTTGCTCACGACTGTCTTCGCAGGTCTTCTGCAGGGTGCTGATTCTGTCATCGCATGTACTTTGGAGCTTGGCCAAGTGTTCCTCTACATTTTGGTCTAGCTCCTTTTTCATCCTTTCAAAGTTCTTATTGATGTGTACCTGGATGACTTCAAAATCGGCTATAGCTGGAGTCTGTGAGGCATCCATCAGGACGCGGATCTGCCCCTCGTGACTGCTCATGGTTCCCCGTAGGTCTTCCAAAGCATCGTCCTTGTTTTTCAGGTCACTGCTGATGGCGTCCAAGCGGACCATGATTTTTTCCAAAGCCTTGTCTCCGAGGGCGGCGCCTTTAGTGGCCTGTCCATCCAATACCGCCGGGCTGTCGTCTGCACCGGCAGTGGAGGCACTGTCCGGCGGACGCATGTTGTTGAGGAGCGTCACGAGTGTCTTCCTTGTGTCTTCCTGCAGGTCTGTGCGAAGGTTTTCAGTGAGGTCTTTCAGAGCCGACTGGAGACTCTGGACCGTCTGAGAGAGATGGTTGACTTCACCTTCCAGGAGACGGACCTTGTCGGTCTCTCCGTGCCTCGTCTCATGATGGCCCGTCTCTCTCCGCTCAGGTCCTGCAATCAGAGAATAGTTGTTAAGTTTTTAGTCAGAAAATGGAAAACACTTTCTCTGTGGTAGTTGGAGACTTACTCTGCGTGTGTCGGGTGGTATATCCTGGATTTGGTACTTGGTGAGGCTCTGTTTGTGGCGCTGTCTGCCGGTGCTGGGGTGGCTTTATATCTTTACAGTCCAAACCATGGTATCCAGGACAGCATCTCCACTCCAACTCCGTCACTGTTTTGAAGGCAATCTTGTATGTGGGTCGAAACCGGTTTTGGTATCTGAAAAACAGCGTAAGTATTACCACATCTTGGATCTGAATCTTGGCAACAGTGACTGTTTTGGAGGTGAGGGTGCGGGGGCAGGGAGAAGTTTTATTCCAGCTTTTTGTGAAAACATCTGTTACCTATCATATTTCCGACTTGACTTCCCAAAGACAGAAAAATTCCAATATAATATACTGTAGGATTTTACAGAGGAATACATTTGTGAGCTTCTTCTCCATCCCCCACCAATGAAAAATTCTAAACTTTCAAATAGTTCCCAGAGAAACAATAGATGACATCACTTCCCTGAAGGCAGAGCTAATGTCATGCGGAACATCTGGAATGTTGACGACTAAGTGCAATAGCCATCTAGGCATATTCCCCCACTGCATCCTTCTCTGATAACATTTCCCTCACTGAGAAAATAGACAACGGAAAATGGCAAACTGGGCTGACACTTGATATTACAGCTGTGCAAAACTCTGCGTGCTTAGATCCTGATCTAAAATGAGATCATGATGGTCTTAGAGATGCGAGGGAACAAATGTGAGGCCTTTATTCTCTCTGTCGGGTTCTTCTTGCTTGAAGTTAGGAGCGTGCTCCTGTGACATGAGAATGATCAGTTTCCATGGGTCTTTTCCACAACACTGCAGCTCTCAAGCGTCTGTTTGTGTAGTGAGATTACCGAGTTAAAACATGGACAGTGCGTGCTCTTTTGCAATTAATAACAGTTCACAGAGGAATGTAAATGGAACTGAAATCCTGCAGCAGCCAGAAATACGGCCAGCTGCTGGTATTACAATTTAAATCAATAAGTGTTCTGCGTCCAGGTGCCTCTTATTTAAATATTTACTAGACGAATTCAAGTCTGTCTAACATGATGCATCCCCACAACTCCTAGTGTCCCCGTTTTCCCCGGGACGCTCACGTCACTTGTTGCTGGCAGTCGGGCTGGTAAACCGGGCAGGGGGCCACGATAGGCTCCTGGAAGCTCTCCACACCGTCCTGTACGGCACAACTCACGTTCCTGCGCACGACGTAGGCGCACCAGTTCCTGTGGAGGAAAAATAGGATTATAGATGAGCTTGAACGTACCGTACTTATGGGTTGAAGGAAACATTGCTTTCTTCACAAGCATTAATAATTCAGGTAAAAGTCTTACTCGCCAGAGTGTAAAACGCGCGTTCCTCCTCAGAAACGCCTGCAACCACTCTCTCTCTCTTTTTTTTCCTTTTTAGGCCTTATAATTATTATTAGTATTGATTATCAGGCAAACGTCGGAAGAGATGGCGTCACCATCTCTTAATCACTAACGTAATCACTAACATTCCAATGTTTATCTGAAGCTTATCAAGTTTGGCAACGCAGACGAACGTCAGCCAAATTTAGAAATATGCTGATAAAACCTTTGTATTGGGCTCGAAATGACCATAAAAGGTAGAAAGGATTACTGTCAGGATCAATAATAACTGTATTGATCGGGCTATTAACCGGACTTTGACTTTATGAAAGGCGGAGTCCAAAATTCGCCGACTTTTCACAGTTTTTAAGACTTTACAGCAAAAAGTTACAAAACAAAACAAAACTTACCTATTCCGGTGTCTGTGCACGACCCCGTTGTATGCAGACCCCTGGAACAAATCATAAGAGGAGGGAGAGACGTAATTCAGCTGAAAGTTCAGAAAGAGCGTGAAAACTATCCAGCGCAAGTCCATCTCTCCAATTCCGAGGTCCATGCTGCAACAAATGCCTAAAAACTCCAGATGCCTGATAAAGAAGAGGACGACTACTCCGTTATTATCATGCGCGCTGGTCCCGAACACCAAAGAAGCGTTCCCCCGGTGAGTCTATCAAAGTTTGGGAAAGTCCAGATTCTCTGCAACTCCCTTGGAATGACGTGTTGAGTCCACACCCTCCCCCCGAAACATCATATCGGGGGAAGGAAAAACACATCTGACCTTCTTTCAACCTCTTTAATAAACCTGTTTTTGTTGTTGAGGCAGGGTCTTTTAAGTTATACAAGTTTAGATGAGCTTAGGTAATTCTCTGCCCCACCCCCCAACCCCGAAAAGACATGGGCTTTATCATTCTCCAGTCTTTCACACCTCCCTGACCAACACACAATTGTTTCCGGAATGCTTTGAAAGGGATTTGTGGAGGATGATGTGGTCAATTTTGTCGTCTGCTGTGTTGTGAGAATTGGAGAATCGCTGTGGAATTTCTGGGCCAAACTGAGCCCAAGACCCCCGAGGACGCAGGTGAAAACAGCTCTGTTGGATTTTAAAAGGTCAGACTGTGAGCCAAGTTGACACAGTGCTAATCTGAAATTCTAACGTTAAAAAGGATGCAGCACAATACAGTTACACAGGGGCTTCATGTCACTGCACTCGAGGCGAAGATTCTTTGTCACAGCTTTGCCACTGTGCAAAAGTGAGAAATAGAGCGAGAGTCTGCGTGCACACAGAGGAGCCGTGAAGATGATTTTTGTGAAACAGCTTGGAGCAGTTTCCCGCCTGGTGCTCATTGTAGGTGTTTTTCTCCCCTTTGCATGATTAGACGGGTGCTGCCAGTAAACACAGGTGATTATGGAGTGGGGGAGAAAAACAGGGGGTCAGAGTGAGAGATCTAAACAAGAAAAAATGTGCATAGAGATCTTCATCGCACTTATAATAATAATGGTAATAATCACTGGATCCAGCAGTGATGTATAAATATATTGCAGGTGGACATGTTCTTCCTCCCCCCAAAATCACCCTCTACCCTGACAGAAGCCAGACAGGCCTTCTCAAAATTAGACTGTACCATTTCAGTCATCCTGACAGCACTCACAGTGTTTCGGAGGGGTCATGTAAGTCAAAGATGACTAAAAATGATTGGATTTCAGACAACTTATCGACAGGCTTCCATGACACTCACCACCAGACCATCAAAATGTCACCCAGGGCTTCCAGTTACCAGCAGGTACCACCATGCGTATAATTGAATATTACAGTACATAGTTCTCTGCACAGGGCTCTAGAATGTGAAACCCATATGTGAAATGAATCTAATTGCATCTGTAGGTGAGGAAAAATACAAGGCCTGTCAAAAACTAAAGCTATTTGTGCAGATGTGCAGAAGAAACTGCACATGTGTATGAAAATATCTGACTTCCTGCTGGATTCCTGATAGGATCCCAAGAGACTTTTTTTCAAAGTCTGTGTACCAAATTTCATATGTGTTGGTCAAACGTGGTCTGAAGTTTGCTCCTTTATAAATGTGTAGGGGCGCTACAAGTTAGCTCAGAGGCGCACAAGTTATCGGATTGGGGGGTTTCGGATTTAAAATGCGTACTGAGGCTCAAAGGTGACGCAGCCCAGAGATGCGTTGTTAAATCTATCGCTATAATACAAAGTGACTGTTTAAATATATATATGCGTTTGGGTCAGAAGTCTGTTAAAACACGCGAATTCTGAGGCAGATTGGAAAATATTTAATAATTTATGCAATTTAGAGCAACTTCTCCTATCAGCAAAGCATCATCAAAGTCTCAATGACTTTGTTTGAGGCAAATGTGCTCAACAGACTTGTAGAAAGCTACTGCAATGAGAACCATGACATTTCCTGTCGACAACAGAATATCCATAACTGCATATTGTCATATACTGTAGACCTCAATCAAACCTGTGACCTTTGACCATGATTATTTTTTTTCCATTTTACAGCCACTTCCTGTTTTATGGCAGAAGAGCAAAATTCTCCATTCTTTCATGCCCACACCCTCTAATTAAAAGTTAAAAGCTTCACAATTTAGCATTAGATTCTCTTGTACAGTTCAAATATGAAGTCCGATCCAATCTCGTAAGCGTTTGATTCCTGAAAATAACGTGCAAAAATTGCACAGCCAATTAATTTAAAGGAATAATAACTTAAAAATATATTTAAATGATAATTTCTGCTAAAAAAAATTGCCTCACACAGATGGTACTTGGCACTAAATATTTTCCTTGTGGGGTCTTTTGATGTGTTCCTCAGGGTGTTTGGGCACCAGAAGAGGGCAGTACAGCAGCAGCAAAAGTCGCCAATTCTCCTCCTTGTAGTCATGGCAATACCTTTTCCAAAGTGCTCCCAATAAAAAAAAGGAAGACATTTCATTACTGAAGCACCGTGAACAGCAATAATTCAGCTTGCAGGGCTTTGCGCCCCTGTCAGTTACCTGTGGTATGGCCTCCGAATTGTCTATCATTCTTGGTGCAGGGTATCATCATCAAAGAAAACCCCTTGGAAGTGGATTTGAAGCAATTGTTCTTTAATGGTTGTGATGATCGTGGTGCACAACTTGAAACCGTAAAAAGTGCAAATGAACTTAACTTTAGATGCTGCACATGCACATGCACACACCCACACCCACACCCACACACACACACACACACACACACATACAGACAACATTACATTTAGGTAGCTTCTCCTCAATTCACCTCAATTCACAACCTGTAGAGCCGCCTGGAATGGAAAAAGCTTGCACTGAACCGGGGGAAATCCTCTGTCTGGAGCGACGTGTGTGTCATTGAGATGGGCAATTTGGCGAGGGCCGCTTCCCACCATGTTGCCTTTCCAATCCTTTAAATTGCGCTGCTCTTGATCTTCGTATCAATAAATGTGCAGGTGGACTTCAAATACTTTCAAGGCTGCCAGGGAGTTGAGGGAGAGTGTATTTTCTAGCGTATTAATATTATAGGGGGGAAAAAGAGAAAGATTTTCAATTGTAGAACCAATTCTCTCATGGACCAGAATATTTTATACTGAGGCTCTTTAAGATGTCCATGTGAGTTGCGTAATTTTGGTGAAATAGAAAAGCCTGGGTGTTTGTCTGTGGAGGGACACTCACGGCACTCACGCGCTCGCCTGCACACGGTGCCTGAAGGTGCAGAGAAGATGCTATTTCAATATTACTCCCAGGGAGCTTAAGACTTACATTCAACAGCTGAATGATTAGTGAATCCTTAAAAGTTTTCCACTGGAGCTGGAAGTGGTGTTCAATTCCACACACTGCATGCAAAAGTGCCAGAGTATTTTGGTCCTTGAGGACGTAAGAGCACAGACACCTGAAGTCTTCCATCATTAGTTTATTTTCTCCATTTCCCCCTCAACTCTCGTCTCTTTGTTGCCTTCACATTTGCTTCTTACAGATACTTTGCGCTGGGATCCTGATTGAGACGAACTCACTGGCGACGCTGAGCTATACGTCAGAAATATCCTTTCAGTTATTAATTGGCTCACCTGTGAATGACCTTCTCTGGATCGGGGAGATTGGATTCTTGTTTCACTGCATGAGGCAGAGGTTGTGATTTGTTATACCGTCACGATTCCCAGCCTCTGCTTTCTTGGTTTTAAGGGTAAGTTCAAACAAATGTCGTGGCCGGGCACGAAGGGGGGGATGCAGTCTCTGCAGGCGCACACACATAAATAACCCACAAGCCACCCCTCTGCACACACACAGGCACACACACGCACACACATACACATACATAAATATGCATCTACATCTACAGAGATGCCAACACCTTTTCTGGAAAGTTGATTTATTGTTAAATATTGTAAAATGTTAATATAGCTATAAGCTCTGCTCATGAATAGTTAATTATGGGTGCGGTGCACTCGTCACCTGAAATGTTAATGAAGTGTGTGTGTGTGTCTGTGTGCGTGTGTGTGTGTGTGTGTGCGTGTATGTGTCTGTGAGAGAGAGAGAGAGAGAGAGAGAGAGAGAGAGAGAGAGAAAGAGAGAGAGAGAGCTGCTGAGCAAATACAACAGATGAGCTGAATCCAGAGACAGGTGCCCTTTCACATGGGGAGTGATGAAATTAATGAATGTGGGTGTGCAAACAAAGGGGCTGATACAGGAGGTGCACTCTCTGTGCATTTGTGCGTATGTCAGTATGCGTCAGAGAGTACTAGACAGGCGAGACAAGAAGGCCCCACCTCATCCAATTTAAGCACTTTGATCATAATCATTGGGAAAATGTGTCGATGGAAACCTTTTTCATTCCATAGCAGGAGTAGAATCGGAGCCGTTCTGAGATTGTGGATTATTTCACCTTTTGTCCCTGACTGACACAGGCTGGCTATTCAACCTGTTGCATGCAGCATCTTCTAAGAAATGAGCCATTTGAATTCAGGATTATTTGAAAATGAATCATCGTGCGAGATCACTCATGCGTCTCTATATTTTCCTTTGGATTCCGTTTGCTGCTGTGCCGCTGAGCTCTGGCTCCTTCATCCTCACACGCACCGATGGCCAGCTGCAGCTTAGCGACACCACGTCACAACTCATAAGCAGCATCAGCCTTCTTCTCAGCGATCCTTTGTTATTGTGTGAAGTGTAAGAGAATAAACCAAGTTTTGTAGCTGACAAGGACTTGTCGACTGCTGTTTAACAGCTGGAATGTGGGATTTTGATTCATCCGCCTCGGTTCATTAGTCTCGACAATGGTTGACTTTGACATGAAAGGCGATGCAAGACGCACCATCAGAGGTTAAAGAATTGTGGATGTAGAGCTGAAAGAGGTCTCATTGCTGGGCGAGTTTGTACGCAGCACCAGGAGGAAGTTGACATTTGGGACCCTGGAGTGATTAGCACTGGTGCCACATTGCGTCATTTAAAACAAGTTGTAAGATAATGAACCCAACTCCCTGTGTCATTGTCCATCCTCCTTCTCTTCCTCCACATCATTAAAAAGTGCTGCTAAACACAAAACGGAAACACTTGCACAACAATGGTTGACGCCACTAATGGGGGAAGAATGGCATCATCATCGTCAGATTACAGCTAGGTTTGACAGGTTCTAGGGTTGAATCCCCTGGGCCAGGGGTTTTTCTGTGTGTCTGTATGTTCTCCCGCAGTTTGTGTGCCCCACCACTAGGAAGTCTTTTAACTCCCCAAACATCCGTTAATCAGCTGGTACAAATTCTGCTACCAAAAATCGATTAAAATGGACATCATAATTATAAGTCGCAGCATTATTGCTAACAAATGCGCACATAATTGACATTTCCTGCCTCCATTACTGGCACTTACAGCAGATTACAAAACCTGGAATTTTAATGGATGACAAACATGAAAAATGAGAAGAAAGAAAGTAACATGAGATAAAATAAAGCTGAAAGATTAACCATTAAGTTGTACAATATAGAATAAAAAGGTGAAACACCAGTTCGCAACCTGGAACCGCATTGCTGCTATTCATTAATTTTCAAGAAGTAAAGGAGAAAAGGTGGGAGTTTCTTTTTCTTTTTTGCTACCCACACAGTGAGATCTAACGCTTGTCATGTGTCACATGAATGCCTCGACCCCCTTTGAACTTGTCAAGGAGACTCTGTCCATGAAAAGGACTTCATTATTTAACTGGTTCATCCCTGTCCTCTTCATTTCTGGACTTCTGTTCTTTGTGTCTTCAGTCAGGAACTTGCGCAGTCCAGCTCTAAAGTGATCTAGTCAAGGACTACTTTGAACCAAACCACAACTGATGTAACTGCCTTTGTGTTGCTCAGAGTGAAAACAAGATCCCTACCTCTGATTGAACAAAAGGGTACCAACCCTGGGATGCGTTCAAATACCAAAGCATTCACTGGAAAGGGTGCTCATTACTTAGATTTCTTTTTCTACCTCTTGAAAACTCTGACGCACTTTGCCAAGTTTTATTTTTTATCTGAATTCCGCTCACACTTAGTTCTGTTGAGATGTGAGGCCTTCATTCAAATATATATTTTTTTTTACAGAATTGACAATTCTAAAACTTAAAGTGCTTACAGGTATAAACTTCCACCAACATCAGAGTATTGATGTATTTTAATGCAACAGCATGAGTCACGCTGATTTTTTAAAAAGTATTTAAGCTATGGGGGAGTGATGTGGTTGACTTTATGAGACCCCCCCCTCCTCTGACTGAGTAACACTGATTAATCAAACAGCCCCTGGATCTGATTCATATTACTGTGACTGTAATTGATTTCCCACCGGAATCTTTCACTTGGACTCCAAGCCGACTTAAAGGCTCCATCAAATCTCAACCTTAAATATATTGACAGTCTGCACTTCCATGGACCTGATGTGCTAAACCAGTAGAGACTTTCTCAGACTGATGTAAATGTAAATATCACTGAAAAACACATTGGTAAAATCGAATTCACTCTTCAGTGATCACCTCATTGCCAGGTTGTCTCTATGTCACTTTTAAAGCAGCTCACAGCATATTGCTAATATCCCCTCTATTTCTATAGTGTCACTTTCAAGTACCGGTAGCTACAATTCAGCTTTTGCTATAATTTAAAACTACCACCTTACTGACCACTACAGCATGACTCATTTCTGCCCAGATGAACAGATTACAGTGATCAGTCTACTCTGTGGATAATCTGCACTCCTCTTTTGCCCAGTCACGTGATTTCTGGTCGCAGTTCTGTGTGGGATTGGGTTAAAGGTCGGCATTCAGACATCACTGACCCTGTGTTATTCACTTCCCACCCTGTCCTCCTGCTACCTGCAGACCTATGAGAAGGAAAATAGCCATGTTAGCTAAAGCTGACAGGCAAGAAAGAATCTTCCATGTCTTTTCTCACTCTCAGGCATATATTCTGGGTATTGTTGTGGCTTTTGCTCAAGGCGGTGCAGCATCCTTCACTTTGTCAGTGGGACTTAAGCTACTCCTCAGTGTGCAGACGCTGCCAGCAGTAAAGGCTCATCTGTAACAGTGGAGACAGTGATTAGAGAGGAGGAATCAATAATACATGGTAAGGGACGTCTAATGTACCACAGGGACTGACAGACAGACATCAACGTCTCCGATACCCAGCCCGCAATCTCATATCCGCTGGTTTCGACACACAAAGCCAGACAGAGGAGGCACACGAGGGGAAGGATGCAGCAGGGGAAATAAAAGAAGCAAAAGCAAAGAGTGAGACAAATGGAGACAATAGCTGGGGTAAAAAAAACAAAACAAAACACAAGTGTAAAGTAACGAGGATTCAATTTTCCAAATAACGTTTCTGATTTGATCAATTTCCTTAACTCTTCAAATCACGTGAATCCGGAAGGAATTTATTGATCGAAGGAAGGAGGATCAGCAGTGGCAGACAAACACAACAAGGTTACTGCAGGGGCGTTCCAAAGAGAGCCCTTCATCCTCACACCGACATGATGTTTCAAAAATCAATATGGGACTGTGAAACAGGGCAAAATGAAATAAGTGCGCGAGCGATCCGGGAAATAAGATTGGCAGGCAGAGAGAAGCATGCCACCGCTCCCCAGGGATGGATGTTCGCCAAGCGGTCTCTCGTACCGAGATATTGGGGTTAATGCACGCTCCGCATTAGCACACTAGCAGCACGGCTGACCTCTCCCACAGCAATGGTGAAATAACCACCGCGCCCACGCGAGAGTGATGATCTAATTAATCAGAAATTGGAAAAGCTACGCAGTCTCCCCAACCAGTCGCTCCCCCTGAATGCAGCCCCACCTTAGAGGTAGTTTACAGAAGCAAGCACAGATATTGTAATAGTCTGATATCATTACACCAGTTTGTTCTCCTTCCAGGATGTAGCGACATGACTACTTGAATTACAGAACCTAAGTAACCAGAGCATTGCCAAAGAGACCCAGACCCGCATCGGTTGATTGGGGTTAGCTGAACCCAATTCACCTATACCCCATTTCATGTCTTTGGGCTGTGGGAGGAACCCAAGCAGAACCCCGTGGACATGGAGTGAACAGGAAACAAGATTGAAAAGCCCCCATTTACCAATATTTAAATTTCCCCACACAATTATTAATTTTTTGGTTGAAATAACACTTTCAAAGTTTGTCTCAACCCTCAGCAACATTGTAGAGTCTGAAAGGAAACAAATGTTGTACTTTTCTATTGAAGTCGGCTGCAGAGGGAGAGGCAGATGACACCGAAATGTGGTTTTATTTTGGCTAGATGTAAAAGATTCAGTGCCATGAAAACGTTATGCAAGACAATGAGCGAGATGGGAAATAAGAAAACACAAAAAACAAACCTTTAATATAGTTTAATATAGAAGAATTCTCACACCACCCACAAAAAGAGCCGTTACAATTTCAATGAAACCAATTCCAAAAAATTAAAACCATATAAAGATAGATACCATTTTTTGGTTTATTTCAGACATTATCTGCCTCCCCTCTACCAGGAGTGTTACCGTCATTGTCATGACCTTCTCTTATCCTTCAGTTATAATAATTCAGTCTAAAATGTTTGAAACAAATGAAGATCCCTAAGAGGAAGAGGAGCTTATCACGGTCAAAGGTTTCTTTCTCTTCTTTTAAAACTTCAACAGGAGCATGGTCACCATCGCTGCTCTTCCGAGACTTCCGAGAGTCAGTAATTATTTAGAAAAAGGGGCAGAAATTCTGAGGGGTGTTGGCTTATTTTCATCTTGAAATTTGATATAGACATGAAAAAGAACCACAGATACGATGATGAGGTTAGAGATGCGATTCTCTTTGGATCTATAACCTCGGTGTAAAAAACGTTTTATTATGCAAAGATGTCGCCAAACGGGGGAAAAAAATACCCCATTACAAAGTCTAGCCACTAGATAGCGCCATTCCTGATGGCACAATTTAAAAATCGAAAAAACAGTGTTTATTTGGGCTGCAAATTAGCAAAACCTCATACTAATCTTTTTATTTAGTTCTTGACATGAGAGATTTTATTTTCCTGTTACTCATGTGACAATTACGGAACCAGCCATGTCAGATTTAAAGTGGTTATAGATTGTGAGTAACACTAAAGGCACTGGGCGAGCTCATCATAGCAGCTGACAAGCAACTACTCAGACACTCACTCAACCCCCCTTCCCCCCTTCATGCTGGGTCCTCTGACAAAGGGCTTCAGAGCTTGAAGGGACGTCCATATGTGTCAGAGATGGATCCCCTCGAGCTGGTGGCTTTTTTTCCCCGTCTGACCCACAGCTGCCCTTGCTGTAATGAGGTGTCGTCAAAGAGCAATCTCTAAAATAGAAAAGGATTTCAATTTGAAGACAACGTTATTGATATGCAAAATTTGTGCAGAGGAAAATCACTCAGTGGAAGAGCTATGATGCCGTTGATTTGTTTTGATCTGCAACAGTGATAATGCAATGAGAAATGCTGGTAGTAGCTCAGTCAATAGGGTACTGGGCTGAGCGGTGGAGGGTTCCTGTTTTAAGACCAGGTGTGGACAAACTGTGGACAGTGTTCTGCTAGTAGGGGGAAGTGGCAGGACACCTTCAGAGCACTGTCAAGGTTGACCAAGGTACCAGTGAATTGGTGATTCAGTCAGGGGCATATTCTGTTGTCTTTAACAACCTCTGTGTGAGTCAGGAAAGGATAAAGCTGAAAGGAAATATTGGTTTTACTTGAGGTTCGTGTGATTTATGTGTTCCTGACATGAGAACTCAACATGTTAGCAAATCAAAATCAAATCAAATCAATCTTTATTTATATAGCGTCTTATACAATCAAAATTGTTTTAAGGCGCTTTCCAGAATCCCAGGGCCTAACCCCAGACAAGCAACAGTGGCAAGGAAAAACTCCCCTTTAACAGGAAGAAACCTTGAGCAGGACCAGGCTCATGTAGGGGGACCCTCCTGCTGATGGCCGGCTGGGTAAAGAGAGAGGAGAGGAGAGGAGGAGAGGAGAGGAGAGGAGAGGAGAGGAGAGGAGAGGAGGAGAGGAGAGGAGAGGAGAGAGGAGAGGAGAGAGAGGAGAGGAGAGGAGAGAGAGAGGAGAGGAGAGAGAGGAGAGGAGAGGAGACGGGCACAGAAACACACACAAAAATACACTATTTATACAGCTGATCAGCAGGGCCAGAGGTCGTCATGCAGCTCCGAAGGCGGCGATACCTGTAAATGAATAGAGAAGGGGGGGGGAGCAGAAAAACTACATAAGAATCAGCATAACTAGTCTGCTTGATGAGGAGGAGGAAAGGAGAGGAAGAGAGAGGAGAATAGAGGAAACCATGACCCAGTGGGGGGGGTGACAGAGGCCTGTCAGGTGATCATGTTTCCGGACCCCGGCAGCCTTGGCCTATAACAGCATAGCTAAGATGTTAACCTAATGATTAGACGACCCCCTAAGTATGATAATTTGTCAGTCTATGATAGTAACTGAAACTACAGAATTAGTAACAATAAGCTTTTTCAAAGAGGAAGGTTTTAAGTCTGATCTTAAAAGTAGCGATGGAGTCAGCCTCCCGCACCTGGACAGAGAGCTGGTTCCATAGCAGGGGGGCCTGGTAGCTAAATGCTTGGCCCCCGATTCTACTCCTAGAAACTCTGGGTACCACAAGTAGACCAGCATTCTGAGAGCTTAGCGGTCTATTGGGCTGATAAGATATCACTAGCTCCTCCAGGTAGGATGGAGCTAGGGGTGGCGGGTGCTCAGCCTGTAACTGGCCACAGTAGCGTATTAAAAAATACTTAGATTAAATAAAATAAATGCCGATTCTTGTACCAGTTGTATGGTGAGCAGGAGCCGGTGTGGCCAGCGGGGAGGGTTCTCACTCCAACCTGGCAGCACATCACATTAATCCTCACCTCTGCTGGCTCCTGGTCAACCCCTCACATTTCACACAAATGCATCTCCTCACTTACAAATCCCATCATGTTCCCTGTCCTGATGTTCATTGTATAAAATACAGTAAAATAAAAATACATTTCCTTTCAATATAAAGACAAGACTTTACTATTTTAGTCTACTTTTAGAATAGGATTTTTTGGTCATGCTTTTACAGAATGAAAAGAACCTTGAAAGGCTTAAAAACAGTCTAATCCAACTATACAGTCGAAAAGGTCAAGATTTTGACCATTGTATTCCATCACAGTAGTCTTGAAGCCACACTGGTGCCTGAAAAAATAGAATTTTCAGATGTCATCACCAACAACTAGTGAGGTTGTTTCATCCTTTAGCTGGAAGACTTCCAGAACTTTCTTTTCATCACCAATGTTTTGTAATAACAAATATTTCCATTCATAAGGTTGTCTCCTGATTTATGACTCCGCCGGAGTCCCATTATTGGTTTGATCAGCCACTCGCGCTCTTCCTGGGCCTTTGATGCTTTAATGTTCTTGATTTCCCCCATCAAATTCTCAGATTCTTTTTGAGAAGGATGGGGTCATATAGTCACACACCAAATGCTACTTTACCAAAACCCAATGTGGACTTTTCAACCTTCTGACTATTTCATTCCCTTGAAGCGAGTAAATTACTGCGTCACTCCGTGAACCTGCATATTGCTTTTTAAAAATTTAAATGAAAATGCCATCGTCAATATAATATTATTTTATTATTATTTTATAATATTATTTTATTTATAATTATTCCAGTTACATGATTGATCATGGAACTGTTTGCTGTATGTAGGAGGTTTTATCGAACTTTATTAATAGCTCATCATATCATTTTTGATCATGATCACATTCATTTTTCTTGAATAACAAAGTGCCACCAGAGGTGTAGACAGAAATATCCTCACCAATAATTTTCTTTTAATTTTGCTCGGCGACCGCTGCCAGATGAAAACATCGCCTGCTCCGGCGTCATTGGAAGCTTTCA
The DNA here is from genome assembly GCF_003711565.1 of Takifugu flavidus. Lineage (NCBI taxonomy): Eukaryota > Metazoa > Chordata > Actinopteri > Tetraodontiformes > Tetraodontidae > Takifugu > Takifugu flavidus. The sequence continues at coordinate 10,330,154 of NC_079534.1, read as the reverse complement.
TTTTCTCCAGAGCCTTGGATGAAATCTGCCCTTATTGCTGTTTCCCGCCTCTACCTGTTCCCATACCTGAAGTGATGACAGAATATTTCCCTTGGGAGTGGAAGCAGATCCATGCTTTACTTTCAGAAACTTCATTTAACCGTCACAGCCAATTATTTTTGCATTCCTTGGTGACAATCTGTTCAATATGGCTGGTAAATGTTAATGAAAAATGAGTCTCTTTAAGCTAGCTTATGCCGACTTGCAGCACTGCTAAGGCAGGAGGGCTGAGCTACGGAGATGGATGGTTGCACTGACAGCCATATGTCTGACTCAGATGGATTTCATCCTAATATAACAGCTGGCAGGAGTCCAGCTGCTGTAAAACTTTATTAATGCCTGTTGCTGTTTGCCTGTGATGAAAACACATATTTGGGGGGGATCATTTATCTGTTCATGCTTTTAGAGAAAGAAAACAATTATTTCTGCAATATTAATCAGGCTGATGTTGGCCGCAGACTGACAAATGTTTCAATTTCAGTGTGTGTTTGGAGGGCCCCCCAGAATTCTAACCACACACAGCCGCGGTGTGGAAATCTCTAAAATCGTCCTCAGTCCTGTTGGGTCATATTAACTCTTGTTCTCCGTAGAGGGTTTTGCTGCAGAGGAGCTAACATGTAAAATCTGGCCCGAATTATATAAAGATAAATAAAACAAACATTTTCCTCTAACTCATTTTGTCCTAAGCGAGATCTGTGCTGATGGTGGCTTCGGTGCCCACAGCTGTTGCAAATCCTATTCGGCTGAAAAACAGCATCCATCAAGCTGTCAGTTTGGGGATTAGCTCCCGTGGAAGCACAAAACATTAAACCACCAAAACAAAACTATTTTAGCAGAGAAATAACCTAAAACAGCAATAACAACAGGGGCAACGTCAATATCGAGGCTACAGCCGGTTATCCATTTGCCAAAGACCTTTGTTGAGCCTGCTGGCAGCGGCGCAAACGGCAATATCAGACACAGAGAATGCAAATACAATTTGGAGAAATCAAACACAGCCGAACTGCAGTTGCATAAATTCATTCACGCGATAACTACAGAGACAGATAAAAAAAATCGGCACTATTAAAAATTGACAATGTTAAGGCATCTGCCGCTTGGATCAGACTCTAATCATTCATGAGAGCAGAATGAAACAGCTGAGGCAGAGGTGAGGTCGCTCCCGTAAAAGCCAGCTGGTTAAAAGCTCCCCGTCTTCTTCACGGAAACGGAATTTCCTGTTGAAGGGCCACAACGGCCAATCAGAGCAAGTGGACCAGGGAGTGCCATCATGCAGATGTTGAGATCTCTGGTGGTGATTTTTAAATTTAGTAAAGACCTTAAAACAAGTATTAAAGACGTCAATTTCTGCCAGTTTTCACAATCACAGTTGACAAAACCAGCAGTTCCCTTGAAATGACCTCGGTAACCACAAGTGGCTTTCTAGCACAGGTCAAGGTCAAGCTCATGTATTCTGACATAAATGGATGGTTTGTGGAGGTGTTTGATGACCGATTTGATCACCAATCCCACAGATTAATTTAGCAATACCTTTGCTCTTCATAATGAATCATTATCCTGACTCACTGGAGTGGAATAATAATATTTGCTTGGAAAAAAGATCCAATGTCAGGTTGTCTCTATGAGGAAATAATGAACCGTGGAAAAGTGAGTGAATAACACAAAAACAACTGTGAGCCTCATTAATGTGCACAGATACACATTCTGCTGCAGCTCCCTGTGTGGCAGTCTGGGTGTTTTTGAGCACAGTTGTGCCTCAGCCACTCATCGTGTATAAGAAGTCCACAGATATCAAACCTGCAAAGTTTCTGAATATAGCGCCCAGGAAAACACACCATCCTTCCTTTGCCCTTTGGATTTTTCACCCATCGTGAGACAATTTATCAGATTATTCCTACGCCGAATGGAAAAAAACCAAGTGAGCCGACTCTGTTGCATCATGTTCGTTGCGGCACGTCTGTTGCAGCGCCTCAACAACGCAACACAACAGATGTGCAAACAGGGTCAAAAGTGCGATAAAAGCGGCGACGGAATGTTTTTGCATAAACTGAAGGGCAAAAAAAAAATCAAGGGGAATTAGACTGATGCTCCCATCCAATGTTTCAAAGGTGCCTCAGTTCATGCTTTTGAAATGTAAATTAAGCAGATATTTTTGAGGTTTCTGAAGGTTTTGCTCCATTTTAGGTGTCAGAGGGAAATGGTCTTTCTTGAATATAAACTTGTGAAGATGGTGTTTGGAGTTCTGGTTTTAAATCCAGGTCCATGGTTGTAATGGCTACACTGTTGCCTGGCCAAAACAAACCCCCATGTTTGGTGACTCAAGGTGTTGCTGAGCGCTACGTCTCTGACCACTTCACTTTTTTAACGAATCCTAACTGCAATATTGTGAACATGAAAATCAATACACTTAAGATAAAACCAAGACTTCTTTCATACTAAACTGAGGAGAACCAGTCAAAGCCAAATCTGACACATGGATCTAACATTAAATAATATCAAACAAATTATCATATTTAGAGGGTCGTCTAGTTATAAGGTTAATATCTTAGTTATGCTGCTATAGGCCGAGGCTGCCGGGGTCCAGAATCATGATCACTTGAAAGACCTCTGTCACCCCCATTGGGTCATGGCTGCCTCTCCTCTCCTCTCCTCTCCTCCCTTGATGGCATTAACACATTTTCTTGTGTAGCTTTTGTGCTTCTATCCTCCTCCTCTGGCTCTTTGTATCCAGGGGTATCATTGACTTCATAGCTTTGCACTGACTTGCTCATCTCTGACCCCGCTGACCAGCTCAGCTCTAGTTTTGATTGATCATTACTTGCATGTATGATGTATGTCTATATTCTCTTCTTTTTGCCCAGCCATTCATCAGCAACCCCCTTACACACACACACACACACACACACACACACCACACACACACACACACACACACACACAGACACCTGTTTTTTTTCCCCTTTCCTCTGTTGCTTGTTGGGGGTCAGGCTCTCAGTTCCTGTAAAGAGACAATTTGGATTGTAGCACATTAATTAAGATTATTTGTCTTGATTTACTCACCAGCTGTAGCATTGTAACAACCTGGCGTTCAGCCATGCCGGATAGAGTGGATCATAACTGTACCATACTTTACTATTCAAGGATATGTGTTTTTTTTAACACAATAGCTGTGCTGAAAAATGACGGTTTCCGATCTTGCAGCACGCCATCGGAACCCATAGCTCTAATATTCTCATTAACAACTGTTGCAATAACAAACTCGATTTTCACCTTCTCACAGCTCCTCGCCGGAACCTGTTGTTTCCTAGGTAACCGCACAAGTCGCTGCAATCTCTTGTGCCAGGGAATGAGACTAATACAATCGGTGCAAGGCTAAACACTCCAAGTGAGAAGAGCTTGTTACAAACAGTGCATGCGATGTTTTTTTTTTTTTTTTAATTTAGAAACTCGTTTACTTTTTAAACGAGGCTGAATTTCCTCATGCTCATTGCTCTTGCGGCTGATGCGACCTCGGCAACGACGGCTGGTGAACATCAAGACATTTCCCAAGGGAAATGAGCCACCGAAATGTATGGAGATAATTATTTCCTGAGATCTTCCGGCCTATCCCGGTCCTTAGCGTCCAATCTGCGACTGACCTCCCCCAGTTCAGCATATGCGCTTCTGCCTGCGTGTGCGAACACATTCTTGTTCAGGCATTAATACATTTTTTAAAGACTAGAAAATTAAATTCCCATGCAAATTTTATGCGTTCAATAGTCCCGCAAAATTACAAAATGTCAGGGTGACTATGGTCCAGTGAACAGCGCTGTGGCTGGATTCTGTCAGGCTGCAAACGTGGACGCAATATTTCCCGTGTGTTTCTTTCATGTTTGGCACAAGATTATCGACAATCCGTGGATGGTAAACAAAGACGGTGGCAAATTGTTGATGCAGCAATGTCTCCCCATCCTTCCTCAGAAGTGCAAATTTTAAGTTGATAAATAAATGAGAGCTTTGTTGCGAGACTCCCTGCAGCGGTGCTCCTTAAATTACCTCCACAATGGATCAACGTTGCAGACCGAGCAAGTATGATAAAGACAAGAGCAGTAGAGAGGATCAAACTGTACATCAATGTGGCAAATATTCTGTTCTTATTGTTAGCAAGCACGTCGGGTAAACCTCTTTAAAACATGATGCTTTTCTCCAAATGCTGCTATCAGCACATTTAAAAGGTTTCTGCTGCAGGACTTGTTTCTGCTTTTCTCCGCATGCCTGCGTGGGTTTTCTGCAGTTTCCTCCCACAGGACTTGCTTGATTGAAGACTCTTATTTCGTGTTAGGTGTTTGTGTGTCCTATTATTGACCCATGACCTGTCCAGAGTGTCTTCCTGCCTCTCACCCAGTGACTGCAGGGATGGACTCCAGCAAGCACATGACCCTGAACACGCTCTTGCGTCTCATCGTCTATTTATTTCTCTTACGCTGGCACAAAAATACCACTTTTAAGACTGCATACTGATACATCACCACCCACACAGTCAAATTCTAACCTTACTCCTATTTCCTGGTGACACATCTCATACCATTCGAATCGTGAGTGATCCCTACTGTTTGATTAATGACATTAACTAGAACTTACTAGTCAATGTTGGACAAGTTGAATGATGTAATTTCCTTCAGTGTGACTCTTCAGGCCGTCAAAAGTTGCGACAAATGCATTCCTGAGTTCACATACCTGCCTGTCGTTGTTCCAGTATGTACAAATGAGAAATAGGTAGCAGATGGTGAGCAAGTTGAAGCAATTGATATTTTCAGTGGGACGTATGAAATCTCGAAATGTAAACAATATGAAGTTATACATAGCCTGATTTATAGAGTACTTTTTCACAAACAAGTATATTATTGATAGAATCCTCTAACTGGTGGCTGAAAGCTGACATAATGGAGTGTAGATCAGCTTTTAACTCCAATCTAACGATGGAAATATCCACATCCGAGCCTCTGTTTATGTGACACAGTCCCTCCATATATTGGATTGCAATACTCACTTCAGAACTCCAGAAGCCAACCCAAGTATGACGCGAAGTCTCGGAGGACAGCCCGTGTGAAGGTGAGGAATGATAGGCTCCTCTTGTCGCAGCAGCATTGTGACTATTTCCACTGGCACGAAGGGTGAAGGGTCATCCATCTTCTCCAGGAGACAGGCAGACAAATAGGCTGACACTCTCTTGTGAGCGCCTGCCATACATCTTTCTCATCATTATTGAGGTGCCGAGAAATGACACAGCGTCAGCCGTGTCAGGCTGCCGGCAATCTCACACGCTTGCACAGTTGAGAGGCACGAGAGGTTTGGAATCCTATGGGGTTTAGGGCTTTGGTCAGTTTCTATGTAGTTTTGTTACACTTACCACATTTGCTATGTTTTAAATGACATTTTTGTTAAATTATGGGATCTTTTTTTTTTTTTTTTTTTTACTAAAATAGCCTGATTTGATGAACATTATACGATAACAAAGGGTAACTGAGGAGTGTTCACACATCACTGAGCCTCTGAAAGCTTGTCATCTTCTCACTGTCATGCTAAACAGTACTTCTTCATTTATTTATTATCAGGAATCCTTTTTTGTCACCTGCTGAGTTGAGCTAGCCAACCGAATGCAGTGTCGCTTAGATTCTGAGCTTGCATGCATGTTTTTAACTTTTTGCCAAAGAGCAATATGATGTTCTGGACTAAGCAAACTCCCACTTACCGTATTTTAGTGACCATATGGCACACTTAAAAGTCTTAAATTTTCTCCAAAATAGACAGGGAGCCTTATAATGCGGTGTGCCTTATGTGTGCACCGTGTTCCAAAATCTGTAAATACTTTTCGCCTTGCTGACTTTCGCAAAAGCCATTTCGGATTCATTTAATTCATTTTGCATACAGATGAGGACTTTGATAGATTTGTGGATGATTGATCAAAAAATAATGTGAGTACATTGCTAAATACATGATAGCATGCGTGTTTTAAGCTAGCGTACCGGTATGTTTTACCATGCCTGCACCCTATAATCCGGTGCACCCTATGTATGTGTCAAATACAGAAATAGCATCCAGAAGTGAGACTGCACCTTTAAATACTTATGGCCTTATGGTTGCAAAAATATGGTATTTGATACTAATAATGTAAATTATTTACATCTAAAGCTTCCAAAATAATCTGCATTTCATGTTATGTTTTATCGTGCTTTAGAGTACAATGACATTAGCTCAATCATCGAGGTTTGATGGACCTGGAAGTAAAATAACAATTAAAAAAAAACAACCTCTTTCCCTCTTGTGGTAGGTTGTGTAAAGGTAAAAACCTTTGAAAATGGTATTTGATTGAACTCAAATAAGCTAGTCAAAAAATAAACAATAATATTCACAAAATACAATAAAATAACACATGAATTAACAAATAAATGTGGTTTCATAATAGTATCATTTGGACATTAAGAACAGAATAAATATTCTGGCCGAGTTTCGAACATTTGCGGTTAAGTGAGCTTCACAATTGGCGCTAAACATCTACCGTATCGACCTCTTATGTTGAGTGTTTGCACTGCAAATGTAGGGAGTGAGAAGGAAAGTAATCCCTTTTAAAAAGAGATAAGGCTAAACTTTTTCTGGATCAAATCTTTGGGTTTTCTTCGATATCCCACTAACAGCGAGCTCGGAGACAGCGGCCTGGCTAACAATAGCCCTCGAGTCGATTGAAGCAACAGGGCCATCATAGGCCATATCCTGCAGCCCCAACCGCCTTTGTTTCTGGCTGGCTGTTCGGCGTAATCACCAGGTGCACAGAAATCTCATTATCTGAGGTCCTGATCTCAGCACACCGAACTGAATAGCAACTACGTTCAACCAGTGTATTAAAACTTTGACCCTGTCATTAATTGGGCATGACTTGTTTCAAGCCTGGATGGGAAGCAGGTCGGGTATTTTTCAGGCTTGTGGCTTTACCTCTGCCTGGCAGGCTGTGGGCAGTCAGGGCAGCCCACCTGGGAGTGGCGAGGTTGGCTCATGTTTGGGTTTCGAATCCATGCGACAGAAGTCTCCGGGAAACTGTCACAGGCCTCGTTTGTGGTTATGAATGAAATGTGCATTAATAGAACTGAATGATTGGTAGGAGCTGATAAAATTCATTAAGACGAAGAAGGCAATAATAATACTTAGCAAATAAGGACGAGTCTTTGGAGAGGAAATACTAACTTTAATGTGCAATGAGCAGGGGTGCATGTGTGTGTCTGTGTGTAGAGCAAAGCTTTAGCAGCAGACAGCTTCCCCTTGAGATTAGAGTGCAATAAAGAAGGATCAACGCATACGCAAAGCTCCAGAATGTGCACCAGACATCCCCTTACTGGAAATCAATCCGGTGGGTCAGGACCCCTGCGTACTGCGTTTAAGTGGAAATGAAGGGGAGGGGTGGAGGGGTGCTGGTAGGAGAGCGAGTGGAGTGGCAGAGCCAGAGAGGGCTGATTGAAAGCTTTGCGCCTGCATGAGCTCGCTGGCTCTCAGGTCTAGGAGGAGGTCAGTGTGGGCCAAAGGGGCCAGAGGGTGCGAAGACTGCACCACGTGATGTTTCTTTCTTTGCCTCTCAAAGGTTGATGCTGGGACTCATCGAACGCTGCACTCGAAACGCCGATACCTCATACAAGCCGAGAACAACCCACTTATGACCTCGGCTACCAAAAAAAGCAAAAATCCAAAAGGAAGAAAAATACATAAAAGAAAACTTCTACTATTTTATAGTTGTTGTACTGAGGTCATGAGCCAAAGGTCACAGGTCGTACCGGCTCTGTGGATGACGGAGCTTCGTTAGCAGGAAAAGCTGAGCCCGGCACGCCAAGGCTTTCCCCTCGAACACACCAATTACCCCACTGTTTAAAACAACATCAGCGACATCTGTCATAAAGTTCGGGTGCTCCTCCAAAGAGTAGGTGCACTAATGTATCTTCCTTTAATGATGCAGTCGAATCACCCAGAGCAAACAGGTGACAGATTTACCTGCTGCATGAAACAGCGACTGAAATCATTATATAGTTTAACATCGTCCGTATGTCATTTTCCATCTTCATGGATGGAAAATGTCACTTTCCATGATGAATTGTAATAATCATGGAATGATATTGCCATTTTAGAAAGCAAACTAATAGTTTCAGTGCCACATATGTAGGTGTTAAGCATATACAGTCCACGTCTGTATGTTATGAGGAAAATCAATACGGTAATCTCTGACGAGTGTGCTGTTTGTATTAAAGCCATCAACGTTTGGCACATGTGCCACGCTGGGCCTTATTCATAAATCAAGCTGTTGCCTGTCATTTGGCTAAAGCCACTCAGAGCTCCAAGAAAAGAAATGATCTATGTCTTCATATGAATAGAGAACTGTGCGTCGTCAGATCAATACTTCCGTATTGAATTTGCGGACAAAAACCTGCCTGCCGGCGTGACGCTTGACCTTCGAAAATGCGGCGCGGCGTTTTCAGTTCGTCTGCCTGCATGAAAGGACGTTTCTTTAGGGTACGGCCAAGGTCCAGGCTGGCCCAGATCAATGACAAAATGTGTCAACGGTGAATCACTTAATGGGAGTTTTCTATTTTATCCTGCTCTTAATGCCTTTTGATGTGCAGATGAGCGTATGCAGCAGGTAAAGAAAGTTCCCAGCATTTACCGTCCCTACGCCGGAATTGTCACCCACTCTTATGGTTCCTGCAGCTTCGATCTGTCCATCTTTTGATTTGTTGTCTGACATTTTTAGCCTTTTTTTTGTCACAGCTGCGGGCAATCATGCCCATGAGTCGCTTCGCCCTGCACACCTGTTGTGCATCAGGACTCTAATGAGCCCTCTTCTTAATCCCCAGAGGCACACCTGCTCCCTGCCAGATCGTTATTCGTTCCCGATGACTTTCCAGCGTATTCCTGTTTGCCTGCCTGCCTGCCTGCCCGGTTCCAACCTTGCCTGTTCCTGACCATTCTGCTTTGCCTGCTCCCCTGTAAACTCTGTATGCCTTCTGCCCGATGTCGACCTTGCCTGTCCCCGACTATTCTGTTCTGCTCGCTCCCCGGAGAATCCTGAAAGCGGTGTTCAGCCAATCTCGTGTGTCGCATTTGGGTTCTCATCTGGTGCCTGACACTTTTTGTTGAATTTGGCGGGGGATTTAAATACAACCAATAAAGGACTGCCAAAAATAATAAAGCACACAAAGCTTTCATCAGTGATAACTTCACTGCGATGCTTTGCCGGAGTCCTGACCATTGCTGACGTTGCCATGGCAACCGATTACAACTGTGGAAAGAATACGAGACCATCTGATTTTTCTCATCAGACCCCCCACACACACAAACTGTGTGTGTGTGTGTGTGTGTGTGTGTGTGTGTGTGTGTGTGTGTGTGTGTGTGTGTTACATTAACTGAGAGTCATACCGGCTCGGACGTCACCCGGGTCAACAAGGTCCGCGTCAGGGGTCAGGGAACCAGGGCTGCCTGATGTCAAATTGGCTACTGGAACAAGGCATTCATGGAGCAGGGCAGAGAACATGGTACTGATGGAGTGTTACTACGGGAGTAACCCCAGCGAGAGAGGGTACATGCAGAGGATGTGGGAGAGATGGGTACTTCGAAACCCCACATCCTCACTGACTAAGAAGCGGCTCTTAGCTCAGTGTTCGAATATCCGCAATAAGAAGCTGCTATCACAGCTAGAGATTGACGAGGCACGGCGGTGTGCCTCACCCACAGTACAAAATATGCTACGGCAGGGGGAGCCAGGACGCCAGGTCAGTGTGGGGGTGATTTCATCATCACCCCCCAATATCGAGATTGGGTACACAGCCCCAATGACAGACGGAATAGGGACAAGGGCAGCTGACCTGAGAGAGAGAGAGAATCATGGAGTCCTGGGGGAACCCAACTTCCTCCCTGCCAAGGCTAACACACAAAGTACCAGACGAATCTCTACTGGAAGACTTGAACATGGCGCTATCAACCATCCCTACCACTGCCATCACTCAGAGTAGAGTGCCTAAAGCTGTATAACATCAACAGGACACTAAGAGAGTTCATCCAGAACTCCATGAAGCTGTGGAACTCGACTCTGGAGGCCAACTCAAAGCCAATTGCACAGGTGAGCATCAGATGTGGCATATATCAAGGAGATGCTCTGTCCCCCCTGCTGTTCTGCATAGGCCTAAACCCCCTCAGCCAGATCATCACCAAGAGTGGCTATGGGTACCAGTTCCGAAGTAGAACAACCGTCAGCCATCTCCTCTACATGGACGACATCAAGCTGTATGCCAAGAACGAGCGTGACATTGACTCCCTGATCCACCTCACTAGGATCTACAGCAAAGACATCGGGATGTCATTCGGGCTAGACAAATGTGGGCGGATGATATCTAGAAGGGGAAAGGTGATCGCAACTGACAGGGTTGAACTACCTGAAGGGAACATCACAGATGTGCAGGACAGTTACAAATACATGGGGATCCCACAGGCAAATGGTAACCATGAGGAGGCAGCTAGGAGGTCAGCCACAGCCAAATACCTGCAGAGGTTAAGACAGGTCCTGAAAAGTCAGCTGAATGGTAAGCACAAGATCCAGGCCATAAATACCTACGCCCTGCCAGTAATCAGATACCCTGGCCACTGGAAGAGATACAAGCCACTGACATCAAGACAAGGAAGCTCCTCACCATGCACGGAGGGTTTCACCCTAAGTCCAGTCTCCTGAGGCTGTACACAAAGCGAAAGGAATGGGGCCGAGGACTAGTAAGTGTCCGAACTACTGTCCAGGAGGAAACAACAAGCCTCCAAGAATACATCAAGAAGATGGCCCCCACTGACCCACTGCTGAGTGAATGCCTCAGGCAACAAAAGCCCACCAAGGAGGAGGAACCTGAGGGGCTATCATGGAAGGAAAAGCCTATGCATGGAATCTACCACCGACAAATTGAGGAAGTGGCTGATATCGAGAAAACATACCAGTGGCTGACAAAGGCCGGGCTGAAAGACAGCACAGAGGCACTAATCATGGCTGCATAAGAACAGGCCCTGAGCACCAGAGCAATAGAGGCCAGGGTCTACCATACCAGACAAGACCCCAGGTGCAGACTGTGTGGAGATGCCCCTGAGACAGTCCAGCACATCACAGCAGGGTGCAAGATGCTGGCAGGCAAGGCATACATGGAACGGCATAACCAGGTGGCTGGCATAGTGTACAGGAACATCTGCACTGAGTATGGGCTGGAGGTCCCAGGGACCAGGTGGGAGACACCCCCGAAAGTGGTGGAGAACGAGCAGGCCAAGATCCTGTGGGACTTCCAGATCCAGACTGACAAGATGGTGGTGGTCAACCAGCCTGACATAGTGGTGGTGGATAAATACCGGAAGACAGTGGTGGTGATAGATGTAGCAATCCCGAGTGATAGCAACATAAGGAAGAAGGAACACGAGAAGCTGGAGAAGTACCAAGGGCTGAAGGAGGAGATGGAGAGAATGTGGGGGATGAAGGCAACAGTGGTCCCAGTGGTGATGGGGACACTAGGGGCAGTAACACCCAACCTGAGTAGATGGCTCCAACAGATAACAGGAACCACACCAGATATCTCTGTCCAGAAGAGCGCAGTCCTAGGAACAGCTAAGATCCTGCGCAGAACCCTCAGACTCCCAGGCCTCTGGTAGAGGACCTGAGTCTGAAGGAAGGAGGCACCGCCCAGGAGGGCGAGGAAGAGATTATTTTATTTATTTGTGTGTGTGTGTGTGTGTGTGTGTGTGTATACACACACACACACACATATATGTAAGATGTATGTGACACCCAGCTAGGGCTCATGACACCCTGCCTCCATGTTGGGAGCTACAAATGAGCTAAGTTAAAATGGCTGTTGCAGCAGAGTTAAAGATCAGACATCCAGGTCTGGCAGGTATCAGCAGCATCCTCAGCTTCACTACTCTCACATTTACATTTTGCCAGTTTTTTACAGAGCGACGGAAACTTAAGCCCTTAATTCAATTCTCACTGCTTTGATTGCTGATTATTTAACATAATTTATACACTTCCTAAAATAATATATAGTCTAATTCATTCTGTACGATTTTTTTCTGCCACTGTGATGGTAATCCAAACTATCAGTATGAGTTTGGAAAAGTAACAGAAAATAATACACCTAAATGTAAATACTCAATTCATTTCGATTAAACTTGTTTTCTGTTATGATACAATTGTCTCTAGGTGCTTTTCAGATTCTTGAACAAGCGGCCGTGGCAGGAAAACACCCTGAGAAAGGGGAGGGCCCTCCTGCTAGTCAAGCGTGACATCGCAAAGAAGCTAGATCTTCAACAGTGGAGCGACAGTCTGTAAACTTGGTCCAAAATGAAGAAAATTATTACAGCAAGCAGATGCTTGCTGTAATAATAGCAACAGCGACGTCTCACATGTCAGATATTTATGGTGTCATTTAGCAATCACAATTAGGAGAGTGTGTGCGCAATTTAAACAAACACAGCGATGATAACCGGGGGCGTGAAAACATAAAACTGAGAGGATAAAAATAATCTTGTGGTGAATAAAGTTATTACAAGCACATAGATTTTGACAGAGTGCATATGAAAGCTGCAGCGATGTCTCAGCTCAGTCTCTCTTCAGACTCGCTCCCTGTTCCTCTTTTTCCAGAGACCTTTTCTCACTGTAAATACTTTTTCCAACCGGAAATGTGTCATGGGTGTAAAACTCGACAAAACAACTGACCCAACCCACATTTAGGACGTCAAACACCACCCACTGCACTTGACTTGTTCAGACTATATTACTCATATATATTACTATATTACTCATATGGATTATATCAATTATTGATATGACATTCTACGTCAGCACTAATGCTGTAGGTGCAAAGGCTCACAGCAATATACACAATAAGGACAGGAGGGTTTTTATTTTTTAAGTTTTTATTGGTTCTTAGAATAAAAAGGCTGGTTTAAAGTGTAGGAATGTGCAAGATCACTGAGGACAGAAACCTCACCATCGAAGTCTACAGAAAACCTACACATACCGACCAGTGCCTCCAGTTTGACTCTCACCATCCACTGGAACACAAGTTGGGAGTGATCAAAACCCTCCAACACCGGGCCAAAGAAATACCCACCACATCCCAAGGCAGGAAGAAGGAACAGGACCACATTAAGACAGCTCTCAAAACATGTGGCTACCCAGACTGGGCCTTCACCAAAACCTCAAGAAAACGAGACCTCAGCAAAGAAGAGGAGGAGAAAAACAAAAGTTACAGCATTTCAATCCCCTGGGGTCTTGGGTCTCTGAGAAGTTTAGAAGGATCCTCCAGAAATATGACATACCGGTTCAGTTCAAACCAAGCAACACTCTCAGACAGAGGCTTGTACACCTGAAGGACGAGGCACCAAGACACAAACAATGTAATGTTGTTTATGCTGTACAGTGCCAGGAGGAATGCAAGGAACTGTACATTGGTGAAACCAAACAACCTCTCCACAGAAGAATGGCACAGCACAGATGTGCCACCTCTTCAGGTCAGGACTCAGCAGTCCACTTGCACTTAAAGGAGAGTGGGCACTCCTTCGAGGACAGCCAAGTACGGATACTGGCCAGAGAAGACCGCTGGTTTGAGAGGGGTGTCTAGGAAGCTATCCATGTCAAATTAGAAAAACCATCCTTAAACAGAGGTGGTGGGCTGAGGCACTTCCTATCACCCACGTACAATGCAGTCCTCCTCTCCTTCCCACAACAAACCAAACGTTCACACCATTCCACACCAAACCAAACGTTCACAAAACCAAGCGAGCCAGCAGACAAAGGGGAGACACCTCAACCAAAACTAGGTGAACGACCCTACCAACGACCATGCCAGCGACTCTCAGGTGACCAATCAGATCATTAACAGGCCAACGATCCACAGGGGCTATACTTTCAAGCTTGCTCGCCAGGGAGTTCAGAACTGAAGAAGCCTTCTGGATAGAAGGCGAAACGTCTTCAAAGAGAAGAAACACAGTCCAGTTGACAGAGAAAACTACCTTGGATAATGTGCATTGAGATCCTTGAAATTCACCTAGAACTCTCATTTACATGTACAGTCAGATCCAAAAGAAGGCAGAGGATCTCCTAGCTTTCCCAACCATTTATATAAAAAAATTGCTTTTGGATAGAACACCTTTCCTATTATGCTGTATATTGTCATTATGGTCTTTTTGCCTAATACTGTTATTGTGTCTTGCAACAGCATTACCATTTACATCAGGATCAGGCCTGGTAGCAAAATGCAATTTCAGAAAACACATTTCTTTTAGTCTTTTAATACCTTCAGTTTAAATATCTACTCAATGAAATAACAGTAATATGTTAACATTTTCATTAGCCTTTTACAGCAGTACTTTAGGGGGTTCAACACCACATTAATTAAAAACTGTGTGACAATCGCAGGTGAGCTGTTTATGGTGAGTGCAGCAAAATCCAGCCCAATATTATGTCATATAACTACAGTCTATTCAAAGAGAAACATCATTTAAAAGGCTGATGCATGTCAGATCCTTAAATTTGTCCATGCTACCCATAATCGCCTAACACTACATACGTACATGTTCAGTTCATTTTGCAGACTAAATTAAATCAGCTACAGTGAAGTGATCAGAGACTGAAGCGATGTCTCTGTTCCATCCGAAACTTGAACACAGCTTTAATTGTATGAACGATGACAATGCTTGAGCGTTGTTTTCATGCGTGGCTTTCAATTACCCAACACAGCGATCTTTAATAAAAGATGAATAAATTAATATTGGAGAAGCCAAAAATCACGGGACTGTTCACAGCATGGAGAAAGCTTCATACTCTATTGCCTGTTCTGTGAAGGTCTCTGTTTCCTTTAGAAAGAAAATATTTAGAGTAAATGGAGAAATTACTGCAAAAATAAATCTATGGATACTTTATGGATACTGCTGCTGTGAACAGTACCTGATGCATCCGAAATGGATTCTGACCAGGTTGTCTTCCGCATCCTGAATTTTGTGGAGGGTTTAAACGATAATAGTAATCTTCAAGCAACCACTTCTCTACACATCTAATTCCTTGACCTCTGACCTGGAGTCTATTTTGTTCTCTATGCCTCTCTAGCTCCCCTGCAACATGTTTTCATATGGCCTTGATGGTTTAATGAAAATGTACTATACATTAATTTCTGTATGAAAACATTCAGAAAAACATTAGTTTGTCTACAGTCAATGCAGTAAAGTGAGTGATTTGAAATAATGACATTTCCATTAAAGAAAGAAACACAGGACCGCTTAATATGTATCCTAACTTGTTCATTTAATACTGTATAATGTATATTACACTAGGTTACATTCTATAGGAAAACACTTTATCCTTATGAGTTATAAAGAGTATACAATGTAAAAATTCTCAGGAAAAAAGTATACCTCTTTTTACATTTTGTATTTTTTTTAGTCCCTTGGCTGTGAACAAGGTATTCTTAGGTATTATTTATTAGGGTCCTCAATTGGTCTCACTCTGGTACACACATTTTCCTATTACCATTAAGTCATGAACCTTTTGGGATTTCTGTCCCTTAAGCTCAATAACAAAAAATCCTCGGGTCAAATTTCGCTTTACCATCTTACCTCGTTTATAATAATAAAGGAATAGTAGGCAAATGATAAATGTTTGCAGATGCAATGAAGAAGAATACACAAGTACACAAACATGAACCATGGGTAACAATAAGGTACAAGCAATCATATAAACTCATATCACCATAAGATATTAGCTGAGAATACAGTGTAAATCTTTCAACATAGAATACAAATTAATACAGTGTGTGACCAATTTAAAAGAAATGACCATCCTTCCTGCCTTATCAGTCTCAGAGTGAGAATGAGCAGGCTGAGATGTCACTGCTGCTCAAAGAATCCTAATTTTTAAACTTGTGATAACTTTATTCACCACAAGAGTAGGATTGTGTTTTTACACCTTCAGTGTTCTGTGCTCGCTCCAATTGTGACTACCCTCTTGTAACATTGACAGCTAAGGGACTCTCGCAATGGAGGAATATTTCAGCGCTTCGTGGTCTAAGACGATAACACACTCCTTCACAAAATGGAATATGACTTCATCAGATCAGCATTTGTTTCTTAAGGACACAGATGTCCTGTCACTGAGTGAAACTTAAAGAAGAACTTTTGACATTTCTGCCTTCATGGCTGCCTGCTTCCTGGAAAACAACAACCACAAAAAGTCAACTTGTGGGTCTAATTAGAGCCACAACGTGTGAATAATGGCTCCCCTGTGCAACATCACCATGAGACAATCTGGCAGCACCGGCCCCATATTTGTATTAATTTTTTCCCCCATTATCTTTCATTAATAGATTGATAAATCTACTTCTTTTCATAATGATCCTCCAAAAAATGAAGAGACAGCCTTTCAGGTAAATCATTAACTTAAGTGAACAAAAGGTGATGCAGCATAGCCAATTAAAAGTAGGAAGCATCAAGATGTGGTTGGATGAAAAGTAAACAACAAAAAAACCTCTCCGTTTGAGCAAGACAAACTTTTTACCAGCAAAAGTGAATATTTATTCATTATTAAAAGTTTTGGAGTTTGAAGCCTGTAAAGACTGAAAAGAGCATAAACATCTGAAACAGGAGGCAGGACAGAGGACAAATTCATGAGAAAAATAAAGTTTTCTACATACAAACTGTGCATGTGTGTGTGTGCTTATTTGTTCAAAACACTTGCCAAGCTGGAGAGCACACTAACACTGTTGTTATTGTGTGTGTGTGTGTGTGTGTGTGTGTGTGTGTGTGTGTGAGTTTATTTGTGTAGTCTTTTGCTTCCCTGCTGACAGTGTGTGGGCGATGGATGGCAGTTATGTGTACAGACTGTTATCACACACACACACACACACACACACCACACACACACACACACACACACACACACACACACACACGCACGCATGCATGCAAGCACATACACACAAGATGATAGTGCTCTCTAATGGAGCAAGCTAATGCTGTGTCACATGTTGTATTCAATGATCATCTGGACATGTCCTCCACCGAGCATGCCGCTCTTGTTTTTCTGATGACAAAAGTCTTGTTTTAAAGTCAACAGACCGGAACCTTTGAGATGCAGCAAAAAGCTCCCTCAGCCATCTCTGACGGAGGCAGTTGCAGCAGCATTGACAGACTGAGGCTCTGGTGTAACATTGGGAACTGTCTTTCCACAAATGTACTTTAACATTCATGCAATTGCATCTATGTGTCCTAATCCAGTCAACACACATTCCAGTTGGATCACATGTTAGAGATCCCCAGTGATGATGGTGGCATCTGCTGTAACTTTCACACTGAATTATATTCTCAGAATCAAAAAGTCTGCATGTGCAAATAACATAAATAAATCTGGTCTGTAATACAAGCCAAAAGTAACATTTTTTCTCATAAATAAACATATAAATATGAATATGACTGAATAAACAAAAACTGGAGAATCATTTAGGATGTACCAGCAACATTTGACAATGATTTAGCAATAATCTTTTCTCTCTCCTGATTCCAAAGACAAGCACAGATTTCGGTTTGTCACCTGAAGCTTAATCATCACTATCACTTGTGCGTGTAAGCATGAGTGTGATAGAAACCTGTGGTATGCTTGAGTATTACCTTTTGGATTCCTGGCATTGAGTATTGGAATGACGACTGTGTGCACGTGCTTCACACACTTCAGTAACTGAGGGCTGTTTGCGATGAATTGTGAGGTCCTCTTATTCTATAGGTCTACTTAGACCTTGTATGTGTCCATTGTCTATATTCTAACGTGATGGAGGTTCATCTGGTCCATATAATTGCTGAGATATTTCTGATTGTTGTTCTAAAATCTGAGCTGATTTTTAAGGCTTACATACTAATAATGCATTTTGGTCAGAGTAGTTAGATGGTTAAAGACGTGCACGGTCTCTGCATGCAAGCGTCTCTGTGCATCTATACGACCTTGTTTTTGTGCTGCTGCCACGTGTGTGCGCACGCATGCTGCTGTGCCTATAGGAATGCGTCGAAGTGTCCTTTGATAAAGCGACTGGAAATAGAAGCCGACCTTAAAATGTGATGGATGAGTGTGGTGAATGTGGAATACCAAGTCAGGGACCAGCCCCTGCTCCTTTATAGCATAAGGTCACTGAGCAGTTCCAAGACTGAGACCAGGGTGGGGGGGGAACAGAACTCATCACAAGGTGGCGTAAACCCCTGATCCTTAGTCACAACATTGTCTTGGATTTCCCATGTATTTGCTTGGCCAGACATGTCACACTGGATTAGCTGAACTCACCCTCCAGTAATTGGTTTCTAAGGATAGGTTTTGGGCTGACATTAGAAAAAGGGTGGCTTCCATCTCTCCTTAATTGAGTTGGTGGTTGGAGTCAGAGTACAAGGCTGAGATGTTCCTCTGCACTGATCAGCAGTATTAAATGTATCTCCACTTTCAAAGTTTCTGCTAAACTCGGTGAGGTCACTGAGGAACCTGTTGAGCCTGCCGCACAGTCCCGCAAGAATTCATATGTATGATGATGAGGGGAAGATTAAAAGATGCTACGTGGAATAAAGCCGCTGATCTCGCCGGCAGTTTAATTTGGTGCCAATGTGTCACAGTGAATATTTCGGTGCCTTGGATTTCTGAATTAATAAACGGGTCTCACTAGAATTCAAGATGAAGAGCAGGATCACTGATGAAATACTAATTTGAGACTAAAAATTTTGGACTCTTCTAAATTCAATGCAGTCAAAGTCAGTTTTGAGCATTTGTTACAAAAAAAAAGAGAATAAAATGCCTACGATACCTAATAGTCATATATAATAACACATAATGAAAATATCATTATGACAAACCCACAATGACCATTGTTCTTTTGTGTTCTTATTGATTTAATATTGAAATTAAATAGAAAATGAAGCCTTCTTTTTCTTGGATGCTTAGAAACCACTCATGGCACCTCTTATGATTTTAAATGTGATTGTTAAAGACCCAGTGAGCCTCTTTTTATAATTTTTTATTGCATTATTTTTCGATTGATTTAAATTTCTGATTTACAAGTGGCTTCTGGGGTAAGACTTTAATTTTTCTCTTTATATTACTCAACATGCCTATGGTGAACCTAGAGCATGTTGACCAAAAAGATCAAAACACCAAAAACGAGATGCATATTTCTGTGGGCATGGGCAAGTTTTTTTCATTGTAAAAATGAGTATTAAATGTTGCTAAAGCAATTTTTTGTTATCTTTACAAACTACATTTTCCCAGAGGTCAAAACTACCCCCAGGCTGAACTACATGTCGTTCCAACATGGGTTATCAGACCAAATCAATCTTTATTTATATAGCGTTTTTTACAATTAAAATTGTTTCAAGGCGCTTTCCAGAATCCCAGGGCCTAACCCCAGACAAGCAACAGTGGCAAGAAAAAAACTCCCCTTTAACAGGAAGAAACCTTGAGCAGGACCAGGCTCATGTAGGGGGACCCTCCTGCTGATGGCCGGCTGGGTAAAGAGAGAGGAGAGGGAGAGGAGAGGAGAGGAGAGGAGAGGAGAGGAGGAGAGGAGAGGAGAGGAGAGGAGAGGAGAGGAGAGGAGAGGAGAGGAGAGGAGAGGAGAGGAGAGGAGAGGAGAGGAGAGGAGAGGACGGGCACAGAGCACAGAAACACATACAAAATACACTATTTATACAGCCGGCCAGCGGGGCCAGAGGTCATCATGCAGACCATTCACATGTTCTGGACTGAGAAAAGATGAGGTAGGAGAACGCCGACAGCTTATTACCTTTTAATTCCACCAACATCATCCTCAACTTCAGAGAAATGGCAGAGCCATTGGCAGCCACAAACACATCCCCAAGCGCTGACCACATTCATCATGACGCCTTCTCATTTCCTGCTAGTGATGGAAAGTGGTCAGATTGAATCCCCTTCCACAGTCGTTGGAAAGCATTCTGCGGCCTGAGAGGTGCAGCAGTGATGTCACTTAATAACCAGCCAGAAGAGAAGAGGAATAGATGAAAGGATGATGAGTCGAGCGGCCCTCATTGAATCTGAGGATGGCTGATAAGGTAAAGGGCTTTTCAGAAAATACAACTTCTCATTTTGTTCTGGGTCAGCTGAGGTGGGGGAAATGTAATTGCAGCAGGAACAGTGAGCCAAGGGAAGATGATGACTCGGGGCACGTTGAAATACCTGTGATAATAAAGAAAAATCAAATTTTGCAAGCCCACTAGTGTGATACTGGTGCCCTTTTCCAGGAATGGATGCATTCTGGCAATTTAAATTTTATTTACCTCTCTTTTTAAAAGCAAAAATCAAAATCAAAAGTAACATGTTTTTCTTTAAGGACATGACTAAAGGCCGTTGGTCCATGAACATATGAATTTGTACAACAATTTTGATTGTAACAGATGCTATATAAATAAATAAAGATGGATGGATGGATGGACGGATGGACTGACTGACTGACTGACTGACTGACTGACTGACCTGTTGGGGATGGCAGTACTTCTGTCTGCAGGGGAATGGCCTGGAGTTTGGAGGGATTCAGATTCAAGTCCTGGTTACAGACCAAAAACTGGAGAGTGGGCTGGTAGCAGGATATTTTCTAAACAAGGTTCCAAGTCCCCAAATGCTCAGAGTGCCTGTGCAGAGCAGGATACTCACCTTGAAAACTCTTCTTTTATGATTTGATGCACATTATATCTTCCTATATACTGTATATGCATGAATTTTGGATTTTGTGTCTAGTGATCAACATAACAACATTCTGTGTTATTCTGTGGGATTGGTAACATCTACTTATTTTTGTTGTTTTTCTTGACTGCATTTTTTCATTTGGGTTCACGGGGAAGGTTCTGGAGCCTATCCCAGCTGCATATGGGTGAAGGCAAGGTCCACCCCTGAATGAATCTCCAGCTCATCACAGAGCCCTATGTGGACATTTGGGGGTTTTGGTCCCTTCTCAATGGTTTCTTGTCTTTGCTCTGAGGATGTGCTCTGGCACCTCCCTCTGCTACCATAACACCCTCAATGCTTTGCCCGCAACGGGCTTGAACCAAGAACCGTCCACTTCTCAGCCCAGTCAGTCACCTACAGACAGAGCTACCACTGCCTACTCCTTCTTCTTCTAAATAAATAAATATATATATGTGTGTGTGTGTGTGTCTATATATATATATATATATATATACTATATATACTGTATATATATATATCTCGCACCACTCGTTTTCTGAGTGGTGAGATGACATTGTTATTAAAACCTCAGTGGATGGAGGATCAACCCATTTACCAGAGTTATTTTAGGCTCCGTGGCTGTGGTTTGATGGCGAGGCTTGAATTACAGTGATAGCCACGGCCATAACTTTGACAGCCCTAGTTTGTTTTGAAAGGGTAATATTGTTACCATTCTGATGTCTTCAATGATGATGATGATGATGATGATGATGATGATTTGTGTGTATGTGTGTGTGTGCCATCATAGGTTGGGAATATGAGTCAACATCTTATAAACACTGTAGCTCTTTTTAAATGCCAGGCCTTCCACCTTTAAGATGATTCTATTCGATCAGAGACACCATCCATGAAGAAAGACCTTTGCTGTATTTCACCGTCTACATTATAAACCACACTCCTTGTCCATGTCAAATAATGTTAGGAATAGAACCCATGCCAACAAAAGCATGCCCATTGATCAAAAATGTTTTGAAGCTCCTGGAATCACTTCCTGTTGATGTGGCCCCTTACAAAATAATTAAACATCCCAGATTTGGATGTTTCCAACACAACAGGTGAAAGTCTGTATTGCTTAAATGGTGTAAGGAATTGAGAACAAAACATTGAAAGACCAATTCACGTGCCTGCATGCACGCCTTAAACAACATGTTCCTGATGAGTGAAAGGATGGACTGTAAAGTCACCGAGCTGCTTGATTGGGAATTGGGGTGGGCCTGGAATGACTGACACACTCGAGCCACATGAGTCACATTGACCACAATGAGTCACATAAGTCACATTGAACATTGCACAAGAAGGAACCCAGAGGCCATTGCACCAGCATGCTGTATGGTATGACCACTGCCGCTGGTGTACTGGCAGGTCTCCTGGAATCCCCTCTATATTTTCGGCCCTGCGTTGGAAGACACAACAGACCATCTGGCAACAGCGCGTTTGGGTTTGTCATTTTGAAGAAGTTGTACTACCTGAGCAACTTCTGTGGGATGCAGGCACAGCCTCATGCTACCATTAATGGTGCTGGGAAAATGTAAAATCAGTAAAGAATCAGCCAGAAACAACAGGACAGGGAGATGGCCTGCAGCCACCACCAGCAGGATCTTTCCCTAATAGGGTTTCTTGTTGATTTCCTGTCCTACCACCTGTTCTCTGTTCCATTTTCCTTCTAACCAGACAGATTGTTTTCATGGAGGTTTGACTGACTTGGAGTTACACTGTAATTTTAAAGCTGTGTAGTTCCATCCTCTTAACGTATGGACACTAAACAATCACCGCATTTTATTTATGTTTAGCAAAAAGGTGTTCAAGTCGTTTCTATAGTAACATGAGACCCCCTATGTTTTCACTGTGTAAATGCATTTCTGCCTCTTTTGATAAAAAAGGGGAAAAAAACCAATAAAACTGCTTAAATCACATAAATATCCTGCAGCAGCCCTAGTTTGTCTACGAGGGCCAAACCTCTCTGCACACTCTTTGGTGAGCAAAATAAAATCACGATATCAATAAATACAAAAACACATTTGGTTATGAAAATAAGTATTTTTCCTCTCTTTTCGTATATTAGTTTTGTGGGCTTCTGAGTTCCCCAGGAACTCCTGCTGAAAGAGGGCTTTTTACGAGGGCAGAGATATTAATGCTGAAGATACCCAGTAGAAAATAAATCAAGGTGAGTTAAAGGAAACAGCTGAACTTTATATATGAATAGAACACATTGGAATTACCCAACATGGACGTCCAATTAAAACCAGTTTATTTGTGCAGCTTCATCATGTCTGTTTTGTTCCCTTTGGTTCTTGAGCCAGGCACAGTGTGTGGCAGAAGGCATCAGGGGAACACACGAGCCAGCTTTTATACAAAGCAGCTTCAGAATCAACCAGCCTGGGGCTATTAGCAATGGTGAATGCTAAACACTGTCGATTTGGGGTATTTACTGGTGTTGAAACACTCCGTATTCAGATCTCCCTGCATGATGATCTGAAGTCATGGTCAGGGTCTACACACCTTTATGACAGCAGAAAGTTATGTGGCATTTTCATGGCGACAGCAGGATTCTGAGTGCACTGATACCAATTTACTAATTTAGCTTTATTTATGGCCCCCAAATATGGGGAAAAGTATTGTATTTCAGATATAATCTGACATAACCTTGGATTTAAGGTTATAAGGACATTAATGAAAAGTTAAGTGCTAAAAATAAGACAGTTTTTCTGTTGGCGTTTGGACACATCTCATCATAAGTTTATCTCATATTCTCTCATACCCAGGTAGTCATTCTGGACTGACTCAAGACCACCCCTGATGCTGTCAGAATGAAATATGGCTGCCTTTTACTTCAGTTATTAAAGCCTCTTTTGGTAATGTTTACACTCTTGCGGCTGCATCTCATAACGAGGCTCTATCCTCTGTGTCTTTAATAACGTCTGTCTGTTAAAAATGAAGGAGGTCCTGGTTTGCTCAGCTGACAGTTGCTGCCCTATAAATCTCTCAAACAAACGCCTACAGGTGTGTTTGGCAAACATGGGGGTGCAAAATAAATTTATGAGATGGCTCTGCACACGAATGTAGGTCGGCGTCATTTCTCAGGATAGAATCTTTGCACTTTTAGAAGAAATAAGAAGATATGTAAAAAGTAAAAGTTGCACCTTTTAAAGATTTGACCCCACGCTGTAGTGCCCTTTCACAGGAAGATAATTTTCCCTTTGACATTCTGAAAAGCATCTACAAGGTGGTGTGGCCATGGTGGAACGAAGATTGTGTTCTGTGTCTGTTATGAATCGTTTTTCTAAAATAATTAAAATTTATATTTGATCCTTTTAATAAAGTAGATACAAGGTTTCAGGATTTAAAATCCAATCTTTTTGGTTATTCTAGCCATTAAAGAGCATTCTAACAGTAAGTCTCAATCATCTTCCCTTCACCAGGCTACATTATCTGAGACTCGGTGCTGCTGAGGAAACACACCAAGCGAAGATCTGACAGGCATTTCCCAGAACTAGTGTGTATGTGACTGTGTATGTGTGTGTTTGGTGCATGGGCAGCTGAAGTTGGAATGAGTGAGCGTGTGCACACATCAGCGTAGCCCACTGTGTTAAACTAAGTGGGATCGGTTTCAGTGTTGACGGTAAAGCCGGGTTTCATGTAGCGGCCTCAAACTGCTGCCAGTCGGTCCATGAAACAGGCGGAAAACAGTGGACGTGGTGTGATGATAAACATGAATAACATGTGGAGAAGGGGTGGGAGCATGGACGGTACAAGGCCAGAGCCCACTGTTTGAGGTTGAGCAAAGCCTAGGAGTGATGGAGACACTTTGGGTTTTAATCAAGCTCTGCGCAACATCGCATCAGTGGGAGATTTATCGCTGCGTTGCTTCGTGTTACCCGTAGGAAAGATATGGACTCTGATGACCAAGCGGCCAATACAGAGCAGGCATGTAACAAACTCTTAATCCTGATTTATTACTAATTAGAAAAAAATTGCAATTAGTCAGACCATTGAGCACCATAAGCAAGACATAAAACAAATGAGGAGGGTGTGCAGGATCCACAGCATAACTTAATGTGTGCATTGTTATTAAATCCAGGTTCTCAGCCAAATGAAAGCAGTTAGAGAGCTTTCAACACCGACTGTAGCGTAAATGGAGACTTTATCTCCCTATCTCTCCTCATTAGCCAAATCTCGGGGCTACCACTCCAGAAATTATTGTTTTGTTTTTGAAGATTGCAATTTGCTAAACGCTTGGTGACAACCATTAAAGTGCCATTTCCTCTGCCGAAGCATTCTTTTTTCCTTTTTTTCCTTTTTTGTTTTTTAAGGGTTTAGCTGTTTTAATGTTAATGCGAGAACGTGAAAGCCTCAGCATTAGAACGGTGGTGGGTGGAGAAATAATCCCCACGTTGCTTGTTGACAGTTTTCTTCTTGACCTCAGCACTTAAAGCTGATATTGAAAACATTTATTTTGCTTCAGAGTAGATTCGAGCATTTGGCATGACACTATTACATGTAACAAGTGATCTTTCTGCTTCTACTCCTCCATTTATACCACACACAGAACCCAACCAAATCTGCTTTATAACAGTTAGGATGAAAACCAGGGACACATATAAGTCTGACTTCCCACAGCTTGGATTTTACAGTAAGTTGCTTTATTACTGCCAATTTTGTGGTTCTGCATGTTGCCACTAGAGCTCACTCTCAAGCAGAACATTACATCTGAGGAGAGGAAGCGTAATAAACCTCAACCCCTTCAGCCTAAAGGAATGTTCGGAAATTACAAATATATCTGCTTAATCTGGGTCTATTGAAAGCACTCCTGAAGGTTCAGGTACCTATTAGTCTTAGGGATTACCTTTTATGTAAAAAGAGCCAGTTCTCACCTTAAGAACATTTCAAACCTCCATTAAGTTGTATTGTGCCACCTTCCCAAGATTCAATTGAGTCACACCCAAGCAGAGGCAGCCTCCTAAATCCTGTCATTTTCATTCAACCCCTAGAAACATTATGATATGCAAGTACTTCAGTAGTACACTATGTGTACTGGTCTATTTGAGTTTGGAGAAAGAATTTCCAAGGGAACAATGCTGTCATCTGCAACAATCCCTTATTACAAGGTGTTGGCAGACTCAAGCAACCAACGGCAGGTAAGTTGTCAGGACAGTGGCTACAGAAAAAGAGCGGAAAGTGGTTTGCAGTGAGTTAGAAAACACCCAAGGGAGAGTGTGGGTAGTGCAGGAGAGAAAGAGGGTGAGATATAGTGTTAGAGAAGAGCAATAATGAAGAATGAGAGCAAGTAGGAGGGAGCTGTCAAAAGAGAAAGAAAGTGATCAAGTAGGTGTTTTGCTATGAGGGAGGTGAAGGAACGGAGGGACGAAGCTGTGAGAAGTAGACACAGAGCGACTGTTTTAATAACTTCAGCTCACCGCGGGTCACTTGTGACGAGATACCTCCAAACACGCCGGTGCTTTAATGAAATCACGTAGACCAGTGTTACCGGTCAAAAAAAAGGAAAAAAGGGAAATCGATGGAGTTTATTAGTTTTCATCAGACCGAGTTAATGACACCCGCTGACATTACACCATCCCCTGAGAGCATTCGTGGGTTCCAACCTTTCCGTCTCTACACCTGAGTGTTTTTCATGTCATCATTCGCACTGGCGACCGCGGCTGTCACGATTCCCCACCGGGCCATGCTTCGTGTTACACACGCGACTTTAATAGCGTGGATCTTTCCCCCTGTGGGCTGCTTGCGTATGTAGCGACATGGCAACCAAAGGTGGTTTGAGAGTTTAGGGGCCGTCTGTCACTATCCTCCATACTGACTCTCATGTGATCTGGTGGATTTATGTTGAGTCCGATGTATATTATATTATTCTCTGCGGAAATGTGTGTTTATGTTGCTCTTACACTGTGCTTTGGAAGGGTTGATTTCACTGGTGTGGGCAGACAAGTTCCTTTTTCTTCCCCTCCTGTCTTGGCCTTGAGGGAAGCAGAACATGCACAGTTTTAGGTTAAAGCTTCAAATGACATGTAAAAAAAAAAAAAAGCAATACCTACCGGAGGGATTTAATGAATGAAAAAAATAGATATGCAGCTGATAAATTGCTCATGTGTCATTTTGATTTCATGCTTCAATTTTGTGGACATCTGCTCAGCAGTATAATAAAATTGATCATTTCAATTCCGAAACAAAATTTACTGCTGTCACGAAAAGCTGGGTTTACCTTTGGGTTGGTATGGTTTATATATGGTTTACGGTTGAAGCTAAGGCCCGGCGGTGCAACAGTTAGAACAGATGCTTCTGGGTTCTAGGTTCAATTCCGGCTCAGGTTCTTTCATTGTGGATGAATGAATCAAGTGGGAGAAGACTTTGATCTCTTCATTTTTTTCAGGGTAACCCTGAAACTGCAGAGCCAAGAGGAAGAACGAGTTCTGTTGTTTATAAAAAATGATGAGGGAAACACAGATGGAGCCACAAAAGATGTGTCTGATCATCTGAAAGTGAGGGAAAATCTAATTATTGTGTTTATCCAAGAAAAACTGGCCTTTTCTATAGTGTCTGTAACCAGTTTTGCTGGGCTGAAATTGAAGTCTTTGAAGTTTTGAAAGTTGATCTAATGCGCCCATATAACGGGATTGAAAATTGATCACTCGGTCTGGAACAGGACAATACAAGATGTCTATGAAAAGCCTTGACCCAGAAGTGGAACAGCATGTAACAAGGTAAACAGAGTAAACAGATGAAGATGGCTGAATATGGTGGAAAATTAGTTCATTAGTTGAAGAGATATAAAGACACACTTCATTCTGTCTCAATCGGTAACTTGCTAGCCCACTATTACCTGTTGGTGCAGTCTATGATGTTGAAAGTCAAATGGTCTAATGCGAACAAACTCAAAGAACAGAAATGGCCACCTATTATAATGGAGGCGACACAATTTCAACAATAGTTCCGATACACTCCTGTGCATGTACACTGGGAAAGCAATACCAGTCCAATTTAAACAGTTTAGTGGAATTACAAGTGTAGCAAACCCAAAGCAACATCAGTGCAAATGAACAACCCTGATGGTTTCCTCTCCTACTCTATTTATGTGTACCACATATAAGCCTCCCTGCCTCTGAGGCCCATCCATCCATCCATTCTCTACCGCTTATCTGGGGTCGGGTCGCGGGGGCAGCAGCCTAAGGAGAGAAGCCCAGACTTCCCTCTCCCCAGCTACTTCTTCTAGCTCATCCGGAGGGATCCCCAGGCGTTCCCAGACTAGTCGAGAGACATAGTCTCTCCAACGTGTCCTGGGTCTTCCCGGGGGTCTCCTACCGGAGGGACATGCCCTGAACACCTCACCTGGGAGGCGTCCAGGGGGCATCCTAACTAGATGTCCAAGCCACCTCATCTGGCTCCTCTCAACGCGGAGGAGCAGCGACTCCACTCCGAGCTCCTCCCGGATGGCAGAGCTTCTCACCCTATCTCTAAGGGAGAGCCCAGCCACCCTACGGAGGAAGCTCATTTCAGCCGCTTGTACCCGTGATCTTGTTCTTTCGGTCATTACCCAAAGCTCATGACCATAGGTGAGGGTAGGAATGAAGATCGACCGGTAAATCGAGAGCTTTGCCTTTCGTCTCAGCTCTCTCTTCACCACTACGGACCGGTGCAGAGTCCATATTACTGCGGACGCCGCACCGATCCGCCTGTCGATCTCCCACTCCATTCTTCCCTCACTTGTGAACAAGACCCCGAGGTACTTGAACTCCTCCACTTGGGGCAAGATCTCCTCCTTGACCCGGAGAAGGCACTCCACCTTTTTCCGGTTGAGAACCATGGTCTCGGATTTGGAGGTGCTGATTTTCATCCCAGCCGCTTCACATGCGGCGGCGAACCGATCCAGTGATAGTTGGAGGTCACGGGCCGATGACGCCAACAGGACCACATCATCCGCAAAAAGCAGAGACCCGATCCTGAGGTCACCAAACTGGATCCCTCAACACCATGACTGCACCTAGAAATTCTGTCCATAAAAATTATGAACAGAATCGGTGACAAAGGGCAGCCCTGGTGGAGACCAACCCTCACCGGAAACGAGTTCGACTGACTGCCAGCAATTCGGACCAAAGGAGGACGAGGGAGCAACCAGAAGGAGCACTCTCCAGCACTCCCTCTAAGGACTCCAAAAAGGGTGGATACGCTGAACTGCTGTTTGGGTCATAGGCACAAACAACAGTCAGGATCTGTCCCCCCACACGAAGGCGAAGGGAGGCTACCCTCTCATCCACCGGGGTAAACTCCAATATACAGGCACTGAGCTGGGGAGCAACGGGAATTGCCACCCCTACCCGTCGCCTCTCACCATCGGCAACTCCAGAGTGGTAGAGAGTCCAACCCCTCTCGAGAAGACTGGTTCCAGAGCCCTTGCTGTGCGTCGAGGTGAGGCCAACTATATCTAGTCGGAACTTCTCAACCTTGCGCACAAACTCAGGCTCCTTTCCCACCAGAGAGGTGACATTCCATGTCCTTAGAGCCAGTTTATGCAGCCGGGGATCAGACCGCCAAGGTCCCTGCCTCCGGCTGCTACCCAAAACACAATGCACCCGACCCCCTTGGCCCCTCCTACAGGTGGTGAGCCCACGGGAAGGGGATCCCATGTTGCCTCTTCGGGCTGTGCCCGGCCGGACTCCATGGGCAGAGGTCCGGCCACCAGGCGCTCGCCAACGTGCCCCACCCTCAGGCCTGGCTCCAGGAGGGGGCCCCGGTGACCCACATCCGGGCAAGGGAAACGTAGGACCAAAGCTATTCTTCATCATTAGGAGGTCTGGGTTACGCTTCGTCTGATCCCTCACCTAGGACCTGTTTGCAATGGGTGGCCCTACCAGGGGCATAAAGCCCCAGACAACGGAGCTCCTGGGATCATTGGGACACGCAAACCCCTCCACCACGATAAGGTGTTAGCCCAGGGAGCCTCTGAGGCCAAACTGCCAAATTAGTTGTTACAGTGTATATTGTGTGTTGAATGGAGGTCTAAAAAATGAGTGGTTCAAAATAGGAGACATAAGAAGAGCTCAATCAACAGAATTTTAATCACAAGATCCAGAGAGATGTAAGGTAACAGAAATATTAGTAAATCAATTGGTTTTACCAAGAGCGAACAAATCACTAAGGCAATTAAATTATTTCACATAAGCTCAACAGCATCATCGCATTCTCTGAAAATAAAATTTAACTGGAGAGTTCCTAAATAAATGCATTTGCATGATATTGGCTTAGTGGAACTTTCCAAAAACATTCACCTGGATGTTGCTGTTTGACTTCCATTTTTTACTACAGAGCTAAGAGAATATTAAGGTTGAAATATGTATTTAAAAAAACGGTTCACATAGACTTGGGTGTCACCATAGATTTTATTTAGTGCCATTTACTGTACTTAGTTTATGGTATAAGAAGTTAAGTCAATTGTGGTTGGTGGACTCTGAAACTTAAAACAAAAGGTTCAGTATTAGTCATGTCTTTTGAGTCGTGGTTTGGTTTTTTGCATCTATCCTAGCGTTACCACCTACTGAATTTCTTTACATGCATCTGTGAGTCCTTGAGTGAGATTCAGACAAATGGCTGATTCAGTGGACGTGACTGGTCAAGTGCGAAAAACCCCGCTGGTTTCAACAAACTCATCAGTGTCTGGACGAAGGAATTGTGCTGGATACATTCCCGCTGATAGGTGCAGCGCTTGTTAACCTTCTTAAAGTCATGCTAATGTTGAAAAATGTGTTGCAATGCTATTATTATACAGTATATTTTGCTAATGCTAACATATAGAATGTATTATTTATTGTACCTGCTGTATTTTGTACAGTAGGTAAATTTTCATATTACAGGTTGTTTGTTCCACCATGATAAACCAAACGTCTTCTTGGTCTCATACATAAAGAAATATCTCCCGTTCTTAAGGTTCAAATGACACCATCTGTATCAGTAATATCAATAAAAACATGGGCCAGGAGGAAAAATCTATACACGGTTGTGGAAACCTGTTTTTTCCTTCCTTCCTTCCTTCATCCGCCTGTCAAAGGTGACCTGCCCCTGGACATCCAGCACATTCTGTCTTATATAAATTCAAAATTTTGCATAGCATCATCTATCCAATGTTCTGAGGATTAGCGTGGCTATGTGCTAATGGCTGCACATGATTTGTCTCCACAGCTTGTAAACGTCGTGATTCAGTCCCTTGTCCTTGCACAAGTGATGTCATCAACCTGGAAGTCACATCACACTATTTCAATTAACAGAATCAAAGGAAACAGGGCTAGGTAAAGACTGCCATTCAGCCTTCCAAATGGATATGGAGGCATCCTTGGTCGGGCCTTTTGTTTAAAATTGTAATAGCCACTTTTGAAAAAACTTACAATGCGTGGCGCAAAGAATGGGATGTCCTTGGTGTTGCCTAACAACTGGAGCCGTCTCAAACTGATTGAAACGCTGTGTTTTTGAATTGTGCCGATTGGTGCTTCTGTGGTTCGGTCAGCTCAAAGCATTTAAGGATGTGTGTGACCATCTCAGGTTACATTTTACTTCACGTATATATTGAAAGCTTTATTATTAGTGCAAACATTTTCAATGGTGCAGCGTAGCATAGTGATTAGCAGCTACAGCAGGCCTTTCTGTGTTGCGCCGGTGAGCTCTGGTTCCCCCCTACTATCACAAAGACCATAAAGGTTAAGGTGGCCCACAGGTCATCATTGTAAATAACAACATATGTTTTGAATTGACTCACCTGTATGAATTGGGGTTTATTGTTATTATGAGAGTGGAACAAAGAACTATGGTTACGCAAGAAGATGCGATCGCTGTTTGTCAGGGTTACATTTGTAGGAAAATGTCATGTTCAAGCGGCAGAAAGTTGCCATTGTTTTAGCTTTCAGGAAGTCAGCGTGAGCTTTTCAGGTTACAGGTGAAGTTGGATTTAAAGAGGTGAAAAATTCTCAAACATTGCAGAAAAAAGGAAATATGTAAAACAGGGATTGATGTAAACAGAGCCACTTTAAAGAACAGCATCTTTTCTTTGTCTTAGGAACTTCTTAGGAACTAATGTACATAATTTTGTTTATTCCCTCTGAGTCTATTTCTGGACTAAGTGGGGTAACATTAGTGCTGCGGCTGCTATTACTGTTGCACACAGACTGGCTAGTTCTGCTGTCGACTGTAGTGTAGATCTTGACTGGCCTGAGCAATTTTTGACCAGTGGAAGTGGATATAAACTGATGATGTGTTTTTTTTTTTTTTTAGCATGGATCTTAGTTGAGGAGTTAGCTTACAATTCACACTTAGAGTTTAAATTTCATGCTTTTTACTTTTAGAATTCTCAGATTCGTGGGTAGGTGCCAAAAGTGGGCACACAAGCATCTATAGTTGTCACCCGGAGATGAACCAAAGCATCCCAAAGTAGCGGTAACTTTAATACAAGGTAATATTAGCACATTATATTAGCGGACCGGCTGCACGAAAGGGTTCAAACCCTGTAGAGTGCTGCTTTTATCAGCAATCTGACCTCCTCTATTTAAACAGCTTTCTATTTTCGGCTATAGCTCCACTCAGTCTTGGCGTCACACTGAGAAGGAAGCTTTGAGATTCCTTCC
Source organism: Takifugu flavidus (assembly GCF_003711565.1). Lineage (NCBI taxonomy): Eukaryota > Metazoa > Chordata > Actinopteri > Tetraodontiformes > Tetraodontidae > Takifugu > Takifugu flavidus. The sequence goes on along the minus strand of NC_079534.1, from coordinate 10,297,703 downwards.
TGTCTGACGTGATGCTGGCGCACTGCTGTCTCCATAAGCATATAGAACATTGTCAGAGATGGAATCTGCCCTTGTACCCACAGTTTCCCTGCAGGATTTGACTCAGGAATGAAAATATAACACATTGACATTGCATATGAAATGTGGAATTCTATAAAAAAAAAAAAAAACTCCATGTCGCAGATGCACAAAATCTTGTATTAAACCATGTGTGCAGCCAGCGGTGGTCCTACCCTGCCTGGTAAGCAGGGTTAATTTCAGTACCTATGTGTTTTTCCTTATTTTCCTGTTTTTCTTTTCCAAGACCGCACTTCAGCTGCACATAGTTATATCCCTCTGTTTGGAAAAAGAATTCTGTCTCCAGACAGAACTGTGTTCTGCACTTGGAACACAGTGTATTGTAGCGCAATCAGGGATGCAAGTGGCATTTGAGACATTAATTAGCTCGGTGGGATTTACATGGCTGTGACAGGCCCTATTCGTGCATCCCTGCGGAGAAACAGAGCAGCCAGCTTTAGGAAATCCTTCAATATCTCAGTAAGTGACTTTTGTCTTGTGCAACCATTAACTTTATGGGCACACTGCTGAACTAATGTTCATATTGTGTTATTTAATCATAACCTACCCAAATAAACTGTTCAAAACATTTATATGTATTTGACTGCAGTGACTCATATGTCTTTGCAGGATGCTGAATGCGTTGGAGGATAATAGTTTAGGTCTGCTGTAAGTATAGAAAACCCTCCATGAGGATATTTGTGTAGATGTGCAGAAGATGAAGGCTTAGAGTAAAAATAGCCTGTCTTGTTCACATTATCCACCGGCTACAGATCTATAAATCCAGAGCTGCTTTTGTATGTATAGGCAATTATGATGAAAAGCCACCTGGGAGTCTTCCTCAAGCAATTTCCACAAAAATCTGTACCACAAAAGTTGATATATATTTTCTCCCTGCTAATATACACATATTCATGCATGTGTGTGCAAACATGCCATTCAACTGTCGTTGCCGGTTCAGGGAAATCAGAGTATTTATAATGCCAGCATTCCAGCAGATCCGACCATTATATAGCATCTTCTGGAATTCGTGTGAAGGTGAAACTTGATAAAACTGGCTGGTTGGTGTGGCATCAGTGCTACTGGATGTCATGATTCAATGTGCTTTCCTCTCCTGACTTAACGCTCAGCGAGCAGCTGATTTCACATCGCTTGCTCATAACCTCCCAAATCTCATTGGAATCAGTGTGGTGTCACACAGATTTGTTTCCATGGCACTGGATTGTCTCAGGGCATGTTTCCATGGTTTTTATCACCTTTGTGTTGAGTGTGCTCTCGCAAATCTTCGATAATGAGATGCGTTTTGGTTGACAGGCAGGCAAATACACCTTCAGGTAGGCTATATTTGTTATGTTAACATATCCGACATCTTTCAGTTTAAAAAATAATACACTAAACTGACTCATGCCTTTAAAGTAAGGATATAAAAAAAAAGTTTTGAACTTGAATTTTTGATAACTTTTGGGCACTTTAACTGACATGTTTGAAGGTTCACCCCGCAGATTTTCCATTTAGCTTATAAATCTTGCAGGAATTGCTGCACATAGGAAAGTAGATGTTTAAATTTCATGGCACTACTAAATCTGGTGGAAAGTTCTTTGATGATGTGACGGGATAAAACCATGCTACGATGCCTGTTTTCAAGATTGATGCGTCGTTCAGCAAATAATTTAGTTTTCAAATGTCGGCAATTTCACTGTAAAGTTTCCAGAAAGTTTTGAATTAGTCCCTTTTAGCATGGATGTAGCGTCACCCGATGAGCATACGCACAACAGCAGCACACCTTTCCTTTTTTACCAAATCCTCCATCATGATCTGCACATACTGTATGCTGAAAATTTGCTCTTTCTGCCACCGTTGCCTGTGGTTGTTGTCAAAGGTGGACAACGTTAAACACCTTTGTGGTCAGATACTTCACAGACTCTCACTGCAGTCTGAGTTGTGGAAGAAAGACAAAAATCAATGGGGTCCAAAGTCATTCATATGCTCATCCTCCCTCATCCTCAACATTGAGGGAAACGATGGCGGTGTACACAGAGTTCTCCATTTTCCGTGTTTTGGTTTATGTGTTGTTAGAGCGTATGTGTAGAAACAATACAGTGTGCTGGGCAAAAGTCTATGTACAGTCTCCGGGATCTTCTGAACTTGGGATTCTACTGTAGAACAACGCTTTGATCACGTTCAGACTCTGGGGTTCCATGGGATGTTCTCCTTGTTGGTGAGCTCAATGGGAAGTGCAAAGTAAGGAAGAGATGTAAGGCTGCAGGGTGGGCCTGTTAGCATGGCTAAGAAACAACCTTTCCTTTCTAATGCCACAATAGTCAACAAGATCAACCAAATGACACTACACATTGCAGCCAAAAGTGTTTCTGTCACTTAATTACTAAGACCAGGCTAAAATTCTCCATGTCAGACATGGTGATTGAGTTATCAGGTTGCACTGCCCATGACAGAAACTAAGACTGTGGTAAGAGCAGAGGCCCCCTCTCCTGCTCTTACTGGAGTCTTAGTTGCGTATCTGTACCAATGGCAAATGGTGCAGAAAAGCATTATAGTGGTGCATTATAGCAGGGTATTTTAACCACGTTGAACTGAACTTAGAATTCCCCCGATTTCAACCAGCATGATAAATGTGCAACAAGGGGTGTAAACACATTGGACAAAAGGTTATAGAGCAAGACAATATGCCAGAGGGTGTACTACATCAGCCGCAGGGCTGTTTGAGTTCGAACACCAGGCTCTGGAGGAGTATACTGTACTCCTACATCAAATTCTGTGACGACATCGTCACCGTTAACATCTCCAGGGTTACTCCCAACCGGAAACCCTGGCTGACTATGGAAGTCAAGGTACTGCTGAGGCAATGTAGCCAGAGACGGCCTGAAAAGAGGCATCAGAGAGGCCAAGACAGCATATAAGAGAAAGATTGAGCACCACAGGGAGTTCAGTACCTCACCCATTACAAGACAAGACCACCATGGCTGAGGGCAAGTGCTGCACTAGCAGAGGACCCGAACAACTCGAGGTGGCCACATCTCATCCACCAATCTGCTCCAGATTCATGGTGCACACTGAGGGCGATGAATCCCAGGAAGGCCGGTGGACCTGATGGTGTGACAGGGAGGGTCCTCGGAGACCTACACAGATCAGCTGATCTTCAACAAACCACTGTCCAAATCCTTCATCCCACAATGCCGCAATTATCAAGCTGCCTAGAAAGACCACCATTAGCAGTTAAAACAACTATGGCCCAGTTGCTCTAACACTCGTGGCCATGAAGTGTTTTGAAAAACAGTCCGACGCCAAATAGGACAGTCCGACGCCACATTGGACTGCCTCCATCCACATTGGACCCACTTCATTTTACATACAGAGCTATTACATCAACAGAGGATGCCATTGTCATGGTGCTTCACACTACCTTCTCTAGCTCTGTCAGTACTGATAGTAAAGCTTCTGGATATTAGACTCTCAGTCACCATCTGCTGCTAGATGAGAAACTTTCTCTCTGATTGCATTGAGTGGGTCAGAGCGGGTATCCATCTCTTCACGACCATTAGCCTCAACATCAGCTCTCCTCTGCTCTACACTCTGTACACCCATGACTATGTCGGGACCCTGCCAGATAACAAATATATTAAATTCGCAGTTGACGCCACCATAGTGGGGCTCATCTCTGGAGGCGATGACACAGCTTACAGTCAAGGTCCAGTGGCTGGTGGGGTGGGGTGCAGACAACAACTTGGCCCTCAAAACCCCCAAACAAAGCAGCTGACCAATCTGCAGCTCATCTAAATAGATGGGGAGTGTGTGGAGAGGGTGCCCAGAGTCTAGTTTCTGAGTGTGCACATGAACACATACTCGTAGTGGAGCTCTAACGCTGATAGCAGTTCCAGATTCTGAAGATCCTCAGGAGGATCCTTAGGAGGATGATCTTGAAGAGAGAAACACTGGCCGTCTTCTATGGCTTCTCCATTTACTGTTTGCTGAAATATTGCATCTCTTGGTGGGCCATGAGCTGTATAATGTCACACAAAATAGCACACGGGATTATTAACAGAGCACAGAAAAAAACATTGGCCACTCTATCCCCTCCCTAGAGGACCTCTACGGCAACCACTGTATCAGGAGGGCATACAGCATTCTGAGACACAACACACACCCAAGACACTGAGTGTTTGAGCTGCTGCCCTCTGGCAAACAATTCAAGGTGCTTAGAGCACAGAATAACAGTCTGAGGGACAGTTTTTACAGGGACACAGCCTTGATAATTGCAGACTGCTGACACAATCATGCAAGTGCAACTAAGTGTGTGGAGTAATCTTTTTACATAATAAACATGTGCAATAATCATTCTTAGGAAGGATATATGTGTAACTAAACACCTCAGGTGTAGGGTTATAATACTTCATAAATCTTTTTACATTTAGCTTTTCTCTTTGTATATTCTGTCTTTCTTTTGATCAGGGTAAGGCTTGTTTTAGTTATTAATCATTTATTTGATATTTGTTGCAGCAACAAGGAGGACCATGCCCCAAGTTTGTTGTGCTAAGGTACACCGTACAGGCATGTAATGACAATAAAGATTCTATTCTATTGCATTTTATTCTGTTTCAAGTCCAGGTCAGCCTGTAAAAAAAATGTATTTCAAGAAGTTCCGCTTTTATGGACTGACACAGATAATAACGGTGCTATCCCAGCACTTTCCCAACATGAATTTTCATGCTGCTTTTACAGAGCTGTTTAAGAAAACAGGTCCTCTACACATCGTTTTACATTATTTTAATGATGGTGCTTCATTGTGAACTTTATTTTTATAGCATCTGTTTCAATTAAGATAATCTTTAAGCATTACAAAAACCCGAAACTTGACCCCCACACCCTTTAGACTGGGAAGAAAATCTCTTTAATTGGATGAAACCTTGAGCAGGACCAGGACACATAAATAGACACATATATCATATGTAAATCATACTGATTTAGTACATGATACTGACATTTGCTTGTTTGTTGATGTACTACATCTTTAATATTTAACATTTATGTTGCTGTTAATGTAAAAAAGAAATATAAAAGTTTATCTGCTATTTTCCCCCTGGAAATACCAAATAAACTTTTATATTTCTTTTTTGCATTAACAGCAACATAAATGTTAAATATTAAAAACACAGTAGTACATCAACAAACAAGCAAATGTCAGTATCATGTTTTAAAGCAGTAAAGATCTGAAGTCCCTGATCTGTGCTTGCACCGATCTGATTATTTTTTTGATGCAACGACACCAATTAAAGTATGGTGGCTCAGTGTCCAAAAGCAGAATGAGCTCCCTAAATAGTCTACTGGACCGTGCTCCTATATACTAAATAAGAGCGATTTCAGACACTGCACACGTCCTAGTGCTCCGTGTAATGACATAGGATGGACAGATGTAGAATCACAGGCGGTAGAGATGCCATCCTTCACATTCCAATTATTGGTAATTTATCATTATGATCTGTTCACACCCCCCAAAACTAGAAGCTACTGGAAACAATGCAAGGTTTGAAGTTGTCACTTTCTCTTCATATCCTTAAGAAACATTCGCCATGGCAACTGAGCGATAAATGTAATGGTTATGGTATCATTCACGCGTGTGGTGGCGGATCTGTCAGGAGAAGCTGGAGAGATGATGAGCACCGGTCTGTGGAATAGTCTCAAAGAATGTTGATGAACCTGCTGGGATTCGGAGGCATTAAAGATAACTCAAGTCCAATTATTGGATCGGAAATCTGTTCATGAGAAGAGTAGATTTATTCAAGAATATGCCAACATGAAATCAGCACTGTCCTCAATGATTACGCAGGTGTTGAAGCAACCTGAGTTCAAAATATTTGACATTGGCGAATCGTCCTTATCGCTACATTGTTCCTTCACATCAGTCTTCTGCGTGCGTCTGCACTCGCCTTTGTTGTGGTTCGATGCTCGTGGGGGGTTGTTCTGTTTGCCTGTGAAACTGGGGGAACTTGCAAGAACACAAACTAAATAACAAAAAAGCTATGAATAAACCATGAAGTAACCAACCTGGGACTAAAGGCGGAGGGTGGAAACATGGAGCGAGCAAAAAAAAGCTTCCTAGTAATTGGGTTGTGCGAGGTTACGTTCAGGGGTGAGGATAAAAGTGAAGGCTTTAACTCCATTCATCTAATAAACCCAACACAAAAAGACACAAAACCGCATTCACCTTTTATGTCATTGCTAAATCTGACCAGCTGCTGCAGCCTCTTTAGGAATTTCCTGGATTTAAAACCCAATGTCAAGTTCCAGTCTGAATTCCAACTCAGAATGGGAGACATTTTGCTTTATCCAAGAATATGTAAATGTTTAATTTCTAAGGAGGGGTGATGGATATCGGCTGGCTGAAAGATAAACCGCTTTGCTGTTCATTTTAAAAAGATAATTTGTTATGCTGCCAAAACCACCTAAGCAGTTACAGCCAATTAAACAAGAGTTTTTTTAAATAACAAATTATTGTTTAAAACATAATACCATTTACTTTTAAAATGAGAAGCAATGACGTTTAGCTTTCAGGTGATTGTGAAGTGGGTGCCCCTCCATAAATGTTGCTCCCCCATGTTAGTAGCCACTGTGACAGCTTGTTAGCCTCAAGACCTGTTTTCTGTTTAGGTTTGGTTGCTAGGAGCCAGGAACTGACTTGCTATGATGGTTGACACCTGAAGGGACTGCTCACCTATAAATATGGGTGCCTATGCAGCCATTTTCACTTTCTCTGGTCCTGGATGCCTGGTTTGGTTGAGTCTGACTTTTAGTTAGCGTACATCTTCCTTGCCTATACACATTTTTGACAAATTGATTACATAGTTAAACTTACAGCCTTTGATAAATTTCATTTCCACTTTAAAAGGTCACGCGTTGGTCTCCACATTTTGTCTGTCCACGAGGCTGTGAAATTATTGGGGCTCGTCAAATTGGGTTTTGGTAGTTTTCATTTTCTCTACTGGATGATCACACATGGCCATAATGTTCACATTAGTAAGGCTAAATTCTTTTGCGTGCCATTACTTGGACTCTTGTTCTACTCTGATGGGTGTAACAGCAGGTTCTAAAAGAGAACCACTTTCAGTGTGCTTTTAGTGTGAAGGAGAAAGTGGTTGGAGCCACATTCAGAGTGTTTTGGGGTGTCACTGCTTCTTACATTTGCTCTCCAATGCCGCTGAGTTCAAGAGAATAAAAAGCCAGCACAAGTACCTGTACTAAGCCTATGGATGAGTTTAGTTTGTTAATTTAGTTAGCTAGCACATGTATCTCAAACCTGAAGAGTAGCCTTAAAGCTAACCTGCAAGGAGAAAAACTGGTAGACATACAATTGTGGAATTTACACCAGTTTTGATTTCACATTTTAATTGCTGCTGCTCTTCATCTGGTGTGAAAACATTTGTCCTTCCTCTGAACTAGGCTGTGACTCCAGGAAGGGACTAAACCCTGAATTTTATTACTCAGGAATGTGAACTTCGCCCTGAACATGTAAGATGATGAACTGTTACAGGAAATAATCATGAAATTGCACGTGCACATGAGGTTGGATAGTTAATATTCCAAAATCTGGTAAAATCTCTCTGACTTCCTCCACAATGATTAGCTGGCAGTGATGAGCCTGGACTCATCAGCCAATAAGGCGCCGTATTTCAGATTGAATTATTCATTAGAACCATTTGCACTTTGTTTTGTTACATCTGATTATCATAATATTTCTGTGTAAACAAAGACAATTAAAGTAATTTAGTCTCGCCAGGCATCTGTTAGACTCCTGAATCAAGAGATGAGAAAGCAATCCTTCATTACAAAACAATTAGCTGCTTTATGACAAAAGTAAATCCAAAGTAATATGATACCTTTGTGATACCTTTGTGTTCATTGTTGATATAGACTGGCACCGCAAGTTTTTTTTTCCGTCCATGATGGCGCTTATTTCCCATCATTCCCAGGGGCACCGTCTCATCTGTATCACCCAGCCTCCATATTACAGTACGCTCCATGTAAGAAATTTAATTGGTGGAACTGTTTGTGGGACAAGAAGCCGTCTCCCATCAGCAGCTGCCCAGCAAGAATGGATAAATCAGCGTGTGACGGTCTCATGAGCCAACACATCAAGCCTGAACACAGGGCAGCGCAGAGGATAAAATGTGGCGCTCACTAGAGCTCTCAACATATAACATTCAAGCTCTCAGGGGGAGGAATCTTGATGAATATTCATAAAAAACAAGAGTTATTTAAAGGGAACTCCAATTAGAGAGTTCAGCAGGCATTGCTGATCACTGGTTTACCTAATTACCCACTAATTTGGTTAGCTACTAATTATTACTGTAATATTACAACATTTAATAACACAGATCTTGTCTGAATGGAGCCTCCATATACAACCTGCTCAGCAGCTTCAACAAGCACAGTTTTAGGATTATATCACACGTGACAGAGTTAACGATGATGCAGGTCCCTACTAGAAGGCAACTCTGAGGCTCATTAATCAATATTTCATAGGCATTAACCAAACCTTAATAACAAAATATGTCTTGCATGGGAGCTGATGTTACATGAAAAATTAGTGTGACAATGAAATTATAAGGAAGCAAACTGAGAATAAAACTCCAAAATGTGGGAGAACGGCAGCATTCTAAGGTTGGATTTAGCAGCCAGTTGGTCATAAGGAACTGACTCTCTCTCATTATTCATGAAATATACCAATTCAATTTTAACATTAAATTCAGAACTCCATACTGCTCAATTTGAGATAGTTTGCCACTAATAAATGACAAATTATTCAAATTACAAGCTTCAGCAGTAGATAAGAAGGAAATCTAAATAAATTACGCTGTTACTCATTTCAGATAGTGAAAACTACACTTTTAAAAACAACCACAACCAAAACCTCACAAAAGCAAATACTTGAAAGGAACAAACTCATTCTGTAATGAATGCTTTGTTAAACTTGTAGAACAACATTTTCACACCTTTTATTTACAGGAAGATGATTCCTGACAGCGAACAGTTGCAAAGACAGTAAACAGACTGTAAAAGTGTACGGAAGAGACGACAATCTGAGTTCTGTAGAAATCTACGTACTTCCGAAGACAATAGTGCACCGACAACGTAGTCTTTAAGCTCTGATGGTCACACAAACACGAGCCAAAAAAAACCACCCCATCAAAAGTCATACGAAGGCTTTAAACCTCCCTTAATGAAAACAACCACGATATTGAGAGGGTTATTAATGGTCTCAGTGATATTAGCTGTGGGTTGAGTCTCATTGGTTTGTGCATTAATGTCGTCGAGGATCCTGGCGGCTTGCGGATGTTCTCTGCTTTGTTCGTGTTTCTCTTGTCTATTTATAGTTCTTGTTCTAGTCCCTCAGGTGAGACAAAAAGGCCATTTCTCATTTACATATTTAAATGAACCCATTATTCACCTGTCAATCAAAGCCCAAACTTGTGCGAAAAACGTTGAACACAAGAAGACGTGTCCCGAATTTCATGCTGGCTTCTGCTTTACATTCCCTTGTACATAATGCATACAAAACACATGCCCTTCAATGCTCTTTTCCCACTGTTTCCTCTTCATCTTCTGCTCTGCCCACCTCCACCAGACATGTTTATTTATAGAGGCGCCTCTTGTGCAAACAGGCTATTTGGGAGGTATACGGCGAACCTTCGAGAAACAGGCTCAAATAGATCAAGAACAGCAAAGCCTTTACAAATCACTGCTTTTTTTTCTCCTCCGCGGTAGTTTTTAGAATTCGCCCAACCGCTGGAGGGCTTTAGCAGTTAAGCCCTGCCCAGTGGAGGCCCCTAGGGAAGGGCCACTGCCTGTGTGACTCATCCACTGAGGTCGCTCACTTCCTGGATGCTTCCATTAATAACCACCGGTGCCCATCTGAACCAAAGTTTCTAACAGCCGCGCTCACTCCTGCCCGGCTGAGAAAACGCCCCTGCCCGAGTGCTCTCGCCTGCAGGCATGAGATCGGAGCCTTCTTCTCATTACAGTCTCATGCAAATTTCAAACTTTATTTATTATAAATGCACTAAACTGGAGCAGATACTCTCCTTTTGGCTGTTTTTTTTGTGTCTTTTTGTTCAGGGGGGTGGGGGGGGATCAAGTGGTAACAAAAGAAAACACAAAGTTCCAGGTATAACTGGTTCAACTTTAACACACACGCACACACGGACTCATTTATTGGACAAGATGCATCAACCGTCCAGTGGGAAATCCTGTCCAATTTATGCACAAAAGATATCACAGGCATTGGAAATTTATTGAAACATTACAAATGAATGGTTGAAGGAAGAAGCGCATTCTGTTCAGGAAACAAAGCAGCCACGTGAATATGTTTGTATAACACGATTAAAAATAAACGCCACCAAAATTAGGTGGGTTTTTTTTTTTCCCCCCCCCCGCCGTTGTTTGTTTTCCTTTTGGTGTCGCTGCCAATGTGAATCAGGAGGGAGGGCAGGAAAGGAGTTTTCCCACATTCGGTGATGATGCTTTCAGCATCTATTTATGATTCTGTGTGGGCAAAAATTTGTTGATGCTCTGATGAAACATTACCGATGCTATGTGCTTCCAGTCCCACAGGACTTGCTAATGTAATCTCTGGATGGTTTGCTTTGTTGAATGTAGGAAGTGTACGAAGAGCTTTTCGGTACTTTGATTCTTGGGGAAAAAGTTGTCTTCATGGTTTTAGCATCATGACAATTTTCTGACCAAACTTTTTCTTGCCTCCATCTGTTATGAATGCACAAAACTAAGATGGCCAATTAGCCCTCACTCAAACATGGCAATGTTTTTCTATCTATCTATCTATCTATCTATCTATCTATCTATCTATCTATCTATCTATCTATCTATCTATCTATCTATCTATCTATCCATCCATCCATCCATCCATCCATCCATCCATCCATCCATCCATCCATCCATCCATCATCCATCCATCCATCCAACTTTTCTGTAATAGCGAAAAACTGGGAAATAATGAAGATTCAGGCTTCAGCTGAGACTGCCTATAGAACAAGCCTATAGAACAACTAACAGCCAGTAACAGCTATTTGTTGGCCAAATATCCTCGTCACAGCACCCTGACCGACACTCCTAATGATAAATGCCATGTCCTTGTTTTTGCAAAAGCGTTTTTTCCATTTTTTTAACTAAATATCTGAGTTCCATTTGCACTGTTTCACTTTTTCACCAGAAATAGTCTTTCCATGATTGAATGTCCACTGGGTTTACATTGATTGTTTTCTGCTTTGGAATTCAAATTCAGTGTTTTTCCTTCCTTTTGTGTTCCACTGGCCCAGTTTGGGCTAATTAAATACCCTAGTTAGCTTTATGTGCTGCTATTGACATTCCCCAAGTGCAACATCTTGTCTGCTCGATTATGGAAACTTGATCAGCAGGAACCCTTCTAAGTGATAAAGCAGAAGATGATGGATGGATGGCTTACAAATTATACTGTAAGTTTATATATTTGCATTAGTCTGTGTTTGCGTATTTAGCTCTAATTCTACACTCTTTTGCTCGCTCCAGCCTTGTCTTCTCTCTTAATAACCGCAGCGTATTCTACCTGCGACCTTGCCTCCGGCTGTGAGTTTGATTGCTGTATTGGATTGTTAGCCAGACTATTGTGACTCAACATTTGCAAGCTTGCATCTGTTTTGGGCTCCTTTGTTCAGTTCTGATCCCATTAGCGCGCCACATTGGCATGTTCGTCCCGCGCCTGCAGTGCATTTAATGTCACATCGCGGGAGGTATAAAATGATTCTTTCGCCCTCTGTCAGGAAAGCACAGCAGGAACGTAGAGATCAAATCTACTTCTGGGAAAAACAGCAGCCTCGGCATCTCAGCGACACCAGCAGAGCGTGGCCCTGATGGGGCTGTGGGCTGCCTGCAAAAAACCCTTTGCTATTGATTTCAGTTTCCTCCTCCACTGGCGTTGTTCCCGTTGCCTCCGAGTGACTAATAATGCACAAAATTTTTACATTTACTTGAATTCCTGATGGAACCAGCCAGAGCTCCTCCTCCAGATTAACAGAGAGGAAGACATGCTTTGTAAATGCCATTTTCTGCTGAGATCTCTGCAAAGTCTGTAGGTTCTATAGGTTCTATAGGTGAGCCTGAGCATAAAATGCTGTTGCCTTCCTGAGTTTATGAGCAGCTGCTTTTAACTTTTAATCTTGTTTAGCATCATTAATTCAAAAGTCAATAAGTTACACAGGTAGTTGCTCATTATTCTCTATTATGTCATCATGCTGATAGACGGAGGAAAATATGGCGCCTGTCACCCTGATATCATTCTCTCCCTTCGGGGATCTTGATTACAGCCATGAAGCGTCAGGTAGAGTAAAGGAAGATATACATCAAGGAGACGCGAAGATTGAAATTAGCAGGCGGCACATCATTGCTTTCACTAATGAATCTTATTCCCTGGTGTAAGATTGGTTTAATAGAGTGTCAGTGTGCATGGATCTGTGTGAAAACGTGGGTGGGTGTTGGTCTTAAATGGCCTCGGAACTGACACATCCTTACGCTTTGATGCAGGGCGGCAAAGTAGCTGCCTGACAAGGCTAGTGCGAGCCTTCAAAGCAGATTGCGCCAAATCGCAGGTTTGACCTCTACGGGAGGCGGAGACGTCTTCATGTGACTTGCTGGTCAAAGCTGACTTGAAACATAAAGGCTGCTCATTATAAAGTGTGACAGAATAAATGAAAGTTTAGCCATCGACGCAAAAATTCAGCTGGCGGGAGCCCATCAAACCCATCAAGATGGAGAATTCTATCTTCTTCATCACATTTTTTTTTAAGATGGGTGTGCAGGATCTTTTTATCCTTTTTCCTCAATCACTGTGTTCATCTAAAAGCAGAAGTGTAGCCAAAAATAGCTCTATTAGCAGTGATGGTTCCTCCACTTGCACCGAACTCTTATTTCCTGCTACATATGCCACAGCAGCTCAGGGTGCTCCAGACTTCCTTCATTCACTCCATAAGGTGTTTGTAGCTCTGACAAGAGAAAGAGAAATCTGCATTTCACACAAAGAAACTTTCCTCACTTGACACATTTTCAAGTCCCATTCTTTTACTTCTTCAAGACCTGACTTAAGCTTACAGATGGGGACCCCTTAAACACACAACACACACCAATACATTATTACAATGCTAAGAAAACATCCTCCAAACAAAAACCCCTCCACCACCACTGTTGTAATGTTTCCGACTCAGCACTGAAAAAAATGTCATTTAGAACGCTTATGATGTATTTTCTTTTAAAAAACCATTCTGGTTCGTGTTCTGGTTGCAGGCCTCATGAAAGCTCTCTTCCAGCAGCAGATTACTCAGGACGTGCTGAGAGTCATCTCAGTATGCTGCATTTAAGGTTTGACACATTCGATTATGACAACCCATATTTGCCTCCCGTAAATACAAAGTTCACTAACCTCACGTATAAAGTATTCAACCCACGACTATAATACTACTTCAATCCGATGTTCGAATCCCCTGGATCAGAGATTCACAGCAGATGCACTGTTAAAAGTGAGTGGAGCGGCGCGTGCTTTTAGCTCTGCCACCGCATCCTGCAGTAATGCTATAAATAGGCACACTGCTGCACATCTTTTTCTTCTTGAACACCTTCAACACAGTAGGATTACTTTTAGCAGAAAAAGCAATTAAATGACAGCTGCAGGAAGCAGTCGGGAGTTGGCGCGCAGGAATGCAGAAAGTTAAGTTAAAGAAAGCATTTCCTGAACTTCCACACAAGCAGGGAGGAGGCAGGACACAAAAACACAGTAATGAGCATCTATTAGCCTTTGGAACATCTCATTGCCCCACTGTCTGGAGATATATGTCAACGCTAACAATATGTGATGTTACATAATCCCAGTTTTGCGGAAAAATATCATTAGATATTAGGCCTGATCCAGTTAGCATGTTTTCCTTTTACTAAAAATGAGGGAGGCATAAACTCAATTTTAGCTGCCATAGAATTGTTTTTATGTTATTACCAGAGACAAATGCCCAGTATCAAGCTGGGGCAGAATACTGGCTAAAACCAAGGAAAAATTGGATTACGGCGGAGCGACTGACCATTTCAAATAATGCTGCTCTGGCTACGGTGAATTGTGGAGGCTTAATGTGTGGATATGACAGGAGGCCCACATGACATCTTGCATTGGTGTAATGAAATTGCAATATTGGAGACATAAAGCATGTGTAATTGGCAGTCGCTCTTAGTGGGATCACAGGGAACGTCGATCAAAAAAGCAAATCGGCACAGAAGAAAAAAAATTCACAACGTACTCTTTAGGTCAGGACATGTCTGCGATTTCATTATCTTCCACACCTGGTCGCCACCGGAACTCGTGACACGTTGACATTCATTAGCACCGAACGCTGCAGGAATTCATTAGCCGCCAGCTGACGAGAGGTAAACTGCTCTCAGAGAGGAGTACCTTTTTGATCTAATCAGAGCTACTACTCATCAGACGTTCAAACTACTACATTAAAAGCCTTATATGTCAAATCACATAAACTTGAATTTACAAGACTTGTATTTGAACGTATAAGCAGCTGTTATAAAGTTCAAAAGTGATCCTTTTGGATGTGCCAGATTGTCATATTATGCTCAAAATAAAGACTGTCATGGACCAGACGAGAACCCATATGCGACACCAGTTTGGCTGAACACCGCTTTATTGTCAGAAACAGACAATAGACAGGATCCTCCGGGGAGCGAGCAGAACAGAATAGTCGGGGACAGGCAAGGTCGAGATCGGGCAGAAGGCAGGCAGAATTTACCGGGGAGCAGGCAAAACAGAATGGTCAGGAACAGGCAAGGTCGGAACCGGGCAGGCAGGCAAACCGGAATACGCTGGAAAGTCTGTGTAAATTCTCAGCTGGAAAGTCATCGGAACACGAATAACGATCTGGCAGGGAGCAGGTGTGCCTCCGGGGATTAAGAAGAGAGGCTCATGGAGGTCAACCCTGGGGTCAGAGGAGGGATCACCCAGCTCAAGTCTTCCAACACATAAAACAAATGCTCACATTCAATCCTAAAGTTAATCTAGAGTCACCATTTCACCCCCAAATGCATGTCTTTGGACGCTGGAGGACCCAGAAGAAAATGCAAACTCCACAGTGGCCCCTGGCGGATTCAAATCCGGAACCTTTACAGACCCGCAGCTGCTTATTAATGTTTCTAAACCGAGGAGGCGGAAACTGAAGGAACACAAAGCTGATCTAATGAGCTTCATTATTAGTCGATGATCTTAAGAGGCTTTGTGAACAAAGCCACCAGGGAGAGGAATTAGCAACATTAAGATCAGAAACCAGTGATCCATATCCAACACTTTGATGCTTACAATATGTTGGGAGCGAAGACAAACAGCAGTTTTTATCTCTTAACACAGTAAAAGACACAAATCGGGAGTGACCATGAGCTTTTAAACACGGTTACGCGAGACGTGCGATGCATACCGTCCAGCCCGAAGAAACTCGATGAAATGTGGCCGCGTCTGTGACTCATACTGGTGCTCTTGCAGTCCTCCCGCCTTTGTTGCCATCCTGTGGCCCCTCCCATCCAGATGCGCTCTCCCCCTCCATCTCTCACCGCGGCAGTAGGTAGGGAGCAGCGGATCCCTGCTGCATTACCGGAGGCTTCTGATCTAATTGTTTTGTAATGGAGGGATTTTTTATTCAGGATGACTCATAACTCCAGGAAGGTGGGAGAAAAAAAGTGCAGATGTCACCAAAAATATGCAGAAGAGTGCAGAACAACAAGCAACAAGCGTCAAATCGCCGATGACTGACTTCAGGTGCCATCAGATTTACCTTGTCCTTCCAAGTCACTGTGAACTGTTGTAGGTGTAAGACGATCTTTCTGACAGAATCACATCATTTTAATGGCCAGCACATTTACATTCATATATCTTTTGCCAGATAAATCACAAATTAATCTCTCATCCTGTGTAGAACTACTCAAAGTAATTACACATATGACCAAATATTAGAGGGAAAATTTATTTGGTGATTATTATTATTGATTGTATTGATTCATTTCATGGTCAGGTGTATATCAGAGGTCAGATATAATATAGTCAGAATGCAAATCTGTGTTTTTTTTCATTCAGGGGGAAGATATTTGTCTAAGATATCGTCATGGTTCTGTATCTGCAGGTGAAAGTTCAAATGCCAGTTCTTATTTTCAAATGTATAGATCTATAGCAGTGAACCTGTGGATGACACTCTGGAAACATGACATCCATGCAACCTCTACTCCCACCACTAGGTGCTGGCTCATCTTACACTGCCAAATCTTTGCCATTTCTGTTTCACCACACGCATCATTCATTTCGCTGGTGAGGGAATATATTGCACCTATATTGCACCTTTTCACCTAATTTTACATTTAAACTTGTATTAAAAACTTTTTTTAAGCATCAAGAAGAAAGATCGGCAGCAGGAGGAGGCATGACTGCCGTAACCACTGGTCAGAGGGAGACAGATGAAGAAGCCAGCCTGCTGCACAGCAGTGAGCTCACTCGCACGACCTGAGCGTAGGAGGAGATCGAGCAGCAAGAGAGGCGGGTCATCATTTCAATGATCCTGGTAGGCGGAGAGCTGAATCGGGTACGCGCTTTGTGGTAAAACCTATAAATATAGTGAGACCTCTGTGTGCTTTAGAGCATGAAAGAGTGAAGGAGTGACACCTCTGTCGCCATATGATGACATCAGTGTCAGGTTTCAAAAAATTCTGATGGCGACAAATGAATCTATCAGGTGGTTCATGGGCTCAATGAGGACGATCCAGAGTTGGACACTTACTTCCTGTTTTCCCATTTGTAAGAGAGCAGTGAGAGACGCTTGTGTTTCCATGTGCATTTCAATGGTGCAACAGTTCCTGACGAAAACAACAAAGCAAGTGCTCCTTGCCATTGAAGTCATAGTACCGGTACTCATTTCCACAGAAACAAGATCTTTCCAAGGTAACAGACTCCCCATCGGTTTAAGACATCATATTCTGGAAAGCGGCCTTCAACCAGAGCCCTGAGGACAGCTTTCACCTGGATGAGGAGGTGATCTCACCTTCAGACAGAGGAAAGGGGAAAAAAACATGGTTGCACAAGTCATCAGTAACATTTGTGTTAGGCAGGATGTGACAGTTCTGACAGGTTCTGTTCAGCCCAGCATCTGAGATTAAGTGGTGTCTAACGGTGACAGATGGCAGAGATTAAATGCCTGTCCAGCACAACGTCTGACTTTAGAGTGTCAAAGAACTCACAGGAGCCTTCAGAGAACACCGTTAACTGTTTAACAGAATCAAGTAGAGGCAGCCTCGCTGTTTGTTGTTGTAGATGAAAAGTGTCTGATCATGTGAGCTGTATCAAATTAACTAAACTGCGTTCGCGACATCTGCTTTGAAGGGAATGATGCGCCCTGACTCCATCACCAGACGCAGGACATGGCTCACTGTGCACGATCTGTTCAGCAGTTTCCCTATAGCAACCCCACTCTGCTTCTCACAGCTCCCCCCTTTTGGAATATGATGACATGCTCATAAATTGATCTTAAACAATGAACCATTCATCCAAATGCTCCTCTCTTCTGGACATCTAATTATGCTAAATGACTCTGTTAGCGTGTGAGTGGTCCTCTCACAGGCTCTGCTAATCAGGATGTGGGCTGCTGGAAAGCCGTTGGCTGACCTGCTCATTATTTTTCTGTGTTGACTTGACCTCTGTTAACACATGCCTAATTGTTTGCAGCTAGCTAGTGAGTTACCTAGCGTTAGCTTATCCCTTAATGAAGCCTTGGGCTGTTGGGGTTTCCTGCAAAGATAAAAAGACAAAGGGAGAAACATGGCCTTAATACTGCATATCGATTCACTTCTGTGCAATTACTGTTTGCTTGGCTGAGTGTATTTTTGCAAAGGGGAAGATTTATGAAATCGCAGGTTGGCTGACCTGTTGATCAAAGCCCCTGAAGCAGAGGGCTGAGCTGCACTGCTATAGACATCTACCTGTGTGTCTTTGTTGAACTGCTTCCTCCCCATCTTGACAAATGCCAGGGTTGCCGCAAACGCAAGGGGCCATAAACCAGAGATTAATCTTGCTTATGGTATCCAGCATGTGACAGGCCAGATTGACAAAAATGCCTGTTAGCAAGAAAGCGTGTGACCGCAGCTCGGCTAAATGTCCTGGCTCTATCCTTCGCATCGCTATCCCCGATTGCTCTGGGCTCATGCTGCTCATCCTTATGAGCAGTTGTTAAAGAAAAGCATGATTTATAGGCTGAGGCCGTGAGGTATGTGGGTAGCATCATCTGCTAGTGTGTGTGAATACACGTGTGCAGAGGTTGGATGGATGGTGCTTGTATGCAAGGACAGGGCAAACCTGTTCTTTGTGTTGATTCGGGAGTTTTTGAACACCAAACACATAAAAAGGATTGTTTTCGAACATTTTCGGACCAATTTCGAGTTTAGGTCACCATAAATGCGTAAAATAATAAAAATTTTGGAAGGAAAAAAAAACCCAACAATGCTAGCACATTTCTTTTGATTGAACCTGCTAGTTTGCGCAGATGTTTGGAATCCGAAGGCTCCAAGATCTTTTCTTTCGATTTGTTAGTCCCGAACCACCAGCCGGCTGACGCTAATTACGCCACATATGAAAGAGAGCGGAAATCCTTTTTGACATCCACGCGTGGCGCAGTGGCCAGCAGGAAACAATCCTGTTAGCGAGGACACAGTTAGCTTGGGTCTGGATCCGCTCAGTGCAGCTTCTTCTGAGCTGCTCTCTCAGATATCTGCTGCAGCCTCCCTGGGTCTCCTGGTTTGCAGAAGACAATTGCCAGCAGCACCTTCACCAACTAAATTAACTAATAAAATAAAAAACGTCTGGAACCGTAATTGTGCACGTACCCACAGAGCCTTCACTGGCTTTGATCACCTTAGCTTTATAGTGAAGATCAAGTGGAGATCTGCGCGGTTAAAGCTTCACCCATATGCCATTACCCCCAAGTCTTTCCCAGTGAAGGCACGAGCACTTTATTAGTTCCCGATTGTCATCAAAGAGACCTGTGTGATCTCATCCTGTTCAGCTATTCTGACATCCTGGCTGCTGTAATAAATATTTCAGATGTTCATTTCTTCACATTTGACTTGTCAAGAAGAAGTAGCGCACCCACTGATTTTGAAATGTTAAATTTAATCATCCTCGCTCTTTCTTCTTCTCAAAACTCAAAAAGCTTTTTTTTGTAGGATTCTTGGTCTAGCCGTCCATGAATAACACTGTGGATCATGATTCATATATTGTATTCTACTTTGTATTTATGCAATGACTGCAGTGGCCCTTCAGGTCTTTGATCAAGAGCTTACTTAATGACGGATGTATCACTACAACATGCTATGGTTTTGAGAGGAATCAGAGATATCAGATAAGAAAGTTTAGCGGGACAGTGGCCTCCAAAAAACAACATTGAATATTCAAAAAACTTCCTCATTTTTCCATGGTGCCATTTTAATATAGAAATAATGAAAGAATTATATTATTGGATTTGTCAAAGTAGATATGAACAGGAGTTTAACCAGTTAGTGTTGAAAGTATCTCTTCTATGTTACATGGTGCTTTACATTCATTTATAATAGCTTGTCATGCCAACGGAAGCCGCAGCAACAACAACAACAGCAGCGACAGACAACAGTCAAGACAATCTGTCCAAACATTAATTACATCTTCTTCTGATAAAGCTCCCCTCTTTTCTTTTAACACGCTGATTGACTTCTGAACCAGGATTCCAGTCGTAGCATGCAGGTGTGTTGGCCCCAAGATGAGCTAACATGTTTACCTGCCCTTAAAAGTCCATTTTTAGTTACAATAATTAATCATTATATTTGCCAGGTAAACCTCTTGACTCACACAGTCACAAACCATCTGGAGTTTCGGTGTTTCGACGCTACAGTGGTAAATATAGCATCAGTTTTCGTGCCTCTCACAATTAATTTACGAGTTAAGAGTAACAGCAGGCTGGTCTCTACTTTACTGTGGAATACATCCATAAACACGACATCATCACAGCTGGTTCACAAGTGGGACCTTGACAGACACTGAAGTGACACATGTGATGTAAGAAGAAATATGGTTTTTTTTTTAGATTAAAGGCTTATAATATAACATTTGTCATCATTATAAGTTAGTCAATTGTCACCCCCCAGGGGATGGATTTTCTGATCTAATTGTAATATTTAAAAATAAAACAACTTTGAAGATCAATTTAAAATAGAAATGTGTGCAAAGTGCCTACAACTGACATGTATTTTAAAAGCTGACTTGCACAAACAGCTGGCAGCGACAACACATATCAGTTGATCAGGCTGGAGGGCTTAAATAGGCTGCCAACCACACGCCGTGTCAAGCTGGGATACGCTGTAGCACCAATGAGGTGCCGGGGAGGGCGTGCAGAGAGGAGAGCGTCCGCAGAGAGTGGCGGGTCCGCTGGGAGGTCAAGGATCACGCATCTCATTCACATGCACTGGGAGAAAAAAGAGGTAATTGCACACAGAGGATGGCCGGCCACAACACGCGTTAAAAATGCAAGTCAAATTGTCCACAAAGTAAATTCAACTCACGCGTCTAAATGGAATACAGCCTTCGCCGCCACACTGGCCTTTTCCATGCTTATTTACGATTTAAAATGAAAAATGAGGGGAGATTCTGACCCTGCGAAGTGAAGACATCCAGCATGGCTCCCCATTGCTCCTGCGTGGCTTTGGCTGCAGCGGCATGCCGCCCCCGCTATCTCTTCTTTCTGGACCGTCGTAGGTCACCCAGTGCCAGGTGGAAGCGGTCGGGATGAAAGCAGCAAAGTCAGCCAGAGCTTTGTGGCAACTGCCAGAGAAAAAAAAAATCTGGACTCCTCAAACCAGAATAACATAATAAGGAGCTTCATTATTTGAGTTTGGCATAATCTGAAACCGTGAATCTGCAGTGATTAATTGGAGAGCATAATTGGATTTGGAGCAGAAGACTTTGCAGAAAGTCTAATAAGAATTTGAAAATGACAAATTCTTTATGAATATTAATGTCTGTCCCAGGCGGATACATTAGCACGCTAATGACGGTACAACTCAGGTACATTTCAGGTCTTTGCTTCACAAATCCTGGACAAGAGACACAGAGAAGACCTCAGAAATATGCTCTCACACCAAGAGATGGATGGAATAGAATATTTTCTTCATTTTACTTGACTTTGTACATCTGTTATTATTTTTTAAGCATTCTAGTGCTACATCATCGTTTATACATCAGCTTCATGCTTTGGACAGACAATAGTCTGAAATCTATGCAACGATTTACATATTAATTGTATTGCTGCCTTCAAGTAGATCCTCCAATGATCCAAACAAATATTTCACAGCATAGGTTTGATATTGATGACCGATCATAAGGGGGCAGTATAAATCGCAGCCATATCCAAATATCTCGTGTTTAAACTCAGCCCTGAGACTGACATGCTGCGATAGGCAGCTTCTTCCATCCATCACCGGCTCAATCAGGACGGAGTCCACTCCTTTGACCTTTTAGTAACGGGAACTGATAAATGTGAGATACGATCTGATCGACAGAAATTAGATGACTTCCCCTCATATGATGCTAAATATTTCATACGCAACAGTGCAGGTGTGAGTTCAGTTCTCTCCTGAGCACAAACTGGATTGTTTAGTTTGATTTTTTCATAGTTTCTGTTTCCTGTCCCATGAAATTCCAAATCACTGCTCTCAGGGTCATTCAATGGAAACAGGAAACAGAGAACAGTATTCCTGATTGGACCTGATTCCACTCCGCTACAATCAATGACAGAAAAGATGAATCCATGTGTTTGAAACTAGTCTTTTCTTTTCTAAAATGTGAAAGATGTTATTTTCTTTCTTTAGTTGTTACAAATAGACACTTCTTCGTGTTTACTCTGGCGTTAGCCCAGAATTACTGTGTCCGTTCGAGGAGTTTGGCAGATGAGATCGGAGATGACACTCCGTATGTCATCTTGGTCAAGGTGGACAGATCCACAAACTGATGATATTTCTGGTAGATGGATCATAGCAACTGGACTGTTAGCAACTCACCTCCCATCCAAGAGGCATTTCTAAATAACTGTTGGGGAGTTCCAGTTACTTCCACTCTTCAGTAGCCGGTAACACATTTGGAGCTTCAGTCACTTGCTTGTTGGTTGCTCCACCCCTCATTCTGGAGGTCGTTGATACTTCCCTGACACAATGGGGTTCCTTAGTGGCTGTGTGTAAATGGCCTCTTCTCCTGCTGGGGAGGTTTTTCAATACTGTATTGTAAACAGGTAAGAGGTGATGTCCCAGATCCCCACCTCTGTTTAATGTTGCTCTTTCTAGTTTGACATAAAGGTCTTCTTTCTCTCCTCTCTCAAATCATCTATCTTTCCCTGGCCAAAACCTGTACATCACAGTCCTCAAACGAGTGTCCTTTGTCCTTCAGATGCTGGTGAACTGCTGAGTCCTGGCCTGAGGAGTTGGCTCTCCTATCTTGGGCCATGTGCTTGTGAAGCGGTTGTTTGTCTCCCCAATGTACAGGTCCGGGCATTCCTCGCTACACTGGCCTGCACACACTTTGTAACTCTGTTTGTGTCTTGGTGTTTTGTCCTTTTGGGCGGATGAGCTTCTGCCTCGGGGTGTTGCAGGGCTTGAAGTGCACTGAGATTTTGTGTTTATTAAATTTGCGATATTTTTTTACTCCCAGAAATTTGCATTCAACAAATGGTATGAGAACATTTTACCTTCTGTTCTGGTAAAAATGTCAAAGAAGAATTGAAGATTTTTGACTGCATTTTCCAAGGTGTGCCTTTCTCTCAAAAAACAGGCAATCATTTCAGGTCTGTCGTTCATCAACAAACAGCAAGCAACAGACATCCCAAAACTGATTGTCGTCTATGAAGTAAAACGAAACCTCTGTCAATTAAAAAAAAGAAAAAAAAAGGCTGCTGACAGATGAGCGATAGGAAAAGCCCTTCATCATGTCACAAGCAGCGTTAGCGGGAACCCACCGCTCACAGTGACGGTGCCGCCGGGCCTCCGACAAGATTTTCCTTTTATCAGCTCCTCCCAGGAGAGAAAGAAGCCACCATAACCTCTTTCGTGGCATGACTTCGGGACACAATCACTTCCCAAGACAGCCTTTAAATGAAGACAGATCAGCCCCCTTGTCTCACTGTACGCTCACAAAATTGTCTTTTGTGTCAGTGTGTGGCTCTGGCCTCTCCTCCCACCTTATGTTTCAATATTGCTGTCCTGTCAAACAAGTTAGCTCGGTGACACAGAGTACACACTCAGCTCGCCCGCCAGCAATCCGCTTTAGCAATTTACCCAGAGACGCTGTGAATCTTTGTTTATCTGCCCACCTCCCATTATAGAGCTTTGCCACAGGCGGATTTGCCTGCACTGGTGTTAGCGGGGTTAACGGCATCCAGTCAAAGTGACTGCAACGATGTGATCAATTTCAGGGTGTCAGGAAGTGTTTAACAGCTTATTTTGTTTTTCCTGTAGTGTTCTTTTTCGTGTTTTTGGCTCATTAGGTTTCATCATTTAAGCTCATGTTTGCAACGCAACAGCTCGAGAAAAACTAAAAGATTTTTTTAAAGTTCAAACCAAATTATTGAGCTACTCTGTCGATGAATGTTCTCAGTCATCCAGGTCAAAGAAAAATCTTGGCTTAAGAGAATTCAACTGGACTAATTTAGAACTGAAGAAGCCTCTTGGCTCAGAGGTGAAATGTCTTTGAACAGAATTCCAGTTAAATTCGCTTCATCCAAGTCTGACCAAAAGTTTAATAGGGTGCATGAACAAGGTAGCTTGACTGAAATCACAGTTTTAGAAGTTGAGCTAATGAATCCAGATAATGTGACTGAAATACTGGTGCATGAATTCAGACCAGACAGACCAGATGGTCTGGCTGGTCCCAGCCTGGTTACATTCTTCTTTCATGTAAAACCTTAAACATATTAACTGCTGTCATTTTTTAACATTCCGCAATAATCTGGCAGTGTCACATGAAGGTCGTCATCTCTAGCAGTGGGATGGCTGTGCTTGATGCACATGGCTCAGTCCGGTAGCACAATCACACAAGCTAACACCAGCTGCATCGCGACACAGTTGGAGATTGGCTAACTCCACAGCTGCTCTATCAAAGCAGCTAAACCACGGTGATGTTATGGCCTCAGTGTAACGAGACATGTTTCACACCGTGTCCATAGGGACTGGTGCATATAGCAGGAGGGAATACAGTGAAAAATATGAATATTTGGGTCAGAGAACCTGCGGTGGTGGTCGGGATTTTTTTCTCGAGACTGTATCTGCATGTATTTGCATACCAGAGGCTCAGTGTGGACGTATTCAGAAATAAGCACAAATTCAGCATAAACAAACATGGCAGGGTGTACATTCCCGCACTCAGCTCAATATTTATGTAAATTTATGAGTCTTTAAAGCTTAATCTCTGTAAGATATAATATTAGAGAATAACAAATGTATCGCATTAGACATCCTTTGTAATAAAGAGTATAGAAATATCTTCAGATTAAAAATGTTCTTCGCTACATGCACATCTATGTTGCTGGTATCAGCCGTTATCAAATTCGGATGCAGTTTCATCCTCGCACCGTCGTCCATATGCCTCCGCCTTAATCCGTCTGCCCAAACCAGATGGCAACAGAGCTGAATAGCACCCTAGTCCTCATCTGTCCTCTGGCTCGAGTCCTCTGTAGCTGGGGTTTCACTCCACTTCCATCCACCGGAGAGAATAATTTTCGCTTGCATTTGCAATTTGATCCCAGAATAACCAAATAATCTGAGTGCAACGTGGAAACGTAAAGACTTCCATCTCTTAGCTGTGATGTCAGAGGCGGAAATCCTGCGTCTCAAAAGTGTTTTTACACCCTCTGAAAGAGGTCATGCATTACAAAAGTTTATATATATTTCATGGCGTGTTGAGCTGCATTTTGTAATAACGGTGCATTTTGTAATAAACGTCCAAAATGTAATAACTTTTTCATTTCATAATAAAGCCGCATTTTGTAATAAACGTCCAAAATGTAATAACTTTTTCATTTCATTTTGTAATAAAGCTGCATTTTGTAATAAACTGCCCCAACGCATTTTGTAATAAATTTTGCCGCATTATGTAATAAGTTATTACATTTTGAGAAGATTATAACAAAATGCACTTGCAACTTTTTTATTCTCTAGAAAATGTAATAACATGGTGCATTACATAATAACAATTCTAAAGCATAGTTTATTTGTTTGTTAATTGTATTTTATTTTACTTGCAGGCATGTCTAACTCAGTCCTCAAGGGCCACGATCCTGCCGGGTTTTCTATCCCTCTGAATGCATTTTCAGCCTGGTAGGACAGAAAACCCGGCAGGACTGAGTTTAACACATGTGCAAAGTATTTGTAAAAGCTAGGCCTATTATTAGTATCACTGTATTAGCCTAGTAGCAGTACTTAGCAATTACTATCAGTACACTATTCAAAGGTCTCATTAACAGAGAATATTCTTTAAATTCCAGATTTTTTTATTGGATACCAAAACCACATCAAGAATAGTTATAAACATCCAAAAAACCTTATTATGCTTCTTGTAATACAGAACAAAACTCTGGGTATCAAAATGTAATCCATTCGTAAACATTAACATATGCACATACAAAATAGAAACACTGATGAATAGGTAAAGAACAGCTTTATTTATGCATTTATAGAACCTTTCAACAACAATAAATGCAACCAACACATGCAGGCTTGCGGCCAATTTAAAATAATAATGAACCAATGAATATAAGTTCTACCTTAAACAACGTAAGTGTCTTCTGCTTGTTTAGAGAGCTGCTGTGACCAGCAAATTTCTCCACTAAGATTATTTTAAACAAATATGAAATTGCCTCAAACAGCAAAATTTCTATTTCCAAAATATATCCGTAATTTCAAATTGCCCATGTCTAATATGTCTAATTACCAGCCAGCCAAGCTATTAAACGTCCCAAGCATTGACATGTCATCCTCAAGGGTCATTTTGATAATAGACTGAAACATTTCAGTTGGAAGGACAGGCTGAACAGGGGGTGTAGTCAGAACAGGGTCTTCAGGCTCATCAGGCTGGATAGGTGGGTCAGACTCATCTGGTGAGGCAGGCTGCAGTGGTGAAAGTGTGTTGTTGTCATATAACTGTCCTGCTTGAGCATCCAAAACATGCTCTATAAATGGTGTGACTGGTCCCTCCAAACTCAGATAATGTTCTCCATGCCCCTCTGCCACATGACCAAGTACTAGCACTGGATTGTTGTGACAATATATGTTTGACTCTGATACAATAGTTGAAGCACTGATTCCCAGAGAGGAAATTACAAGAAACTGGACCTGGAAAATTTCAGATGCTCTTTGCAATGTAATGTGGTCACCATAGGTTCCAGTTTGGGCCATTATTTCCAAGTATCCATCCCAGTCATTGCCCTCGACAAAGTTGAACAAGAGTGTTCCATTTCCATCGAATAGATAATTCCTGAGGTCTTGGACAATTTCATCTCTTAAGCTTTCTGGTGAGCTAAATATTCCAAGGGTGGATAGCTGGTCAGCCATGGCTGCAAACTGACAATTTCCATCTCGGTCAGGGTCATAGCGAATGCTTAACTCCATGGACATAAATTCCTCTAGTCTGTCTGTGTGTGTGTACTGAAACAAAAGTGGGTTTAGGCCTCTCTTTGATGGTGCTGTCTTGAGTGTGTCTTTTTTCGCAGCCGGGTCGCACCAGTTATATCTGACACGGAGAACCATTTTTGTGTTTGTCGCAGGGTCTTTGGGTCCCTAAAACTCACTTTGTATTTTGAGAGCTTTCGATTTTTTTCACAATTGTACCACGCCTTACGTGATACTTTTTGGAGACTCGATGGGCACCATCCCTCATTCTGACCAAAACAGCGTCCTTAACATTGTAGTGTTGTGATAGGTTTTGTTTGGATGCACGCTTGATCATTAGTTTAGCACAGTGCTCAGAGACCTTCCATGCCATTCTTCTCACCCTTTTTCGTTTAGTATAAAATTTTTCTCGATGTCTCAAGGATTGTAAAGTTGAATGTTGATTCCTCACAGACTCCTTACGAACAGAAGATGGAGAACCACATAAAGGATGCCTTATGCTGTTGCTTTTTCTTCCATAGTATACTTCAAATGGAGACCTCTAGCCTAAAACTTCTTTAATATCCTCATTTAACACTTTTGAATATACAGGTAGGTGCTTGACCCAGTTAACTCCGTTCCCTTGAAATTTCACCAGATTATACATGATCTTCTTTCTTAGCCACCTATGTGTCCTCTCAACCTTTCCTTGGCTTTGTGGATGATATGCTGAACTTTCAATTATTTTCACTTGCAGAGATGTCATTAGAATTTTCACCGCCCCTTTAAACTCAGTCCCTTTGTCATGGTGTAACACTTTGGGTGGTCCATGTTCACGATAAATCTTGGTAAGGTGTTTGGCAATTTCAACACTATTTTTTATTTTCAAAGGTTTCAGCCACATGTAATGACTGAACACATCCATCACTGTGAGAATGTAACGGTATAAAGCCTGACCACAACTAATTTTCATTTTTCCCATGTCCAATAGGTCAATTTGGTGTCGATCTTGCACTTCTTTGGCTTGAATGGTCATCAAAGGGGGCTTATTCAGAAACTTTGCATTTTGAAGTTGGTACCACTCAGTTTTGTTCAAGATTTCCTGCACCTTTCTTTCACTTATGCCACTATGATGTCATTTGTTCAACTTTCTTGCTCCAGAACCCTTAGAATCATCTAGACCCTTTTTAAGAACACAATCAACATTTGACTGTAGCATGACTGGCTTGCTGACACACAGCAGTGTCTGCCCATTCTCACTGAGAGAATAGACCCCTTGATTTCTCCAGAGACACACCAAGGCATTTTGTTGAATTCTTGTGCATTCAGAAACTGGAACATGAAACTCTCCTCTCAACATGCGAACTATGACATTTTAGATTTCGTCGGTCATTGCTCGCTTTTGTCCATGGCCTACAATGAGCCCCAGCAGGGTGCAGGTCAGGGTTATAATTAGCAGACCTACAAGGGTGACAAAAGAGGGAAAATGTTTAACTCCCAAAACTAAACTGCATTTTGTGCCTTTTTTTGCACTTTTATTTTATTTGTGGAATTTCATTTCAAGTACTAAAATATTTTATCTTGAATTAATATTTAAGAAGGTATGTTAATTATTACAATTTTGATAACCCACCACCACCTGCGGCATCACAGTACCATAATTCAAATTGCTTTATGAATGTTGATCTTATGTTATAGCCCTAGATTTGTCTCAATAAAGGATGCTATCATTAAAGAGGATGCTGCTTTTGTCAGAATACTGAAAAACAAGGTTTTAACAAATGTATTGTTTTCACACCTGTTATAACATTTTTAGCCTTTTAATAGCTATTTCGATGCTTACTATTTATGAGTGTGTTAATTCATTGCATGTTGTTAGGGATTCAGCTTCACTCATTCAGCCAATGTTTTTCAGTGACTTCACACAGAGAAGGTATTGCTCTCTTATCCAACATTCTCTATATGGCTAAACTAGGAAGAAGTGAATTAGTAAGTTAAACTACGTATTTAGACTTACAGTGAAGGGTGAAGCACAACTATCAAAGCTGTTGTTCACAATGAAGATCTACCCACGGAATAACACATGAGAGGGGTGAACAGAGAGGCAAGCTTTAAAAAGCTTGGAACTGTAAACTTTGGCATTCATCTTAAACCATTTTAGAGCAAAACAGCAAGTTATTTGTTATCCAAATTAATTAAGATCTGCAAAGTACAGTTTATGTTCTTACAATGACAAAAAAAAGTTCAACCCCAAAGTTTTATTGGCATTTAAAATATAGATGGTTCATAACTTTTAATTCCTTCTGTTAAAAAACCCTTTAATGTACACTAGTCTACTCAAAATAATAAAAAATGAAGGGTTCCACCCAGTGTAAGACCATATGCTGGTGCACTGGGCCCTTCCTTCTGATGCACATAGTATTTTGTTTCCAACTCATTCCACTATGTAAATAATATACATTATTAACCAGAATGCCTCATTCATTGTGATCTGGGATGTGCTGTTTAAATGTTCACTTTATTTTTTGAGCAGTGTACTATTGTGTGCGTGTGTGTGTGTGTGTGTGCGGGTTTAGTTTTTTTGCACATGCATAGTTTTCCTTCAAATGTGTTATGCTTTAAGTTATTAACTTTTAATATGTACTTAGAGGCATAGATTTCAGTTTTACTTTACAAACTGTTTTTAATGCAGTAAGCATAACTTGGACAATGCAGGTTTAAATTCAGTCATATAATTTCTTATCAAGGGCAAAACATCTACACAACTTTAGATCAGCTGCAAAATGTACTTCCATATATTCAATTACACAGACAATATTTGGCACAGTTTTTTCATACCTGGCATCATGTTGAATGCTGTTGGCTGTCTCAATTAAGCATGCAAGTAGCACATGATCTTTGCAGAAATTAAGCAGCAGCCAATCAGATTACAGCCCGTCCCCAGGGAGGGGCCCTGGCTGAGTGACAGACCATGTAGAGCTTTGAATTTGGCCACAAGTTATTGGCCTATATAATTCCAAACTTCAAATAGTCAACTAAAGTTATATTTGGAGTATTCTGTCAAACATAGATTTATTGGGCTACATAGCTCTAAGGGAAATTGCATAAAAAACAACAAAAGTCACTCTTGTATAAATTCATTGTTTAACAAACAACAATAATAGGTATTATTACATAATGCACCATGTTATTACATTTCCTAGAAAATAAAAAAGTTGCAAGTGCATTTTGTTATAATCTTCTCAAAATGTAATAACTTATTACATAATGTGGAAAAATGTATTACAAAATGTGTTGGGGCAGTTTATTACAAAATGCGGCTTTATTACAAAATGAAATGAAAAAGTTATTACATTTTGGACGTTTATTACAAAATGCACCGTTATTACAAAATGTGACTCAACATGGCGGCGCCTTGATTCTTCTCGTCACCCCCTCCGATGGCTGGAATTATCACAGCATGCTGGAGACATTACAGATTCATCATTCCCCATGGGTATGACGAGGGGGAAGCTGTACACGGAGCCGCTGCTATAATAAGCATCCAGAAAGATTTGAGCAGACCTACATGTGGATAACGACGATGCTAATGGCGATGCTATGTCAAAAGTCAGAGCAGATAATAAGCTTCTTCATTACCTGCAGCAGCGACTCTCCATCTTCCCAGTAGCACCACGTGGTTGCAAATGTCGGAACATCACGCACAGGTGCAAATTTACTAGCTGAGAGGTGAGTGTTGCACTGTTTTGAGTCAAGGGTGGGAAAAATAACCTGTTTCTGAGTCGAAACTATTAGTTTGTGGTTTTGGATTCACTGACAGTTCAAAAAAACTTGCGTGACGTTACCAATTCTGCCTCTGATTGTGTATGTGTGATTCATCTTCATTCATAGCAGTTCCGCGGAACCACACTCTAGACAGAAGCAAATTTCTTGTGCAATCAATATAACATGGAAATTCATTAAAAGCAGTCTCCATCCCTTCTGCTGATTAAAATGCCACTGCGTCTTCAGCTACAGCCATCTGATAGACATAACCTTTAAGCTGGCCATTAGGAATATATTAAAAAAGACTCATTTCCTGAAGACATGTCATTGATTAATTATTAAAACATCTGAAACAGGGCAAACCACCCATGAATGCCCCCAAAAAAGATCACGGTTGGTGACGAGTTAATTAGTTAAAAGACGAGCCCATTTAAAGGAAAGTTGTAACAATCAGCATGCAGGAAGGTACGGACCCGAGACTCACAAGGCCTTTGCTATAACTCTCAGATCGATTTCTGCGTCTGGCCCTGTGGACGGTGAACCTCTGCCCTTGCTAATCGGCATGCATTTAAAATCAATGGTCTGAGCAAACGCTCCAGGAAGTGAAATTGCACCTTTGCTTGCGTGACTGCAAAGATATGGAGGGAAGCAATTTGACTACAATCCTGGATGCAACGAATTTACAAACTAAAATGGAAATAGTTAGCTGACGTTATGTCGTTTCTGCTCGTCAGTCCTTTTGAATTCTTCTTTAACTATTCGTTCTAGGCCAATCTGCCCTCCTCGCTCCTGCTAATTAATCTCACTGAAATAAATTAGATGTTGTATTTTATGGATGAATGTATTTATATCTCCATCAAATACTTTTAACCTGTTGGATAACCTATGAAAAACCTTTCTGAGCCTCGGTCATCAAGATGGTGCAATCCTTCCTTTAAGATTAGAAGAACACCAAGCCGTTTCAATGTCCATCCATCCATCCATCCATCCATCCATCCATCTGCTTCTGATTGGGCAAATTATTTCTTTGACCAAAGACAGGGTGAAGACAAGCCCTTGAAGCTGAAGACAGGTGCTGCACAGGTCACCCAAAGTTCAGGGAGGATAACCGACCTTAAAGGGTCCTGCAGCAACATCACCAAGATCATGATCACGCTGAAGACCTAGCTTGCCATGGAGTATCAGTGTCAACCACCGCATCATATGATTTGATATCAGGTGGAACAAAAACATGAGAACAACTTTTGCATCTTTCCCTAAAACTGGCACTTGATCTACCCTTGAGGAACTTGATTTTACTTAAAATCAATGCAAATGCAATTCATGTGCTGAGGCCCACGCACTCAAAACTGTGTGCTATCCTCCAAATGTTTGTGCTGCACGGATAGGGGTCACAGGGGCTTGATGTGGATTTAACCACTGTCTGCACAGAGCAGCTTTTCCAGGCTCAGGATCCAGGCATGCACGCAGTCAGGCAAAGCAGCACCTGGGGGGATCAGAGATGAGAGGAGGAAATGGTTGAGCAGCAGGAGGGGGGCTCGACTAGAGCCTCGTGCCTGAGCAGCTGGGGATGAAGGAGCGTGAGAGAGGCCAGGAACTGGCCTGTGGGGCCTGTGGAGTGTTCGGATGAGGAGTGGAGAACCCTGGTCAGGCATCTGAGATGGATGACGTGGCTGACTTACGAGCATTTGACTGTCCACAGAGTCATGAGACCTTCACTCTCGCCCTCGCAGGTCAGGCACCAATGCAGAAAAGCCGGAAGTTGAAACCATCGCTTGGATTTTGACTTGTTAACAAAAATCTGATCTTTTTTTCACTTGATCACTTCAATTAAGTACTCTCCTTCTGACCCTTGTGGAGTCGGTGCCCGTCTGACAAAACCGTGTGAAAGTGAACGCGTGCTGTAGGCGGGTGTGAGTCTGCAGCTTTAATTCGCAGAAGAAGTGTGAAATGCTGTGCACTTAAGGGGAAATCTGGGAGAGGTTGGATTGATTTTAGCATCAGCGGTGGTGTGTTCACTGCTGGGGTGTTTTCAAAACGCATTTGAAATATAGCACATACCAAATGGAAATGCCTGTGAAAGCCCCATTTGTGACCCATTCTCACGATAACATGATAAATCCACTCTCACACCCCCCACCCGTCGTTCCCAGTATCACCACCGCCTGCTTTCACTCACTGTATGAGGATGTGAACTTTGCTGTGTGCCAGAAGCCATTCATCTGGCAATATTGGGATGACGACGTGATGGAACATGATTGAAATAGTATTTTCCAAGAAAGAGTTTTAGCTATGTGAAGGTGTGAGCTTCGTTCTGATGCACTGAATTTTAGCTTTTAGCTGTTCTTCTTCTTTGAATTTTGGATCTCAGGTGAGGAGTCAACAAAAGACGTAAAGCTCCAACTATAGATGCGAGGCAGAGCGGGGGAAGGGCAATTGTAAAATGGAATTTACAATTTGAAGAATGATTGAAATGGGACTTTATATTTGGTCTCCAATCAGCCTAATGGAAGTGGTTTTTGGAGGCAGGAGGGAACCTGCTAGAATAAAGTGAGATGTTCTTGCTATGAGGTAATTGTGGTAACCACATCAACCACATCTTCCTTGCCACTATTGCTTGTCTGGGGTTTCCTTGCCACTGTTGCTTGTCTGGGGTTAGGCCCTGGGATTCTGGAAGGCGCCTTGAAACAATTTTGATTGTAAAAGACACTATATAAATACATTGATTTGATAAATAAAGATTGATTTTATCACCATGCCATTTATACTGGTTTTAAGGACCTTTTGTTAGAAATGCCTGTAAACCCTACTTTCATTTACAATCAATCAGCAAAACACACAAAAAAGAAAAAAATGCCAAAACAAAAACTTGGTCTTCAGCTTAATCCTATTTAAAACAAGAAGTTACACATTTATTCCTTCTTCCCTTCCTGGCCAAATCAGATTTGGCTCCTTGTACTCTCAAACTCTTCGGTAACTCTATGGACCTTTTCTGCAGACGTAGCTCCATTAGCACCCGGTTCATCATCTGGGTCACGCAAGCGAAGGCTCATCCTCCAAGAATAAAGCCGAACCCTGACACAGACCGCACTCCTGCAATGTACTGTTTACTTTCCTGCCCAGTACATCCTGTTGGCTGTCACATGATGGTTGCCACTAGGATGGGCAAGGAGACATCAGAGTCTTTATGGATACATCATGCATATTTGAAGACATAGCATTTGGTCTATAAATAGTGCTGTGTGGCTAAATAATTCAAACGGCATTTTCTGAAAAAATATGATGGCAGGATGCATAAAGCATCATTGGCCAGATGTCTCCTGTGTGGAATTTACTGAAGATGAAGCATATATGCAGATGTTTTCATCCTGCTGCCACTTAGAGTGTCCTAAACACAGCAGGTGTGATTATACTGGCCCAAATAACAACTGTCACATTTCTTTGTCTAATTTGAAGGTATTGCAGGAAGACAGTCTTAATTGTTTTGAAACACAAAAGAATAGTAGGAATAAAATATGTTCAATTTAGCTAAGATATGAAGTCCTTTATTGACCCCATATTTGTGTATGCATACATGGTGTTATTCTACAGTATTCACCATATAGGTAAATGAGTTCATAGCTAGGAAATCAGTAAAAATCAGTGCAATGATGAAAATTCAGTGATAATAAGTTCTACTGTAGTACAAAATTGTTTGATGCCATGACAGAAGTGTAGTGCGGCATGAAGGACCTGCAAAAGCACTTTTTCCTACTTTTTAGATGTCTGTTACAGAACCTTAAGAAGGTTCTTCTTTTTTTCTCACATTCTGATGGACAGGGTGGGGGAGGAATGTTGTCCATGATAGTGGACAGTTTGGCCACAGTCCTCCTCTCCTTCATCACTCTGATGCAGTCCAAGGGGCAGCCACATACTGAACTGGCTCTTTTAATTAGTCTGTAGAGCCTCTTTCTGTCCCACTCAGAACCCTCTCCTTCAGGAGTCTACTGCATAGTAGACCACAGATTCCAACACAGTCTCATAAAAAGTCCTCAGCAGTGGCCTGCAGTCACCAAAAGATTCCAGCCTCCTTAGCATATAAGGGTGAAGCTGACCCCTCTTAGAGAGCAAAGCAGTCAGTGCATTTACATGCACAGCTTAGGTCCTGTCCACACTACCTGATCTTAGCCTAGTCATGAGGTTGCATCTTAGTTTTTGCTCTCCTCTCCAAATGAGGGTGAAGCAGTCATCCGCTTGGCAACAACACGTGTGACATCTCAGCAATGTCCCGACTCTGAGTGGCTGATGAAAACTGGATGTCTAGCGGGATTAACCAGTCGAACAAAAAGCCAATGAAAGTAAACATGGGGGCTGGCGCGAAATGTGGAAGTGATCGGAGCAGCAACAGAGCAGTGGCAGCAGCAGGATCATAGTCATAGATCATGTATTCGTTTTTTTGGGGGGTGGGGGTTTGCAGAAATGACACATCCATATTTGCAGTGATAAAAATCAGCATTGCGTTTGAGCATTTCCTCTCAACACTCCCGTTGGCGACGAGTCATGTAGTGTGAACACCCCATCGACCACAAGTCTCCTGAACAGACAACAGAGAGTCACGTAGTGTGAACAGCACGACGACCGAATGACTCAAAAAATCATACTGTAAACCATGCTTTGAAAAAGCTTTGGTCAGAATTGTACTTTGGCCTATCGTCAGAATTTGGTCCTTGTCCCAGTTTACACGCAACAGAGAAAGGGACCTGACAGAACCGGCATCTCAAACAACAGAAAGATGGATAAACGTACAACTTTGTTAATCTTGTACGTAATTTACATGTTAGTTATTGTCCAGATAAAATGCCTTCCTAGTGATGTTGATTTCAAGAGGCAGACAGGAACAGAATCATACACCAGCATGAAGGATGTGGAGCATGCAAACATGTCATGTCTGTTGTAACCATTTTTAAGGTGTATCCATGTCAGAGCATATCGATTTTTTATCACATTATCTGTGTGTTTTAGTCAGATACAGAGATGTGCTCTCGATAGCTTCACCCTGAGCAGCGACGGGTGGATTGGCATCATCCACCCTGATGCCAGGATGCAAACTGCAGGAGATCCAGTTTGGGCTCACAAGGGTGCAGAGGAGCTTCAATGTCTCCATCAGGTAAGAGGGTAAGATCACGAGCCTGAAGTGGTTGGGCTCCTTGGGACATAAAGTTTTGGGGACCGGAACTGCACAAGAAATTTTCCACAAGACAGGAAATCTTTCCAGCTTTGGACCCAAGTTGTGGATTTAGGAGACCACCTGACACGCACAGTCCTGGAGGATTCTTGAGCTGATGCCATCAGGACCCTGGGTTTTGCTGGCCTTGATCCCCTTCACTTGTCTTCTCACCTGATCCACTGTAGGTGTACATTGAAGGGGGGGTGAGACCTCCAGTGATGGTAGAAGTGTGGATGTGGTAAGGGGGCATGCAGGCAGAGGGAGATGGACCTCAGTTGGTCTGTGCTCAGGCTGAGTGTGGGGTTGGAGGTGGCCCAATATCAAATCTGTTGAAGAACAGATTTAGCTTTATGGCCCACTGTCTGTTTCCAGGTTCAGGGTTCCTGTTCTTATCCTGTCCTGAGATATCTTCAAGTGCTCTCCAAATCTCCCTCTCATTCACTATTTTTCACAGTGATAAAGTGCGCAGGTAAAGTAAGCAGGTCAACCCACCTTGGCTCTGCATTTCACATTGCCAGCAGTAGCAGGTCTGACCTCAGACTGAGAGATGCATGGCTGTTTCCCCCCTCCCCCTCATACGTCATCGTGTCGAGGTCATCATTATAGCTTTACATGCGGTGGAACACTGCGAGATTAACAATGGACATGAACGTCAGCAAGCTGATGGTCAGCGTTGTTGTTTGGTACTTTGCAAATTTGGGAATTTGTGGATAACCTGGACAGATTGTAGCAGACAACATTTGACTCATTTGTTGAATTATTGCTCCGGTGAATAGGCTACTAACCAAAGGGGTAACTCCCAAAGAATTGGAATTTGCAAAGTTCATAATAGGTCAATCAGTGTGTCCCAGTCTGGTAATATCACCATAAATAACCATGTCCCAAAAAGTCCCCAAAAATTTGCTGCCAACTCTCTTCTTTTCCTGTGAAACTGAGCAGATCACGGTTCTCGTCAAAAAAGCTGCATCTTATCACTGCAAGGAGGAATATAACCAATCCCTGATGGGTAGGATTTCCTGATCATGGCGTACTTCATGTATGCACTTCCATTAAAGAATATGTAGCCACACATTTGAATTGTTTAACTGAATAAAACAGGGCAAATGTCTCGTGTGAGTGTCCAGTAGAAAGCCGTCTCTGTTGACAGGCTGTCCAGTGACAAAATCAGAACGCGATAGGCAGGTACACCAACGTCATCGGCTTATTTGGCATGACGATGGCTTTCATGTTGCCGTTGTCCCTCATCGTCCCGGGACGATACGTTATTTCCGTGCAGTGTGAAAGCGGCTATTATTTTATTCTTTTGCTTCATCATTTTCCTCCAGTAGCAGGTCCTTGCCAAAATGAAATAATACTGTGCTATAAGTTCTACACAGCCACAGTCAAATCAAAGGAACTAGCGCAAATCCCTTTCGTTATAGCAGGTTTTAAGAACACAAGTGCCACAGTCTATTCTACCCCTCTCCTGCACTGCTCAAGCCACACCCCTCCTGTCTCAACACACTTACCTGTGGTGGAAATTTCCACCTCAGCTCAGCCACTTTTCCAGCCATTGTTTCTTATTGGAGAACTGCGTCCATCTTCTCCCTATCACCAATCAAGCCAGTATATATGCAGCTTCACTCTACTCACTCTTTGTCAGATTGCCCTCGCTTTCATGCCTACTTTCCAGGACGTGTTTCTGGAGTACTTCCCTGGTATCAACCTGACTTGCCATGACTTAGCTTCTTTCTGTCAAGCCTGCTGTTTTCTGATTCCTCTCTGCCTGCGGTTGGGTGGTTCCCTACCTGTTCCTGATCCACACCGACTCCATTTTAAAAACCAGATTATTACCCACCTCACACCTGAATCAATCGCTCAGCCACTGTTCAGAGACACCAGCGTTAATCTGTTTACTCTTTTCCTGTTCAACTGGCCAAATTAGGACTGTGTCTTAAGTGAGATCTGGTTCATGTATGGTCCCCACCCATACCCGTGATACTGATTTCCAAATGCTGCAGAAATAATGAAATGCAGCATAATAGATTATTGTAGAATAAATGAAAGTCCATAAAACACGATGACAAAGAGGACAAGACAGAGGACACCGAAAACTCATTCTTAGTTAAGTTAAATGCCAAAGAGTGAAAATAAATTTTAAGATGTAGATTTAAAGCTCGTAGGGTTGGGGCCATTTTAACATGGGAGGGAAGTAGGTCTATTATTTTGGGGCCAAAAGCCAAAAAGCCTCATCTTTTTAATGAGTTGTAGCCAGTTTTCAGACCTTAAAGACTGCGAGGGGGTATATATACAGTATGAGGTCTGAGATATTGGGTTCCAAAACATATGGGATTAAAACCACAGATAAAATCTCAAAATTAGTTCTAAAAGATATTAAGGTCAAAGATTTTGGAGCCACATAGACATTTTAAAAGGACATCTTTTAAAGATTTGGTCAGAAGGGTCCACATCCTGACCAGGCTTGTGTTTTCACATTCATCCAGTTCAAAGTTGGCACAATAAGTTCAATTAGTAAGATAATTTATGAAAGAAAGAACTGAGTGAGATTCATCGCATTGAAAATAGCTCGAGTGGCACTCAGTGAAGGACAGCACAGTGTCGTGATCAGGCTGCTTTTGTTTCCTTGCATGATTAGATAAAGCAGCTCTTTTTTATTATGCAGCCTGTCTTCACCAAGCGAATCAACACCGCTCAGCTCCAATATGCTGCTGAACCAGCACATCAGCAAGTGAAAGTAAAACGAGGAAATGCAATCATGAAGAAACATTACAAATTGTAACTTTTAACTGAGGACACATATGGTGTGACTTTGTTGCTTTAATATAAGCCATGATTCCGAATCATTATTCCGGCATATAAAGGCTTATCGATGCTTAAGTGTTTCCAAGGACACAAGAGAATTGCAGTACTATCACTTTTTAATCAAGCAGTCCTTCTAGTCTAGCTCATGAATTCATACAATACTGGCAGCTCCTTACTTTATTCCCCTTGGTAACCTTTCAACTGCAGCTAGCAGCTAGCTAGATGTGCCTTGGGCATTTTTGATACCCCCCCCACCGAATGCCACGAAAGATCGGTGCGCGTTGTGAAAGAGAATAATGTTAGCCTCAGTACACACCTTTGTGCCCACGGGTCAAATGAGGTCCAAGGGTTGCTCAAACGTGGTGGAAAAAAAAGTTCAACATTTTTGAACATGCGGTGAATGCAAAACTCTTTGTGTACCCCTCTATTCAACTCCCCAACACACTCCCACAAACAAAAGGTGTCCACATATATGCACACCTATGCACGTATGGATGCAGCCGAGGGTGATGAATAATTGAAAGGCTGCAATAAAAGGAGCAGTGCACATTAGAGTGAAAGATGGTTGTGAGAACAGAGAGAATGCTCAGGGATTGCCTGCAGGTGAGTGTTAACATGGGAATCATCATGCATGGATATCAGCAGCCATATGTGACATCTGGATTCATGTCTTTCCTTTCCCTTTTCCTCCATCTCTGGTGTTGTTGGGCAGTTTTCAGTGCACAACACACACATTGCAGGAAGTGGACCTTTTTCAATTACAACCTTTCTCTTGCATCGCAGATCAAGATTTCAATAAGATATGAATATCCAAAACAAATTACCTTATGACTGTTACTTATGAAGATTTCAAGTTTGATATTCTTCAAGGTGAGCACGAACGTGCAGCCAAACACTGTTTACATTTGATTGCGCTTTGAGCCGCATGATTATTTCCCTCCTAAAGGCTCTTGTGTACCGGAGGAACTCTTCTGTTGTTCTTTGAGCTCCACCATTAGCATTCTCTCTCTGTTCCATCAACACTGCAGGGAGTAGGAACAATTTCTATCACAGGAGCAACAATTTCTGAGACTCGTAAGACTCCTACTTCGCATGAACTGCAATTAAGATGCGTGCTGACTTTGCTCTCACAAGAAAATAAAAAGTTAATGTAATGAATACCATCAAGTAAAAAGGCCTCAGTGGGAAGTTATGCTTATGCTGCATTACTACATCTGTGTTTTTTTGGGGTTTTTTATCTCAGTGGAATTGTTGGGGCCGAAAACGTTAGGTCCAATAGTCCAGTTGGATGTGATTTAATGATCAAATGTTAATGTTAATTTATATTCAGTGAGCCGCATCACAATTGCAACGTCTGTCAACTTAATGAGGAAGTCCTGTTCATTTTATTTTCCCGCATGATTCTTCAAAGTGGAGACTGACAGATCTGATTCATGAGTTCATCATATCATTCATCAAATTTGATGGTCAATTGATTTTAAAGTGTCTTTCTGACCTGTGTGGTTTTAATGAAGATACTGCTGACATTTGTGGTCTTTACCATACAGGAGATTCTCTAGAAGTGGCTGCATGTACTGGAATATGTGTGACGAGGAGCCAAGAGACATAACAGGGGCCATGTTGTTGTTTAATGATAATTATTTCCCTGTGGGAATGCTTTGGTCAGGCTCTGGATGCTATCTGAGGCTACTGCATCTTTTTCAGGAGATGAAATGTCACTTGTGTAAAATGAATGTGAACATGCCACAACTGAAAAATGTGTTTACATACATATAAAACCTAGACCCAGAAACTGGGTCTGATTTATTGTCGATACATAGTGCACCCATCACTTTCTCTACACTCAATACCCCACAACTACTAAGTAAAAACAGATTTTCAGAAGAGATTTGCATGCCTGGTTTTGTGGATATCTTCTCTGCGGATCCTCTCAAGCTCTGACAGGCCAGAAGGGGGATGAAAGAAAGAAATAACTCAGTTTAGACAGTTAAGACAGCCTGTTTTAAGCCTGCCTAAAAAGCTATGCTAGTGACATGCTACTACTAAAACGATCCAATGTGTGACTATAAATCAGAAGGAACATTAATAGTTTGGCAATAACATGATTTGCATGTCAATCATGAATTCACTTAACAAATTCAAGCAGGTATTAAAGAGCTCTGTGCTTAAACAGTTTAAAATTGACAGCAACTTCAGAGTAATTTCTAAGTGTGGATGAAAGCAGGACAACGGAGATGGCAACAAAAGGACAGAGATCTAAAATGCAACATTAAATGCAATGTTGAGAGCACGATTTAAGGAAAATACAGCTGTTTATTACAAACCCGAGCAAATAATATCAATACTGAAAAAACAGGTAATGAATACTTATTGGTTGAATAAATTTAGCAAATGGATGAAATGTAATGTAAGCATTTTCTTGGATTTGTACTTTAATAAGTGGTCTTGTGTATGAAATGAAGGACTTAAATACTTATCTTAAATAAAAACAAACAATAATCTTTGAAAAAAACTCATTATGATTATTGTTTGTTAATGCACATATTTTAAAATAGTATTATTATGACATGTTTCAATCTCTGTGTGTGGAGTATCAGGAAGCAATGCAGTCATCTCTTTTACCTAAAAGCATATTTTACACCATGTTTCATGAATAAGTTGGAATAATATGATTATGGAGCCAAATACAATCTGACAATTTGTGAAAGTGTGCATGTATTTTTTATCATTAGGCCTACAGAGGGGCTGCTTTCATTAAGTTGCACTTGATTTTTTTCCTTTTAAATGTGTTAATTACCTTCTATAATCAGATCCATTGGGGTACATTGATTTCTTTGTGTAAATTGTTGTGCCTGCTATTTGTGCTAACAATGCTGCAGGTCAGGAGTTCTTGCTGAAAGTCCTCACAGTACCTCTCACAAGTGACTACAAATTGGATCTGGTGTTTTGAAAGTATCTTCGAGCTGTTTGGCTCAAAAAAAAAAAGCGATAACTATCAAGTTGTGACATGTTGTGCCCTGAAGCCTGACGACGGGGCCTATTAAGGGAAATGTCACACAGGTTTGGTCAAAAATAACAATGATACACCAGAAATGTGCTTAATGTACACAAATGTAACCCAGACATGTTTTCAATAGTTCCACAGTAATGAGAACTTTGAGAGTAGCCCCTTTTTGACCGCAGGTATGTTCAGCATTTAACCAGGATTTTCAAAAACCTGGAATCAACTGATGCCTCATTCATTCTCTGTAACATTTGGCAGACTTATTTCTCTTGTACCAGTTCCATTTAAAACATGGAGGAAAAGAAGAGAAGGATGATGAGCCCCAGGCTCTTTAAAGCATGTTTGGAGAGCCTAGCGGGCCTTTGAGTCAGCAACTTGAAACTGCAGGACACACAGGGAACCAGGTCCTGAAAAGTTGAAGCAAGATTCTAAGAAGTCGATAGACCACAACAGTTGTAATGGATCTGACCGCCGTACTCCCTCCCCATACATCATCAGCCTGATTTGAATACATTTTCAGGAACTTTGATATGTAGTAGGAACACCACACCAGGATTTTCTTTTTACTCAGCTTAATAAATCCATTAAATAGAAGTTCCTGGGGATGTTTGTGATACAGATGCTAATAAAGGTGGTTACAACAGATATTGTGTGTTGATTTAAACATGTTGCATCTCTGGAGGAGAAATATTAAGGAATAATGAATATTTTCAGCTTCTGTAACAAGCTTATCATCCCTACCCTTGAAACATGCGATAATATCCACACATATTTTGGGTTGGCCAACTAACATTTACATTTGCTCTTCAACCAAGTTTATCTGGTTGTTTTTTTGCTTCTTCTTTTTTTGCTTTTTTTTGCTTCTCCCCCCCGTATTCATTTACAGGTATCGCCACCTTCGGTGCATGATGCATGATGACCTCCGGCCCCGCTGACCCACTCGGCCGGCGGCTTGTATAAATAGTGTATTTTTGTATGTGTTTCTGTACCCGTCCTCTCCTCTCCTCTCTCCTCTCCTCTCCTCTCCTCTCCTCTCCTCTCCTCTCCTCTCCTCTCCTCTCTCTACCCAGCTGGCCATCAGCAGGAGGGTCCCCCTACATGAGCCTGGTCCTGCTCAAGGTTTCTTCCTGTTAAAGGGGAGCTTTTCCTTGCCACCGTTGCTTGTCTGGGGTTAGGTCCTGGGATTCTGGAAAGCACCTTGAAACAATTTTGATTGTAAAAGACGCTATATAAATAAAGACTGAGATTGAGATCTCCAAAATTCCTGATGTCTTCATATGTCAATGAGGTAACCAATGTTAATAACTCTAAATGCTCAAACAAGCAAAATAGTTGAATTCTTGAACATCTCCACGTGCGTGTGCACAAAAGCAAGATCTGTTTCAGAACGCCATAAAATACTGTGCTAAACAATAAAATTGCCTTTCAGACTTTGCCTCTTTGCCACTTTCCACGTCTTAAAATGGGAGAAGCTGCTAGGACAACGCTGCAGTGTATATTTAGCAGCTCTTTCTTTTCCTCCCCACCTCTGTAGTGACGTCTCCCATGGTCTCTCCCAGCTATTTTATCAAGTCATTCTGTCATGTAGGCAACCCCGCTCTGCTGCATTATTCATCCTCACAGGGGAATCGGAAGTCCCAACTACAGCTTTGATGACATGCAAAGACGGGGTAAAGACTCTGCAGCGTTTACATCTGCTGTCACCAGTGCTTCCCCAGCTGCTGTGATCATCATCTTGAGAATGTGTGTGTGTGGGGAGTGGGGGGGTGTGGGTGGGTGGTGGGGGTTACTTAAGAGTGTTGTGAAATTTGGCTCTAAGTGGGCGCTTGTGCGCGTTTACGTGCACAAACTCAAACCTGTCTGTGTGGGTTTAATCTTTTACTTGTGTCTGTAATTGAAGAATTTGGGGTAATGTCATTTTTCTCTCTCCAGTATTACATTTATGCAACATGCTCATTAAAATCATCCA
This sequence comes from Takifugu flavidus, assembly GCF_003711565.1. Taxonomy (NCBI): domain Eukaryota; kingdom Metazoa; phylum Chordata; class Actinopteri; order Tetraodontiformes; family Tetraodontidae; genus Takifugu; species Takifugu flavidus. Next base: position 10,254,170 of record NC_079534.1, on the reverse strand, counting down.
TCATCCTCCTGACTTTGGATTTCCCTTGTACGGGCAACCACATAAGAAAAAAAAAACAGCTTCCCTTCCGTTTCATATCTCTCTTGGTGAAACACCATTGGAAAGCTTTGGCAGAGATCAGATTGAATAAAATATGTCTACATACATTACAGTGTAATTGCATAATCGGAGCATTCTGACAGGGAGATGGATCTTAAGGGGAAAATAGAGGGGGGAAGTATCTTTTCCCAATACATCACATTTCTTTAGCTGGAGAGCGACGGCTGTTGCTCAGATCAGATTTCTGTCATAACAGAGACAAATTGAGGGGATTCCACATTTGCGGCAAGGCAATGTTCCCAAATTCATGTAGGCAAATCACAGAGTGACTTCACAGACGTTTGCCAATTTATGCCTGTTTTCGTAAACGGCTGGGGGCCTGATTGACAGTGTGAGTTTCCATGTTGACTCAGTGTGATTGGATGGGAGATGTGTGGGCCGCCGGCAGTGTCCCCCATTTGTCACCATCTCAGGCCATGAGATGGATCGTCGGACCACCTGCCGGACCAGAGAGATCTCATCCGCCTCGGTGTAATCCCGCTCTCAGCATGCACGGCCACATCTGCAGTCTCCCCGCACTGCCATCAGGGAAGAGAGGGCTAATCCATTGATCCATGTGTCAGTCACAAAACCAGTTAGTGGGACGTGCTACGGAGCTCAGCCATGTCAAGTGTAGCCCTCGAGCTCGGGAATCCATGGCAAGATGCAAATTGTTCCTTGCATCTGTGTCACAAGAGAGGGAGGCACAGATGAGGCAAAAAAATTGCCGTAAATAACACCGTAAATAACTGTTGGGGCACTTGATAATGATAAGGGTTTATTGCCCTCTGTGACAGAAATTTAAGGGTGGTTGTTTCTTTCTCCACATATGATTTGACAGTGTTAGAAGAGGATATATATAAGAGGCTCATTAGACAGGGCAGGGAAATGCCATCCACCCCAAAAACCCTAAGCATCCTCTGAATTGGCAAATGAGGCGGTGGTATGAACAGGAACCGTTCACAGGATGATCATGTATTAAACAGACTTCCCCTCCTCAAATATTCATGGGTAGAGATTTACTCATTAATCTTTCATTATCTCCTATCTCCTAGTTTTGCATATCTCAGGAGTTTGGAGCTGGTATCAGGAACCGCATCTTTATCTTACATTTGTGCACATGCAGCAGAATCCTGGACAAGTTATGGCACCTAAAGAAAAGTGTGCCGACTTATCTTACCTCCCCGACGACTTTGCACGTGTTAGCCTGACAGATAACACATGTGTTACTGTAGCTGCCATGCTAAAGGTCACTGCCAGTTCTGTTTTCTCTGTTGTTCTGTAGCTTTCATATAACTTCCTCAGATATTGATCACAGTTATATAGCCTATGTAAACTAACGGCCATCTTCCATTGAACTCAGTTCACGGAACTAAGCCTTTTTCAAATGACCCGACTCCTATTTGGGTGGAAACCCGGCAGTTTCCTGCTGTGAGACCGACTTCAGAGGGTTACTCTGATGTTTGCTGGTCTGCGACACGCCTACACACGGACTTTTTTACCAAGCACAAAGGAAAAGAACAGTGTAAATATCCCTCTATTTAACAAAACAAAAACAGCCATCATCATTCAATTCTGGAATGCTCTATGTTAAATAGTAGAGTTCGATACCTGTTGAAGTACAGCTATAACTGTAATGTCATTTTAACACTGCCATGTTGCCTACAAAGTGTTCAAAATGTACTTTACTTTGCACAAGGAAAAAAAGAGCAAACTGTTGCAGTAAGATGAAAGAATTCAGATGTCTGTGGAGGTCAGCAGTTCACTGAATACGCATTTGGCTTCTCAGAACTGCCTCTGGTGTGATTAAGGATCTGTGCTGCAGTGTGATCTCAGTGATTCCTATATATTCCTATAGGAGGCTGAAGCTGAGAGACGGTGTGTAGGACTTCAGGGGGACACTGGTGGGCAGGGGGCTTATCGACCTGCTGCTTCTGGATCCGTCTTAATAATACAATTGGACTTGACAAACCTACACACATGGACAAGATATGGTAATGTAGAAAAGAGAGAAATCAACAGGAAATATGCAGTGATAACTAGAATGATCAGGAAACCTGGCGTGTGAAAAAACAGACATTTACATGCCTCCAAAACATGGTGTCGATGAATATATGCAGATGGTTGCAACACATTTCAGAAGTGAGACCTGCTCTTCACCCTCTTTGAACTTAAAAATTCCATTTGTCCACCTCCAGTTTGGAGAATATTTACTAAAGAAGAGGGAAACACTTTGCTGACCAGGGTTGGGGAAAGGAGAACTGCACTGAGACAGCGGTAGGAGCCCGATTGGCTGTTAGAGAGGACATGGCCGAGCAGACATAAGGGCAGTTTAGATGAGGCAACAGTACAAAATCAATAATCCAAAAGCCAAATCAGTCAGAAAACCAGAGGGCAAAATTATAAAACGTTCTGGAGCCTAGCACAAAATAATCACTATGGTTCAACAACAAACTATGAGAGAAGGATGGACTCGATGTGGGCCAGAGGTGCTGAAGGCAGTGGGAGAGCAAGTGTCTATAGAACAGGAAAATGGGGAAAACCAAAGGGAGGGAAAGAGGGGGTGCAACAAAAAAATGCAACAAGGAAGATTCCACCTTCTGCAGCAATTACGGCAGCACATCTCCCTGGGTTAGTGCACCCCCAAAAAGCCCCAAATTTTCTCATTGAGGTTGAGGTCTGAGGCTTTGAAGGAGCCAGTCCACCTTCTCCTTCTGTCAAGCAGATCTTGCACTAGTCAAGTAGAACATTTGTTTAAATGGACAACTTAACAAAACCAACTAAAAAATCTGAAACAAGCCAAGTATGTCATCCTTTTGACCACTCCTGTATGTCATATGAGTAAATGTGATTTTCCCACCCATTTTGGATCATAAAAAACACTGAACCAAAAACAAAAACTGATATCAGCTGATAACCATGTTTCATCCCTGCTGTTATTTTCTTGGGTCTGAGCAGCTCGGTCCTTGGTACACTGTCACACACATTTGCTTTTGATTGCAGTAAAATGAATCAGATGCTTTGACTCCCTGGAAAACATGAATCTTTAAAGAGCTCCAACAAAACCTCAAAATAGAAAAGGCTGCTTGTTTAGTTCAAGTGTCTCTGCCTGTATTTGTGTGTGTGTGTGTGGTGTGTGTGTGTGTGGTGTGTGTGTGTGTGTGTGTGTGTGTGTGTGTGTGTGTGTGTGTATACAACAATGTAAACTGCTCCAGTTATTTATGCCATTGCTACATTTTCTGTCCACTGAAATGACTAATATAAGGGTGAATCAGCATTGTGCAGATCCTGGCTGGGATCATGCTGCTCCTCCTGGTCATCCAGTCCAGAACAGACACATGTCTGCCATCTGTTGTTATTTTGGACTCATGCTGGCACCATAAAATCAAACTTCTATTAACAGGTTGTCCAGAATGAATAAATCAATAAAGATTAAATGTGAGGAAAAACATTGAAAGAAGATTTGCTTTTTGTGGATGATGATCTCCTTTTGGCCTCATCGATCGCTGATCTCCGGCGCTCACTAGGACAGCTGGGATGAAGACTGGTCCCGTAAGACCACAGTCCTCAACCGAAAAAGGGTGGAATGCCCATTCTGGATCAAAGAGGAATTACTACCCCAGGTGGAGGAGACAGGTATCTTAGGATCTTGCTCATGAGTGTAGAAGAACTGGAGTAGGAGATTGACAGATAGATCAGGACAATATCTGCAGTATATGAACAGTGAGTTGAGTAGGCTATATTAATTGTGCTGTACTGGACTAGTGGTTAGCCCAAAGTAAATTTCCATTTTCCATTCCTCCCTGGAATGCATTCCTGCAATTCTCAGATTAGTAGCAAAGAAAATTTAGAATTGAATGATTAAAGTGTGGATAGATCAGCCTAAATTGCTAATATAAAAGTGCTATTAACGAATGATTATCACATTAATCATACCTACAGAATGATTGATAATGGATTTTTTTAATCTCACTTTAAATTTCCTAAATATGTTTACACCTAAACTGTTATGATCTACATAAAATCAAAAGAAAATAAAAAAGATGAATGGTTTAAAACTCTAGTATTATTCAAACTACAAAAAAATATGTTCCATCACTGCCACAAACCCCAATGCAGTATTCTCCATATGTCTACCATGAAGCCGAAGCCTCTGGGGTCAACTTCATGGATCCCCAACAGCCAAATTGTTTCAATGTCAAACTGACAGAGGGTGCACAGAGATTCCACACATTTACTTGCTGTTTCACTTGGGCAACGGCAATTTGGTGAGAACTAATCACGAGTCATGAAGATCATGGATCATACTTACCATATGTTTAGAGCCAGCTGAAGGAGACAAGCAGTGGAAATAGCTGTATATTCAAGTTAATGTATCTCTGAATTGATGTATATCTTAATTAAAGTTAGCATCCACATGACAGCCCGCCACAGAGGACACTGTGCTAGGTGCAGCATGACTGCCTAGCAATTGTGTAAAACTACAGAAAAGCAGACTAAATGGACTGATCATTCAGTAATATTAATGCAATCATTAAGTAAATAATTCCAGTCACCAACAGGTAAAGTGCTATGGACAGATGAAACCAGCACAAAGTTACTCACAATGCATCTTTACTTGTGGATCTATATTATTCACCAGTGTAATTATTTCACTCCATCTCCTGGATGTGCCTCATGAACAGCTGAATGCATGAGGTGCTTTCCTCCACATTTCCATTGATTTTAAGATTGCAGCTTTTGTGAAAATGTTTTCTCTGACACCAGAAACAAAACATCCACTTTATGTTTCACACATAACATTGTTGTGTTGAAGATCTATTTTTAGAAACTTCCAAAGCTATTGCCTGAATGTTTTTATCTCATTTTTATTTAAGAATTAAATTCACTGCAATGTAGAAATCTGAATCTTCCATATGATGTGGAATATATGTAATATAGCAACAATTGCTTGTTAACATGGCATAAATATACATTTTTATTGTGATGTCGGGTAGCATCAACAGCTACTCACTTCATATCTCTATACTGTAGCCTCACTGTGCTAATGGTTTTAGCATGTATAGGGGGTGCACATCAGCGACCTGGGTGGTGCACATCAGCGAGTACCTCTCCTGGACCACCAACACCACATAACTGGCTAAGAAAGTCCAGCTTCCTGCGCAAACTCAAGTAGGCAAGTGCTCCACCACCCATCATGACCACATTCTGCAGAGGAACCATTGAGCGCATCCTTTCCAGCTGCACTAGTGTGTGGGGTGGGAGCAGCACTGACTGCAACAGGAAAGCCCTACAGTGCATTGTGAACACAGCTGGGATGATTATTGGTGCATCACTCCCCTCCATGCACGACACATACACCACCCGTTGCACACACATGTTGCTATTATTGTTATCATTGATGCTGGTACATTTACTGATGCTATGACTATAATTATTGCCACTGTCTGTCTTTGCACTAAAAACCCTCACCAACACTTATAACCGGGTTGCTACCCCACAGTACACTACTTTCCATGTATAATGTTGAAACAGTACTTGTGTTACATTTTATCCTGTCTTTTATATCCTCCTATTTTAGTACCAGTTAAACAGTATAGGCCTTAAGCTATTTGCACTTTATTACTACCTCAGAGCTTAGGATATGTTTTTGTTGTGCCTCTATTGTTTGAAATTTGCGTGTCTACGCATGGGATCGTGAGAAACACAATATTGATTCCTTTGTACGTCAAGTACAGGTGAAGAAATTGACAAATAAAGAAATTCAATTCAATTCAATGTATGGTTACTGTTTATGCAGTTGGTATGTTGGTTTCCAAGGCTGTATTTGAAATCACTCTGTATTCCCTAGATAGTGAAACATCCCATCATTCAGTCTGTCCCATCAATTATTGATTGGTAATTTAATTAAGGAAATGTTAGAGTGTCAACAAACAAACAACTACCAAGTGTAACATAGTTTTTAATTGGTAAAAAAACAAAAAGAATTAACATCACAACACACTCAACCAGTGCAGCAATGTGTGTTCATTAAGCGTCACTATGACAACCATTTAAAGTCTAATCGTTACGTCACATCTTAGCTGTGCTGTTATTGGCCAAGGCTGCCGGGGTCCGGAAACATGATCACCTGACAGGCCTCTGTCACCCCACTGGGTCATGGTTTCCTCTCCTCTCCTCTCCTTTCCTCTCCTCCTCCTCATCAAGCAGACTAGTTATGCTGATTCCTGTGTAGTTTTTCTGCCCCCCCCCTCTATTCATTTACAGGTATCGCCGCCTTCGGAGCTGCACGATGACCTCCGGCCCCGCTGACCCGCTGTATAGCGTATTTTTGTGTGTGTTTCTGTGCTCTGTGCTCTGTGCCTCTCCTCTCCTCTCCTCTCCTCTCCTCTCCTCTCCTCTCCTCTCCTCTCCTCTCCTCTCTCTACCCAGCCAGCCATCAGCAGGAGGGTCCCCCTACATGAGCCTGGTCCTGCTCAAGGTTTCTTCCTGTTAAAGGGGAGTTTTTCCTTGCCACTGTTGCTTGTCTGGGGTTAGGCCCTGGGATTCTGGAAAGCGCCTTGAAACAACTTTGATTGTATAAGACGCTATATAAATAAAGATTGATTTGATTTGATTTGATTTGATTTAAAGCAGGATTTTACACATGAGGTCACTAAATTATCCTCTTGACCCAACTCCCTGTTGTGAATAAGGGACAGTGAATGTGTAAGTCATTCACTCATTCACAAGCTCAGCATATTTGGCCATCTTGCTCTCATTGACCTCCTCATTGCGGTCCTCCTGGGGCACAATTAGCTCCAGGAGAATAATCTGCTGAAAATCCGGCCTGAGAGTTGTTGTTCATTTGTTTTCCCCCTCTCTGAGCTTCCTGTCTTAGTAACTGGCTTCTCCCCAGCCCTGGCAAAAGCGATGGTCTTTACTGGCACTTGCATTCCTTGATTCCAGTGATGCTCTTCATAATAGCCTTCAAGACCGTCTCAACTTGACTCTTTTCTCCTCGATACTAGAAGTTATAACTGTAGACTTTGACACCAAGAATGATCAGTGATATTTTCCAGCAGCAATTCCATGATCTGTCAAATGTATGGTGGTGATTGGTAAAGTTTTTTTTTAAAAACCTCACCAGTCTCATAGAAAACACTGTTAATTTCAGCACCTTATTATCAGGGGATCCTCATAGCTGTTATCTTGATCCACTGAAGATCACAAATTATATGTTGGTGGGTTTGAGTCAGATAATCAGAGCACCACATGCAAAGGATTCCCCTGACTTATGAACCCATCTGGCTGTTTTCTCTCTCTGTCCTGAAAGATGATCTGAATGCTCATCTAACCATCTTCATGTGGTCTTCATGAGGACAATATCAAATACTTAATTGTTGCCATTGATAATCATTTGTCGCATGAATAATGTACAAACTATAATCAACTGAAAAATGATTCAGGGTTACCACATATATTTGGCTCCATCTATTAGCCTCTTGTAAATGCTTCCACAACTATAACTGAGTGCAGCCCATTTTAATTCTTTTATCCTTTATCAAATTTTTTATCATCACATGATTTTTAGAAAACCCCTGATTTCTTTTCAGCTGTGGTGAAATTAACCAAGAATCACAGCATTTTAGATCCATGTATCTCCATGTATGAGAAAAAGCTAACCAGGCCATCCCAACAACTGGACTATCACCAGATGTGCTGACTATGGGACCATACAGGGTCTCCAACGAGCCCTTAAACTCCTTCATCCCTATATATTTCTCTGAGGCATCTTTGCTAATTCAGAAATTCAAGTCCATCACGTGTCTTTTAGATCCCATCCCAACACACCTGTTGAAGGATGTTTTACCAATGATAGGCAGTTTTATCGTGGACCAGATCAATTGTTCTTTAGTGACAGGTTATGTACCCTGGTCCTTATCATCCCAATAGACCACTCCATTCTCAGAATGCCGGTTTACTTGTGGTCCCCAGAGTCTCTAAAGGTAGAATGAGGGGCCGAGCATTTAGCTACCAGCTCCCCTTGCTTTGGAACCAGCTCCCTGTCCAGGTACGGGAGGCTGATTCCATCTCTACTTTTAAGATTAGACTTAAAACCTTCCTCTTTGAAAAAGCTTATTAGCACTAATTCTGTTGTTCCAGTTACTATCCTAGACAGACAAACTATCATACTTAGAGGGTCGTCTAATTATTAGGTTAACAACTTAGTTATGCTGCTATAGGCCGAGGCTGCCGGGGTCCAGAAACATGATCACCTGAAAAACCTCTGTCACCCAGCTGGGTCATGGTCTCCTCTCCTCTCCTCCTCTCCTCTCCTCTCCTCTCCTCTCCTCTCCTCTCCTCTCCTCTCCTCTCCTCTCCTCTCCTCTCCTCTCTCTTTGTATCCATCTACAGGTATCGCCGCCTTCATAGTTGTATGCTGACCTACTGACCTCCGACCCAGTTGATCCACTCAACTCTACTGACAGTTTATTATAATTAATATAATTAATGTATTTCTATTATCTATGCGGGAGTGTAGATTCTACACTCTCCTGCATGTATAATAGGACAACAGCTTTTATAACCTACTCTCTCTACCTGTCTTCCCCCTTCTCCTCTCTCTCCAGCTGGCTGGCTGGCTGGCTGATTGATTGATTGATTGATTGATTGATTGATTGATTGATTGATTGATTGATTGATTGATTGATTGATTGATTGATTGATTGACCGATTGATCGATTGATCGATTGATTGAATGAACTTTCAGATATTATTACTATTAAGTCAAGCGCATTCTATAGTAAACAAAGCTTCATTAAAGTGTTTTTATTCTCATAAACTAACTATAGCATTGTAAAAGGTGTTATTCTTAAATGGAATACATTGAATTTCTGGTTTATGGAGTCAAATGGTCAACCTTTGTCTCTTTATACTGACACTTTTAGTTCTGTCTTTCTTCTTTAAACTAGTCATTTAGCTATTTAATGTGCTATTTACCTATTTTACATTTCAAGTTTGGGAGTTGTGAGCAATAAACTAGTGATGACTCTATTTTACTTTGAAACATGCAGCAACATTTTTTAGAGTGACCTCACACTTGAAAAAAGTTTCAGAGCTTTATTCTTCGTGTTTTATCTACACATCTATAAAAGTCACTGCATACTTTGTGTATTGACTGAACCCAACCTGGGAAAGACATCCAACAGATCTGTCTCTTCACACAACAAAAGTATGTTTCCCTCCACATCAGGGGGAAGAGATTTTTCATCTGTACCAGTGCTGTGCTGCAGATGAACCCTACGAGAAAGGTCAGATGTGCTGAACGTTCAGTCTCCTTGATGTGATAAACACACCATTTTTTATGCCATTGTGCTTCTGAATTCTGCTGGAAAGACTGGTTCTGACTGACCGAGACCCTGGAAAAAAAAAGGCAAGATCAGATAACCAAAGGAACCTTCACCTCTTCTCATTTACATAGCCAATAATACAAATAGCAATAATCAGACAGCAATTGATATGTAAAGCTAATTTGTTTTTATACCATCAAATCTGCTGCTATGTCATATTCATTTTAAATAAAGATGGGATCACTTTTTTGTTTTTACTTCAGCAACATTGAACCATTATTTTGTGTGTTTTTACTCAGATTGTTTTCATGATCTGATTGATATAGCCTTGCTGAGTGGCATTAACCTGGCTCTCTGTCCCACTGGAAGAAAGAGTAAGTACAGTAGTATAGGGGCCTTCAGCTATCAAGGCCCAGTTTTCTGGAACCAGCTCCCAGTCTGGATCCACGAGGCAGACACAGTGTCATTATTTTAAATCAGACTTAAGACATTCTATTTTGATAAGGCTCATAATTAGTGTGACCACAGAAATGCTCTATTCTGCTGCTATAGTCTCAGACTGTTTGTTGGTGCTTCTATGATAAACTGGTACCTCTCCCTCTTTGTCCGCTGGAGCCTGCCATGTTTTTCTCTAGTTGATCCTGGATATGGTCCAAGACCCAAAGGATGAGTTTGCCAGTGCTCAGAATGAGGACATCTGAAAATGCACCTGGGCCCATAGATTTCTTCTATACTGTATATTACTGATGTTAATGTTGATGCTCTCTGTACATGTGGCATCTACTGCACATCAGTCCATAACAGGGACAGGGACCCTTTCCTTTAGGTTTCTTCTGTTTTCCTGACCTGGTTTGAGTGTCTAAGGACAGAGGACGTCCTTGTAAAGCCCTTGTAGACAAATGTTCGTGATTTGGGGCTATAAATACAATAAAATGAAACTTAAACTTAACTATGACACAAAACACAAATTTTTGTCTGTCTGCCTGTCTGAAATTGGACTTCAAAAGTGCATGTCAACATTTTTGTCCACTGAGGTCAAAGTTTTAAAATGAGCTGACATGAGCAGATGATGTGCTTGAACATGGATCTACTCCTGTATGTATCCAGACCAGTCAGTCTGAAACAGGGCAAGATGTTCTGCACCAAATTCCGTCCTAGCCTGGAAAAAGATAAAATGGGTATTTCAACAGGAGGAGCAAGCTGAACATGGCAAAAACATCTCATCTGCATGAATCTCACAGAAAGTTGCTCTGTACACGTTTGAACAACTGTCGTACCATCGTTGCCTTTGAGTTGGTAACTTGCTTGCTTGTGACTTTATAAGTCAACCAGCATTAGCCCAGTGCTAGCAACCTGAAAGAGTGCAAACTACCACCTTTGGTGAAAGAGGTGACACAATTTCAACGACACAATTTTTAACTTTGAAATCGTGCATATACATGCAGGAGTGTAGATTCTACACTCTCCTGCATGTATAATAGGACAACGGCAAAAGTTAAACTGGCTTAAACACACATGATTTTACTTTTATAACCTGCATGTATAATAGGACAACAGCAATAGTTAAACTGGCTTAAATACACATGATTTTACTTTTATAACCTACTTTATAATTAAACCATCCAGCAAATCTGCAACACCACGTAACTGCTGCTGCTAGGAGGATTCAACGAAATCTGGCAAAAACTCATGTAATCAAATGTGTTGTCAGAGGAAAAATAGGATGTGTTCCCCGTTTTCTTAGCAACAATAACAACAATGGGAGGGAAAGCTCTTTAAGCATGCTGGGTGCCAGATCAGCATCTTTGTCTTCTTGGTTACTTTAATTTTGTAAAAATATATTTTGACCAGCAAAAATGGTGGCAATTACCCAGCTGTGTTGAACCTATACCATGTTGGATCAGAACAAATAAAAAGACATTGAATTTGCGACAGGATGGGATTTGTGATTGAGTTTCATTTTCCTAACCATAGAAATGTGTGTTTTTCTTTTCAGATATTTGCACCAGAATACTAGGTCTTTACTGACACGTCTCTGGCTTTCAACGGAAAATAATCAGACTCAAACAATGCACCATGTAGCCTTGAACAAGTCATTCGCTTTTGCTGAGATATTTTCTCTTTTCAGTTCAAGTTGAAAATGTAGTGTTGCTGAAGAACTTCCGAATCATGTGTGCCTGTGTGTGCCTGCACATCTAAACATGTTCTGTATGGTTCTCTGCCTGTTGGCTGTTCACCTGCCACCTGTTCCATTCGTGCCCTCAGATGTGACTCCAGACACGTTTCCACTCGCAGAACCGCATCTGCACTCACGTCTGAGGCCGCTCAAATGTTTACAGACTCGAATAGATTTGAGAAATCAGACATCTTTCCATCTGAATTACAAAAGACTTCTCCCTGCTTTTAATAAACTTCAGATTCCCGAATCCATCCTAATTAAAGTATTTGATTACCAGTTTCCTAGCAACCCAAGACCACGGCCATCTGTTGCTTCGGCAGACATCCGATCAGGCTGCAGCCAGCGGGGAGGAATTCCTCCACACTTTTGGATCTCTGCTGCTAATACAGACATCCACTTTTTGATGAAACAGAAAGTAGGTACCCAGATCTGTGTACCTTGCAAACACAATCGTCCACGGTGTATCCTGTCCTGAATAATTTAGCTTTGAACTGGGGGGAAAACAAATCTAATATACATCCTGACAAACGTTCCACACTGTTCATTCATGCTCTTGGAGGAAGGAAAGGATGTCATATAGTTCCTCTTATGCTCAGTTTTGAGACTGGGTATCGTTTCAGAGTTCAGATAACACCCGCTAACAAATGCAGCATTGCCAGCTAAGCAATACTGAGACAGCAGTTGAGCTTTGAAAATGGACAGGTCAACATCCATAACATTTACAGTACATGGACACCAGTTTTTTATGACAACTCCTAACATTAGTTACGACTTTGTCTATTAGGTTGTCATGCAAACAAGTTAGTTTTGCTCATTTTAATAACAAAACTGTCATGATATTGCTAGAGTATCTATTCTATATTCAAGAGATTAAGCTCCCAGAATACCTGACATGCATATGATATTAGCTGCATTGAAGGTATATAGTAGTATTATTTTCTTGGGGTTTCCGTATTTAAGTAATACCATTTAATTGTGTGCTACTTCCATGTTGCTGCACCTTGTAAACATTTTATGAATGAAATAGTTTTCTCCAGGCTGTAAATGCACCGTATTGCTAAAAGCATTACCTCACACAACTATGAACTTGAGTGATTTCCCATTCTTAGTCCATAGGGTTTAATATAATGTTGGCACAAACTGTTGGCCAAAACAGCTCCAACTCTACCAGGAAGCCTGTTTCTGAGTGTGTTTATGAAAATCTCTGAAAATTCTTCAAGAAGTGTATTTGTGACGTGGCTCACAGACCTGCTCTAATTCATCTCAACTGTGTTCTATTGGGTTGAGTTTAGGACTCTCTGCAGGTTGATCAAGCTCTTCCACATCAAGCCCCCTCATCCATGCCTTTAAGGCACTGATGCATAAAGTAACAGTCATGCTGGAAGAGGAAGGGGTCATCCCAAAATTGTTCCCACAAAGTTGGAAAACGTCACGAAATGCTAAAGCACTAAGCGTTCTTTTCACCAGAAGTGACGGATTGAGCCCAAATCCTGAACAACACCACACCATGCTTCCCACTCCACCAAACTTTACACTTGACACACCATGCAGTCAGACAGTCAGACAAGTCCTGTTCTCCTGGCAAACCAGACTTATCCATTGGATTGCCAGAGAGAGGAGCATTCAGAGTAATTTGTCACTCTGAGATCCTGTCTCCACTCATCGAGTCCAGTGGCAGCATACATTCCACCACTGCATCTGGTGCTTTGCATTGTACTTGGTGATGCATCCCCTGAGTCCCCTGCACTGCTTTACTTGACTATTGTTGCTATTGCTCCTTGTTATACTCCTAACAGTTGACTGTGGAATATTTGGGAGAGATGAAATTTCAGGACTGGACTTATTGCATACATTGTTCTGTCATGATACCGGAATTCATGGTGCTGGAATTCATTGAGCTCCTTAGAGCAACCTATTCTTTTATGAATGTTGAGAGAAGCAGTCTGCATGCCACTGTATTGTATGTGTGCACTTAAGTGCCTAGCTCTATCAGTTAGGAGCTCACGGGTGGATGGATAGAATAGGAGTTTTTCCACTACACTGTATCAGCTCTACACGGTTAGACTCGACATGATACGGTATGGCTGCGTTACTTTTTATTAGACCTTGGGACCTCTTCAATGTGGGCAGTGTCTTCATAACTAAGTGGTCTGAAACTGTTGTGATGACTTTAACGTGAACACAACTCGTTTACCTCTGATAAATGTTAGCTTTCTTATCGTCACAGTCTTGAAACATAATAGACAGAAATCACAATACATTAAATCCTTTATTACAGTCGAAGGTAAAATACAGACACAGTGATGCACTGAAAAACCCCAAAATATAGAAAATAAACACAACTTAAGTATTTGTCATAAAAAACAAGTTTTTTAACTATACTAACACTTAGTTTCTCAAATTTTGATGACAGGCTGAAATTGTATTTTCCTAAGTAATGAAGCAATTGCAAAATACCAGCAGAGGACACATTTAGTACCACTGGCTAACTAGATAGCTCATTGTAAATATGCTTGTTTGTTCAAGCGAGCTCACCATGAATGAAATAAGTAATAATTTACAAGTCCCATTGTTTGCTAGCCGGTGTCGTAAATAGCATCAATTTGAGAAAACCACTTCAATTCCTGTGTATAAAATGACTTCCTTTCTATTCTCCCCATGTTGTTCATGATTGTAATCTTCTTTGGTGTTTTTAGCTTTTCATGATATCGCATATATGTCTGCTGGTTCCTCTGGGCAGCCATTCGAAATATCATATATTCTCTCATCTGCCAGACATCTCAAAAAATGTCTGTACCTTGTTGATTGACCAGGGAATTTACAGGTCTTACCTGTAGTCATTAATAGTTATTGTGTAAAGTTACGAAATTGCCGGGATTTTAAAAATGGTGGGTTTGAGTTTTCTGGAGCACGTTCCGAGTGACTCATCAGTGAAGTCAAGCCCCTAGACAACTACTATACCTACTGTAGCGGCAAGGTGTGCAAAAACCCGACAGGTCTTAAAATCCATCAGACTAAGATGGCCTGCCTGAAGGGAGGGAAGGTAAAGCAACGCACAGGGGCAGTGGCCAACACTACAGAAATAGTGCTCGTCGCAGTCCGGAGGAGGAGGAGCCAGGCCCGGAGCCACCTCACAGTGCCCGGAACCTCCAAACCGCACCAGTCGTCCCGCGGAGTGGAAAATCAGAACAACGTTGGGTTAAGTGGCCTGCCGCCAACAACAAGGAGTGGTTTCAGCTGGATGAGGACATAGACAAGATCATGGAGACAACAGTGAGGGGCAATGTGGACCACAAACTCCAGGCCATGAAACAGGCCATTGGGGTGACAGAAAGGCCTGTGACAAAGGAATCAGCAAGACCCAACCGGCGGGAGCATACGATCAGTCAACTGAGGCAGGAACTGAAGACTTTGAAACGCCAGTACAGAGCAGCAAGGAAGGAGGAGAGAGACGCCTTGTCTGAGCTCAGGCAGATGAACCGGTTCCAGTTCAGCGTTGATTTTGTGAAAGCTCTTACAATACATGAAGACGGTATCATAGCCCATGCGTCTACAATCCACCCACATATGGTGGCATAACTTGCCCGCCGCTGCCTCATAGTCTTTGTGAAGGAGTGTTCGCCTTCAGTCATCCAGCGCTCTGTCCGTTTCCGTGGCAGCCGAGAACCACGGTGAACGACGACTTCTCGTGCCCCGTTGTGCGTATCGCCACCGTGCTGGTCCCTTTTTCTCCACTTTGTGGGTCAAAGGGATGTCAAAAGTCAGAGGGATCTCTTCCATTTTGGTGATGTGGTTGGGCGCGGTTATCTTGTTGCGGCAGTAGGTGCGGAAGATGGCCACCCTCTCCTGGTCGTCTGCGGGCAGCCGCTGCGCAACATTTGTCCTTGCGCGTATGGAGAGATGCCGCCTCCTCCGCGAAAACACTAAGATTGCTCGATTGCCATTTTCAGCCGCATATTCGATGGCCTGCAGTTTAAAGTAAGCCTCATTCATACGCGTCTCGCTTGACCGGCGCCATTTTAGGGGATCCTTACGCGTAGGTGTGCCGCTAATCGATTGGCGGAGCGTTTACCGTAGTGCACCCACCAAAGGCGCACAGCAGATTTTGGAACTCAGTCCACACACAAGGCGCTCCATATTATAAGGCGCACCGTCGATTTTTGAGAAAATCTCAGTGTTTTAGGTGCGCCTTATAGTCGTGAAAATACGGTACTCAATCACAGTACTCTTCCTGGAAAAGCCTTCAAACTGTACCATGTCGAGTCGTTCTGATTTGGTACTTGTGGAAAAGGGGAAAATGATGCATCACATAGGGGTAAAGCAGTTCTACGTGTCTTTATTGAAGCCAATGACAATAACCAGACAGACAAAACTCAACACATGCATAGAATCAATGGGTCAAATCAAGGAAACAAGGACCAAAGGTCAAAACCTGAGAAGTCACTTAGAAACTATAAAAATGAAACAGGAAATGCAATTAGAACAATATAGATTTAAACCCAACCAGCAGCATTTGTAAAGCTGCTGGCAACGTGTTTTACTCTAAATGTAAGGCAATTTTCTGAAAATGGAAAATTCATTTAAAAAAATGTATGTAATAATATAAATGTGTGATAAACTGACCAATTGGGCAGGTTAACAGTGTGTGAACCTGCCTGGTTCAGTTGAGCTTTAGCTGTTGCTTGGATCGCATTCCTTTCCCTTGTAAACAAGTAGGGGAGGGAAATTGATTTATTGAACGAATAAAGTATGTTTTATTCAGACAACGACAACATGTTCCCATTTCAGCTTGTTAGTACTGGACTTATTATGCCAAAGACCAAATAGCCAACACACAAGCTGGCACAAAAGTTGAGAGTGCTGTGCTTATTTTCTTGCTACAGTTTTCCTCTTCTTATACATTGTTGCAGGTGATGCAGTCTCTTGTGGAGATAATAATTACCGAGTTAATAACAGTGCTTTGTAAAAGCGATATCACTAAGGACATAGAGACATTTTAAACTTCCAACAAAGTAAATAGTAAAGTATATTATGTTTGAATGAAGGACATGGAGAGAATTTAAATGTGAGGAATAAAGAAAGGGCATGTCATAATAAAGGCTTTATCTGGAATTTTATTTAAGCAGAATATCAGAAAAAATGAAATTGCTTTCCAGAATGGGACTGTCTCCTGAAGTCAACCTCCAATCATTCTCTTTTATTGGAATCATCCTCATTAGTTTTTAATTTTGCAAGTAAAATTAGCAGTGATGAGGCTTCCCTGATGTTGTGTGTGACTACAGCTTGACTGGAAGCAGCTTTTCAACAAAAATGAAACCCTGGTCGTAGCATCATTTGCATCTTCGTCAGCTCACACACATTCACACTGAATGCGTTCAGTGCTTTGATTTAAATGTATGCGTCTTTGCCTACAGACGGACCCCCCTGAGCTTCCATGTACTCTCAGCGGTCCAAGAATAGAACTGGCATTTTATTTACAATTGATCACTTCTGCAATAGACAGAAAAGTGTACGTTATTTGACAAGTCTTCTCACTTTCCAGTGAAGCTGCATTTCTTCTAGGAGCCACTTTGAAGATACACACTTATGTAGGATGGCATATATGAAAACATACAAAAAACACATTACAGTTTTGAATAAAACTGTCCCATTTATCATGATGCATATTTTACCCAAAGCTGCGTGATGCAATGTTCCCGGTGTTCTCCTGGGATTGTTTATGAGCATATTTGGCTCGTTGTTTAATATATGCATCACATTTGTATGTGTGTGTGTGTGTGTGCGTTTGCACATGCTTGGTCCAACTTAGTGGAGATTAATCTGGCAGTGGGACACCTCAGCTTTCCTGCTCCTCCACCTCCTTCTCCTCCTACTTTTTCTTCTTCTCCTGCCTCTTCTCCTCTTCCTCCTCCTCCTCCTCCTCCTCCTCCTCCTCTTCCTGCCTCACAGACAAAGTGACTTGACTCCAGGCTGTATTTGCAGGCTGTGCACCACAGCATCACTGAGACATCTCAGAGGCTCCTAAGTCTCTATAATTAGAAGCTTTATTAGTCTTCTTCTTTCTCCTGTCCTGCTTGCTACCAAGTCCCTGATATAATATCCTATATATATATATTTGTGTGTGTGTGCATGTGTGTGGCTGACAGGCAGCCTGATACTCAGGGTTTTAATACAACCTGTTCTTTTTCCTCCTGAGCATGGAGAAGCAATAATATTGATTCATGAATTATTCAGTGATCTTCAGTGATCAGTTGCTCCATCGGCCATGCTTTGGTGACTTCTGCACTTCATGAATTGAAAAGTAGGCACTTCACCGTCCACGGAGAACATCTTTGTTTGCACTGGCTGTTGTTTGTTAGCTCATACCAGACCCTCCCTCGCTCCTCCCTGGGCCACCTCTTGCATCATTAGACTATTCAGCCTTGACTGTGTTAAAAAAAAGAAAAAAAAGACTAAACCGGCCCCTTTGGAATCCTTCAATGGTCATTATTAGTATTCTTCAGGGAAATAAAAGAGCCCATCTGTAGAGGTGGGGATGGTGGGCAAGCGGACAGGAAGGGGAAGTGTTGGGGGGGCTCCCCTGAGAGTTGGAGGGATTAACCACTGACACATGGAGCCTGCTAATAAGGTGTCCTTACACAAGATCTGTAGATGCATATGTAACATGCACCTGACATGCACACAAACACCCTTACATATATTTATTTATATCAACCTGGCTTTCAGTTAACAAACTGATTCCAAGTCCTTGGAGCTCCTGTCTACACACACGCACACACACAAAGGAACTTGCAGCTCTGTGTCTTTATTAAATTTGGAATAGGACCACATCTGGTCATACACACCCGGGCAACAAAGCAAAGATGGCAGCTGCGGGGGTGTTAAGCATCAGACATGGAGATTGGAGTCTTTGCTGAAAAGTATTAACGCGTGCACGTCCCAAGCATCTGTCACTTATATAATTGGAGGGTGTCAGGTGCGGACATGGGGTGCAAATTCAGTCCACCCTCAACACAAATGATCTGCTGCCATGACTGGTAGAATATACGTGCCACCATGTATATTTATTATGGTGCTGACCCAGAGGTGGGGCTGCTTATTGGGGGATGAATGACTCCCAGGATTCTCATGAATCATTCTGAAACTCCCTGCAGACTGGGGCATCTCGTTTGCGGCACTCTCCGCATTGTTATTGATTGTCCAAGACAGATTTTTGGTTAGTTGAGTTAAAATAAAGGATGGGGAAGGGGCGGTCTCCACGTCTGTCACATTAGACATGTTTACACTTGAGCTTAATGGAGCATCGCTACAGGAGCAGTAAAGCGGGACATGTTCCAGTGATCTTGTGGCCAAGTGAAACACACGGTGTTCCAAGAGAAATGCAGATGAGGTGCTTCAGCTCATGAGATGCAGCTACTGGTCACTGCATCCACAAACAAGCTCCCGCAATGGAAGTCCCCCACCCCCGAATCATACGTGGTGGTAGCCGCTTCAGCAGGTTTGATTATGACACTTGCTTCACAAGTTTGCTCAGGATGTCACTGCTGTGTGTGCTGCTCATTACTGTGATCGTTCATTCATGGAAGGGGGATGACAGGGTTGATGACACCGATCACAGCGGGACTTTACTCGCGGGGCTGGGCAATTAGCAAGCCCCAAAGAAAAACCCACCAACGATGCGGCAGGGGGAGCCTAAATTTAACCCAAATGACGATAAAAA
The DNA here is from genome assembly GCF_003711565.1 of Takifugu flavidus. Classification (NCBI taxonomy): domain Eukaryota; kingdom Metazoa; phylum Chordata; class Actinopteri; order Tetraodontiformes; family Tetraodontidae; genus Takifugu; species Takifugu flavidus. Next base: position 10,234,861 of record NC_079534.1, on the reverse strand, counting down.
TAGATCACACTGATCAGAGGAGAGACAAGGTAATGTATTGTCACTCGAAGTAAATAAAGTCATTGGCTTCCTGAGACACAACACAGAAATAGAATTCTGCTGACACAGGAAGGTACTGGGACTAAAGATCGATGCCACGCTGCTCAGCTCTGTGATGGTTTTTTTGTTGTTGTTGTTGTTGTTTGTTTGGTTGTTTGGATTTTTGCTCTGATGCTGTCTGCTAGTTCAAAGAGAGAGATAAATATAATTATACAAGAAAAATGTGCTCACAGAGGCAACCTGCTTCTAAATTCCTGTATTAGACTACTTGATATTTTTAGATTTAATTCTTGAATCAAAGCCATTTATTGGGTTTGTGAATATATAATTATACAGTGTTTTCTGTCACTATTGATCAACATGTATTCTACATACACTTTGAACAAAGTCTGTTATAAATATAGAGTTTATCATCAAGGGAACACCAAGATTAAAACATTTTTTGCTTCATTGTGGTTGACTGTCATCTTCCTTAAACTTCTATAACCTAAAACCTAAATAATTTGTTCATTGAAAAGATTTCAAAACAACTGTCAGCCAGCTTTATTTTGTCACAGTATCCTGCAACATTCTTCAGTTACGTGTGCATATGGCCCCAAACATGCTCACAAGCTGCTGTCAGTCAGTGACTCGCTGCCTCCCACACCAAGCTCTCAGAGTGATGAGGGCCTATGCAAAACGGCAGCAGATGGTGAATATTCTGTTTCCGTGAGCCATTGAGACGGACACCTCCGAGACTCAGGCTGAGTGACAGCTGTTTCTTAGCGTGCCTCTGGTTATTGCGCAACTGTGCCGTGACTGCCGTGATGTGACCTGCAGGTCGGATGAGCAGCAGGTCCAGCAGATGTGATGTCACCAACATGAACTCTTTTTGGTAACACTAATAGCGAGTGGTCAGATGATTGCACTATTGCATTTGCACTGCTGCATTTATTTTAGAGCACAGCTTGTACACATAAGTCGTACTTCGTAGTGAGGGAAAACCAGTTAACTGCTCTCTGATATTTTTAAAGATGCCAGTTGTATCATTGTGGAGTATATATGCAGTTGTTAGATGCAAACTGGAGTGTGTGAGCAATAATACCCACAAATATTTAAGAATGAAACAGTCACATTTAAAAATGTATATATCAAATCATGCTTTATACTTTTTCCTCCTGTTCTGGCATTTGTTTTCTTTCTTTTTTTTAAAGCGTGAATGTGTGTTTGTGTATTTGAATGCTTGTGTATTCAGCTGTTGAGTCAGGAACATTGGCAGAGAGTCCTGCAAATCCCCCACCCCTGCACATGCTTTCTATAAACATTTAGAACATTTTAAAGACCAGCATTGAAACCATATTCAGTCAACTAGATTATATGTAATAATTAGCGTCAAATATCTATGCAGGTTTATTTGGCTAATAATTAGTGAAAAATCTTAATTTATTAAAGAAAATGTTGCATGTGTGTCTCTATCCTGGGCCATACAGTCAATAAAATTATCTTACACTAATTATCTTCAGTCTGTTTTTACTCGATGGCTTCATGGATGCTGAGCAGTTGTTCCCAGTGAGGGTGGTGCCAGCGTACAAGGTTATCTTCTGACTGGCCATGGATGACCAGTCGACCAAAATAGCCTAACTTGACAGCAGCAGGAAACAGGTTGCTGGAAATTTTGAGAAGAAGATTGAAAAGGCAGCAGAATTGTCGGTGATTCAAGTTACTATGATCTCTGCATCAACCCGACTTGTTAGGGTTTTTACTTTTCGCCTTCTCTCCAGTAGGCTTCTTCAGTTCTTAACTCACTGAGGGCAGAGCTTGAAAATATAGCCCTTGTAGTCTGTTAACATGCTAATGATCTGGTTGGTCACCTGAGAGTTCTTGGCAGGGTCGTTGGTCAAATCAAATCAAATCAACCTTTATTTATATAGCGTCTGTTACAATCAAAATTGTTTCTAGGCGCTTTACAGAATCCCAGGGCCTGACCCCCAACCACCAACAGTTGCAAGGAAAAACTCCCCTTGAACAGAAAGAAACCTTGAGCAGGACCGGGCTCATGTAGGGGGACCCTCCTGCTGATGGCCGGCTGGGAAGAGAGAGAGGAGAAGGTGGAGGACAGGTAGTGGAGAGAATAGGCAGAGATCATAGAAATACATTAATAACACAAGTTGCTGGTATAAGAGTAGAGTGGGTCAGCAGGGTTGGAGGTCAGCAGGCCGGCATACAACTATAAAGGCGGCTAGACCTGTAGATGGATACAGAGAGGGGGAAAGAAGCAGAGAAACTATACAAAGAATAACATCATCAATGATCTACGTGGAGAGGAGAGGAGAGGAGAGGAGAGGAGAGGAGAGGAGAGGAGAGGAGAGGAGAGGAGAGGAGAGGAGAGGAGAGGAGAGGAGAGGAGAGGAGAGGTAGCCATGACCTAGCAGGGTGACAGAGGTCTTTCAGGTGATCATGATTCTGGACCCCGCCAGCCTCGGCCTATAGCAGCATAACTAAGATGTTAACCTAATAATTACACGACCCCCTAAGTATGATAATTTGTCTGTCTAGGATAATAACTGAAACTACAAAATTAGTGATAATAAGCTTTTTCAAAGAGGAAGGTTTTAAGTCTAATCTTAAAAGTAGAGATGGAGTCAGCCTCCCGTACCTGGACAGGGAGCTGGTTCCACAGCAGGGGGGCAGGTAGCTAAATGCTCGGCCCCCCATTCTACCTCTAGAGACTCTGGGGACCACAAGTATACCAGCATTCTGAGAGCGGAGCGGTCTGTTGGGATTATAAGGTGTCACTAGCTCCTCCAGGTAGGATGGAGCTAAGAGGACCTTAAGGGTCAGAAGAAGAATTTTAAAAATTATTCTAAGTTTAATAGGCAGCCAATGAAGAGACACCAGTACGAAGTAATGTGATCTGTTTTGTCAATACCTGTCAGAACTCTAGCTGCAGCATTTTGGATCACCTGGAGGCTTCATAAAGAGTTGTTTGGACACCCTGATTTTAGAACTGAAGAAGCCTTCTAGTGAGAAGACAAGTCCAGTTGACACAGACATCTTACTTTGATAATTACTGATTCAAGCAACATTACATAAAAATGAATGGTATTATCATAACAGCAGGGAGTAACCCTTGATTGTTATGGCCAACATGAACTTGCACACATACGTATGTTAATCACCACTTTTCTCATAGTGCAACGTGAGCCTCAACATGTGACTTTGAGTCACTGCAGTTCGGGGCAAAGATGAAGAGTTTCCTGACGTAACAGAAGTATGAAACAAATCCAGCTACAGACTGCAGATCCTGCAAATCATGTGCAAACGTTTGAAGGGCTGCCTCACAACTCGCTTATTTGTGCATTAAACCCCTTCATGCTTAAGCAAACTGCCTCCATGCAGGCAAGAGTGTGCTCGTAGCTCCTGAAAACACAAAAACAGGTGACATCAATCATCAAAAATAAACTTTATATGTAATACAAGGTTTGGCACTGAATCCGCATTTTTTAAAGGATGGGGGAAGGGGGGGTCTCCACTTAAATTATTAAAACTTACTGAAAATTGGAAGTGAAAAATATTACATTCTGGTATGACACTGCTCTGCACTCAGGTCAGAAACGATTATCCAATGAAAAGATGACCACAGGGGCATATTTTAATGAGGTACAGTTATGTTTTTGGCTGTTATGGATGTATGCATGTACTTTGGTTGGTTGGTTGGTTGGTTGGTTGGTTGGTTGGTTGGTTGGTTGGTTATGGTTATGACATAATAGAAGCTAGAGTTAGATTTGCATGGAAAAGGAGCGGTTGAGGTAGCTCATGCTGTTGACATCAGACTGTAATCTTCCAAGTTACCATAACAACTGCAAATGTAAAGAAAACACTTTCTCCAAAACACAAACCCTACGAGCCATCCCAAAGTCTAATTAACACAGGATCATAGTGAATCATTAGAAAGACAACCACTTTAACACTTTTAAAAAAAGCGTGTTCCAATTTATGCTCCATTTCTTCATTTATTCTGCACTTAAAACAAACAGGATAAAAAACCCCGTCATGAGAGGGTGTGAATTTCTGCGAATGCGCAGCTCGCTCTTTCACACTACGATGTGTCGTCAGTGCCAAATCCCAAACACGTTAATAAAAGCACACAATGGCAAAAAACAATGCCAATGTGATCATTTTACATCACAGCTAACTGACAAATACAAAAACACACGACAGTTCTTTCATTTGGTTTTGATTGTATCCCTTCACAAATGTGAGCAATAAAGGCACATTTCCTTACAAAAAAGCCCTGATTTGCATCCTATGATGTTTGCCTCTCAGTACAAAAATAAAAACAGAATGCAAAAATTGCACCAAAGCAAAGAAAGAGAACCATCTGTCTGTCTTTCCATTAAAGTCAAATATGCAGTGAGAGGTGAGAGCTCTCTGTCATCACACTGAATGTTTACATGAGGCAAGTTGGAAAGAAGTCCCATCAAGCACAACAGGAGCCTAGAAATATTGTTATGCTTCGCACAAGCTGATTTATCAGAGAACTCATGTTTATGCAGATGTTGAAAGTTATTGATGCTGGATCATTTCGATCCCGTCTCATCTATAATGCTAGTGATGAGTGTCCATGTCTGGAGGAGACAGCCAAGAATATTACTGATCTTCCTTTTTGTATGAAAACTAGTGCTGTAAAAAAAAAAAAGAAAAACATTTAACCAGATTAATCAAAAGGTTTCTTAGGATTAATTTCAATTAATCATGATTAAAATATCATTAATTTTTTTTATCTACTGTATCTTGATTACATTTAATTTCACATTAGAAAACGGATTTGAAAAAAGTGGAGGGTGATTTGTCACGCGTTTGCCGAAGTGTTGGCATAATCCCCGACTACCATATGCTTTGTGGTAATGTGGTATTTTAAGATGGAAGTGCTTCGGTGAAACAAGAAATTCTTCCTGCAGAGTGTGTTTAGTATTTTATGCCGGTCGACTGTTCCATCTTGGGTTTTTTTATTTGTACATCAAGAGAGCCAACGTGCTGCTTAGCATCTTTCATCTTTAGCAGTAGTTTCTGCTGCCGGTCACTATCAGATCAACTGCCTCTTTGTGCATGCATGAAGGTAGCTTTACTTAAGGTAAACTGCTTGAAATGCTTAACTAGAGACTTTCAGAGTCTTTCTCTGCTCCAGATGGGCTATTTTTGTTGAAATTTTTCATAAAGTTCATTACAGTGATGGATTAATCCACGTCAGCCTGTTAATTTTGTCAGTCTTGATTAAAACCAAAACATGTAAAACAGTTTTTTATGTCCAACCTAATGATATCAACACAGGTGTCGCAGGTGTCTTAACATTCTTTCTTTGTGTCTTGTTAAAAGGATATTTGATCTCTGCATTCCATCCCTCATTGCATCCATTTTATGTTTGACTGCATGGATGCTCGTCCACCAGCAGCTGACCATTATAAATTCATCATGGCATGAGGGTCTTACAGTGATTTGGAATGTTTGGACAAACAGGTGTGATCCATAATTCCACAGCACATATTCAGGGGTCTAGAGGAGTCCATGCCTTGAGGGGTCAGGGCTTTGTTGGTGGCAAAAGGGGTCCCAAAACATTAGGCAGGTGGTTATAATGTTAATTCTGATCCGTAGATAAGCATTACTCTTTTTTCTTCACAGAATCCTACTGATGCGTCATAATTTTGTGTAATTTCAGATTGCGGGTCTGTGTGACACAGACAGCCTGAATTTTTTTTATTTATTTATTTTTTGGGAGGGGGGGCACTTCGACTGGTGTAACTCAGAGAAAAGATAACACGTCAGGTTAGCAGAGAAGTCACAGTGACTGTGGAACATTTGTCAAGTAAAAATGATTGAATCTGAACCAAGCATCATTCTCCCAAGAATGCCAATTCTGGACTGAACTAGCTATAACAGAAAAATTGACGGGTCATGATCAGAAACGACTGCTTGTTTTAAGACGACAAATTGAATTATGATCTGCTTGGAATATTCAGAGCCAAATTAGTCCCACTTTAGCTGACATCTCACTGGGAAAGAGTGAACAGACACTTTTTGAATGAATCTACTGTATCTTATTTATTTAAGTGTGATTACAATATCGATGTAGCAAAACCACAAGAGCTTAAATGTTTTTATCAATGTGTCAATCAATACAACAACAGACCCCCAATGGGAAGAACTACATGGGAGGAGAGCTCTCTGACAGAAGGGGTGGGAGACACAAAGGAACTACTTGGAGTTGCAGGAAGAACCTGTCTTCCTCCGCTGTGCAGATGCTGGCCCCCATGGAGTTGAAGATGTCGCTCACTGTTGAGAATGAGGAGATTGGTTGGGTTCCTGACGCCTGAAGCTTTGCTTTTTCCAGACAGTTCCTGAAGACATATAGGTGTTTCTCTGTTGTTTTTTTCCTCCTCTGTTTCTCTCATACCTATGTGTGAAATGGTGGGAAAAGCCTGCGTCTGTTCCCCGCCTCCGCCACCACATGAAAGAAAAGCTGCTGTGCGTAAGAGATTTGGGATCTCCAGGATCTCGTTGGGTAGAAGTATCGAAGCACGGCAGGATGGTGAATGCCTGAAAGGTACATTTTGCAAGAAAAACAAAGGCAATGCGAGAACTGAAAAAAAGAAAGGCTTCTAATTATGGCGTAAGATGTTGCGATAACAACGCCATGTGCATTTTTAGAGGCTACATTACAACGGTCTTCTCCACAAACTTCCTCTTTCGTTTTCACATTCATTTTACCGTCTATTTTGTAGGCTTTATTAAGATTTAGACAACATCAGACCATTGTCCACCCAGCCACCAGGTGACATAAACACAGACCACGATCCAGTTTGAAATGTCTACCCGTGAAAGCCTGATATCTCATTCTTAACAAGCTTCTCATTCACAAAATTGATCACAGCGTCTGAGCAAGGGTGAATGACCTGGAACCATGACTGTCTGCAGGGGGGTTAATGGCACGACAGTCTCACAGCCGAGAGCAATGGGGAGTAGACTATAACAAGCATTAACATGATTTCCTTTTTCTCACCAATCTCACACTGTGGATTTAACACCTTACTGCTTCAGTGATGATACATTATTCAGTGTTTGTGCAGCCACACCCAGGCCAGAATGAGACGTGTGTTAGTGTTAATGTATAATGAAATATATTTTTGGCAAAAAAACTTCTTAGGCTCATGAGAATAGGTATGTTTGTAGCAGCTCAAGACATCACGCTTGAGTGGGACACATGCAACCAGGACCCCCACCGCACTGACATTATGGAGAGACATTTCAAAGTTGAATATGGGACATGATACGGCTCTGTTCATGCCCATTGGAAAAGCATGCTGGGAGAAGAAGTCAGCTTTCGAGAAGCATTTTTGATGATAAAGGGGAAAACGGAGCCGTGAGCTTCTGAGACCTTTCGGATGAAGCGCGGCGGGGGATGAGGATTCTGTTTTAAAATGTGCGCCTGAACAAATTAGGGTTTGCACTGGCTTTCACTGTTATAATGGCCTCAGCTGTGAGAGTTTAAAAAAGAGGAATTCACTCTGGGATGTGTTATGCCTTATCTCAAATCATTCATGCCGCTTTAACGTCTGTTTATATAATTGTACATCCACCTTGAAATGCAGGTATTTTCTTCAATTTGTTAATTTTTGTATAATTTATTTATATCATATATGTATAATATGTATTACCGGTATATATTTTATATTTTTTTCACAGCTGGAAAAAGGAGGGTGTTGGTTCAGTTCGATGTCACCACTAGATGTCTCTGAATCTTCCACACTACAGCTTAAAGAAATCTAGCTTTAAAGATTTGGCATTTATGTAGTTTTCTACTGGTTTCAGAGCTTTAAGATTTTTTTTTTTGCTAGTTTAAAAAGAGCCCTGGGGATTATGTTTTCTGATTCTGTTCCTGATTAAATCTGAATTAATAATCAAAGGACTTGTCCTTATATCTCTGTCCTTCTAAAGCTCTCAGAGCCATTTCAATGTTATTGTTTTGTCCGACAACAATAATTTATGACAAGAATAGTGTGAAAATGGAATCGCAAATGATGAGCAGATTGCTTGTTGGCGCAATAAATCAAGTCAAATTTATTGTGCCAACAAAAAGTTAACATTATTCTGACAATTTCAACTTTTTTACACATAAGAGCCCTTCATATCTTAAGGATCAGTGTCACAGGAAGTCAAATCTGTACATGTGGTCTTCAAACATATATCCGAGCTGGGAAAATGAAAGTGAGTGTATGCCATATTGCTTCCTCACCATATAGCCTCATTATAAATTATGTTTAGCAGTGTTTTCCTGTGAGTACACAAGCAGAACAGGTGAAGTGTCTCTGTCCAAACCGAAAGCAACTGCTGTTCAGTGGTTGTGTCTGGAAACCCTCAGCTCGGGGGGCTACTGTTCACAATTCAGTTTAATAGTGACGGAGCCCCAAAATTGTTTTAAAGAGGTAAGGCCAAGACTGTTAGAGTCTCCAAACCCGAACCACTGAATCATTAATCAAAAGATTGTGCCTGTGTGTTTGTGTGTGCCTCCACGTTGCCTCTCTAGTGAGCACTATTTTCTTAACCCTGACACACAAGAGGGATGAAACAGGTGTGGGAGGAGGAAGCATTGTTTGTTTTGCAGGCAAATAATCATGCATGTGCACACGTGCATACACACAGCAAACAGTCATAAATAGCATGCAGTGGATCTGTATTACACAGGCATACACGCTCCTGCTGGGACATGGCCATTAGGCACATGGCCACAGATGGATGTGGCGGTGTTGGTGCAGAGGGAGGGGTGGGGGCATGGGTATCCCCACTGGAAAAGCCCTGAACACAAGCCACCCTTCCCCCCTAACCCCTTATACATAATTAAGACATGTCCAGAGGCACAGGAGGACAGAACAAATTATTAAATACTACGTGTGATTTAAAGCTTCGCAACGGTCTTATTTCACAGCTGCCTATCAAGAGGCTTTTCCTAGTTTTTTCCTCAGAGATACAACCAGACACATCAGTTGGCAATGCAGCCTAAAAGGCAGCAATGGGGAGAAGAGCCGTGGAGGAGCAAAAGGAGGAGCCACCATTTCATTGATTCCGTTATTAATGTACATTATGCGCAAACTGGTGGAGGACGCCCCCTTCATGAATGCAGCCACTCAAACATATTGGAGGATTTGTCTCTATATCATATTCACTTATGGGTGTTTCAGGAAGTGGGGGTTGAATCCAGTCAAGAAGCTATTTAACTGTAAATGAATTCAGATTCACCCTTCACATGCATTTAAAAAAAACAGTCTTTTTGACAGGGGGGTTAAAGAAATGGAAACAACCCAGCACGTCACCTGACAATCAGTGATCTGTCAACCTTTTAGCAACCCGGCACCTCCAGTGAAGCAACATCCCTCAAGGGAAGAAAGACAGACGTATGTCTTCTGTGTATGTTGCAGGTTCTCACTCCTGATTAATTTACTTGAATTTCATTAAATATAATTACCACCTGCTCCAATGTTGCTGCTATTAAGGGGGCATCCAAAGCAACTCTGCAGCACAGGATCATAATTCTGTCATGAATGGCGTGTACAGAAACCTCAATGTGGGATGAAGGTCTGCCTGTATGAAACACACACATAAAGACTGCACACACCGGCACACTTCACACGTACATACATACAACTGAGTCCCTTTGTGAACCGTTGCCATGCAACATTTCTCTGATTGGGTTAGCCAGGCACTGGTGCGTGTGTACGTCTTTTCTGCCACACCCATCCTCCCCTCTCGTGGGACACAGCTGCACTTCCAAGGCCAAGGATGACGGGAGGGAGAGAGCAGAGCTCATTCCTGGAGGAGGTTAAACTCTCCGCTGCTCGGTCCAGGGTCACAGTTTGCCTCAGCTGTCTCCTTGGAGATGTTGAATGGTGGCTTGGTTTGAAGTCTGGGTGTATTATATACCTTTATACCGTCTCTTTTGTCAGGTTTAGATTTTAAAATATGTGACTTGACAGTCTAAACGCACCTGGAAATGTCATAGCATCCAAGGATTAATCAATAAACTGTCAAATTGGATTTTTTTTTTCCACATAGGAATTTGACTTCATTTTACAGCTGCTTATACAGCTATTTTTGGTTTTACCACTTTTTTTCCATGATATTGCTCTGGTGTTGAAAGGGGAAAATAGAAGACAGAGCGTTTGCTGGATTATTCGACGCTGCTCTCTCTGCCACTTGCCTGGTTCATGGGATGACCTTTGACCTCTGACAACCAGTGATGTTTTAGAACCCCAGAGGTTATATTCTGCTTGCTGACGTGTAAATTGCAAACAACGGTGAGCTGTGTGCCACGCCAATTAGCTCTGAATTGTATTAAAAGTGGTGAGTACCAAAGATTAGACATTGATTAGAAAAATGTTGTTTACAAAAATTTATTCATACAAATCTTACAACACTTCCATAACATTGAGAAACGTAAAACTGGATATAAGGACTCCTCTGTTTATAATAATGCCACTGTACTATAAGGTTCACTTTAAAACACATTGTTTTCAGATAGATAAGAGGTTAAACATTGAAGTAAGGCGTTTGGCGCTTTCAGAAATATCAACAGGCATTTTCTATGATATAAACAACATTTCTGTCATGTTCGGAAACCCTTTTATTCTAAGTAATGATCAAGAAAAGAAGAATATACCAGGGCTATTTTCTGATTCATAAATTACTGACTAATATTAACGTAATGAACAACACCTCATAGTAAACAGGAACAAACACTGGTCATTGTTCACAACGCTCACAGACACAGAACACTCCAAACTCATGCACACACACATCGCCACCAGCTCCACCAACATATAGATCCTATTCATTTAGGGTTTTTTTTCCTCATAATGAATCATTGGCCATGCTTTAAAAGAAAGCCTAATTCTACTACTTTCAGGGGCATACTAAGCAGAACAATTAAAGAGAGCAAACAAAAAAGTTTTAATGCAAGCTAATGGACTGCAGCATCGTAGGGCCACTAAAATTGCCATCTGTCATTTGTGGCGATTTTTTTGTTTTTTGAGTTTTCTCACGTTGAAGCAAGGCACCGAGGCCAAAAGCTGTCTCCACCTCCACACTCAACGTGCTCAAACACCAAACGCACGCAGACTCATAGGTATTTCAGCTACAAAACACACACAAATGCAGACTGATATGCAAACATCCACGCACATTCATTCAGAGAACATATAAAGCCAATTTGAGTAATTTGAACTAAATAGAAGAGAGTTTTGATCTTTCCTATGGGGTGGGTGGGCAGCTAGGTGGGTTTGATGTACAGATCAGTGTTTGGGATGCAGGCTGAAAAGCTGTACTGGTATAATATTCAATGAAAACATGAAATAGCTCCTTGATTAAAAAACAGTGGGAAGATCTGTCTGCTAGAGGGTGGTGTAATAGCCAGAGAGTGACCTTGGCCAGATTAATCTTCCAAAGTGAAGGGAATTAAACAACTGATGCTTTTGATCAGACTCATTGACCCTGATATCAGTGGCAGTGGCCCTCTCGCCGTCTTAGTTGTCTGTGTGTCCAGGTGTGGTAGGCTTTCTGAAGATTGTGGGTCCGTTGACCTCTCTTACTTCTAACACCATACAACCTCTCCTCGTTTCTCTCTAACTTGCTCTGTCTCACACATGGCTTTCTTTGTCTCCTACTTGCTGCTCCTTCCTCACCTATCTTGTCACTGCACAAACCCAGTTGGTCAGTTTGTGGATCTACTTCATCTTAACATACCTCACTGTCAAATCCATAACCACAGAGGCAAATCTATAGTAAACTAAACATGAAAATGTCTCCTGACATGGATGCTGATGCAAACACGGTCAACAAAAGGGGGCAGGGGGGATTCCAGTGTCTACAATACCCACAACAACAGCAGCAACAAATCAACAAGTAAGTGCAGTACCAGTTTACACCACATTGAACACTCCTCATCCCAACCCATCTGGGGTGGGGCCTGATGATGATGTTGAAATAGGCTTAGTCCAGCCCACCACCCAAACAGCACAATCCATTAAAAACGAGCACACTGGCATGCATTTTCCAAGCAAAGTCAAGGTGTCAGTTTCCACATGCACCACTAGATAAGAGAAAAGATTGACATTCCCTTTGGTAACCCGGGTGCTCTTGGAAAATGTTGCATTTCCTTCATCTCACATGTTCCCGCTTTGCTCTGAACTTTCACCATGTGGACCAAAGGGCACGACCAAATCACACCTCCACATATTTTTTCCGACTCCACCACAGAAAACTGATGTTACTATATGCACTGGTGCCATTTCTCTACTACAAATAACACACAGATGGGACATTGTTTACATTGTCCTGGGGAAACCGATTGATCTCCTGCAGTGAATGACTTTGAGGCAAGTGAGCAAGCAGAGTTTGTCGCATACTTTTAGCATTTTGGGCACTTCCTTTTGTCTTTAGCAAAGGTGTGGGCACCCTTGAAGTTAAATATTCAGTTTCGGATCCAGTTGGATTGAACCACCAGCTCCATGATGACCATGCAAGTTAATGAGCCATCCATCAAAAGAAAGGCAAAACAAGAGAAGCCATCTGAATTCCCCCGCAGTATCCAGCTCTAGGCTACAGAAGCCTGCAGGGCCCCCCTGCTTAAAGGAGTGAGGAAAAGGATGGACAAGGGCAATATCCATCATTTAATATAAGCCTGATATGCCTCACATAACATGCTCACTGCTTCTTTGGGCCTGCTTGGAAAACAAACAACACTAAAAAAATAGAACGTCAGTTACAAAAATAAGTATAACATTCAATACTTTGATTGTCTTTTCAAAATCTATTTATTTTCTGCATATGTAGATGACTTTTAGAGATTTCAAGCGCATAAACGTTGAAGGTGCACACTTATGTTTTCTTCTGATTTCTGCTTTTTTTTGTCATTTTTTTCTCTTCTTCTCAACATCTAAACATGAAAAATAAAATATTGGTCCACAAGAACTGTGCAGTATCAAGTGATTTTATACAAAAGAAAAAAAAACGATATATTATTATTAAAATATTCATTTTAATGGCTTTACTTCATACATAAATACATGTTGAAAGAACACAGGCGCAATCCACTGGTTGGTCAGATATATCTGAATGACTTTGATTTAACGACTGGATGTATTTACACAGGACAGTTTGGGCGCATCTAGAGCGCTACAAATAGGCAAGTCGACGTCCTTTGTTCCTAACTCTCTGTCTGTACCTTCTTCCCAGAACGGCTGCCAGGTATTTCTGCACGGCCATCTGCTTTCTATAGCGGCTGTAGCTGTCGGTGAAGATGCCATCAGAATGTCTCTTGGATAAGGGCTCCGAATCCTCCTCCGCGCTGCTGTCTTTTCTAAAAAAAAAAATAATAATAATAATAATAATCAAAATAACAGCAATGTTAAAATCACCATCCTCTTAACCTTAAGCTTCCCACTTCTTTTTTGCATGTATACATTTTTATTCTTCATGAATTCTCAATAACGTAGTTTGGGGCCTTTTTGTGACATTTTTCCGCTTAAAAGGAAGAGCAGCAAGCAAGACACCGTGAAGAAAAAGACTGATTTAAGCGTTTTAGAGAAGTTATAAATTATTCATATGCAACCCACTGCATATTCCGAGACATCCACTGTCATTGGGGGGAAACAAACATCGATTTATGGATTAATCCACCATAAATCGTGCAGAATAGATCTCACCGTGGGTCATGAACGCAGTGCCACGCCACAACAAACACACAAACAGATGTCACAGAGGGTTTTTTTTTAAGGAAGAATGAGAGAAAACACGCACACTTCGTGTGATAGACATGAATGCAGCAGCCAGGACTTGTGCGGGGGGGAGGGGGGATGCACAGAAAAGATGATGACTGCAGGTGAACGCTGAAAAGAAATGCCCTTACCCACGAATTGTCATCAGAAAATGCCGATAATGCCTCGCTGTTAACTGACCCAGGATCTCCCTCAAGGCTCTATCTAATTCTTCCTCAGCATGCCTTTCTGGTCTGAGGTGATAAAACGCCAAAACACACAGATCGTCAGTGACCAAAAGCGCAGACAAAAAAAAATTATGAACAAAAAGTAGCCTAAAATGTCACCACCCGTCCACAAGTTATTACGGTGTTATTAAAAGAGAGCCTCGAGATCTTTTTTTGCGTTACTTTAGTTTTGCGCTCGGGCTACAGTCTATATGTGCCTATTAGCGGCATTATTTAGGCTATTTGAGCCAACATTTTAGGCTACCCAGTATGAAAATAAGACTGGACGCTATGAGAAACTCTGAGTAAAACAAAGCAAGCAAACAGTATCGCAAACGGCAAAAAAGAGGAGGGGGGTCACTGAAAGTGGAATCCAGCCCGAGCATCCCTTACCTCTGTTCCTGTGGGTAGTAGAGGGAGTACGCATCGTCGTCTACCGATGGTGGGCTTCGTATAGCAATCTGGTCGCTGTCAAAACCCATGTCGGTTAATGAATTGCCGTCCTCATCGAAGGCTCCGTTGTCAAGTCTGCGGAGTGACAGTCAGCGTCACAGATCTGTACACAAGTGGGACGCGGCTGTGCAAAATCTCTGCGTCGGTCTACGAATCAGTGGGAGTTTAAACGCTTTACGCGGAAAGAAAACTGCAAAAAAGCAGTAGGTGTTTGAAATAATAATGACTTAAAATACATTCAACGAATAATTCACGTTCCTTTCGCTAACGACGGCTTGAAATGCGTTAAACGCGCGTCTATTCCGTTCATTGCTTTTACTGAACGCGTAGACAACAAAGGAAACGTGTTTGCATCTGTGCGCCACCTCTTATCAAGGCAACTTTATTAATCATTTAAAAGTAGAAACGGTGGGTGGAAGTTGGGCAGAAATTATATATTTAATTCTGCTATTTGGTGTGAAATATTAAAATCGACGCGGACCACGCCCAGATTATGGACACGATTGTCACAGGAGGGGGTGAAAGAGAAAACTTAGATGGATAGAGATCTCCTATTCGATTCGCCTCGCCTCTCCTTGGTGACGCCAGCTCGCCGTCATCCCAAGGGCTAACCAGCGCACTGGCTGCCCTCTCATTTTTAATAAGGGGCTTTGGGTGAGCCATCCCAACGGACAATTGTCTCCACGCAATTTCCATCGCAATTTTCCACACAAGAACCGCAATTTCCCTCGTAATTCATTCATAATGCCACATCCTTTTGACACCCCAGTGAAAAAAAAATGCGCGCATAGTTTGGACGTATTCACATGTTTTTAGAAATAAAACCTCCAAAAGTATTTGATAAGGAAAAACTGTTTCTCGACATTCAATTAGGCTTTTGAAAAATTTGCAAAAAACAAAAAAATTGAGGCTGACAAAGACGCACTTACCTAATCTTGGGGTAACCTAATCCGATAGGTGTGCAGAAGACGCTGTAGTGCATTAAGATTCCATAGATGAGCAAGATTAAAGTGGCTTTACTCGAACTGGCCATGCTGCAAACAAACAGTCAAAATAGATGTAACATTTAAAAGGTAACAGTTTTTCCGGGAAACAAAGCTGTTGCCTTTTTCCCACCTAAAAATTCACATGCTGCGCTCTTGTCTGACATAAACCCTCATTGAGCTGCAAAAAGCACATCACCCTGCCACTCCAAAAACAAAAAAATCAAAAGAAACAACATTGATCTCTGTTTCAATCATCCTTTTTCTCTTAAAAGTATAACTCTGGCATCGACAGACACTTTGCATGCAGCACCAAAGTAACCGAAAGCCGGGAGGAGGATCTCTGCTTCAATTGAAAACTGGTTTCCGCTACTTTATCACGTTTCCCATGAATGGATTTATCCGAGAAGCTTTAAAAGAATCCAGAGAAAGCACATACCTATAACAGGGAAGCAGGGAGAGCTGTGCTGTGGTGTGCTGGGATCCGGGTGCGGCTGTGATGTTGTGCGTGTATGTATGTATGTGTGTGTGTGTATGCGTGCGTGTGTGTGTGTGTGAGAGAGAGAGAGAGAGACGGTTATCTTTCTCACGGCACTTCTTCCCTCACTGAAGCGCCTCCGTCGTCTCCTTGTGTTCCCCCTCAGATCAGCCGAGCTCGCTTTTATATACAGTTGATCAGGAGTCACACCGCTCAGGCACGCCGACAGAAAAAAAACTCGGTGGGAAAGTGCGTCGTGTGTTCTTCTACATATCGCGGCTGTAAACTTTTGTCCTGCGCCGTGATTGCCTTGGATTTTTATCCGCTCATCTCAAGCCTCCCTCCCTCCCTCCTCCCTCCAATAAGTCACATTAAGGATGCTATAGACGTCATCAAGTCTGCCTCCCGGAATATAAAAGTACAGTTCCTTCTTCATCGATGCATCCGTCAGACACCCCCCACCCTACCCCCCCCCGTGTGTGTGCGCGCACACATACAAACACACACACACACACACGAAAATACACACGCACACACACCTCCTCTCTGAAGTTTTCTTCCAAAACTTTCTTTTTTAAAAAGACAGAAAACGACTGCGCACGATTTGTGAAGTTTTTTTTTTACACCACAACGCCCTTCGATTTTTTTCCCTCACCAACGACCGTTGTGCGTTTCTTTTTCCTCCGTCATCGCGCTATCAGTAATACCAATTAAGGTTTTTTCCCCCTTATTATTATTGTTAGTACTTAACGGGGAAATTATTGTTTTTTTGCTGTATGATTGGGTGGTTATGATGGAAGGGAGGATGTAAATCAGGCATCCGCCAGCCCGAGGCCTCTGGGGACTCCAGAGCTGTCCGCACTCAATCCAATCTTCTCCAATTGCGGCTTCGCCGTATTTACAGTAATGTTTCATAATTTCCTTGATTCGGCCAGCGCATATATGAGTGGATTTTAATGGCCACGCAATGGCAGAACTAAAGGCCTCGGCCTGTTGGAAATATAAGAGGCTCCTAATTTGATATGAATGCCGGCTGGTGACGCAGAGCGCCGAATCTAAAAGCTTCTAGCCTGCGTGTCTTTATAAGACATTACCCCAATTTCACACTGCTCTCAAATTCTGTGAATGATTAGTGAGGGGGGGGGGGGGGGGGGGGGGGGGGGGTACGTTTTAGCGATCCAATAAGCACTTGGGCCTAATCCCCTCTCATATTCGCTGCTTGGTCATTCGTTTGGAGGAAAATTTGCGTCTGCGCCTTTTCTATATTATACTTTTTTTATTATATAGGCGCATAAAGCCGTTATAGACCCGTGGTACAAAGACATAGGAATGATAACTATGGCAACAAAGTTGAAAGGGTCTCAGATTAGGAATTAGTTAATCTGGTTGGAAAAGCGTGGCGGGTCCGTCATCACCAACTCAGGATTGATGCACCTTTTCATGCAGCACTGCACACTCAGACAGACGTAGGCCATGCCTATAGCTCGGCAGCCAAGTGAGCAGTATGCCCAAAGAGGGGCTAGATTCACGTCAGCGTTCGGGCGACTCTGACGCAATATGACGAACAGGCGGTGCGAAAATGGGGGCGGCGATCTTTGTGTGTGTGTGCGCGCGCGCGAACGTGTGTGCGCGCGGGGGGTGGGGGTGGTCCAGAGCTTGCCGGCGGGGCGCGGTACTTCCAAGCAGAACTTTAGCCGTGTGTCGGCTTCAGTGTGGACTGCTGAGTTCCAGTAGGTGCCTGCTGTGAATCCTGGGCTTGCAGCGCTACCACGAGGAGAGAGTGCGTAAAAATATCCAGCCTAAACTTCAGGAGCACTAACGTGCTATTTTTTTTTATTTTATTTTTTTTACTAAAATAGCTCATGGGTGACCTAATCTTCTTTTTTTTTTAATTGCCCAGAAGTCAACCAATGCTGGAGATAGTCTGACACCAGATCTACTTTTCCACAGCCACATTATTTGTTCGTTAGAAAGTTATGTACTATAAAAATCACTCTGCGTAGTGTAGTCTAAGACAGTAGGGGTCAGCAAATCCCAACGTCTAACGTGCTGTCTCTACAACAATGATAGGTTATTTGGGACATTTAGCATGATAGAATAATCCCATATGAAGATTTGTTTGCTTCCTCGTAATGATTTCGCTGTGCTTTTGTTGTAAAACATATACTGTGTTATGTTGATATTTACGCAAATGAACCATGCGATCTTAAAGATGTAAAAAGAAAGAAAGAAAGAAAGAAAGAAAGAAAGAAAGAACTAAACAAAACGCAACGTTTAATCGGTTCGTGAACGTACAATTCGAGGGCCAAATTATTGAGCCTTTCACAAAAAAGGCCACCAGATGTTGGAACAAGGGTATAACAATACAACCTGTATCTGATTGATAGAGTTTAAATACATTTATAATTGTTTTATATAATGTTAAATGAATGAAATGTTGAATGATTTGCAAATCATATATCTTTACGACGGACTAAACTGGATGACTTTAGCTCATTCTGGAGCCATGCTGTCGGCCATATTTGGCAGGAGGGAAAATCATTCATATTCCTGATGCGACGTTTATGTGTAGTAGGAAATAAAGCATGCGGCTATTATCTCTATACTTCATCTTACTCAGGAATGTTATCGGAATTGTTACTTATAAATGAGCGCTGTTTTATAACGCCTCTATTAATATATAGCAGGGCCTGTTTTTGTAACTTCAATTTATTCAATAAATAAAAAATAAATGTTTTATGATCAAGCAAATCCGCAACGCAGGACTGATTCAATATTATAGTCAGTGTTTAACGTGTGGTCACAAAAGAACAAAATGAGATGTGTCTATTGTATTAATTTTGTTTAGCTCTGTATTGTGTTATCCCATTTAGTTGCTGAACGGAAATGACTTTCTATTGTATTAGTGCTTTACGACTGTCTGATTTACGTGTTTAAAATTGGCACGTGAAGGCAACATTATTCCTTCTTTGGCCCCGTCCGCTCCGTGGTGCTATTGCGGCTATTGTTGTGTGTCTTTGAGCAGGGTATCCCTGACCTATCAGCGGGCTGTGATTCTTCGATATTTTAACTGTTTTGTTTTGCCCCTTCCCCGCCATTTTTAGTAGTCTTTGTCAGTGGTCGGCCAGTCGTCGTTTTGACTAAACAAAAGGGATTCCAGTGGAGGACTTTGGGCTGGTGAAGTAGTGAATCGGTATGGGACATACGGAAGATTAGGATTCACCGTTCCGAGACCGTGTCGGCGGTTTTCACCCCTTTGGGTTGTCGAGGAGGATTTAAAGCGTGAGGACAAAAGATCACAAGACGCATGTAGTCGAGAACAACGCCTCTAAGGTCACTATTAAGGTAATTATCCTGAGAAAAAGTCCCAAATTGTCTTGGAAGTGAGCGGGAAGGCCTCGTAGCACCGTTACACAGATAAAGTTGGGAAATGGCACTCGGGGAGTTTTGTCAGAGAGCTACATTACCGTAAAAAGCTTGCATTGTTTCTAGAAATCGTCTGCAAATGTTGGGAATCATGAATAAAAACTATATTCAAAGTTATAGCATTCCAATTACGGGAATGACACAAACTTTGGGAACGTTACGCTAGTTTCACCTACTCCTCCTTTTGCCTCACCCAATCTGTTCTCTTTACAGACACATACGCACGCACACTGGTTGCGGGCCCCAGCTGTTCCAAAACCTCAGCTACTGACAAAACAACTATAATTTAAACCTTGCCACAGCCATTCTGCTTCTCTATCTCTCATTGTCTGAAATTCCTGGACACTCCAACATATTTCAACTGTAAGAAGTCCAGCAAGTGCAGCATTGCTTTTGTAATGTTTAGTCGAAGCTCCACTGTCCCTGATGGCGCATACATCTCTTCCTCTGCTTATACAATGTGGTGCCACCGTAATCCTTAGTGGTAATCTCTCTGTTAGCACAGACCGTGTTGGCTGAGCAGTCGTGTTTCCCTCGCACGGAGATGCACAACTTCAGCAGAAGGGGCCCTCGACAGAGGAGTGAGAGGTTCTGACAGGTGTTGTTGGCTGGGGTTCAGGATCGTGAGTTTTTATCCCTTGAAGGATCTGGCTTGTACCTGGCTGCAGTTATGGCCACTGCGCAAAAGCCGGCACCATTTGCTTCGGTGGCAAGTTTAAGAACCCAACATTCCACAAATCTCATTTTAGCCACCTGCACCAGTGATCGCATTTTATTTTTTGGAGTATTTTGGGAAAATCAGAGAGAGCACTCACAAATGGAGCTCTTAGATTTAATTTCTAGAAAATGCCTCTTTCTTTTCTCACCCAGTCTTGCTCCATCCTCTGACAGTCACAGCAGGTGGTCTCACTGGCATGAATAGACTCGGAAGGAAGTGCATCCCCCCACCACACACTCGCCCTCCCCCCTCCACTGTGTGATTGGCAGCGATGGCAGGCTTCCCTGAAGATGGGAATGCACTGAAATGCAGATATTGTGTCAGGGATATTATTATTCTTTTACCAACTGAGCTTCTGGAATGGTTTTGGCTTCGCATTTCACCAGTATTTAATCCTGGTGGTTTTTACATGGAAGAAATACAAAGTCAAAGGTGTGAAGAATTACATTTACACAATAAAGACAGCAAGAGCTATTTTAAATGGACAGCTGAGGCTGCTGGGCTTTTGCCAAAATAGTTTGACAAATATAGTAAATGTTGAGGCACTTAGTCATGAAGGAATGCCCCCATTCCCCCCTCCCAGACTACCGTGGATATTGTTAACACGTCAACTGTAAAATCTCTTCTGAGGTGCATGTTTGAACAGGCAAATGGAGAGAAATATCAGAGTTGACCTGAGACACATATATGATGGTTTGTGCAATGTGCAAATGTGCCAAGTTCAGCCTCTAAATGTATATTGATGTTCCTCAAATGAATTTGTTTGCTTCCCAGTTTGATATCTGCACAAACGCTATTTTCACATCATATTTCTAAATGCACTATGAACCCAGTAGCTAAAAATACTAAACTGATACTGAAAATACACCCACCATTGAAAGGTCCAGACTTCTGTCAGGCTGGCACATCTATAAAAGTTACACCAGGCAGTAGCTCATAAACTAGGTCAGGTGACCTCGTTACACTCCAGAATTGCATGCTGTCTGATTAGTCAAAATGACAACTTGAGTCATCAACTGTGTCATTCCTGGTCCCTGACTCTGTCACTCAGACTTAATTCATTTATACATTTATATGCATCTGGTATTAGTATGTTTATGAATAACCTGAAATAACACAGTTAGCTAATAGCTATAATGGTGAGTTGGCTAGAGTTCAGTAAAGACAAACTGAATCATTGTAATGAATCAACTTATACACAGATAGTACACAGCTTGAAATGAGCTGTCCAGAATCGGACTTTCTCATATCGTTGGAGTTCGCTTCTTGTCCCTTTTTCCATGTAACAGAGAAAGCCAGATAACTGACAGGAATATATTCTCTTCAACATTAGGTGACGGTATGCATCTTTTCGGTGGGGTTAAGACAGCCCCCTTTCCGGTTGTCGTATTATATCGCATAATAAATGGGAATCAGGCAGCAGACCAGCATCTTTGAAAGATGGATAATTGTACGGCTGCGCTTTACTTATTGTGCAGATAACTTGTATGCCATCCCTCATGGTCATGTTGATTTTGAGAGGCAGACGGGAACAGCGTGCGCAAATGTTTTTGTTCTGTGGGTCATACGCCAATGCGAAGGATATGGAGCATGCACACATGCAGTGTCTAGTTTAGCTCCAATTCAGACGTATACATGCCGGAGGATATCGATTACTAATCCCATCATTTGCATTTCTTGGATACAGAAAGCGCTGATATCAGTTGAATTATGATTTACAACCTGTTCAACATCTTTGGAATCTCAACATCTCATTAGGGAATCTTTTGAAAGTCTGTGGAGTTTACCCCTGTGTTGGAAGCTTCCATTTTTCAAACATTCACAGGGCAGGTAAGTTCCAGCTACAAGTGAATATAGTGATAGGGTAGCTCAATGAGTATCTGACTGTCTGGGACAGCCAGACATGTCCTTGCACATATAAAAAATATAATAGTTGATTTTTATTCCCATCAGAGAGTGGACACACTGATTTCCTTTTCATTTAGTTTACAGTGAACATATTTACAGCTAAAATAATTGGGCTCTTTTGAGGCCTCCAATTACATTTACTTCCCTTTTTAAATTACATATTTTCATGTCTGGTTTTCTTGACTTTCCTTAAGGTGTCTAAGCATTTTGGTTGTCGCTCTGATGCTAAGATATGGTAGCTACTCAACAAGAACTGTTTGTTTCTTTTGGTTGTTGCTCGGTATTAGCATCATACTGGTTTAGAGGTTTGTCACAGCACTGTGTTTTGTGAGGGAAGAGTACCGTATTTTCCGGACTATAAATTGCACTTTTTTCATAGTTTGTCAGGGGGTGCGACTTGTACTCTGGAGCGACTTAAATAAATACATTATTACAGAATTTCACATGTTATTTTCACACTGACAACCACAAGAGAGCGCTCTAGGCATGTGTACCTGAGGAACGAGTTCCTTTATCGACGCAGAAGAAGAAGCGGTGCTTCGTCTATGGAGTTAGACTTGATTGTTTGGTAAACTTGCTCGGATGTTCTTTATGCTATAGTTATCTGAATAACTGTTAATATGTTACGTTAACAAAGCAGACACGTACTCAGTTCGTTGTGGGTCATGTAGCTGAATTTGTTACGTTAGCATACAGTAACCCTATTGCTAATCCATGCTAATTGCCTTTCAAGATGAAATGTATGTTCTTGGTCTCGGATTATATCTAATAAATTTTCCCCCAAAATGCGACTTATAGTCCAGTGCGACTTTTTTTTTTTTTTTTCTTCTTTATTATGCATTTTTTGGCTAGTGCGACTTAAACCCCGGAGCGACATATAGTCCAGAAAATACGGTACATAGTGTTTTTTCCATATCCATATCAAAAAGCAGCTAAACAGTGTGGCAAGTGGGAAACCTGTGCTTGTTGGGAAACAAGCTGACTTAAGGGAAACTATAATGGTTGGATTTCTTTCAGCTCCTTCTCACATGAAGAATGTTACATCATTAAGACAGTTATTCACATAAGCCACATTTGTGTGCTCAGGACAAGGGCTGGGTTATATTGGTATCATGATTTGTATATTTGAAGGCGGTATGTGTTATTTGAATTATCAGCGTGGGACAATTTTATTCAATATCATATTGTAAATGTAGGCTAAGTGTATCAACAGCAGATTCTTGTCCCACAGTGATTGTTTCAGCTTTTGCTTTATTTAGTGTATGACCAGCTGGACAGGAAGTCATCCAAAAAAGAATTCAGTCAAGCTTCGCAATAAAACAATTTTCAAAATAAAACACCCCACCCAGCCATCTGCAAATACAGAGCAGAGGATTCTCCTTGTTCTGGCCAGATATGCCTCTTATTTGAAATTTTTGGGTTTCACTTTTATTTGCACAGCGCTGTAAGAGCAGAGCCATGACTTTCCAATCAAGAATGCTATGTTTTTTCTAGTTTTATTTAAATCCGATTTCATGCTATACTGCAGTCTGTTTTTAGCCAGTGTTGGCCGATTATTTATGGTTTGACAGCTGGGTGAATAAAAGTTACTGTAAGTATTACCCTGTGTATTTTATTCAGTAATATCTGTATATAATCCTGTTTTCTTATGTCACAAGCATATGTAACAATGGCAGCTGCTATTTCTTTATTTCAAGAGATAGCAGCAGCTGTGAGCCATTGCTACTATGAGGCACTCACATGAGCAATCCGTGCCTTGCTTAAGCTAAGTGCGACAGTAATGTTTGCTTAAGCACAGTGCGGATGGTTACGCCTGCGTACAAGCATGTTGCATATGCACAAAAAGTTGTACCTATGTATGAACCGAGTGAATCGTTGTCTCCTGCACTCAGTAAATCCGGACATTTGTGAGGGCAAACTTTATGGGAAAAGCCATGTTTTTATGCTGCTGTAACCATGCATAAGCAACAGATTTAATGGGGCTGCTGCACCGTGCACATGTTGTTTATCAGTGTGATGTCAGGAGAATCTGTGCTTGGGCATGGTGTAGTTTGAATGCAAGGCAGCAGGGGACAGGTTTGTTGCCTGTTTGTTTGCATTAGCTGTAGGATCAGGGGCTGTGCGTGTAGGTTGTTTGGACGCCGGCTGTGGTTGACAAGTGATAAGGTCACAGGTGGCTGTTGTGTTTGTGTTGTGTGGGGCCCCGATGTCAGTGGCTTCTGTTATCACATGGTTTAAAACTTGTTTTTATGGGTGTGTTTACTCCATTGGAGACATCGCCCAGTACAGCCCGTAATGGAAATGTCCATTTAGTTGTGAAAAAAGGCAAATTTCAATTTGAGTTGAAGCAAAGGAGCTTGTGAACTTCTTAAAATGGTCTAGTATGTATATATTTTGAGGTTTTTCTTTTATGCTTGAGAATATTAACTTTATAATCGAGGTTTGTTCTTGTATTAGCGCTGTGATCTTGATCAATACATTACATCTTTGATAAACCCATTTTCTCTCTTGTTTGCTCTAATTGCGCCAACTGCGTTTGCTTAATAAACCTTCACTCCCCCGAAAACAGCACTTTGAAAACAGGGAAGTTTAAAAGTGCATCATAAAAGGGAGTCTGAATGGTTTACAATGCTTTCTGCACGTATGTGGCAGTCATTTCTTTGATTTTTTTTTTTCACACTGGCCACAAATTGGATTTTTAAGTAATTCTCCAGCTGTCGCTCCCAAGCCATTCTTCACCCTGCTGATTTTCCCCAGCATCAGCTGTGGATTCCAGTCAGGAACGCTTGCTCCTCAGGATGACTCAATACACAGTGACAGTCTCTTTTCAGAGATCAGTTCTTGCCCTGTAATGTTGCCATTCCTGAGCCAGGCCCAGGATTTCTGAGGAAATTCTTTTTTTTTTACTTCCCCAAGATTCATTCTTGGCTCTTATTTAACAAAAATAGAATAGCAAAATCAAAAGATCCATTATATACTCCCTTTAAAAAATCCTACTTGTCTTTTTATTACACTATGTGCTTTTTTTGTTAAATAATGTTTGGTTTTTTTCCCCAGATCATCAATCTTCCTCTATTATAACCAATATTGTACATTACATATGCTAGATAGCACATCGTAATATTCAAACTGACCATATTGGTCTGTTTGTGTTTGCCATCTCTGAATTAATATTCTCTCCAGCAGCCTCAGCTTTAAAGGCAATTTGATCTGATTATGGAATCAAGGGTCATTATTAAAGTTTGTTTTATAGTTGACTTCAGAAATGGAGTTAGTCTTTAGCTACACACACTGAGTCTTCAAACAGCACACACAACTTTTTATGTACCAGTTATAGTTTCACATATGTTATTCAAACAATGGTTGTCAAGACAGGTTGGTTATATAGGTCAAAGTAAATTCTTCAACTTTACAGACCCCAGTGGAAGCATGTACAGCACAGCTGAATGGTCTCCATGGGCAGACCGGACAGCTGACCTTCTGTTAATTGTTTTCTGAATATACGAAAAGGTGAAACGGTAGATGACCAAATAGGTCCAGAAAAAACAAGAATAATGGTAAGCTGAGGAAAAACACACACATGGCTCATGTATCGGTGAACTCAAACCCCACCTCTACTAGTCATAAATCTGTGTCAGTGATAATGTGATCACAAGACACAGTTGACGTGGCTGTAGGCTGTAATGAGATCCAATTTTGAGCTCGCCCCACATGTCACCTTTTGTCGGGAGTTTGTGGGAAGATATGAGGTCATTGTAGATCTGCAGGCTTTATTTGATCCATGGGAGAGTCATGCCAAGATGACCACTCGAGAGCTCGAGGGCACTCTGAACTATGGTGTCATGCATCATTCTGGCCTTCCATTGATGACAGCAGCTCATTCTCATGACAAAGCATGAGATAGAAATGTACTCATTATTTAAACATTTACATAGAGAGAAATAAAGATTAGTCATGAACAGGAACTCTCTTGAGTCCATTTACATCCAGCTGGTCCGAGCACGTAAATAAATTCAATGAATGTGGTATTGTGTTTATTAGGCTTTCTTCCAATCCGATTGCCTTTATCGGATCAACCGATATGTCATATTTTATGCATATTATACAATCGGCCATAATGTCTTAATGTACTGATCCAATCAATGATGTCATTGTGTTTTGGAACTTTTCCAAATGCTCCCATTGCATAGATTGCGGATAGCTTTGTGTTTTATTTGTCTCATTTACTCCAGAGACGTTTCACTGCACCGACATGATTGCTTGCCAGTGTGCGTCACATAGTTGTTCAAAAGATAAATGATACAAAGAGAAAAAAAAATTAATTAAAAAAAAAAAAGCACATTTTATGTTTTAATGTCTGTCACTATGTGACGGATCAAGTTTTTGGAATCTGAATAAGTCAGATACAATCACGCGTGTCGGATCAGTAATTAAATCCCACTAAAGTAATTTACTGGTAGTTACAGTAAATTGGGTGGTTGCGACCTAATATTTTTGTCTCAAGTTTTTTGGTTTGTTCAGATTGAACACTGAATTTATATATGGCCAGACCGGAATGTTCTGTTCAGGCCATTTGAACCTTTTCATCTCAGTCAGTTTGGGGTAGAGATTGTCAAACATTGGCAAAAAAGATTAAGATACTTTTTTGTACCCAAGTATGTAACCATTATTTAAACAGACATATTTCTCCCTCATGTGATTGGATTCTGATCTGTTATTGGTTATTAAAAATTCTGATCAGATAGCTTAAATATCAGACCCAGCTTTAAGCATTTATTTGAGTTGTTTCTGGCTCCTAGTTTTGGAAGAGTAATAGTAAACACACAGTTTATGACAAGTGTAACTAATTAATCTGAAATGTCCTTCCTGTAGGCTTGACGATGGGTTGTGTCAGAAGTAAAGAGGACAAGGGACCGGCTCCGAAGCACCAATCCGATAACCCAAATGCAACAACTGTCAATGCCCATCTTGGACACTATGGGCCCGACCCCACCCTGATGGTTCACTCGCCAGCCATGAAGACACACAACAATAGCTACAACAGCCACAGCGCTGCCCTCGCACCATTCGGTGGGGTGTCTTCAGTCATGACGCCCTTCGGCGGGGCCTCCACCTCTTACACATCAGTGGCCGTGAGCAGCCCCTTCCCCAGCATCATCACAGGTCAGTTTGGGGGAAAGCTATAAGGTTTCAGGCAGACAGAGGAAGGAGGATCATTGTGCATGTGTTTACACAGACAGACACACACCATCCACCGGTCTGTCTAGTTCTCTCAGAGGATTTTTTTCCTGAGGAGTTTGCTCCAGATACCATCCAGCTCATTTAGTTCTCAAGACAAACGTTTGATTTGTTTCCTCTCTCTGTTGGCTCAGACCGCAGATGAATCAGCGCCTTTCATCATTCATCATTTTTTTAAAAACAGCCTGTTGTTTTTTCAGGCCACGTTCTGCATTTTGGTGCAGGGAGTTTCAATTCAATAGAAGTATTAATTACTATTTGGAAATTAAGACTTTCCTGCCAAAATTGTCAAAAAGTAAAAAAAAACAAAAAAAAACTTCATTTTGTTGTCTGTATTTGTAGATCAAAGGTCTTGATGCAGTTTTCATATTTTTAGAGCATTTTAGAACTGACGCAAGTGTAATGGGAGTATTGAGTTTCCCCCTTCGTTGCAGGCGGTGTGACATTTTTTGTTGCTCTGTACGACTATGAAGCCAGGACGGCAGATGATCTGTCGTTCAAAAAGGGAGATCGTTTCCAGATTATTAACAATACGTGAGTGCATTTGCTTTTTTATGAGTCGCTGTGTTTGTGTGTACAGTATAAGATTTTAATCCCTCAATGTATTCAGTTCTGATAAATCCTGAATCAGTCGGGGTTAATGGCTTCCTCTAATGGACGAGCTATTATGTCCCCATTGCTTTTTAGCTCATCCCCCACTTTAATTGTGTTTAGGGTACAGTGCAAAACACCCCATTTGTTGATTATGCACTG
Source organism: Takifugu flavidus (assembly GCF_003711565.1). NCBI lineage: Eukaryota > Metazoa > Chordata > Actinopteri > Tetraodontiformes > Tetraodontidae > Takifugu > Takifugu flavidus. The sequence continues at coordinate 10,206,857 of NC_079534.1, read as the reverse complement.
TAGCAAAATTCCAGCTGTCATCTCATAAATGACTGTTGACAACTGAGCCTGTAGCAAGATGTCGCTGAAAGTATATCTGACATGAAATTGAATATTGGTTAACTCTTCTCTGCATTACTACTGCATACCCTCTTTGAAAAACTCAAAATCCAAACTGATTCTTGATTTGTAATATCTGTTTTCTGTTATCTCTAGGGAAGGCGACTGGTGGGAGGCTCGCTCCATCAACACTGGACAGAAAGGTTACATCCCCAGTAACTACGTGGCTCCAGCCGACTCCATACAGGCTGAAGAGTGAGAGCTCGCTAAGACATACACATACATCTTCTTTTTTCCCTTTACAGTTCATTTCTTTGAACGTTCCTCTCTTGAAATGCGGTCAGGTCTGTTTGCACTGGTTGAATTTGTGCGATGTGGATAGCTGTGACTAACCCATCATCTAAGTGTGGTGGCACTCCCTTTGGCTCTTCTTCTGGTGTGACAGAAACTAGGGGATGGGCATTTCAAGGAAAAATACTGTTCAATAAGCGACTATTTTTCAACCAATCCTTCCCTGGAAACCAGCAATTTTCATAACCCTTCACTTTTGATTTCCACAGTGATACAATTCTTGCTGGAATAACTTAGAACTCACAACACAACATATTGTAACTTAAACTTTTAGACTGTTTAACTCCATTAAACACAATATTCTGGTGACTGCACTGACACAGCAGTTCTCTTTCACAAGACAGACTATTGGGAACCAGTCTAACATATTACAACTCAGTCATTGGCAAAATAGTTCTCTCTCCAGGCCCAACAAAAGTTAACAAAAAATTATGCTATGTGCCACCGTCACAGCCAAACACATCTTTTAATATCCTTCACACATATAACTAAATCAACAGTGCTTGTGTGGGTTTAGCTTCTCGGAATTCAGGTAAATCACACCAAATTGTGAACACATTATCAGCGATAATGCTGATTTTGAACATGTTTCTGGTTTTTCTAAATGTGGCTGAGACAGCACAACTGACATGAACATTTGGAGATACCGTTCTCGCAGAGATCTTGGGCAGCTACCTGACTGGGTGATTCCAGATCAAGAATTAAAACAACTGGTGAAACCAGTCAGGCAGCTTTTCTTCATTTAAAAGCGTGACTGAAATAGTATTTGGTATTTCTGTTTGGTTGTGTCTGGAGGAAGACATGCCTGTGTGGTGAGCCTGTCTTACATGACTGAACTTGAACTGCATTTGGAACCCTGTAGATGTTTTCAGACAAAGTTTCGTCTGTTCTTGGATGTTACCAGTGGTTTGTACCTTGTTTTGAACTCTACTTACATTCATAAAGGCGTAATGATGAGCTGTAGCAAGCACTGCTTGGTGGGTAAGAGGCCATAATTACAGCACTGAGATCTAACTGTACTTAAATTTGTTCATGCTAACTGTTAAAGTAACTACAGTAGAATTAGCCTGAGCTTCTTGGTATTTACCGGTAATGATTTCTTTTCAAAATAATTTTTTACACTTTTTTACATGTACATTATTTTCCTCATATCATCATTCATTAAAAATTAAAATTTTAAGCTATCGCACACCATCTACTAACACTCGTCTTTCTGTATGTCTGTCTGCTGACTGATTTGACTCTCCCCCTTCCACAGGTGGTACTTTGGCAAGATGGGCCGCAAAGATGCTGAGCGACACTTATTGCATCCAGGGAATCTACGGGGGACTTTCTTAGTGCGGGAGAGCGAGACAACCAAAGGTACGCCAGACCACTAACGCTACTACTGATATATGATATATGTGCAAGCTATGATCTTATTCAAATATTATAACTGAAAGATGGTTTTTAATCCAACATGAATCCTTCAAATCATAAAGGTGCCTACTCTCTGTCTATCCGGGACTGGGATGATGTAAAGGGAGACAACGTCAAACACTACAAGATCCGAAAGCTCGACAATGGTGGCTATTACATCACCACACGGGCCCAGTTTGAGACTCTACCAAAGCTTGTGAAACATTATACAGGTATGCCATCAAAAAGTTGCTGTTACTCAGAACGGGATTGTTGATCTTTTTTGTTTTGCATGTTTGAGGATCATCTCCTGTGTTGTTTGCTATTTATTATTTCAACTGAATAACTAAATGCTTTCAATGAAAAGTGCTTTTTTAGCTGAGATAATGTCCCATAGAAATCTTTTGACTACACAGGCCTTTGAAATGGACGTGTGTTTCTAAACGTCACCATGTTGATTGTCGCAAGAAAGTGACTCGGACGTTAGGTCATCAAGGACAAACCGTTTATTGAGAAGGCCCAGGAGCTTGACACAAACTGACCTTTGTATCTCCTGTTGTTTAACACTGCTGTTCAATGCCATATAATTCATATAATTCTTGCGGAGACCCCCTAAAATAACAGGTTATGTGCTCACTGTTTTCATCTGTCCTTGCACATAATCCATGTAAAGCGATGCATTCCGCTGTTCTGTTACAGTAAACTGAGTAATTATTGAGGAGTGACTGCGGAAAATGAGCTTTTCTGGGGTGTTTGGTGCTTATTAATCTCCAGCTGTCAACGTAAAACTAGATTAATCGCATGTGCTCTGATTTGCCCCTGGTTAATGTTGTCATTATTAACTAATCGGGCTAATCAATGACTCAGGTGATACAAATGTAAAATGACTCTTATCTTTATTTTTCCAGAACATTCAGATGGTCTGTGCTACAGACTGACCACTGTGTGCCCGACTGTGAAACCTCAGACTCAGGGGCTGGCCAGGGATGCCTGGGAAATCCCACGAGAATCCCTCAGACTGGAGGTCAAACTGGGCCAAGGCTGCTTTGGAGAAGTGTGGATTGGTGAGATTTTTTTGTAATCTATTTCTGTCCCTGGGCTTTGAGAAGTAGTGCACAATTTGTATTTTTTTTTTAAACTATCTGTTCCACAATCTGCAGAGTGAAACTTGAGAGTGAAACCCAGAAATGGGGCAGTGGAGTAATGCTGACTCTGCATGTGTGGAGGGAGGAACACAATTACAGGATACATTTCCAACCATTTAGCTCCAAAAATAAATATTACAATCGAAATTAGCTTGTAAATCCGAGGAACTGATCTAAAAGCTGTTCCGGTAGCGCTGATTCACTGCTGATGTAAATGTCCGTTGGTTTTCACGCACCCAGCCCAGTAATTAGAGGTCACCTCCTACACTTCACTTCTCAGGCAGCATGAGAGAAAAGCCTTAGAGCACGCCTGCCTCTCATCTTCCATCACTTGGTCATCCATTAGGCTTGGACTACAGCAAGTCTTGACCTGCGTAGTTCTGCTGTGAAATCCCAGGAATCCCACACTGATTTCCTCCCCCTGCTTTCTGTTTTGAGTGATTTTTTTTTTTTCTTCCCTCTGCACAGTTTCAACTTGCTGGTTTGTCGTATCAATGCCACTGTACTCTCTCTATCCACGCCCTTGTCTTATTATTATTATTATTAGATCAAGCATGCGTGCATAATCTGCTTAGTGTGATTCATTCCTGGAGGGCAGCCTCATGACACAAGCAGCATAGCACATTGTATGTAAGCAGGGCGTAAATAAGTGACTCTCAACCAGGAAGTAGATGATTGTTTAAGCTGTCATGTTCGTTATCTCGCTGTGAGCCACTTTTTACACACAGGAACTTTGTCAGAGTTCAGCAGCATGATGGATTGATGGTTCGCAGTCATAGCAACAGTTTTACTGCGTTGTTATGCTGCTCTGTTGATTTGATTAATTTACATGAAAAGGAATCATATTTTCACTTTATCTTACTTTAGGTACATGGAATGGAACTACAAAGGTGGCCATTAAAACCCTGAAGCCAGGCACAATGTCGCCAGAGGCGTTTTTGCAAGAGGCTCAGATCATGAAGAAACTGCGACACGACAAACTGGTGCCGCTCTATGCTGTAGTGTCTGAGGAGCCCATATACATTGTCACAGAATTCATGGGCAAAGGTAAATGAAACGTTTTATCCTTTTAGCCAGATTTTCTGATAAGGTGTTTCCCAGATAACTGTGGTTGGTGTCGACTGTGCAGGTAGTTTGCTAGACTTCTTGAAGGAGGGAGATGGTAAATATCTGAAACTTCCTCAGCTGGTGGACATGGCTGCACAGGTAAGCTCTAAATGCATGCCCTGACATTACCATTGCCATCACCCCTCCAGTCACATGGAGGCCAAATGCTCAGGAATCAGTGGTAAAACAGAGAGAGCCACACGCCAGCTATGAAATATGCAAACCTTGTGGTTTGAGATTGTTTTACACCAGGCTGTAATGAAATGTCTCCCCACCGCCACTGCTCCACTGCATGTAGCAATTAAAGACGTCTTGTCCGGAAGCCTCTTGAGTTTCTGGTTCTGTCACCTGCTGTGATCTGATCTGATTTTAATTTGCCACTCTCAGTGCTCCCAGGCAACCCCTCTCCTCCCTGCTTAATGATGGGGGCAGGGTGTTTGAGAATGAAACCAAACCGGGCTGAAACCCTCAAATGAGGTTGGCAGTCTGAGTGTTACATGGTGTTAAGTTGTCACAATTCACACTTGTGATATCTGTCAGATATTAGCTGGCATGTTTTTGCAGTTGGATCTTACTGCAAAATGTTTGAGGTTTTTTTGGGGGTTTTTTGGAACATTAATCACAAGTCATATTTTACTCTCAGAAGACAAATTGATTTGGATTGTACCTTGATGCTCCCTCGCTGTTCTTGTTTCCCTCAGATCTCAGATGGCATGGCTTTCATCGAGAGAATGAATTACATCCACAGGGACCTGAGAGCTGCCAACATATTAGTGGCCGATAGCCTGGTGTGTAAAATTGCTGATTTTGGCCTGGCTCGACTCATTGAGGATAACGAGTACACTGCTAGACAAGGTGCGTTTATGTACTCTGTGTGTTGTACAGCCAGCATTGTGAGGACTAGATTGTCCAGTTTATCTACAAAGTGAGGACATTTTGTCTGGTCCTCACTGTGACTTGATTGGGGCTAGGGTTGGAGCTCAATTTAGGTTAGGGTTGGTATGTGCATTTAGTTGGTTCTCGTAAACGGCTGGAGAATACATTATGTCAATAAAAGTCCTCACATGGATAGAAATACAAACATAATTGTAGACATGTTATGAAAATGAATGACTGTGGCACCACATTGGTATAAACTCTGGTTCATTAAATCCTTGATGCAAGTAGCAGCTCAAAGTCTGCCTTGTGATGTTCTTAAGGCTCCTTCCTTCTGCTTGACTTGATTCCCTCTTTCCAGGGGCTAAATTCCCCATCAAGTGGACGGCTCCTGAAGCTGCTCTGTACGGCCGCTTCACCATCAAGTCTGACGTCTGGTCTTTTGGTATTCTGCTGACTGAGCTGGTGACCAAGGGCAGAGTACCATACCCAGGTAGGAACACCGAATTTAATGTTCTGCTGTGTTCTCATCGCACTGTTGCATAGGAAGTTTAAAATGTTTGCAACCTTTGTACAGTAGTCCTTAACCGTCTAATCCCACTTTCTCATCAATCTCACTGGAGCCGCCACATCATCTAATGTTGATCATGATTTGTTATTCTACTTAAAAGTATTGTTCAATCGCTGAGAAATGAGGTGTTGCTCCTGCCTGACCCCTGCTGACTAGGATCTGTATTGCACATTGACAGTATCGGCTCTATATACGGTTTGATTCAACAGGGTACGGGGTCTTCATCACGAGGTGGTCCAAACCCGCTCCCTGACGCCATTGGCATCAAACACAACTTGTTCATCTCTGATAAATGCTTCTTTTGTACTGTTGGCTGTTTTCATCTTTAGCATTTTAACCAATACAATCGAAATCATGATACAATATAATATAAAATACAATATTTTATTATGGGCTTTAAAATCCACACACAGGGTGCAAAGTCCAAAATGTAAGACGACTGAAAATACACGCCCAACTTAAGTAAGCACACAGCATAAAAACTGTGGTGCTCAGAAACCCTCAACTTTTTAAGCAATACAGTGAACCCTCGCTATAACGCGGTTCACCTTTCGCAGCTTCACTGTTTCGCGGATTTTTTTAGTGCAGTTTTTTTATGCTTTTTTTAAACTGTACATTGTGTTCTGTATCCTGATTGGCTAAGGGACTGACCAATGTCGATTTTTGAGAAAATCTCAGTGTTTTAGGTGCGCCTTATAGTCGTGAAAATACGGTATGTGGCTGACCTCAACAGCAGCTCTCCTCAAGTGCCGTCTGTGGGTTTTCTGCTGCCAGCACAAACCAGTTGGTGAAATTGACCCGCCTCAACATCAGGGCTCCCTCTATTTATTTAATCAGAACTTATATTTGACTGACCACATTAGCAAACATCTGCACAGGAATCATATTAATCCCCCACAGGTCTAAATTTGGATGAACGGGCTTGTTATAAGACCTTGAGATTTTGTAACCTGAGGGCAGAAATCAGGCTGGGTGCCTGATGTTCCACTGTCACCATATCCTGGTTTCAGCAATTGTTCTGGAACCTTTGCTCTCTCCCACTGTGAAATAACCCGATCCTGATGGTCCCACAGGAAGGGGGCAGATGTGACTTTGAACGTGCCATCAACTCTGTGACATAACCAATTTTAGCTGCAGCGGAGATTCCCGTGGAGCTGTTTCTGTGTCATGTCACCGGGTTCAGCATTACTCTTTTCCTGTCTTCGGAAGGAATCTACAACACTGGTCCCAGACCAGAAAACGAAGCAGGATAGAATTAGGATTGCTGTGATTGATGATTAATAAATGGAAACACGATTCTAGGCGGAAATCTTGCGGTTATAATCATATTTATCTTGTAACCTTTTTTTTTTTTTTTTTTTTTTTTATGGAAGGTTTGATATCTCCAGCTCATTCCTGTGTTTTCGTGCAGGCATGGTGAATCGCGAGGTCCTGGAGCAGGTAGAACGAGGCTACCGCATGCCCTGCCCTCAGGGCTGCCCCGAGTCCCTCCACGAGATGATGCTGCAGTGCTGGAAGAAGGAGCCAGACGAAAGGCCGACGTTTGAATACATCCAGTCCTTCTTGGAAGACTACTTCACTGCCACAGAGCCACAGTACCAGCCTGGGGACAACCTGTAGACCGCAGGGTAACCGTTCGCAGAAGTGCTTAAGCCACGCACAAAGGCTTGACGAGGCTGTAGAAGGTTTTTAAATGACCAAGAAGGCCTCCACAACAGCAAGAAGAATATTTTTAAAAGATGATTTCTCTCGATTATGGACAGAAACCTTAAGAGTTGGAGAAGTGTCTTTACTGAGCTCTGGGAACCCTGTTTATCAGAATAATCCATATGAACTGGCCTCAACACTGTGATCAAAAACAAAAGGTTCTTCCCTCTTAATTTCAAATTAGCAACCACATCAAGGTGCGGTTTTTATTTTCTAAAATACAGTTTCCCTGTCATCAATTTTCTATACATATGAATTTTGGTTTGAACACGTAGGATGATGAGGGTTTTTTTTGTTTGTTTGTTTTTTTAAAGTGACCGACAACTGTGGTTGTTTATTCGTATGTTCTGTGACTGTCAGACCGGATGAGGGGAAGCTGAACGAAAAGGATGGAAGACTGTTCTAAATGAGCCGAGGTGATATTCAGACATTACTGAGCTGGGTGTTTTAGCAGGTGTTATCAGGTGGATGAATGCAAGCTAATAAAACAGACTTATGATTCTTTTTAGTGCTCAATTCCCTTTTTTTTAAATTTAAACTACAACTTGAAATCGTAAAGAGCTAGTGTCATAATATACAAATGCAAAAAAAATCCTTTAACATTTTATAAATGTTTTAAAATTGACATTTTAGCTATGAATTTTGAAAACTTGAGGTTGTTTGTCTGAAATTCCTCGTCCTGTGTTCCACACACGTAAACATATTTTTTTTTTTCTAATAGCGTTTAAGGGGAAACCCATCAATCGTGTAAATCATTTCCACAGCTGCTTCATTTTTAAACCCTCTGATCTCTGTCAGACCACCGTCTGAGGCTGAGGACAGGTTGGAGGGAGTCTTAGTCAACAATGCAGAAGATTTTTTCTCTGATTTCTTAATGACACTATGCAAAATCAGGCAGCAATGCTCAGATTCATGTATGACCTCCCATCAGGGATGGAGACATCAGGGATGGAGTGAAGTAATAAGACTCAGACAATAAAACAATATTCCATTTAAAAAGAACAGTTGTTAGAGGTATTCCCACTGTGTATCCAGCAGGAAGTACATGTAGAAAGTGGGCAAGAGATGTGATGTTTCTTTTCCCTGTCTCCTGTCAAAGAATCTAGATGATTGTTCCTGAAGAGGGGACTAGAGTTAGTGTGGAGATGATGAAAGGACTGAGAATGGAAGCTAATGATTTTTGTACAGAAATTAAAATAAAGGTTTTACTCAAAGGTTTCCTGTAACGCTCTTTCTGTATAGTGAGTCAGTCATTTTTTGGGTTTTTTTAAATGTTTTTATTCACACCACTTGACAAAGATTATGGAGTATCTTCTTTTTTCATCCAGTGTATTATAAAGGTGGGTACTATTTATATTTCAACTAAACTGACACAGTTACACCTGCATGGGTTCTGATGGAAGCCTTTAAAAGGAGTGGGGGAACTTTTATTCATCATCATACCTGTAAACAAAGAGATTTTCAGAAATTCACACTATTCAAGAATCATTAATGAGAGCCAGAGGATGGTTGAAGTTCTCACCGGATCAGTTCTTTGTAGTTGTTCAGAGCCTCCTGGGTCACATACTGAATGAAGGCGGGATCGTGCATCTCCAGATCCCCCGGAACAGACACGATCAGCGGGGGAGAGTTGAAGATTTCGACTTCTACCTTGCTCTCGTTCACAGACACGTTTTGTTCTTCCTGAGTCTTTGACACCACCTGGGGGATCCACGTTATATTACACTCATTGATTAAAAACTTGCACTACGATTAAAGTAAACTATAGTCTACCTTGGAAGTGTTTGTACTTGATTGCATTTTCATAGTTTAGAATAGATATTGTATTTTTTCTAGTTATTTTTATCGCTTTGCTAAAGTTGAAGTTAAACAGGTGTCTTCCAGATTTAACACTTAATCAAAATCGCCTCACACTATTTACTTCTATTTCCTATTTAATTTTCCCTTCCCAAGAGATAAGTCGTCACCAGTGAGATGATGTAAAACTGATGTTCAGTGTCATGCTTGTCTGGGCCCCACTTGTTTAGTGTTAGATGAACCATTGTGAAGATCTATTTCTGCCTTCGCTTCACCTTAGTGATGACAAAGATTCTGTTGGGGTCTGTGGTGCTGTTGTTCACAGTCTGCCCAACCCAGCTGAACTCGGCCGCCATGTTGCTGAGCCAGTTGACCGTTTCATCAGTGTGGTGCTGGACGATCGACAAGATCTCATCGTACTGGTCTTTAGACACATCCAGCAGCTGGGAGACCTCGTCGAGCTCCAGGTGTAGCTCTCGAACGCTGGGGCACTCTGAGGAGAGGACGTGGAGGGGGCCAGATCAAATGCTGAGTCATTAAAAGGTGAGAGAAACATGAGCTGTGTGGTTTGTGATGGTGGCAGCGCATCACCTGTGAGCAAGGCTCCATGGCAGACTTCACATTGGCTCTGTAGCTGCCAGCACTCGGAGGACTGTTTGCGAAGGTCCCGGCACAACTTCCTGTTCTGCAGGAAACGGGAGAACTTTTCCCTTGCTGCACCAAGAAGAATGTAGTTAGGCCTGACGGCTCCTAGCTATCGCCTACTAGTTTTCAAGTACAGTGTTATTACCAGTCTTCTTCTCCTCCTGCACCGTCTCAGAGATGCCGTCAAAGACCTGCGTCACCACAGCTCCAAACTCATCCAGTACACTCTTCCCAAAGTCATAGAAGGATTCCAGCACCTCCTCCAGCCCCACCCCTTGCAGAAAGCCAGAGTCTCGGGCAGGATTGAAGGTGTCATCAGTCGTCTTCTCCATTGGGGCATCCAGATCATTCAGGAATGCCTTCTGAAAGACTTTGCCAAGCTTTGCACCCATCCTGGAGACCAGCATGTCACTGAGGGCTACCAGGGAGCTGACCTTATTAGCTAGGCGGTTAAAAGATTCCTCAATGCGGACAGCCTGGGCGTCTGTGTTGTTGAGGTCCTGGTTGACCAGGATGTCCCCTCGCCCAGCGCGGCGCTCACGGTTGCCAAAACGGCTGGATACTCTGCGGAAAAAGTTCTCCACCTTAAAAGGAAATGACAACACTGGTCACTTAGTTATAGGAGCAGTATTTAAGAAATGGATTTAAAGTAATCATAAAGTTGCCCCTGATATGTCAGCAGACATAGGAGGAGTCATGTTTACTTCAAAAACTTGTACTACTGATCACCCAAAGCTGAGATAGAGAGCAGGATATGAATGTATAGCATTAATATTTTGGCATCAAGGGGACATGTGCTTTGATAAACGTGCAGCTCTTTGAGGGTGAGCTTCCAAATGTGCTAAAGACCTCCATCCATCAGGAGAAAACTGGAGTCAGAATAAGTCTTATTTCCTCCGACAGGTGTTTTCTCCTGACTGATGGTTTTCCTATGACTTGCTGCTGTGCTGAGAGCTATTTTGAGATACTTTCGTGCCTTGGTGTGGAAAGTGGCGAATCCCCTGCGGCAGGTTGAGGTGTAGAAGTTTTTACAGGCGTCCTCCAGACAAGGCCTGCACTCTTCCCACTCAGTCTGCAGGGATTCTCTGCACTGCTCCTCCGCCTCCTCCAGCTTCTCAAACACCTCCTGAGCCAGTTTGGCTGCCTCCTGTTCAGGGAAAGCAAACCTCATTTCCCTCTGCTCACCGTTCCTTCTGCCGTTCTGCCTCTCCTGACGCTGCTCTTACCTTCTTCTTCTCGCCACTGTGCACAAGGGATGTCATGAGCTGTTGATGCTTCTGTGCATTCCGCCACATTACATCCCTCATTTGCTTTACCCCATACAGAGCCCTCCTCACCTCCTCGTCCACAAGTTTCTCACCATTCATGGACAGCTCTGATGAAAAGGAGGAGGAACAGTAGGAAAATATAAAATACCATATTCCACCTAGCCATTGACCCCCACTTATTCCTAATCACAGCCACAAGGGATACTGGAGTCTGTTTCAGCAGTCAGGAAGACTTTCTGGACAGGTCACGTGGGGAAAATTAGCCAACTCACGTTTTAAGGTGTCCTCTGAGATGTTGGAGGGCTGTTCCTCAGGGGCTGAATACAGAACCCCCACTGTCACCAGCAGAACTATCAAGCTGAGCGAGAGCTTCATGCTTGAGCTGTGTGTGTTTTACAGTACAAAACCAGCAGAATCGCATTAGGACACTGTCAGGGGTGAACACATTCACGAAAAAACACGTAAAAGCTTGCGTACACGTGCGCACTGACACACGTACACACACAAACACACACACACACATCCATGTCCTTCTAGCTTTGCAATGACTTTATTAGACATAGTGTTCTCCCCAGATTCTTATCCTACACCCCCCCACCACCACCACCACCACCACCCCCACCCTAACTCCTTGACCTTAACCTAAACCCAAATCTAAACACACCCGTGTTTAAATAAAGAAACTCAAACAGCAGGTGCTCCCTTTCTGATCCACAAGGCTAATGGGATTTGACCGTGATTAAACATCAGTAATGTACACTGCTATCCCCAAACTATCCACTAAGTGGAGCTGCTGGATCTATTGTAAAGGATTAATATGACAGCAACGGATCAGAAAATATTTAATTTAGTTATATCGTAATAAAATAATTTAACATTGATATTTTTACATATTTTCCTCCATGACAGCATTTATCCACATCATTCTTTGGCAGTTTTCCCAATACTGGATTCTGTAGTCCACAATTTTTAAATCAGACAAACATAAATTACAGATCTGTTTTCAATAATACAAAATATTTGAGGAAATGTATTTTGGGGGGGCTTCTTTGTACTGTGAAAATGTGTTTTCCATCTACTCTGATTACATTCACAATCAATGTCTAGTCTTTACTTCAGCATACTTCTACTCACACCATATTTGTTCAATAAACTTTTATATCTCACTATATACGTATGAAGGATTACAGAGGCACTCAGAAGCACAACTTCCTTCTTGTGTGGACATTTGTGCACAGTGACGAACACAACAGGAAACAGAAGATAATGCCATGTGTTCAACTTTACAGTGTGTGACACTTATTGAGACCCATCGCAGTTATCACTTTGGAAACAAGCAGGCACGCCATGTTTATGCCAGAGCCATCAGATAGAAAAACACTCCCCACCCACTGGATACTGCAGATGTTGCAATGATAATCTTATTGTTCGAGATAAAGTTTCCTGTTTTGTTATATTGTGCAAGTTATAAAAGTTGTCATCCTGCAGGAATTCACTGTGAATGAGGATTTTCCCATCTTGCTTGGTCCTCCGTGGATTCAAATCTGCTGAGCCCACAAGTCTTATAAACTGTATTCTACATACAATTTAAAGAGGTTAAAGTGCACCAAATCACACACTCAAGTGGGCGATAGTGGTTACAAATGCAAGCAGAATAAGTCCAATAATAGCTGTTATGATATCGACACTAACAAACACAAAACAACAACCTGAATAATCTCTGACTGCCCACAGAGAGAGATGTTGGTACCTGAAGGAGGGTTTCCACTGACAGAAACAGTCAGACCACAGCTTGGATTACAACGCGAAGTTACCTTGACTTCCTCGAGTCTGTTTGTGCTCTTTGGTCAACAGACTTATCCTCTTATACCCATTAATCCAGTATTCTGCACACCTGCTTTGCTTAAGAGGAAGCTTAGTCATGGCTGGCACAGGCCAGTGTTTACACTTTGGGTTGCAGAGCAGGTCGTTTCAGCACACTCAGAAAAAGATTTGAACAACAAACCTGCTATTTCTGATCTACATACAGTCAAACTGATATGATACTGCAGATGAAACCAACCACCAAACCTGAGTGTTGATGTTGTGACGTCTCTTAGGGCTGTATCCTTGTAACAAACGTCCCTCTTTACAGGGTCTCTACCCACAGGTGAAACCCAAGTGTTTTCAGTCAACGTGAACTTTCCACTCTGTAGGAAATTCACTCCTGATGGCATGTCAGGGCATTGGGGTTAAAGGGTTCCTTGGTCCTCATCTTTTCAGCGAGGCGCCATTTACCCTCAAAAAATGTGCCCCCTTTGCATGCTGTGACCCCAAAAATGGGGGTCCTAAGTCGATAGTAATAAGAAACATCAGCGTTTTCACAGAGTGCAGCTTCCAACACCTGGTTCCTATATGTGGAGAAAATTCTTCTGCCCCATCTCCTCTGTAAAAGACAAGAGATGATGATATTCAGGAGGTTCAAGGAAATTAAAGTCTGAGCAGTAGGAGCATTTATTCATTAATTGGTCTGATTTGAAACGTTTCAATGCGCCCTGAACTGAATTTGGTGGTGATTAATTGTTTTACAAGCGCCTGACAATCAAAAGTGGAAGAGGTGAGATAAATACTGGGGCACCAGCCCATGTAAGGCTTTAAAACTATCAATATGATTTTTGAATCAATTAAAAAATGATGATGTGTATCACCACCCACCTGCATCTGTTTTGTTCATTTTTCTTTCAGTTATTAATCAAATTCTTGCTGGAAAGACCGAGAACCACCTCTGGATCCCCCACTGACAAGATAAAAACCAAAAGTGTAAATAAACGTATTTATCAGAAAATTCCATTTACTTGTTTGGTTGTTGGCCTATAACCCAAGCCACAAAAAACAACAAATTTACTTCATATAGAACCAATGCCCTTCTGAGAAAAGAAGATAAATATCACAGTGTGCCACCTAAGGAACACTGAAACATTTCTGCAACTCTCTCTCACACGCGCGCGCGCGCGCACACACACACACACACAGTAGGCGCAGATGTGGGAACACGTGGTTTCTCGGAGCAGCCCTGGGGGGCGCGACACCTCCTCTCACGTTAAGATTCCTGCACTTTTTCCACTCTTCCAGTCCCGGCTGCGGGTACCAGAGGAGTGCTGAGCTGGGCAGCGACACCCCCTCACCTCTGCATCACCACCCCCAAATCCACCAGACAAAGACACCCACCACACACACCGGCTCTTCCATTCAACATACCCCTCCTGCATCCCAGCTGGACCTTTACGCACCGCCGTTTACCTGCGCAACAGGAGATAATTCTACAGTTTGAAAAGTCACGGATGGAGCTCTGACGCGTTACTCGCTGCTCCTGAACAGCTGGATCCCGGGATCGGCGCTGATCGGGGGGGTCACCGAGATGATGTGGCTGTAACTTCAGAAGAGTTCCGTTAAATGGTAGCTTGCTTTAAGCCACGATGAAAGGTAGGACGTTTTGGTAAAAAAAAATAATTACCTTTATTTTTCACCTTTATTGCCTTTATTTTCCTGGGAGGAATGTGTGGACTCGCGTCGCAAATGTGGTTCCAATTAAAGCACGGGATACTTTTGCATTGTCGGCTGTTGTTCATCAAACATTAACCCACAACGCACAGCAGTCCTAAATGCACAACAGCTCCGCTGCAATAGTTGCGTTTGTGTTATTAATTCGGGCCCCATTTGAGGTTTTCAGTTTTGCACAGAAGCAAATATTAAGTGGCCGTGCATCAGGAGCACAGACGCCTGTTCCATGAAGCAGAAACATGTCATGTCATGAGGCTGTTCCTTGCAAAGTTTCTCTGTATATGTGCACTCCTACACGTGGACTGGCGACATGAACACTGTGCACATCATCCTCAATCACCCAGGAGTGCCCAAATCCAGTCCTCGAGGCCTTTATCCTATCCAGGTTTTCTGTCCTCCCAGACAGAAAACGCTTCCTCCAAGGAACATGGGGTTCCAGGTGAAAGCCATGTCTCCCTAGTAGGACAGAAAACCTGGCTCGTCCATAGCCCTCTAGGATTTCCCCTCCAGACCTTCACAGACACTTGACATGCCTTATTTCCTCTCTGAGATCATTCCGCGCCTGAAATTTTACCTCAAATTGCTTAGAAATACCATGCAGGTTGATGATGAGGTTTAAAGTTTTTGGGTAGTATTTGTCATGCTCCATTCTGAAAATCATGTTTCCAGCCTGTAGATTTTCACCACAAATATTTCCTCAGTTTCATTACTGACATGTTCGTCTGTGACTGACAGCCACTGCTGCTGTTTCACCCACACCTTCACTTTGTTTTTTATACTCATTGATGAAAACCTTGTGTTTCTGTTCCTTGAGATGCTAGAGTTTTCTATTTATGCTCATCATGGAAAAATGCACCAGAATTTTAAAAAGTAAATGTTTTGAAATTGGGGTAAAAACCCTACTGTGTTGTCCCAGTAAAAGGGATGACTAGAATGGGAAATAACATTAGCTGAGGGAGATGGAGCATCTTTCTTGGTCAAACATCAAAGGTTTTTCAGAGATTGGCTGTAGTTGACGGTGACTCAGGAACAAAACATGTTCTGTGTCCTTCTGGTTGTTTGAGAACTGGAACATGTTGGTGCTTTCCAAACAGGATTCTAACAGATTGCAAAAGTTCATTCTTGTCTTTGGAAAGTGTAGCTTGCTTTAAGCATGTATATTTGGAGCTTATAGCACTTTAAATAGCATGAAAGTTGTCCTGAGTTTGAAGAGTGGCCCAGCACTTGTGTATCCTTTATTACAGCTGTGAAGTGTGTTTACCATGACGACAGTCAAATCTTTTACTTCTCTTCTTCCCCAGACGATTTTGCTGATGAAGAGGAGGTGCAGTCTTTTGGTTATAAGAGGTTTGGTGAGTATTAAACTCTCATCTTGTGAGAGTATTTTTATTGAATAAGCAGAAGCACAGACCCTGAAGATGTTGTGAAAAGAATCGTTTCTTGCTTGTCTTGGCTGTTATGCACACACACTGATCACAGGGGTCAAAGGGCCACATCTCATTTTCCAGAAGCACTGCTACTGTTTTCGTTTCTGTGTGGTGGGATTACAGTAAAAAAGAAAAAAAGGAAAAATGGGTAATAACACCGTCCTGGGTGTTCCTGTCCGTCCGTCTTTTAGAAATCCATCTTCACATCACTCTGGTCAAAACCCCAAAGATCTAGTTTAAAACAGCCTCTTGATTTCCTCCAGCAACACCTGAGTTCGAGATTCACATTTCTGCACCACTTATCGGGAAAGAGGAGTCCGAACCACAGGCCAGATGTTGGAGGCTCTGTGGCTCTGTGTAAGAAGCCAAAAAATGTTGTGCAGAAATCTAACCACAATCATTTCCTCTCTAAGCGTTTACACCGAAATATGCAGATGATATCGCATGTCGGTAAATTTATTGTTACTGCACAAAATACTGGAATCTGCAGTTTTTTCCACCCACCACTGTTATGTATATCCAACATCTGGAGTTAATTATATTATTTTCCAGCTTCAGAATCAAAGTACAGGTATCTCACATAGTCAGATCAGTCTACACCACGCTGCTTGTGCATTACCTTGACATCTAAAAAAAACCCTACCATGCACATTACTCGAGGCTAGTGAGGCTAGCTGACAGCCTTAGTGTGATAAAGCTCCTGTTGATTAATTACAGCTTTCTCTTTTTCCCCGTCCCAGAGCACAGATCAAGTTTCAGCACTGCAGGGTAAAATTTAGCATCAGTGTACATGTGTGAGTAGGGATGAGGGGAAATTGTGAAGCCCTTCTTAAAACCAAAATAAGATTCTTGGTAATTTGGTGGCTGAAAAGTGTAGTCATTCGCTTTTATGTGTGTGAGGAGTTTTTAGTGTTTAGTCTGTGTTCAGGCACAGTCCAATGTCAAATGCGCGAAGGTTCTCTTCCTGCAGGCCTGCACGAGTTCCACACTTGAGTACATGAAAACAGAGGCTAGACTGAGTTTTTAGTTTGGTCTGACTTGTATTTAAAATACTGAGACTTCCAAGGAGGTGTGGCGCGTTGTTTTACTGCCACCTGCCACTAGAGGGAGATCAAAATGTTTCAGTCTTTGTTTTGGGAAGCTGTTAGATCAGCCATCTGTGGCTCTTTCTCAGACATATACTCTCTACAATAGTTCCATTATTCTGTTTCCTGTGTCTGTGCTGAAGGTTTATTTAACATAAACGTATGCGGCAGAGGCAGTGGGCTCGATAGCCTCCTACGCTCACAGTGTGCTGTGTCAGCAGTATTCCAAGGAAAGAGGGAAGGAGGAATGGAAAAAGAGAAAAGTACAACCTCAACTGCAGATGCATCTAGTTTTCATTCATGTATTTTACAACCATATTCCTTATTTGTGTTTTACCTTTCTAATTTTACTAGGCTGCTTTTGCCTTTAAGATGACATGCGAGTTGACTTTTGTCCGCAGTTTTATTTTCAGGCAAAAAGTAGGTTTCCTGAATTCCAGACTTATTTTGGGAGCAAAGCAGCAAGAGGTTTTAATTTACAGGGACTTTATTAGCTGACACGAATGTTTCAGAATGGCGGCCCTTTACTTACTACCTCCTGCTCCAGGGCACATCGGCATTCTTTGTTCTGTTGTCCTCATGAGTGAGCGCAAACTTATGTTTTCAATAAAGGATGCAGCAAGTTGGAGGGAAAGAGGCTGGGAAACTTCAGCAGCAGGTAACAAAAGGAAGGCAGAGAGAGATTACAGTGAGTTCCAGGTTGTCCAACGTCAAAGGCTCAGGTTTTGTTGGCTGGTTTAGAGGGACGAAGACCCAGTGACAAGCGGAGGGAATACAGCCCAGACGGGACACAAATCACACCGTCAGACAGAGGTCAGCTGCAGGGCATCTGAACCGGATGATGCAGGCAGGAAAATTGTAGACTCAGCCTTCAGAAAAGTTATCCAGCCGAGACTGATGCAGGGTTTGTTTAAAAGAAGTTATACATAAAGACTAACAAAGACTAAATTAAATCATTGATATGGTCCGTTATGATGTTTCAATTCTTGGTATTCTGCAGCGAAATTGAGATGTGGATGACTCTGCTGGACCCGACCCTGCCTGTGACTTTCATACATGAAATGAATCGTCCATCATCTCATCCTATTTAATTTGCCTTAATTGAAAGGTACATGAAGATTCTGAGCAACTCAATGCCTCTATTTCATTTGTTGTGTTTGACACATTTTGCCTGTTAATGGCACAATTTTATACACAGATCTTCTATCTCTTGGTGTTTATGTATGCATGTATAGAGACAGTGGTGTTTCTCAGGGGTTTTAGTTGGGTTTGTTGAACTGCCATTAAAATAAAATCACTTTTAACACTTGCTGGAACATTCCGTGACAGAAGGCATCTGCTGAAATGCTGGCTGGAATGCCACGTGTCCTTCCAGATTAGTCCATGATAGTAATGACCCTGCAGCCAGCCGTCATTGACCGGGTGTCTTCCTTCACATATTACTGTAGATGTTTACTAAGCTCTTCATGCTCTGCAGGGTTGGAACTGCCACAACAATAACACTGTCTGGATAAAGAAGTTCCACATGTGACTATTATTGTTACATATTTCACCTCCCCAGAACAACATCAGAATGCCTGAATGAAAGCATCTGTATTTTTCTTGATTCTGGGCTGTGACTCTTGTTGCCGTGCTGTGTGTGCTGCCGTGATTATGTCGGCGCCACGCCAGGACCAGCTTTTTCATGCCAGACGCCCACTGTATCCATCTGAACGGCTGCAGAGGAGGAAATGACTGCAATGCCTCGATCGCCCCCAAAGGATTGTCGGCACCATGAAAATTAGCAGGATTGGGAGTTCAGCTTTTTCAATTGTAATCAGAATAGTTTATAAAACTTTTGGGATCATATATCTTTAGATAAAATTTGATGTTTGAGTCCAGATGATCCCATTATCCTCTCCATAATTTCTAGGATGGCAGGAATATGCACTATCCTGATGATATTGTGTTCAATGACACCTGACGACACTTTGTTTTATCCACAACTCTTCAATGAACAGCTTTGAGCTGGCAGACAGATATTCATTGCCCTCTCTGTGGTTAACCTCTTCCCACACAAGTTAAGCCAGATTTGACAGACCAGCTCATTCCGACTGTGTGGTTGTTTTGGGGCCTTGGAGCAGTAAAGCGAAATGACGGCCATCAAGTGTCTAGCTGATGATGATTTGCTGATTCAGTAGCGGAGTAATTCTGCTGCCCAGCAGGTGTGACCACAAGAAAACCAAACAGCACAGGTGGTTCACAGACAGTCATTCATTCCGAGCATTTTTACAGCTTTTATCTGGCCGGTTGGAACATTTTGAATCTGATGCTCGAGTTTATAGTGTCACGTGTACCTAATGAAACACCCAAATCTTAACATTTCAGGACCAAAATATAAGCAGGAGGAGCCAAGGGGCGTTGTGTTTTTGTTAGGATCGGACTCAGACATAACTCGGAAAACAGATACAAAAACCAGGAACAGTTCAAGGGTTTAATCACAACCCAGGTTTGGATCCTGATGAACCAATGCAAAAAGTAACCAAATATAAACCTTGAGCAGGGGAAAGGGCTAAAAATAGTACAAAGAGGGCATGAATGAGGCACAGGTATAAGGCTGAGGGTATAAGGTCAAAGGCAGAGTGAATTGAAGATGAAAGAATGGAGAGAGAGAGAGAGAGAGAGAGAGAGAGAGAGACAGAGAACGAGAGAGCCTAAACAGACTAAACATCAAACTGGTACAACCCTCCACTTGTCTTCAGGACTCAAAGGATAATTTATGGTGTTGAGGAATTATTTTTTCTAAATACATAGACTTGAACGATGCACTCTTGATTCAACAGGCTGTTTTTCCCTTATGAATATTCTGTATTTCATTTGATTTTACAATTTTCCAGATGCTTGAAAGCTGAACTCAGTATCAGTACTGGGTATATAATTATAGTATAAATTGTTTTTAAAACCTTAGTATTGGATTTATTCCATTATGGCTCCAAGGTTGGATTTTATTTTCTTTGTTTATCTGGAATTATGTAAGCATATGGTGTTGCTGACAGTCCCCACTGCTTCCGGATTTAATTTAGAACTGGGATATAAACAGCATTCATTGGAAGTTCTGACAAGAAAGACACAACAATCCTCTTTAATTAGAAAGTCTTCATCCAAACCTTTTTTCTCCACACGATGGCCAACTGTCCCACCATGTCTCCAGTCAACCAAAACTAACAGAGGAGAGTGAAATTGTACCCACTTTAATGTGGTTACCTCCAAAAACATCAATCTTTTAATGCATACATATGCATAAGGAAATAAACTGTTTGTCCAACAGTCCAGGGAATATTCATCTTTAATTCCAAAATTCTATCTGCTAGGTCATATTAGACTAACCTGGCATTCTATGTTCCAGACCCCATTTCAAAACTATTCAATTCCAGTATCTACAAATCCCATCCTCCATAGTGAGACCCTGAGGTTCCTCAGATGGTTTTGGATATGAAAAGCTCAGCAAAAAACATTCCGATAATCCCTGCCAAAACAAGTCCAACACAGTGGCCTGCGTCGATGGGTCAAGCACACTAGAACCTGTCCATGGAGATCATAATTTACAACCAATTTGTCAAAGCAGGTCCTCTTTTAACTGACTACAGATTAGATGACAAAACCAGATCCAGGCAACTGCTTTACTCGATCCATACGTCCATTTAATAAGCCGTCAAGCAATTAGGTCCACATGTAGCTTTTATTGCTAAAAGAAAATGCATAAACATAAATTTTCTCATAACCCAGGGTTCCTGTTGACCTTGTTCATGAAAAGTCAGCCTCTTATATTTTAACTGTGCAGCAAAAATAAAGAGACATGCAAAGCTCATCTTCCATTATTCATCTTATCTTGCATATCAGCAGAATGGAAAATGTTGCTGACAGTTTTTAATAGCCCTGTCTTTTTTAAACTTATTCAGATGAATTTTTTTTTTAATGTGTCTGCAAGAGGCCTGATCTGATTGGTCATCTGGAATAGCTTAATAGTGATACGAGTATTTGGATCAAATTGCTTCCATCACAATTTTGATTTAAAATTTCAAAATTTCAAACCTTTAAAATCCTATCAAATTCGAGAAGAAAAAAATATATAATTGTGAGACGACACTAATGGGGAAAGGATTCACAAAGAAAGGTTTGTTATGGCTGGGAGACATTTTGTAGTTTTAGTAGATTACAAAATAAACTAAACTGAACTGAACTGAACTGAACTGAACTGAACTGAACTGAACTGAACTGAACTGAACTGAACACCTCTGCTTCTACTTCAGATGTCTTGGTCCCACAGTGTTGGGACATACAGACATCTGTGGTAGATTCTCTTTATATTCTCTTTAGCCTCGTCAGCTTTGGCCAACAGCTATGCGTGCAATTCTTACCTCATTAATCATGAAAAGGAACCAGGTACCATTGATGGTATTTCTTATAAAATAAAAAAAATGTCAGGACTCGCCGACTAAAGGGGAAAGTCACTCTAAACAAATTTGTCAGTGTTCAGCATGGAGGGATGATATATCAAATGTTTGGAGGCTTCCTTTAAATTGGGCTCTGCAGTAACAAGCTCCAGATGTTCTAGTGGACGCATGGCCCAGTTTAAAGTGTAATAAAGCCGTTAGTGCTGAGATTTAAAAAAAAAAAAAAACCAACAATAAACAACAAACAAGTCAGATATACTGGGCTAGCTCAGCAATTCACCATAATGCTTTAGTAATTTGTCTCATTGGTCACTACCCCTGCTGGAGAGTGTTTTTTTAGAGAGCGTTAACATTCCAGTTGGCAGCTGTTAATGCTGGAGTGGCTATGACCCCCCCCCAAGGACACCTTTGTTAGCACCACCTTCTTATGGTCTCAAAATGAATTTCATTATTCATTTGAAAAAGTTATTTGAGCGTGGGTTTTTTTGCAGCAGCAGCAGCAGTCATCTCCTCATCTCTGTTTTTCTACTTTTGACAACTATTTGACAATATAGGAGAAAAACATGGGTTCCCTCTGGAGATGGAAGACACCTGTTTGTGAGGCTACTGGGTTTTAGCTTGAGCTCTTAGTCAGCGGCCAAATAAAACAAAATATGATGTACCGGTAAAGTCAGCCCCGTGGTCACTGCCTGGCTGCTAGAACACAGTATTAAGTCTGTCCAGACGCTTCACACACCAAAAGCACTCATCCACACAGACTCTCTTTGTGTTGCTATGGGATTTTCCAGTGCCAGCAGAGAGACTGGCTATGCAGACCAGTTGAATGTCAGGGAGTCTCGGTGGCATAAAGGAACGTGTGTTGAAAATGTAGGCTTTTTTTGTTTGTTTGTTTTTTTCCTAATTCCAAATGGTCCAAATGACATACAGCTGTTTTACAGACAGAAAACTGGACCATCCCCATCCCACTCCCAGCCCTGAATACGCCAGAATGGGTCAATTCTCACATGTAGCTTTCCGCAGAAATATGGCTGGACAGGGGTTGTGTGTGACTACGAGAACTGATGTTCTCAAGAGTAACTGGTCACAGATTGGAATTTCCTGGAATGGATTTTGTTGTGAATAAAAGCAGAAATATTACTGGGAATCTTCTGGGGTTAGTTTTTACTGTGGGGGGGGGGGGTGTGGGGGGGTATTTTTTACTGTGATGAAAGTTTTTCTGATTCACTCAAATGTTTTTATCTTTTGGTCATACATGCAAGAAAACATTAAAAGATTAAATATCCATTTTCCTGCCCCAACAATGCTCCAATGCTCCACTCTCTACCTTCACATTTCATGTGGTGCTAACAGGCCTGAAATGAGAATATTCTGGAATTGAGCCACATGTGAGATGCAGCTACTTGGCAACTGCTTCTTTAGGCTGTTTTATAAAAGATATTTCTTAAATCCCACATTTTATACCTCTGCCTACTGCATTTACAAAATACTTTAGTACAGATAAGCAGTGGTAATTCAGTGGAGTTATGTTGAGTTTCACTGTATAACATTACCAAACATTTGCTAACACAGAATACAGCATACAGCTGAAGGAAATGAGCCATTATTTCATTCTACCTTTTAATTGGAAAATGCAATTTGAAGAGCTGAGATTATGAGAATTCCTCTTTTTAAATGCCTGCATCTTTCCTTGGTTTCTCAATACTTCCACAGGAAGCTTGTTGATAAGGAAATCCTCGCTGCTAGCCATGTATCGAGTCTACAGAAGCTCAATTAGCTGAGCAGTGTGTTTTCCACATGTCTCAGTTGGCACTGAAGGTGGTGTCAGCAACAGTAGCTACTTGGAACCAAGATATTCCTATTCTAGTAGGGCAGGTAAAAGGACAATTGCGGTGCTATGATTTTTAAGTATTTTTGCGATCGTCTCCCCTTTTTATTTTAATTTGAAACAATACTTCTCTGTAATGGCATTAAGGCAACATGCTGAAATATTTGCATTTTAGAGCACCGTCTTTTGAGTATAGTGGAAATGTGTGAATATTGCGGATGTATCATCAGGGGCCGTAATTGTGAAGTTTATCCTGTGGCTCACTTTATCAGAAATAGAGTCTCTAGGAATGAACCTCAGTATCGAGGTAGCTTTTAGTCCTGACAGCTAATTAGTTTACCATCGCAGACGTCGATTTTTCCCATGAAGTGGGGAAAAAAGCCCTAGCTTTTGATTTGTTCCACACTGTGGTCCCAAGGGGATTAAGAGTTTTCCACCTCTGCCACCTCACTCACTCTGGAGGAGTTATTTACAGGCCATCCATTAAAGTTTTCAGATGCTGTTAATGAAGTCTCAGTCAATGCTTTATGTTACACTATGTGTTATATTAAAGTGGCTCCTTACTCTCGCTTCATACCTCTGCTGGCTTTGCTGAGGCATCAGTTTCCATAGTTACTGAGGTTTTGGTTCATGCAGGGACAGTGAGACACAATTTGAGCTGATGACCAACGCACAGGTAACATCTTATGGTCCATTTTGTGTTATGGAAGCGTGCGAGCCCTAAGACCATTGAGATTGTTTACATGTTGAACAAGTGTTCAAGGCCAAGAGAGTTGGGGGATGGGGGGTGCAGGCAAGGACAACATCCATGTCTGAATCCTAAGCTGGGCCCCTTTGAAGCAGTCAGACATGCTGTTTGCACAGATGTGTGAGTCCATAGCAGAGAGGCCAATCTTCTTGTACCTCCCCCTTGTGACAACCCTCCCCCCCCTCCCACGCGCCCCAGGCAGGGAAGTCTTTTGGAGCTGCACTATCAGTCCCATCACGGGTGTCTTAATAGTTACTAGGGTAAGAGGTCAAATATCTGTCTGCCTGGGGGCGAATTGTAGCTTCCTTAAATGGAAAAAAAATCATTCGAAAGCCCCAAAAATGTGTTTGAATAACCTCAAATACTCATTGTAGCGTCCATAACAATGATTTAGATCAGTTAAATGATATTCCAACCTGAGGGACCTGTTTATTAATGCTGAACTAAGGGTGATAGGGCAATAAAAATTGCCAAAGAAAATCACTGATCACTGCGGCCGCTATCATACTTGGACTATTGATTACACCCCCCCCCCCCCCCCCCCCCCTTCCTTCCCTCACTGTCTCAACGAAGCCATGTAAATGTCATCCTTATGGCTTCCAGCATGGTCACATGATGTTATCAGTTTCCAGGAAGCAGCATTGAATCAGCGAGGGTCAGGACCACAGATGACCAAAACTGTTTCTTCACCTTTGTTTGGTTTGTCTGGTGATGAGGAATGATGTAGAACTGGGCTGTTGTTATGGTTTTGTTTTACCGTCATATGGTCAACACATGTGCACTGTATTTGAGGTTTCAGGCTGGCTGTCCCTGCTTAAGATCGACTGATGAAAGGCACATTATGTCCTGTTTCAGACACACACAGACACTAAATTTGCCTATGAAATAATTCTTAAAATGTAAACACATTTATGAATGAAAATATTTGCTTTTTTTATGTCAGTGTCTTCTATCATTCACTCAGAAGATTAGTTGCTTTGCCTAATCACAGTATTACTCTGATCTGTTTTGTGTTGCAGGAATTCAGGAAGGCACAGAATGCACCAAGTGTAAAAATGATTGGGCGCTGAGGGTGGCCATTGCCCTGCTGTATGTGCTCTGCACCCTCCTCACCATCGCTGTGGCTGTCCTGGGATACAAAGGTGGGTGACACTTTTAGTGCATGCTTTTATTGTCAGTATCAATCAAATGTGCAATGAAATTTGTCACCCAGATGGACAGTCAGCCCTGAGCAACTGTAACTGTTTTGTTATGGGATGTGGGATGTGTTCGTGAAAAGTCCAACAGGGAAATTTTCCTCAAAGTAGACTCAAGGTCTTCAGGAAGTTTCACGCTGACTGTGGCCTTTTGCTGCCTTTAACCTTCAGTGTTGGGCATCTTGTAATTAACTTGTCTTCATCTTGTGCCTCCAACAGCATGCAGAGTTGAGAAAAAATGAGAACAAATATTCCTGCTGTCTTTTTAGAAGGATCTGACAAAATTCCAGTTTTAGAATGTTGAAATATTTTATTCTTTTTGTATAACTTTAATAGTGTTCATATTATCATAAAGGAATACATGACATTACTGGGTGCACTTTGTGTATTGTGCACATCCACCTGGCAGCTTTGTGGCCCTCTATAAATAGTTATTACACTGCAAATAAGAGAAGGAATAGGAAAAAAACAGCTGAGTTTGCATTCCTGGAGTCGGAAAGAATTCACTGTTCATTTTATGATCCGAATCAGTCGGGATTGTTTTGAAATTCCAGCTATGTTTCCGTGTGAACATGGAGCCCATGTGATTTAGATGGCTGCTCAGCTCTAATGTCTACCAGATGACCATGCAGAGCTTAAATGGCCTAACAACCAGGAGATGATTTGATGGCTTGGTGGATGTTTGTTGTCTTGTGAACTACAGGTTACCTTACAAAAGGCTGCAACTGTCCAAGTTATTTCCCAAATGAACAGTAGCTTTTGGGCCCCACCACCACCAAAACAACCAACGGCCTTATATGTTTGCACTAAGCTGTTTGCACTCAGTGTAGCATCTCCTTCTGCAGCATCAATCATTAATCTGCTCAGCCTTCTGTTGGGTAACTGTCTAATTCAAGCTCCAACAGTAAACCTTTACTCAAATTAGCAGCCTTATGTAACCTATCATGGCTTTTCAACACAAGATCATGGGGGTGGGGAGTGGAGGGGGTAAGAATGTATGTTGAGAGGACTTTTGGCTTCAAAATAATTGACTGGAGTTCTGTTTTGAAGACGGTTTCACCTCTTATCCAAGAGTTCTCTTCTACCTGAATGGATGACAACAGTCATTTGTCCGTGTTGTCATGGAGGCCTGGATAAATACAACAGCGGAACAGTTTTTACCCAAATACACGCTATTGTTTGGTGTTTCTGTCACTTCTGGAATGATGAGTGCGAATGTTCTGGAGGCATTCCAGTACAGTATTTAGACACCCACACTACAAAATAAAAGCAAGCAGCTGCGGAGGAGTGGAGATCAACTCTTGCAGATGTGAGGAAGAGGAGAAGAGAGAATGAAGGTTTCGAGATCGCTTATTCACTTGGATTTATTTATTTTGACTTATTTATTTATTCTGTGCAGTTGCCTCGTCATGAAAAACTGTTCAACCTGTTCAACATTCTATTATTTGGATTTGCTTTAACCGGAGAGATTGAAACAACGCTAGCAGCCTCTAGTGGCATAAATTAATATTACATTTTGATATTGCGCTCGTTTATTGTATTATGAAGGTCATTGTGTTTTACTTATTTATACTGCATTGGTTTATACCCATTATAATGTCATGTCACCAACCAGTGGTCCAGAGGATGGACAATGTCACAGAGGGAATGCAGAACTATGGAGGCAAGATTAATGCTGTTGAGACAGACTTAAAGAAACTGGGTAAATCTCCTTTCACAGAATATGATGTTGAATGGTGAATTTACCTACACTGGCTTTGAAATTTGTGTTTTTGAAAAGTGCTTATTTTAAATCTCCCAGATGACCAGGCTGGAGTCAAGTCAGTTAATGCCACAAATGAAATCCAGACTTTTAGGTCAGATCTGGAGACCTTGCAAAACCAGCTGAATGGCATCACCCTAAGGGTCACCAAAGACAGAGACATACTGCACAATCTTCAGAACACTGGTGAGGACATGAGAAACAGTCATGTCTCTGTTCAGAGTTTTCTGGAGAGCAATGCCGCCTCACTGCGTGGGGTCAACCAGACACTGGCCTCCTACAGCAACGTAATTAACAAACTCCAGACAGACACAGCACGGCTCCAGTCTGAGATACAAGATCAGGTCAGACTACAGAGCCAGAAACAAGTGAGCATCAGTGCACTGAACATCACACAGTCCCAGCAGAGAAATGTGCTTAGCACGCTGCAGAAGACGGTAGAGGACACAAGCCAGGCAGTGCAGAAGCTCAGGAATGAATATCAGGAACTGCAGCAGACAGCCAGGCAGAACTTGGCTGACAAAGAATGGCTAAAAGAAAAGGTCCAAAACCTACAGGTAATGGCAGCAAATAACTCAGCCTTGATCAGATCCAATGGAGAAGTGCTTGATTCCTTGGGGTCTCAGCTCAGTCTGCTAGTCAACCAGATCCAGAACACCTCCGTCCTCACCGAGGGACTTGATCGGAGCCTGCGTGAACTGATGGACCACCAGAGAGACCACGATAACCTCACATCATCAAAGTTTGATGACATGGAAGTGAGATTAGACAGACACGAGTATGACATGGATCGTGTTACTGGGAACATGAGCTTCTCCACGCAGCTCTTGGGTAAAATTACCTCTGACCTGAACAGCCTGAGGTCCTGCGCGGAGACTGTGATGAGACATTCGGAGCTGTTGCTGGGACTGAACACCAGTTTCACAGAGATCCAGGATGACAATAAAGACCTGCATACCCAGCAGGACCTGCTAACTGCCCGGCTGGACACAGAGGTCAGAAGCCTCTCGATGGTGATGGAGGAGATGAAGTTGGTGGACAGCAAACACTCACAGCTCATCACCAACTTCACCATCCTGCAGGGTAAGTGCAGAACACACGCAGAACAGTTGAACCCACAACCTCTTTGCTATGTGGCAGCTCTGATCTCTGCACTATGTTAACCGACATGCAATAATGCTTTTAATAATTATATTTAAGGTCCCCCAGGTCCAAGAGGTCCAAAGGGTGACAAAGGTTTCCAGGGACCAGTGGGACAGATGGGCCAAAGGGGTGAGAAAGGAGACAAAGGTTTGTTTGGGCCAGCTGGAGCTAAAGGAGAAAAAGGTCCTCTTGGACCATCAGGTTCACCAGGACCAAAAGGTGCATCAGGGCCACCGGGTTTTCCAGGATCAAAAGGTTCAAGAGGTGTTGTAGGCCGACCTGGAATTCCTGGTGAAAAGGGGGACCCGGGTCTTCCAGGACTTCCTGGTAGGGATGGACATACAGGTTTACCAGGACCAATGGGAGCACAGGGGTTCAGAGGACCAGAAGGACCTGCAGGAATAGATGGACCACGAGGTCTTCCTGGACCTATTGGTCTTCCTGGTCCTCCAGGGCTTCCAGGTATACCTGCACCCCATCCTGTTCCCACAGCTCAGGCACCAAAGCCCACAAAGCCATCAACGCCATTAGCACAACAAACAGGCTCAGTGACTCAGAAGGTCCAGCTTCCTGCTGCCACAACTCCAGCACCCGGTGAGTTCCACCAACCCAGCACTTGAAGAGAGAATCCAAACACACTCTATTGAAGACCTAATTATTCCACCTGGAACTTCTTCCAGGTTGTCCCCTTGGGTTCAGACGGTTCAGGGACAGCTGTTATTACTTCTCATCTGGACCTCAGAGAATGAACTTTGAGGAGTCGCTTCAGTTCTGCACCAACGCGTCGTCCCACATGCTGATTATCAACAACTATGAGGAGCAGGTGAATAAAGACAAGTTTCATCCTTCCATTTCATTTGATTTCACATGAGCTGACATTTCATTCGCAGTAACTTCACATTCCATGTCGTCTGCCGTGCTCTTCTCTCTGCAGCAATTTGTAAGAAACGCAATTGCAGGAAAAGGTTATTTCTGGCTGGGACTTACTGACAAAGAGGCGGAAAATGTCTGGAAATGGGTGGATGGCTCCATGCCTGCGTACACGTGAGTCATCATCCATTAAGTCACAGAATTCAAATGTCACCGGATGTGAGCCAGTCCCCTTTATGTTGTTGCTCTCAGAAATTGGAAACCTGGCCAGCCTGACAACTGGACCCACGGCCATGAAGAAGGCGAGGACTGCGCTGGCCTCATCCACAATGCTCACTGGAACGATTTCTACTGCACTGACCGCATCGGCTTCATCTGTGAACATGTCGCTGACGGTCAGTAATTTCGGAATGTCTGCAGAATTTCAAGAATAAACAGATAAATAAATGAATAATACACACATCATATGTGGTTTAACCACTCTTTTATTGTTAAGCAGAGAATTATTGTGCAAAAGCAAAAAAAAGCCAGAATTTTGTACCTTACAACCTCAAGTTTATGTGCAGGTGTCATTTTGTGGCAAATTTCATTGCAAGAAAAGGTCAAATATATGATCCTATATGACCTTTTATCCCAGCCCAATAGCAACAGTGGAGAACGGAAGATGTGACGATGATGAAGGGCATGAGGAGGAGCTTGGAGCCTGTTGAGGACTCAGAAACTCGGACTTCCCCTAAAGGCACTTTTCTCTTGCAGAATGTGGACAGACGTAGTCCACCATAGAGAGACAGAGAATGAGAATGAGGCCATTTAATCTGGACGATACTCAATCATTATTCTCTACAGCCGGTGTTGTGCAGGCATATCTGTCTATGATATTTCCTAATTCGACAAAGATGTGAGTTGAGTCATCATTCTGAAATGACGCTGGGACCTTAAGCATACATGTTTTTGGTTTTTTGATAAACTGCTGGGTATTGGTTTTAATGTTTGAAACATCAGTAAATAATTTGTAATTTTTGTTGAATTATGGGAAAAACATTGTTTGAAAGGTGATACATTTAAGACGTGCATAATCATTTTGTTAATGTTGAATTTTGTTAAAGGGATTTCAATAAATGTTTATATCCTGACTCATTATAATGTTATCCAACTTACCGGGTTCAACTTGTACTGGCAGATAAATAAACAGTTTTACAAAAGAAACTACTTTTCACATTTCTCTCAATTTTCTGTCCATGCTAGTTTTGAATGCCTTTCCTTGACCTCCCCCTCTCTATCCATCTCCAGGTATCTCTGACTTCATAGCTGTGCACTGACTTGCTGACCGCTGACCCACTCAGCTATTGTACTGATAGCATGTTGTAAATGTACTTCCATGATCTCTGCCTATTCTCTCCCTGTCCTCCTCCTCCCCTTCTCCTCTCTCTCTACCCAGCCGGCCATCAGCAGGAGCAGGAGGTTTATTTTATTTAGAGTCCAAAATCACAAATGCTTGGCTCGGAGGGCTTTACAAACTGCACAGTTGGGACATCCTCTACCCTTAGAACTTCTAACTAGGTCAGGAAAAAAATTAAACCCTTTTAGGGGAAAAAGAAGAGCCACAGATGAGGGATCCCTCTCACGTGGATGGACAGATATGCAATAGATGCCACATGTACAGAGTGCATTGACATTAAACTCAGCAATATACAGTGTACAGAAAAGAAATCCAAGGGCCCAGGTGCATTTTGCATGCCTTCATGTGCAGAAGTGGCCCACTCATCCTTCAGGTCTTGGTGGACCCTATCCAAGATCAGCAAAACTTAAGGAAAACAAGGGCAGTAATATGTGTGTTTAAGTGACATACATTTTTAATTTTGGGGAGGGTAGGCCAGAGAGGTGCAGGTGTATTATAGAATCACCCAGCAATCTGGGCCTATAGCAACAGAACAGTGCATTTCTGTGTTCACCATAATTATAGGCCTTATCAAAAAGGAATGTTTTAAGTTGTGTTTTAGATAATGACACTGCGTCTGCCTCCCAGATCCAGACTGAAACCTGGTTCCCCAACATTTTGAAACACTAGGAACTTCAAGTAAACCTGTGTCTTGAGAGCGCAGCAATCTGTTGGATGACAAATGGTGAGTTCATTTAAATAACAGGCAGCTTGACTTACTAAAGGCAGTAGTTTTATTACTTTTAAAATTACAAGTCTAGTATTGTACTTAATAATTGACGAAGGACAGTTTGAATGTGACAAGATGTCAGATCCTAAGTACCATATTGTTCTTCCTGTACAGTTTTAAATGCCTGTTATATTGACAGTTACCACATCCATTTTCACCAGTCTCCTTTCACCAGTACAGTCTGTTGATCTACTGTAGGGGTCAATGCGATGACACAATATCACATGGTCACTGTCACCTGACAATGACATGCTTTTTTTAATTGTTAAAAAAAGAAAAAGAAAAAAAAAGTTGCTTATTTCCCCGCAGATTTCAGACAGTACAGTCGCACAAGCAGAGAGCCTGTCCGTGTTTGTCAGAATTCCGTCCGTCCGTCCGTCCACCGCAGCGGGGACATCTGCGCCTATTACCCAGAATGCCTCGTTTGTTGCCGTCTCGCGGAGGAATGACTGTGTAGATTCGGCTTTGGCATTCGCGGACATGTCATCACGATGCACTTTTATTTGAAAAAATAAGAGACAGGGGGGAAATAGAATCACAGGGGAAGGTGAGATTCGTAGCTGCCTACACCCTAGCAATGCCTCTCTTCGCGACAAACCCATTTGACCAAGATGTTGGTGAGTTATCGCGACTGGAGGCTACTTTAGCAAGCTAGCTAAACTAGCTTCAGTCATTCAGCTTTGTTTGTGTTTTCCAAATGTCTCTATTCTCGATCCTTGTGTGCAGCACCGTGGTAACATTATCTGGGGACCCTTTACACAAACAAAATCTACATTTTTTATTTGATTTAAAAGCATTTGGTGTATTTAGAACACATTGGCTAACTAGCTTGGGGGTATTTTATTAAAGCTAGCTGCAGCTATTGTGATATTTACATCAACATGCTGACTTGTAAAGAAGCGGCGATAGATAATAACACAAAAACATAGTTATGGGTGAGGTTTTATGTACATGTAGGTCATTTGTTCAGGTCAATTATCGCCCAAATTCTCTAATTCAAAGTAGCGAGCTAAACCTTATCGTTGCCTTCTTTCATCCATCGAATATGTCAAAATGTTGACGTTGCTAGGAGTGAAATATGACAGGATAGCATCCAAAACCTAAACCACTTTATGTTCTTTCTTTCTCGTTTTTTTTCCTGTTATCGTACAGTCCCTGGTCAAAGTGCACAAATACCTCATAAGGCAATACTACGTAACTAGGACACACGATTAGTAAAGGCAAGATGTTAAAGCGAATTAATTATGTATGATGTTCATGTGCAAATGTAATGTGTTAATATTTAATGAAGAATATGTTGTATTCCTCTTTATTGTTGTTGTTTATATACTTTCAGTTGCTGCCGATTAAAGAAATTATAACATATTCTCAGTCAAATAAATCAATGGGCAGAGGTAATGGTTTGTACTCATTAAATCGATGATGGTAGAATGTAGAAAGGTCAATATAAGGGGTAAATAAATCAATATCTCAGGTAAATGTCCAAAGCAACCAGTTATGAAGAGTACAATCTTTCCTACGGGCAGTGCTTTTTGCAGGAATTGCCGATATTTGTCTTTCTGTGGTTGATCCGACAAATAGATAAGAGGGGCAAAGAATGAAATGTGCTGTAAACAGCATGTAACCAAACTGTGAATATCTTCCAGCATTCATGCTATTTCTCTGTTGACGTGCACTCTCTCACTCTTCTGGGTCCTGCAGAGAAAGCGACCAGTGAGATGAACACAGCCGAGGACTGGGGCCTCATCCTGGACATATGTGATAAGATTGGGCAGTCACGCTCTGGGTAGGTTCACCATATTTAAAACAACCAAAAAAAACAGGCACTAAAATATTTATTGTGTCTGTAAATAATCCTGAGTTTCAAGACCAACATAGCAAACTGTTCGGTTAGCTCCGTTCTTTTAGCTCTTTTTAATTAATACAATTTTGCTCCAGCCCTAAAGAATGTCTTCGCTCGATCATGAGACGAGTAAACCACAAGGATCCCCATGTGGCCATGCAGGCCCTGACGGTAAGCAGAACCCAAACTAATATGAGTCTTGATGGAGGTCTTGTATAATCTTATGTTGTGCCCTGAAATAACCCATAAAATATAAGTTCTTCCCACATGCACAGCTGTGTTGTGTCTAATGAAGCATTTATACCAACGTGTTCACAGCTCTTGGGGGCTTGTGTCTCAAACTGTGGGAAGATATTCCATTTGGAGGTGTGTTCCAGGGAGTTTGCCAGCGAAGTCAGTAACGTCTTAAACAAGGTAAATGATGCCATTTTGTTCCCACAAGGCTTGTGTCCTGCTACAATCTGCTTTTACTGATATATATATATATGTCTTTTTTTCAACGATTATCTCCAGGGTCACCCCAAAGTATGTGAGAAGCTGAAAGCCCTGATGGTGGAGTGGGCGGAGGATTTTCGCAATGACCCCCAGCTCAGTCTGATCTCGGCCATGATCAAGAATTTGCGTGAACAGGGTGTAACTTTCCCTGCTGTGGGATCGCAGGTGGGTTTGCATGTGACCTGTTACATCACTGCACTGTACTAACATCAGTATTGGACTGCCTGAAGCCTCGTTTATGCAGAAATCTTTTTATTTTTTTTTTATAAGTGCCTCTTTCAGATGGAAACATTTTTCAAACAAACAAGTGCTGTTTACATAGGAATGTACAAAATTTTAAAACACAATGCAGTTTCCACGCTAGGTCACTCGTTGGGATGCAATAACATGCGAAACATGGCCAGAATTGGCCAAAAACGGGGTCTGATTGTATAAACGCCAGTGTTGTTAGCATCAGATAGCTCAAAAAATCTTAGAAATCCATTTGAAATTAACGTTGTTTTTAGTTAAAAAATCAGACCTTGACATTTCCTCATTGCTGTTTCTTCACATCAGTAAGCGATAACATTTATTTCATCAAGGCTGCAGAGCAGGCCAAAGCAAGCCCGGCTTTAGTGGCAAAGGATCCTTCTACCTCAACCAACAAAAAAGAGGAGGAAGATTTGGCCAAAGGTAAAGCGTTTTTGTCCATGTGGTTTGTTGTTTTCATCACCAAAATCAAATCATGAGTCTACAGCTGTTGGCTATCATAATTATTATCTTGTGTTTTTACTTTTCTCGTGTCTACGGGCATAGCTATCGAGCTCTCGCTGAAGGAGCAGCGTCAGCAGCCACAGACCTCCCTGTCCAGCCTCTACCCCAGCGCCTCCAGCCTGCTTTCCTCGCACAAGTCCGATGGCAGGAAAGTCCGCGCCATCTATGACTTTGAAGCCGCTGAGGATAACGAGCTCACTTTCAAGTCAGGAGAGATCATCACCATCTTGGACGACAGGTGACTTTAAATTTCACCCTTCGATCATGGGTAGATGTAAATATTTATACTAGTAAATATTTATACTTTAGACGGTGCTGGATAGAAACACTGATGGAGGAGGAGAGAGATGATGTGTGTTTCTATTCATCTGCTCTTTTCTGAAAATTTTCTTTCCATTTCAGTGACCCAAACTGGTGGAAAGGCGAAACGTATCAAGGTGTTGGACTGTTTCCCTCCAACTTTGTCACAGCAGATCTCACTGCAGAGCCTGAGATGAGTGAGTATGCTCACATATACACACAGACACACACAAATTCATTACCAACTTATACACCTTAGCAACATTTGCTAATGTATATTGTAGAATATTGAACAAGAGGTTTGAGGGGGGGGAAAAAAGAGAACAGGGTTGGTTTAGTAGAAACAAATGGTGGAGTAAACTTCAACAACACTTAAGTGTGGGATGGGCTGGTGACCCGTTAAGGGTGTATTACTACCTCTTCCCAGTGACCTGTGAGATAGTCATCAGCACTCCCAGTGAGTTTAATCATGAATAATGTGATGTTCATAATTTAACTGGGTTTGTTAGTGTTATGGATTTAAATCTGTTGCTGCTTTATCTGCTCTTTCTTTGGAATTTACAGTAAAACCAGAGAAAAAGACTGTACAGTTCAGTGAGGATGTCAAGGTGGAGACCATAGAGCCTGAACAAGAACCTGTGTTTATCGATGAGGTATTGTCCTTTTCTAATTTTTCAAAAAACACATTTGTGTGTATATAAATATATATATATATTTAAAAAAAAAAAAATCTAGACAGACAGATCTAGATAGACAGAGAGATCATTTGAAATACGGTCGGTATCAGCCCAATACCGATCCCTAATCAATTTATGTACACACACCCTTTCAGGACAAAATGGACCAGCTGCTTCAGATGATCCAAAGTGCAGATCCCACAGACAACCAGTCCGACAGTGTTGAGTTACTCCAGTTAGAAGGTAAAGAAATGCAATACTTTAATTTCCTGATCCTGTTTTCTTCATCCTCTGATCAGCTGACACCAAGTCATGGTGTCCTCTATTTTCCTCCGTGACCCCATCATGTTGTGTTTTTGATCCCACCAGGTTCCTGCAATCAGATGGGCCCCCTCATTGACCAGAAGTTGGAGGACATCGACAGGTACGTCCTGTTGCGTGAACGTGAGGAAGCTGTCAGACCTCAGGTTTTAATGCGTTGCTGGTGATGGACGTGTGCAGGAAGCACTCGGAGCTGTCGGAGCTGAACGTGAAGGTGATGGAGGCTCTGTCTCTGTATGCCAAGCTGATGAACGAAGACCCGGTCTATGCCATGTACGCCAAGCTGCAGAGCCAGCAATATTACATGCAGCAACCTGGCAGCGCAACACAACCGGTACAGACCAATGCTCATACAAGACATTTTATACAATTACATATCAAAAGTGTAGGTCCACATTGAACTTTGTCCTGGTTCCTGTTCAGTGTTTGGTAGAATATTGGTAGATTGTCCTTTAGAGCAGCATTAATTTAATATGTTCAGGACATTTTTGGTACCTATAGATTTAGAGAAAGATTTAAAAAAAAAAAAATACTGTCAGGATTTAGTCTGTTTCACATTTTCCTATTTTTATCAGTAATCTTCATCAGCTACTCTGTCCGCAGGTGTACCCAGGTCAGCCCACATCAGGGTCGTACGCCATGAGTGGCACCGCCGTGCAGGGTTATGTCCCCATGGAACAGCTTCCCGCTGCACCTCCTATTCCTGGTCAGCCAGCCCCAGGGTGAGATTGACTCACTAGCTCCCCTTTACAGTCACACCAGAGAAGCGGGAGTGCAACTTTGACACAAGTCTCTGGGTTTTTTATATTTTTATTTTTGCCCTTTTTGCCTTTCAGAGATAAGAACAAAGATTCCCTCTTATGCTGGTATTGTAACATCTCTTTGCTCTTCTCTACAGCGATGTTCATATGTACATAGGCCAGCCGCCAGTCTACGCTGGTGCTCCAGGAAACATGGCTCCAGCTGATGTTCAGTCCTACCAGAACCCCAGCGGTGCTTCTGGTGCCGTCTCCGGTACAACTCCATCAGGCATGACTCAGATGGCCAACTACAGTGCCCCCTGTGGCACGAGCACAGCACCTTCTTCAGATGCCCCACAGGCCCCCTACTCGGAGAAAGCCTTACTATAGGGCCCCCTACAAAACCTTCACTAGACCTGTTCAGATAGAGCTTATAGATCATTTCTTATTTTAATGATTAGATTTATTATTACATGGAAGAAAATTTCTGATACAGCAGTGTCTAAATAATTCTAAATAATTATTGACATCAGAGGTAGAAATGATCAAACCACTACACTCAAACTCCGAACAAAACTTTTAGGGACTGTATTTAATAAGTTATTATTCTGTATCAACACATCACTCAGATGTGAAGACTCTGAGGAACATTTCAGTTGCACTTCATCAGTTTTTTCCCTTCATTTTAAAGACTGATCTCTGAAATTTAAATCTCCTAGCAGTGATTCCTTTTCATGATGGGACAACTGAATGAACAATTAATATAATAGTTGTTTCCTTTTATTTTCTGATTCTGTACTTCTGTTCAAAAAACAAACCTCATTTTAGAGGAAGTTCCTTGTCAATATTTAGCTGAACAAGCAGACTTCAAAGTAAATATGAATTTATTTACTATTAAACTACAGTGTTAGTATCATCTTATGGCATAATCAGTTAATAATAGAATTTAATAGAAGATATTTATGTTTTAGAGTAAAATCCACATTTTCCAGAAAACTCCCAATAAGATTGACAAGTTACAATTTTATAGTATGTAAGCAAAGCTAAAACAATAGTCTCGAGGAATCGGCATCTACTGTATATACATGTTGACATTTGATTGAGTGTAAAACCGTCACAGACCCTCCACACTAACTAACGTGCACACATCATACTCAGGCACAGTACCGGCATGTGTGCACAAACTAATAACTATTGTTATAACAGTTGTTCAACATACTCTCAGTCCAATGTAAGTGACAACATGCTAACATAGAGGTGAACTCAAGCAGCATCCTCGAAAACTCAAAAATGGGATCTAGAAAAGAGCCGTTTTGAGAAGCTACAGCACCCTTGTTAAGACACTTTTTAAGTTAAAGCTGCACGTGTAAATAAACTACTAATCTAGCAATGGAGCTGCGTGATGACCTCATGGGAGAGCTGTCAATCAGCACCGCCCCTGACTCCTCCCCACAAATTAAAGGCGTAAAAGCCAAAGATGACAAAAAAACCTATCAAACCACAAACACAATATACTGTTCCTGACTCCTTCCTTCAGAGCATTTTCTTTTTAAAAGGTCTGTCACTGCTCAGCATCTGTGCTAACAGGCTTCAGACCAGGCTTATGATGCCCACAGTGTCTTCAAACTGTTTTTTATTTTTCTTCCAGTGGTGCAAAACACATTTTTGGTAGTACATTTTTTTAATTAATGTTTTGATGATTGCTATTCTATTTGAAAGCGCAGCAGTGCAGGATGTATGTATTCAATGAAGGAGTGTGGGCTACTCTGCCCACCTTAGTAGTATATATAAATGGCTAAACGAGAACGTGGACGTTTCTCTCCGTGTTTGGCACGTTCTTGTTGTTCTGTAGAGATAATGTGAAAAACACAACCAACCTCCCGCTGCATTTCAGGCCTGTCCGAACACTAAAATCCTCAAAGTCCCTCTAGACTACCAGCTCTCCATTCACCTCTTTGACAACAGTGTCAGTAAGCCAGTTGCAGCAACTCGTTGAGGCTTTTCTGATCAGTTGCGTGTTAAAGCTCACCTTTTCCATCGGTTTAGAATCAGTGAGAATGAGCTACAGAACAAGTTGGTAAAAGTAACGAAGGATTAACGAAACAGATTT
The DNA here is from genome assembly GCF_003711565.1 of Takifugu flavidus. Classification (NCBI taxonomy): domain Eukaryota; kingdom Metazoa; phylum Chordata; class Actinopteri; order Tetraodontiformes; family Tetraodontidae; genus Takifugu; species Takifugu flavidus. The sequence goes on along the minus strand of NC_079534.1, from coordinate 10,168,517 downwards.
TTCCATCTGTGCAGATTTGATCTTACATCTCTTCCCCTCATCGCCATTTTGTGCTGGTTTTTGGGTTCATGTTTGGCTCGTTTTTTTCATCCTATTAAATTCAAAAACCAAAACAAGTCCTGTTTTGTCAGAACTGCCTCCTTTATGAAAGCCAAATGGTGTTAATCAAAGTGGAGCAAATTAGTGAGTATTCTGGGACTGAAAAAAGCCAGTTGATTTTCATCCAGTTGGAACATCTCGTTGCACGGCTCCAGCCGGATGTGACTTTATTGCACAGGATTGAGATGCTGCCTGATGTTTTTTTGTTTTTTTTTTAATGTAATAAACATCATCATTGTAAAGTTTCTGTCCAATATTGTGCTGTTTGTACGTATTCTTATAATTATACTTATGGATTGGGATTCACAATAAATATAGGCCAAATGTACAGGTTGAAATGAAATACAGGCTTGTTTTTGGGCATTGTAGTTACAGTTTAAAGTTGCCTTTTCTGCAGGTCTTTCAAGGACCTTTTGCTGAAGAAAATGTAAATGTTTTCACATAATTTACAAAATAATCACAAAGATTGGCTAATGACAAAGGAATCAATTCCAACAGCTATTTAATTGAGACCCAAAATCCAGTTGATTTTATTACAGTGGAAATCAAGTGTCTTACACATAATTACACCTATGATTTTAAAAAATGAGTTTATGGTGTAACACAATATATTCAACAGTAGTTAAGTGGCGCTTCTCGTTCTCGCCACTAGACGGCAGAGTTCGTATATCATTATGTACATAATTCTCTTTTACAGAAGTTTTATTTGCCTTATGTCTCAACTCAGTGGCTTAGGTCTCTGCAACTTTGTTGTAATAAAGACTCTGATGGAATAAGAGTCATTCTCTGTGAGGCAATAAAGAAATGAGCATGACCAGCTCATTACTTCAGCAATAAAAAGGGAAAAAGAATAGAGGCTCCAGTGCAGTGTAAGCAGTGTTCAGAGTCCAAGAATGTGATGAGCTGTGTTTTTTTTTCTTCTACGATCATCAAAGATTTTGAGTCTGAGCTCAGGTCAGTCGCAGGTGTTTAGAGAGCATGGCCTCTGGGAAGACAGTCAAACTGGTCCTATATGAGCTGTTGCAGTTTGTTGCCCTCACTGTGCCCATCTTTGTCATCATGGAGAGGTTCGGGAGGCTCATCCGTGAGGTGAGAGGTGGGGATCACACGGCCTACTGGTTGGTGGTGGCCGCCTCCATCGCCTACGTGACCTCTGTGACTCTGCTGGTGTGGGTCCCTGTCAAATACCTGAGCCTGAAGAGGAGGGGGTACATCTCCGAGATCACACAGTGGTGAGTACGGCTTTCAAAATGTGATAATGATGGGAAAAATATGTTCTGAGAAAAAAAAAAACACAAACAAAGCTTGAAGATAATAATAACGAATCTTTAATACATAATGATCTGAATCTGAATCTATTTCTGTCATAATAGGAATGTCTTCTGACCTAACGGTCAGTGATGTTTTTCTCAAATATCATATGTAATACACATAAACATGGTTTTATTGTGTATTACAATGTTGACATTCTATTATCTGTTCATTTTTATATTAATATTTAAGATGTTTCTGTAAACATTGACACCTCCCCCCCTTTAAATTAGTACTTAATTCGTGCAGTTTATATTATGACCGCCAGATGTCAGTAAAACTCAAATTGAACCTTTAAAGATCACCACGCAACGGTGGGACATTCGTGTTTGTCATGAATAGAGGAATCACTGAGGTTAAAGTGAAATGGTGGTCTAATCAGAATAATCTTCATTCACGTAAACTTAGACATCCTGTCTTGTTTTGCAGGAGACCTACAGTGCTGGCCCATGTCATCCTGTGCACGTTTCCCTGCTTTGCTATTTTGATAGTCAGCTCCAAGGTAATGTCATCAACAGTGACTGGCTCCAAAAGCACCTGTAGCTGATTTGCTCCGTCATGCTCCGCAGGGGGTCCTTGAACAGGCATTTCTGTTGTTAACTGTCCATTTGAGGCACCGGCTCATTTTACGTTCTCCCCTTCAATGTATGAAAAAATAAGTTCACAGTGCTGTAATTACTCACCGAGGCATGGCAGACACGGCTCATTGCACCACAAAGAAAGACAAATATCCACTCTCAAGGTTTGGCTTTAGAGAAGAGCCTGAATGTTTGCTCACCCAGAAGTGAGGGAACTTTGGGAAGGTGACACGAGTAAGAAAAAGAAGGAAGACATATGTCCAGTCACAAGACCAAAGTGCCGTTCTGAGTGTTCAGTAACCTTCACTGAATACAGCAGTTTGGACATTAACCCCGACTTTAACACATTCTGACAGGATGTACGTCGTTAACTTTATCACTACGGAAGCGGGGCATTAATCTTAACTTGTCTGTTGCCAACAGCAATGATGGATCCTAATATCCGCCTTTGGAGTTGCAGAGTCTGTCATCTTATTTGAATTTTACTGGTTTTGCCACAGGTGCAGGTGGACGCTGGACGGAGGCTCGACCATTTCAGTGAGCTGCCCGTGTCGCTGGTGCTGTTTGCCCTCGTCTGTGTGGACGTCATAGAGAGGCTTCGCCCCTGCAGGCTGATTGGACACTGTGAGTCCTGAAGCCATTTTTAATAAAAGTGTCCCCTCGATTTGCAGTGGTTGTGATAACTATAGGTACAGATGGCAGGTTGTCTTGGTGTGCCGGTTCTAATTTTAGCAGTTATTGATTAACTCCAATAGGATTTAATGTCAGGATAAAGTGTCTGCAGTATTGGACTTCTCTTTTTCCAGAAGGCCAAAGTTACCTGCTGAGTCATTTCCTTTATGATGACATCACTTCATCTTAATTGTACATATGTGTTTGTGTTGTGTGCAGCAGACAGCCTGGATCCATACATCCACATGACAGGCCCGGTCCTCACACATCTGCACCACGTGACCACTGTGACCGACCAGCTGCAGGCCGATACAAGCCAGACTGATGTGACCTCTGAGGTCAAGAACGGCAGCGCCTCAAGCATGTACCGGGACTCAGCTGGGTCGTCCGCTTCCAGAATGCGAGCAACCGGCACCACCTACCTCTACTCCCCATCTCAGCACCTGCGCCCGCGGGCCCATTCTGGGCGTTTGGGTTTCCTCTGGAGGAAGGATGCCAGGGCAGAGGTATTCATGGAAGGCTTCGTGTTCTGGTTGGATACGGTGGAGATGGTGAGGGTCGCAGGGGAACCGTCGGTCTTCTACTCAGCCTGGGTGTTCCCGGTCTACATCTTGGCCTTCTTGTCCACTCTGCGGGCAGCCATCACTCCCAACAACCCTTTGTTGTCCTTCGCAGGCTTTGCTCTGCAGGACGTCCCATTCTTTGTCCTCCGGGTCGCTCTCATCGCCGTCTTTGGTTATTTGACGTCAGTCTTCTATCCCCTGAAGAATGTGCTCATCAGCATCACTTTTATCTACTTTACTTTCCTGGCAAAACTCAGGATTTTCAAAAGACACAGCTTGTTCTGAGGAGGACTAAAATTTTTTGACAGATCTTTAATTACTGATTATGTTCTTCAGTGAGGCAGATTATTCAACTAGATTTGATTCGACTGACATATATTCTGTACAGAAAGTCAGCAGTTGTCATTATTATGTATTTATTGACATTGATTATCTTTATTTACTACATTTTCCATGTTTTTATCGTAACAGCTGTCTAGAAAGATCCCTGAAACTATTTTATTAAAATACTTATATTTGATACATTTCAATCAATCTTCTCGGGTCAAATAATGAGCAAAGACACAAAATACAAAGAAAATTATCAAAGATAATTGCCACAAAAACAGCTGAGAGATCGTGTAATTGTTTTAGATTTAATTTTGGAATTTTTTTTTTTGTTTTAAAAAGAAAGCCAAAAAACAGCAGAATTTTTATATCACGCGCTCTTCAGGTCTCTTTCTTTATGCTTTTTAGTTGTGGTCTTTGCATGTGTTTGTGTGTGGGTGGGTGTGTGTGATTTAATTTTCTGTGAGGTAATTTGTTTTAACCGGGACGTTGATGCTCACATAAACACTCATGGGGCGTAATCAGAAGGCCTCAGCCATCACTCTGATGAATGAGCAGCAATATCTTAAAACACTGTGCAGCATTTATCAGCTGACTGGAAATTGTTACAATACACTGGGAAATGATAACACATGAGCAGCTTTAAAGTGATTATTTAAAGCAATTATTGATGAGACCTTCAACAGACTCCATAATTAACGCAACACAATAATCAGCTGAGGAAAAGACGAATGATTTTCCTGTGACAGTTTATTCCACTTACCGGTACTTGTTTTTCTCAAGCATATTTATTGCATCTGGTGTTTTTCTTTTCAATGTACCGGTATGTATTCTAAGGATGCAGAAATCTGTTCACGATGTTTTGACCTGCAGCAGTAAATACTTTGGTTCCCTTTTGACATGTTTGTAGCACATGAAATCTCTTTAAAAAAAAAAAAAAGAAAGAAAAGCTTCACAAAAGGAGGGGTAAAGCGGTTGGATGACTCTTGTGGTCCTTTAACTACACTCTTCAACCTTTAATTAAAGTCTTTCCTAGATTTATCTCCACCTCTCCGCCCTGTAATTCTATGACAGTGACTCAAAGTCTTGCAGGATTTCTTCCTTGGGAAAAATGCTATATATATACTGGACCTCATCTTCCCTCTGATTCTTGCAGTTCCTCTTCTGTCGTGCCATTTCCAATGGATCGTAACACAAAAAAAGGGAATCTTGTTAAAAAGAAATAAAGGTTGCAAGTGTGTTTCTACTGGTCACTATCATAGTATGCAGCCCCAGACCTGTCAAATCTGAAGGGTTCTAAATGCTACTAGTTGTTTGCTTCAGAGAAAGCTGGAATTTAATTTTTGTTCTTCCTAATTTTAGGTGAAATTTACTGAAATGTACTTTTTTCAGATCAGTTTCCTGCTAGAAAAGATCCAAATTATAATCTATTTAATCCCTCAACTGAAAATATTCCTCTGATTCACTGTTGATCACTGGGATTCAACAGAATCCAGTGATGACCCAATCGAATCCAGCAGGATAGGAAGATTTGAAACACCTGACTGCACCTGAGCCCACTGCTCCTCAACCGGCCAGACCTTCGACAGCTGAGTGTGCTTCCAAACAATAATCACACATCCTTAAAGAGTTTTATAGCTAGCTGGCATCAAAAATCACAACCAATCGTCCCTCCCATTAGTCTGAATTTCTGTATCCTTCTCATTTACAAATGTTAACAAATCCTGAAACACCTTCACACTGTTCAGTGAGCAGCAGAGACAAAATGTTAATTTCCCTTGACACAAACATTTATTCTGTAAATCTATGAACCTGCGCACTTTTACAAAATATGAAGTCTAGTTATTTCTTTCCAAAAATCCTGAATGAAATATTTTTTTTCCTTCATTCAGCTCTGCTTTCAGCTTGTGTATAAGTACATTTATGCACTTTATGGAAGAATTGATTGTCTCCTCACTTCCCATTCCAGAAAGAGAGTGAGAGTGAATAGATGGCATGGACAGAAATGGAGAAAATTAGTCACAAGTGGAGAGTGATGGAGGGGAGTGCAGAGAGGGTGAGTGTTGCTGTCGAGGATGGGCAGGTTTTTTACTTGGAGATGCTGGAGGCGCATTTGAATTCAGGCTGTGTGTCTCCTGCGCTAGCTGACTGTTACCTGCTGTAGCATGGCAACAGGGAGAGAGAGAAAAAGAGAGAGAGAGAGGCTGCAGCAGTCTGCACACACATGCACAGTTCCAACAGGAGTGCAAGGGGTGGCTCAGGTAAGCAGGAATGGTCCTGATGAGAGAGGACGCTCATGACAGAGAGACATTGGGGTGGAGTGAGAGAGAGAGACATTTCTGGAGGAGGAGCCAGAGAAACCGGGGAGTGTGACGAGGAAGAAGAGAGGAATTCGAAAACGAAGCAGATAATCTCCAGAGCCGGACTCCTGGGGTGGGCTCAGGAAGCAGGGTCAGACAGGGATATGATGAAGATGGATGTGGAGTGATGCCAGAGCTCTGGTTGGAGGAATCTGATCAAGAGCAGCAAGAGTTACATGACAAGGAAGATGACATTTAGTTGTCTGAGTTTGCAGTATGAGGCTGGGGGAGACGGAAGGATGAACTGGGTGAAACAATGACAGACAAACCACCTGTCCTTCTCAGAGGAGTTAACCAAGAACACGTTGGACCTTGACAGCCATCAGGAAGTCAGACCAATTCTCCCAGCACAAACCACTGGTTTTGGAATCCCTGCCAAGCGCTGGACTTTGAAAATTAGTCGCCTGTGACATCAGAATGGCTCAGACTCACCGATGGGAAGAAGTTATGAGGGGGTCCGCCTGCTGATTACCTCTGAGATCTACAAAAGAGTAGGTTCCTTTCCATCCAGTCTCGGCCGAGGATAGCAGCTGAACCATGAGGACCCTGATCCTGGCCTGAGACCTCCTACCTCCGGGGCCCTGTCAGCCTGCCACCCCACTCCTCTCCCCCCAACTGGATGTCTTGATGTATTGCTGTGGGCTGGGTCACTGGCGGAGAGTGCAGTCCACCTATGTAAGTGACCATCAGATGCACAGAAGCGTCACTGGCAGCATGGGTAGCAGTGTTTTTAGTACCATAGCAACAGCGGTATAGTGGGTGGGAGGGGGAGTGATCTGATTATGGCACACACGGTATGCATGTGTATTCAGGAGTCAGCATGTAACTCAGCAAATACAGTCACCTTTACCTTAGGTGCTCCCTACAGTTCAAATAAAAGTTCATTATTATTCAATATTTAATAAATTGCTCATTCGAGTCATGCTGTTATTTTTATTTTATATAACGCAGACTAAAAATGATTGCATCACCAAGCGGGTACCAGGGTATCAGTAATAAGTTGATTGTGTACAATATATTACAACTCATTTTGTGGCATTAAATCACAAATCTCATATTTTTAATTTAGTGTAACCCCAAAATAATAAGCAGCTATCAACATAGATTATTAGAGGTTAAAATGTGCCACATTAAGGAAGTAAAAGACAAACAACAGAGTGCAAATAAAGGAAGTGTTTTATATTATTCTAACCTGAACAGAAGAGCTCATTTTGACTTGTTTTTCAAAATGAATAATTTTTTTTTGCTTGCATGAACTTGAAGATCTGTTCTTCACAACTGGTCTGGAGAAAGACAGCGAGGACCAGAGCTTTATTTCTCTTTCATCTCGCTTCCCCGTCGCTCTTCCTAAATTCATAACCAGATTCTGATTCGGAACAGGATTACTGTCAGCTTTGGGCAGGCGGTCACAGATTACCTGTAACACTGCAGGCAGCATTTCCGTGCACACCTCTGCTGCAGACATGGAAACGCAGTGGGATGGGAGCAAAGTCAGTGCATTGAATGAAAATGAGAGGGTACCTTCAAAAATGTACAGAGAAAGAGTATGTTTCTGTGCAGTCAGACAGAGAAGGTTGCAGTCAGTGAGCACCAAGTCCAGAAAGAGTTTTTTTTGGCGTAGGTGAGCTGAGTTACAATACACCCCGATGTATTTATACTGTCGTTTAGTGGATAATTCTATAAATCATCAATGAATCACATGTGGCATTTTAAACATTTTACTATTTTTTAACATGTTCTATATCATATTGTGGTAGCTCAGATTGTAGAGGAGGGTTCCTGGTTCAAGCCCTGGTGAAGAAAAAACTTGGTAGGTGTTCTGGTTTAGGGATGCCTTCAGGTACCCCAATGGTCACATAGGGCCCTGGACGAGCTGGCAAATTAGGGATGTACCCTGTCTTCACCCAAATGCACCTGGGACAGGCTCCAGCAGCCTCCATATGGCTCCAAAGTGGATTAATCGGTCAAGAAAAGAAGAAGAAGCTATCTGATGTTGTTCAATGTCAGTTTTTAATTTTAAAAAAAAGTAGCAAAACATTTTCTATGGATGTATATCAGCCAAGTCACTGTACGTTTAAAGGAAATGTCAAGCTGCCTCCCTACATCCTCATCAGGGCGAGGTTCAGTCTATGATTTTCATTTGTGTTGCCCCACACATGGTGTTTGTTGGCACAAAACATGGCTGGATTAACTTAAGTGCTCATCTGGCTTAAAAAAACAAAAAAAAACACATTTGCTGCTGTTTTTGTGGTGCGTGCGTGCGTGTGTGCATGTGCGTGCCTGTGTGTGTGTGTAGTTACAAGGTGAAGGACAAGATGTGCTGATCATCTGCTCGAATGTTGGCAGTAGCAGAGACAGTTTCAACCGCATTTTCTCGCTGAAATAGATATTTGAGGAAACCATCAGCTCTGAAGAAAGTGTTCTGCTGCAACATATTGAATCAAATTGACAAGCTGGATAAACTGAAAGTGCTTGAAAGATTTAATATGTTATCCCGTTTTCAGCCACTTTGTCATTTTGAGTGAGTGGGATTATTTTTCTTTTTATGCCGCAGAGAATTGTGGGATTGCTTCCCTCCTGCAAGCTTCGGTCAAGGTGAATTTTTCCAAGAACGGCTGTGATTGATTTCCCGCTAAATCAAAAGCCTGTGGATGGTAAACATGCTTCAAGCTCAGTATTGACCAGTTTCCACAGTTATTTCCAGAGGCGATAGCATGGTGGATTGCCGCTGGCAGGAACACACCACCAGGAAGGAAGGCAGTCTATCACAGGACACACACCACTAACCCTCACATTCACAGGTGAATGACACAAACACCCCTGAAAATAATGATAAATCGAATTATTTTCAGTCTCCTCTGATATCTCTGTAGTACAAATATTGAGTCTTTTGTGCTTATTAGAATGAAGTGCTGTATTTGCAAAGACGCCTCGTGTTCAAATCGGATTTTGGAACTGTGATTGGGAGAGGGAACATGTTCATCTGTCTGTAATACCATCAATCTCTCTTTCTGTGTCTCTGGCCAACCACTGTCGAAGAGCTTAGCGCTGTGATTACAACCGACATGAACGCAAATGACATGAATCTGAAAAATGACAAAGTTTTGTGGGTTTTTTTTTGTAATTTCCCCAGTTCTGTCCGTATTGTTACTCCGCAGAAATATTCAGAGCTCCACAGCAGTCCCCTACATGTGGCACGTGGGGTTTTAATCTCATGATCAGCAACATGAGTGACTCTCTCAGGGTGTCTGTCCTCCCGCCGTTGTCCCTCATTCGTCCTAGCGTCCTCCCCAAATAATTCTCCTCTCAGGCAGTCATTCTTTCCACATCCCCATCATCTCCTCTCCCAGATGTTGGGAGGGCAGGATTGGCTGTTTATTGGCCCCAGCCTCAGGCATCGTGGAGGAGGGGCAGCAGCCAGATGTTTGCCTGTATATCCATCCCATCTTTGTGAGCTTGAAGGCAGCGTGCAGCATCTGTAAGGAGGACTCAGGTGAGAGGGACTTTCCGGTGTGTTTCTGCCTCCCGCGCCTCCTCCTCTTGTTTGGGATCATGTTTGTCGGGTGCAACGGGTGTCGATTGGCTGGTGAGGACTGCTGCCGTGGGAGGGCGAATGGTGGAGGACATCACATGTGAGAGGACCACTTTTGCTGAGGGTGTGCTGGGATCTGCATGATCTAGGAGTTCACGGGGTCGGGCCTTTGGCCTCACTACCCTGGCAGCCATGTCAAAAGTGCACAAAAACAAAAATGTCTCCTGGGTAAGTACTGCCTCTGTGGCAAAGGAGGACGGGGGGGTGTGTCAGAGGAAGAGGACCTTTATGTGCTGTTTTACTTCACTAACTTTTATTAGTTCATTGTGTTAACCCCATTTAACAATAGTTACAATTTCAGGTCGATTGATAAAACCTTTTCATTTGGACATCTGCATTGTTGTGCACTCTGCTGCAGCTACTTTTAACCCACCTGAGACAGCATCAGGCGGACCGGCGCTGATCAGACTCATACAGCTGTGAGAAGCGCGAGAGCAGCTCACACACACTGAGTTGGCCCGCCATGCGTTGGTTGCAAACGCCGCAAGGTTGTTTTGTGGCATGCTCAGTGGTTACATGGAGCCTGTAGAAGACCGCAGGTTGAACATTTGCGTGCCAGCATCTCTGCCCGGCCCTGCACTGCTGGGCCCGACTCGATGCACACACACATACATGCACATACACACATTGCGCGTAAGAAGCTTAGGGACAGATGTTTGTTTATGTGTGTGAAAGAGCACATGTGGACACAAACACATGCGCTGTGCAAGGATGGGGAGAGGTGAGAGGACCAAAAGAACAAACTAAAAGGTATTTGAAAACAGCATCATTTGTGACTTCAGGATTATCTACAGTCATTGCTTATTCTTTGTCCTCCATCTTTAATTGTGGTGTTTCCCTCATATGTTCCGTCTGTGGCTGGACATGGGCGTTGTAACTCCAGATACGTGCATGATCCAGAGGTCAGTGTCACAGCCTCTTGCTCAGTGCTGGCATAGCTGATGGCGTGTTTCTGCTCTTGGTTACGTAACGCTCTCATTTGTGTGCCACGCAAAGCTCCCCCACAGGAGGCTTTGATACCTCAGTGAGCGTCCATCTGCCGACGTTCTCTGAGGAGATGCATTCATAGGTAAAACATTGATCTTAGACTTGATCAAAAGTTCGACAGTGTGTTTGAATTAAACTGTCAGATTTGTTGAAGAAAAATCCATCTCTATTGTGGTTTATGAAGAGGAATCCTGGATAGAGACCACTCTGGGCACATCTCAAAGTGACTTTCTACAGTTGAGAAGCAAATTTTTCAGGATGCTCCATCTATCCATGATGTGATGCTGGTGCTGCTGTGTTGTAGTCATACTTTGCAAACAACAGAGCTTTAATTACTGAGAATACAACTGAATAATGTTTTTTTGGTGGAAGGAGGATCAAGATTTTTTCTTTATCATGCTGCAGGCATGGCAACGCAGAGGATGATTTCAATTCTGTGTTTTAAAGGGAGCCCGTCATAATAATCCAGTTTGGTTCGGAAGTTGTGTTCAAACACGAACGCACGCGCGCGAATGCACACAGACACACGCACAGAACCGTCCAATAGGATGGGCGATCTGGAAGCGGTTCGGACAACTTCTTGGTTTGTTTGGTTTATGCGGTGCTTGAGGTCAGACTGTGCGGGTTTTGCGACTGAACAGATGCCGCATTGAGAAATAAGCCTTTAATACCCCCGGTAGCACTCGGGGAAGGGTAACTACATTCATCGCGCAATGAAGACTTGAGCGACAATCCGCTCCTCTGTGTCCGCGACGGCGCCGGGATATACTTCACATTTTACGCGCGGCGCCCAAAGACAGATCGGACGTATTTACCTGTGTCAGAGGTGAACGTGTCTCTCATGGCAGTCTTTCCCCGTATCTTCTTCCCAGCGGCCAGTTGATACATTTTGTTTTCACCGTGGAAGAACGCGCGTAGCCGCCACCATGCCACCAAAGAAAAAGGTAAAGTGGGAACTGCTTTGGGGTATTCTTGCGATATTTTCCTGCCTTTGCGTCTCTCTGCGTGTGCGTGTTGGTTCGGGCTCGTGACAGGAAGAGTAGAGGAGCGCACCATCTGTTGCACCGCGCGTTAATCCTTGTGTCTGGCCTGTCCACATCACTGCACTGAGGTGATGTGGACAGGCCACCACATATCATGTGTGGAACTGGAAACTGCAAGCTCACAGACAGTTACATAAGCTGCCGCCTGTGCATTGGATATAATCTTTGGAAATTTTGAAAGGTTTCTACTTTATGACTTAGCTTTTCCAAATTTAGTCTGAGACTCCCCAAATATATATAATACCCTGATTAGAACTTATTTTAGGGAAAAACATTGTTTACTCGTTATTACCATCTAATGTTAAGAGCATTTATTTTAGCTTTCAGAAGTGAACAATCTGCTTGTTCATCTGTTACTTCTGTCCTTCTACAGGAGCCATCATAACCTAAATTATTTTATGTTCACTTTATCTACACCTTTTCATGCGTTTGCTTTTTCTTACTTTTACTCACTCTGTGCTTTTGAATTTAAGTGGGATTTTCACATCCATAAGGAGCTAAAGCAGAAGAGGTTCCTGTTCAAAGCTCCTTTGAGTAATGCTGAAGTGACCACAAATTTAACAAAAGCAGCTCTTGTGAAGTTTTCAGGTCAGGGAGATGGAGAGGGTGACTTTTTTCTTGGCTTTGGTGTGTTTTAGAATAAAACAGCATTCGCTGGCACAGATATGAAACACATCCTGGAGCACAGATTCCTCCCTTGTGAATGGCCCACATGGTCTTTGCATACTGTTGCCTGTTGCCCAGAATAGGAAAAGCTTCTTAGTAGCAGTTACTCTGGTATTACATGCAGATACCTGGGAGCAAGAAGGAGGGGGCCCTTTCTGGAACCCTTCCTGATAATGCAAAGGTTGCTGGTTCTATTGTATCAGTAAACACAGTGATAATAACAGTCATAATCACCCCCACCACCACCCCCCCCCACACACACACACACTTTTCCCAACAGTAATCATGTTGCATCACAACATCTTGCAGTGCAGCACAGCAGAGAAGATTGAGTCCATGGGAATGAAACGTATCTGTCACGCCAGATTACGCTGTCTGGATGATAACAGGTGATGCAGCTGTTGTGTCTCTATCTGGTGGCTACTCAGGTGCGTGAGCACGTAATGGTCCTGCAGAGGGGTTTGCATCACTCCCTGTCACTTGTCTCTCTCCTTAGAAATCCTGGATTGACACATGGTATCTTAATCTTCTTACTCAGAGACAATCATGACCCAGAGGAAGAGAATAGAAACTCACACACATGGCGGTTTATTTCTTAATTTGCTGACCTGCTGATTATATTGAAATTGTTCTAAAATATTGATGAATAACTGTAAAAGAATAGGACACATATTTTTACATTAATTGGTTACCAGTTAGACAATCGAAAAAAAGTCGGACATACTCCTGCATTCTATAGATTTGGCAAATCAACATTACAGTTTTGTTTTTCAAAGAAGTTTAAAAGTTACTGGGCTGTCAAATACCTTTAGTTTCGGCTAGCTTCGAAATTAGCTGGATTTTATCATTACCTGGATTATGGTGGTGCTGAGCGCTCTTCCAAATTAAAGCAAAACAAGTTTAACTGACATATTTAACCATATGTGATGTTCCTTATAATTGATATTACAGCTGAAATACTAGTGCTGCTTTAGGTGAGATGCAAACTTGTCCACCTACTTTAAAAAGTTTCACCTACTAGAAAAACCCTGTTTCCCCTGCTTTCTCAAGCATGAGAGTAGAATGACACCTATGTCTGTTCTAGATTATTTATGTATTTATTTATCAGAGAAGATTTTACTTTAGCCATTTAATTGATTCTGGAAGAAAGTTCACATCGATCCAGAACTAGAGCTAGACTGTTGACAATCAATGGCCGCTGGTCAATAAAAGCCAACTTCACCCTAAATTTTATGCCTGAAGCACTGTTTGAAATGGATGTAATAATGATCAAACCTGTTTCAATACACAGAGAAATCATCGATTGCATTTAGTCCTGCACCGATTTTCTGCCACGCTTGATCTCTAATTAGAGATCTGAGGCAGCCTTTGGGATGGACACCACAGATGGACACTGGTGCCAGAGGATGGTTGGCATACCAGGCCAATAGCATCTGCCTCATGGCACAGTCAGGAACTGGGAGTGGAGCCAGTGTCTATGTGCACAGTTTTGCCAATCAGCTGATCAGACAGAGCTTGAAGAAGGGCAGGATCACGCACTGCGCTTACATGACCAGGTTGTTAACAAGGAGATGACGCAGTGAGGAAATGATTGCAGCCCTCCAAACGACCCCACAGAAGAATATTTATGGGAGAAAATTGCCAGCACCAGCAGCTCATTGGTGGGTTGACAGGAAATTAGTCACAATTAGGCGAGTGACCAGCAGCACAGAACTCAAAGAATTGGCTGCATGACAGGATCTACACTCCAGATTTACCGAGGCCTGTTGTGGAATTTTTAGCCGTTTGGAGAAGTAAACGATGAATCTAAGTTTCTGCGTAGGAGATGGTTTATTCCAGTCAGTCGGTCAGGATACACACACGGAAGTATGCGGAGAGATCTCTACTAAGCGTACGCAGTTCTGATCTTATATAGCCGAAGGCCCGCCTCTGAGGCGCGGACACAGGACGTCTTCACAGCATGTGTGCGCTTAATGCACAGGACACAGGACGTCAACACAGTAGGTGCACACTGCATGCACCGCAGGTGTTTGGTGCCTTCACAACATGTGTTCCGGCTGGCACAAGAAGTTGAATGACTGAGAATGTCCCCCCCCATCAGTCGTTTGACGCTGGTCTTCTTTGAACCTCAGGGTGTCTTTGTTTCTTGCAAATGCATGAGGTGGCAAAGAGACTGCTCTCCCAAATTTCCATTTCAACCCTACCTTTTGCACTCAATTTACATTTCACACTCAAATTCCATTTCAGGCATCCCAGATTTCCTGCTGCTTTAGTATATATGCAGATGCGAATATAAATATTACAGTCTGGGGACTCGTTTAGAGCAACCAACCAAACCAGACGTGCGTCCATGGCCCCGCTTCTCTGCAGTTGATGCTGTGAAGAGACTCTGTCAGACTGTTTGTTTGGTGCACTGTCTGAACGATGCACCTCCCACTCTGAATAACATGCAGAGTTATCACCTTCAGTCGTTCTTGCATGCTTTGGCCTGGAACATGCTTGTTTCATAGACAGATTGATGCCAGGATTGTTAGATTTGTACCTTTAATCATAGATGGTGATGACAGTGTAAAAGAGGATCTAATTGAGTCCTGATGAACGTCCAAAGGGAAGTGATCATTTCTGCTCAGTTGGCACATTTCTCTCAATGGTTGCCATGGAGATGTCTCTTCTTTTTTATTGAGGGAGCGTGCGGGCGGAGCTGGCATCCCGAGTGACCCAAGTGTAACACAATAGTGTAGACGCCAAGCAGAGCTTTTTTTTACTGACATGTTGTAACCTGAAAAATTGGAAATGGTCATGCCTTTTTAGTGTTGCTGCAAAAATACACATTTTAGAATAATGGTGTCAAGTTTTGTTTCTTTGAATTGCTATGTTTTGTTATTTTTATTATCATGCAGCTTGTTTAAATCCTCTGCACGCAGATTCCATATCTTTTATCAAGATAAATATCGACAAAAAGATATCATTAAAATGAGTCTGTAAAACATAAAGCAGGAAGCTAAAGTTCTGTTGTAGATGTAATGGAGTGTGATGTCATGCACTCCGACTACTGGGTGTTCATACTGGCATCATACACTGGAACACCACCTATTTCCAATACAGAGAAGGCTTCTACAGGCAGAAACATGGCTGTGCCATGGGCTCACCAGTATCCCCCATAGTTGCCAATCTATACATGGAGAAGGTGGAATCCCAGGCCCTGGCATCCTTCACAGGAACTGCGCCAAGCCACTGGTTCAAGTATGTGGATGACACCTGGGTCAAAATTCAAACACAAGAATTGGAAGCGTTCTCCGATCACCTCAACAAAACAGACCAGTATGTAAAATTCACCCGGGAAGATACAAAAGGAAACAGTCTGGCCTTTCTGGACTGCGCAGTCAAGATCACTGAGGACAGAAATCTCACCATCGAAGTCTACAGAAAACCTACACATACCGACCAGTACCTTCAGTTTGACTCTCACCACCCACTGGAACACAAGTTGGGAGTGATCAGAACTCTCCAACACCGGGCCAGAGAAATACCCACCACATCCCAAGGCAGAAAGAAGGAACAGGACCACATTAAGACAGCTCTCAAAACATGTGGCTACCCAGACTGGGCCTTCACCAAAACCTCAAGAAAGCGAGACCCCAGCAAAGGAGAGGAGGAGAGAAACAAACGCTGCAGTGTTTCCATCCCCTACCTGTCCGGAGTCTCTGAGAAGTTTAGGAGGATCCTCCAGAAACACGACATACCGGTTCATTTCAAACCCAGCAACACTCTCAGACAGAGGTTAGTACACCCAAAGGACAAGACACCAAGACCCAAACAAAGTAATGTTGTTTATGCTATACAGTGCCAGGAGGAATGCAAGGAACTGTACATTGGTGAAACGAAACAACCTCTCCACAGAAGAATGGCACAACACAGACGCGCCACCTCTTCGGGTCAGGATTCAGGAGTCCACTTACACTTAAAGGAGAGTGGGCACTCCTTCGAGGACAGCCAAGTAAGGATACTGGCCAGAGAAAACCGCTGGTTTGAAAGGGGGGTCAAGGAAGCTATCCATGTCAAATTGGAAAAACCTTCCTTCAACAGAGGTGGTGGCCTGAGGCACTTCCTATCACCCACATACAATGCAGTCCTCCACTCCTTCCAACAGCAAAACAAACATTCACACCATTCCAGGAAACCCAGTGACTCACCACCATGGGATCCAGCAGACAAAGGGGAGACACCTCAACAGAAACTAGGTGAACGACCCGACCAACGACCCTGCTAATGAGGTGACCCTCTCAGGTGACCACCCAGATCATTAGCATGCAAATGGTCCACAGGGGCTATATATTTTCAAACTCTCCCCAGCGATTTCAGAACTGAAGAAGCCTTCTGGATAGAAGGCGAAACGTCTTCAAGAGAAGAAACCCAGTCCAGTTGACAGAGAAAACTACCTTGGATACTGGCATTGCACACTGCACACTGCAATGAATGAGAGTAAATGCCCCTCAAAGCATGACATCAGCAAGACACCAGCAAGGGGGGGAAAGTTTCAACTCAACTGGCTTTGCAAACTCATGACATAAAAAATATTTAGGGTTATTGTTAGGGATAGAGTTTGACATCAGGGTTAGGGTTGTGTTTAGGATTAGGGTTCGACATCAGGGTTACCGTATTTTCACGACCATAAGGCGCACTGTATTAAAAGGCGCAGTCTCAGTTATGGGTGCTATTTCTGTATTTAAAACATACATAAGGCGCACCATATTATTAGGCGCATGCTGAAACATACATTAAAAAATGACAACGGAAGTAAAACAGTGTGTATCGACACATTTATTGAACAAAATATTCATTCTTCCACCACAAAACCATCAAAGGATAAGGATAAAAAAAACTTTAATGATCCCACATCGGGTAAATTACACGTTACAGCGGTAGCCCGTGGTATACAATACAGAAAAGTACTAAAAGAAAAAAGAATAAAAATAAAAAGACTCTTATATTATGTGCATTGCAATGTACATTATACAGTATATACAGAAATTAAAAATTATGTACACAAGGAGTGTCGGACAGTGTGAAGAAAAATGAAGGTGCAAATAAGATTTGCAAATAAGACATTCCAGAGGTAGGATGATTAGTTAGTGCAAATATGCCAACCCTGGGTTATTGGTGCTACAATTAAGTGTTGTGCATGTTGAACAATCTGTCAGCAGTTGGAATAAATGACCTGCGGTAACGTTCCCTTTTACACTGTGGGTGTAACAGTCTCCTGCTGAAGGAGCTGCTTAAGGCCCCCACAGTCTCATGTAGGGGGTGAGAGGAGGTGTCCATAATTGATGTCAGCTTGGCTAACATCCTCCTCTTACCCACCTTGTCAATGGAGTCCAGAGAACAGTCCAGGAGTGAGCCAGCCCTTCTGACCAGTTTGTTGAGTCTTTTCCTGTCCCTCTCTGAGCTTCCACAGCTCCAGCAGACCACAGCGTAGAAGATCACCGATGCCACCACAGAGTCATAAAAAGTCCTAAGCAGTGACCTGCACACTCCAAAGGACCTCAGTCTCCTCAACAGATGAAGACGACTTTGGCCCTTCTTGTACAGGGCGTCTGTGTAATGAGTCCAATCCAGTTTATTGTTGAGATGAACACCCAGGTATTTGTACTCCACGATCTCAATGTCCAAACCCTGGATGCTCACGGGTGCAGTGTGAGAAGCCTTCCTACTGAAGCCGATCACCACCTCCTTTGTCTTGCTGGTGTTGATGCGCAGATGGTTCAGTTCACACCAGGCGACAAAGTTGGTGATGACCTCCCTGTACTCCAGTTCGTTCCCCTCAGACACATGTCCAACGATGGCTGTATCGTCGGAGAACTTCTGGAGGTGGCAGCTGTCCGAGTTGTGGCTGATGTCCGATGTGTAGAGAGTGAAGAGGAAGGAAGAGAGAACTGTACCCTGCGGTGCCCCCGTGCTGCAGACAACCACGTCAGACTCACAGTCACGGAGCCTCACGTACTGTAGTCTGTTGGTGAGGTAGTCTTGCTGTCCACCAGCTGTCGGAGGTGGGTGAGAACAATCCTCTCCATGGTCTTCATCAGGTGAGAGGTTAAAGCCACTGACCTGAAGTGGTTGGGCTCCCTGGCGTGCTCAGTCTTAGGAACCGGAACCACACATGATGTTTTCCACAGTAGTGGAACTCTCTCCAGACTGAGGCTCAGGTTGAAGATGTGCAGGAGTACTCCACAGAGCTGATCTGCACAGTCCTTGAGTAGTCTGGAGTTGATGCCATCAGGGCCAGTAGCTTTCCTTGTCTTGGTCCTCCTCAGCTCCTTCCTCACCTGATCAGCTGTAATGGAGAGGCGAGGTGTGACTCCTGGTGGGTGAGGACGGGGGTGGGACTGTGAGGATCGATCTGGCAGGGGGTGGAGGGAGGTAGCGTGGTGTGAGGAGAGAGCTGCCGGTGCCGGAGGTGTTAGAGAGGGGGGATGGTGATGTGACAGCACAGTCAGGTCTGGGCTTTGATGAGTGGGAGAGGGAGGGGCAGCACAGTCGAATCTGTTGAAAAAGGAATTCAACTTGTTTGCCCAGTCCAGGCCCCCAGATCCAGAGCCCCTCCCGCTGTCCTTTGTGTGACCTGAGATGGTTTTTTGACCTCTCCAGACTTCCCTGGCGTTGCTCCCCTTGAGGCGCTCCTCCAGCTGCACTATTTCAATGTCCAACATCCCAAATTCCTCTTCTTAATCATCTGAATCGGACTCACCGACCGGTTCCGGTTCAGCATTGATTTTGTGAAAGCTCTTCCAATACATGAAGACGGTATCATAGCCCATGCGTCTACAATCCACCCGCATATGGTGGCATAACTGGCCCGCCACTGCCAGTCTTTGTGAAGGAGTGTTCGCCTTCCATCATCCAGCGCTCTGTCCATTTCCGTGGCAGCCGAGAACCACGGTGAACGACGGCTTCTCGTGCTCCGTTGTGCATATCGCCACCATGCTGGTCCCTTTTTCTCCACTTTGTGGGTCAAAGGGATGTTAAAAGTTGGAGGGATCTCATCCATGTTGGTGATGTGGCTGGGCGCGGTTATCTTGTCACGGCAGTAGGTGCGGAAGATGGCCACCCTCTCCTGGTAATCCACGGGCAGCCGCTGCGCAACAGTTGTCCTCGCGCGTATGGAGAGATGCCGCCTCGAAGATTGCTCGATGGCCATTTTCAGCCGCATATTCGGTGGCCTGCAGTTTAAAGTAAGTCTCATTCATACGCGTCTCGCTTGACCGGCGCCATTTTAGGGGATCCTTACGTCTAGGTGTGCCGCTAATCGATTGGCGGAGCGTTTACCATAGTGCACCCATCAAAGGTGCACAGCAGATTTTGGAACTCAGTCCACACACAAGGTGCACCATATTATAAGGCGCACCGTCAATTTTTGAGAAAATCTCAGTGTTTTAGGTGCGCCTTATAGTCGTGAAAATACGGTATGTTTGGGGTTACGGTTAGGGTTGAACATTAAGGTTTGGGTTAGGGTTAGGGTTTGACATCAGGGTTAGGGTTGTGTTTAGGGTTAGGGTTTGACATTAACGTTAGGATTTGACATCAAGTTTAGGGTTGTGTTTAGGGTTAGAGTTCGAAGTTAGGGTTGTGTTTAGGGTTACAGTTATGGTTGGACATTAGGGTTAGGGTCAGGCATTGGCTAACCCTAACCCTAACCATTTGAAAGGCAAAGGGATCGGGATAGTTCTCCTAACATCATGCTCGACTAATTAACCCACCAGTGTGCCGGGCAAACTGTTGTTGCTGTTATAAGGTATGAATGCTTTGTGTTAGCCTGCTAATCCCCAGGTGTGGAGAAGTGGTTATGGTCCACGATTGAGAGTCAGTTCGGAATGAAACACTGTGATTCCCAGGCTCCCTCGTGAGACACATCATCAGTTGTGTGACTTGAGGTGACTTAGAGTGTTTGACCACTTACCACAGGACACTCAACCAAGGATGTTCCCGCTGAAGATGCGTCGTCTCGAATCAGTGCGTTCCAAACGTATGTCGAAACATTTTTGTGTGCCATCACAAAGTAGAGACGGATTATGCAGGGGTTATGCCTGAGTACTAAATATTACTGATGGCATGCAAGATAATAATCCATCTCACTTTGAGTTAAGTTGTTCTTTTGTACCTTCCCCTGAAAATAAATTCAGGGGATAAATTACATATTTCTGTTTGGTTTTTGATTGTCTGTGAGCCTGTGACACTCTGATTTCTGGCCCATTTGAAATATTTTAGACTCCGATCCATTTTCCCAGAACATTTCTGCATGCAGTGTCATCAAATTGATGCTGATGATTTAACAAATGTGCTTTCTGGATGTCTTTCTGGCAGGGAGAGCGTCAGGACTTGGATGCAGCAGAGGAAAGAAATGCCCAAGTGCAGCTGGAGAAAGCCAAGGTATGTCTGCATTTATCCACACCCTCATTTTTTTCAGGAAAAACATGAGAGACCTACAAGCAGGAAGCATCAGGATTAAAAAGATAAAGATTCTGTTGTGTAAAAGTTACTGATTTTTTGCTTCAGAAGATCAATTATCTTGCAGGGGCTGAGAATTGCTATATGAAATATCTTTCATTCATTAAACACATCACCAACACAAATTTTTTACAAACTACCAGTTTGACATTTTACAAAGTACAATTTAAAAAAAGAAAACAAGTTTACATTTAAAAAACAAATTGACAAAAATGGGATAAACTTTTATAAATTTACAAGTTGCTAATGGCATCGCAATCGCTTCTGACTGCCTTGTTTTGACGACCACGTTAAAGGGGCACTGTTAGGGCTAATGTGGCATGCGCACAGTTTTGATGAACTGAAGCCATTTGGTTTGGCTCTTTCTGAAATGTTTTGTGGTTTCAGTGTGAATCCACAATGGAGAAAATATCATCTTGAGAATATTCACTCCAGAAAATGGACAAAACATTCAATTCATCTTTTTATGTACATTACATTATTAATGTCGTTAGGAAGGATGTCACCGACTAGCCATATGTTGATTGCCGTAAATTCCGTACTATAAGCCACTACTTTTTTCCTCACACTTTTACCCATGCAGCTTATAGATGCATCTTATTTATGGATTTTTATGACTTCCTTAATCACCCACCCGCGCTGTTTGGAAAAAGTTTTATGGTTTTCTAATTTTATTGCTGTATTATGGCTATGTTATCTATGTTATGTATAATCTTTCTGCCTACCATAAGGATCTCATGTCTCAAAGTTACGACCTACGGCCTATTGGTCTGACTTTTTCCTTGAATTTTATGAAATTTGCATGGTGCGGCTTATTGTCAGGTGCACGCTATAGTGGGGAATTTACGGTAATATTTTGATGTACGTTTTTCTGTTGTAATAAAACCATGTTCTGTATGTAAGGTCTGTTATTAAGGGCAGGCAAAAAAAACCAAACCGATGCCAAGCATTTTCTTCTACTTTGATGATAAACTTTCTTGTAACAGCGCCAATACGAAAAATGTAAAAATGTTTTATATTTGTTTCAAACTGTACCGTTGCCATGAATATTATTTTGTATTGCACTTCTTGGCCACAGTAACTATTAATATGAGGGTACAATAAACAGCTGTCAGTTTAATTTTCTGATAAAATCACACTTTAAAAAACTTTTTTTTAATTCACAAAATATTTTTAATTATTATTGAGAATATGGCTGTTACATCAACAATTGAAGTTCTCTCAATCAGGTAATTAATCAATCTTTATTTATATAGCGTTTGTTACAATCAAAATTGTTTCTAGGTGCTTTCTCTAAATATAATCATTTCAAAAGCCATTATCCCTAATGTTTTGATTCTAATCATTCTATATAATGTATCAGATTTATCAGATTTATTATTCCACTAACTAAAACTGATCATAATCAATGTTAAATCCTTGACGTCTGTTATTGAACTCTTGACCTGTGTCTGCAGTACAAACCCGTGGCATTTGCCGTGCGTTGCAACTTCTCTTACACTCCAGCCGACGATGACAATGTCCCCGTCCCAGGCCACGCTGTCACTTTTGAGGCTAGAGACTTCCTCCACGTTAAAGAGGTTTGAGACACAGATTGCATCGTCTGCCAGCCTACAGCGATTTAGCTGCTGAAGCTTGGCATGGAGCAATACCGTCTGGATTACAGTGTAGACTGATTTTACCGGGAGGAATTAACGTGACCCAAAGCACCTCATTCTGTCTTTCCCTCTCCATGAGCAGAAATTTAACAATGACTGGTGGATTGGCCGGCCGGTGAAAGAGGACGGCGTGGTGGGCTTTGTCCCTAGTCCAGTCAATCTGGAAACCATTCTCATCAGAAGAGAAGTCCAGGCGAGGAAAGCTGCAAAGGCCTTAGCCAGGTGCAGCATGGGTCTCCTTTGGATTTGGTGCCGGGCTGTCAGAAATAAGCCCACGTGACAGTCTGTCTCATAATCCTATTCAGAATTTCAAGCAGCACGTGCACAAAATGACGTCTCTGTAATGTGTAATAGTGGATTATACGACATTCCCAGCATTCCGCCGAAATCATCCTCAGATTAGTTAAAGTGCATTTAGAGAGGTGTCAAAGTCTCACCCAAAGAATTATTAAATGAATTGTGGATTAAATCCACTGTGGTGAGCTGGAAATACTCTTGAATCCCCCTCTCTTTTGTACAGTTATTACTTTATTCTTGCACCGATGAGCAAGGATGCTTCACACACACACACCACACACATGATTTTGCCATGACCAGTTTGCCTGGAACACATCTGGGCAGACGTTTGGAGAAACGGGATCTATTTTATTCGATACAGACACAGGGAAGAAGTTTTTACTTTAGCCAATCTGAGCTAATACAGGCTCTTTTATGTCACCTCAGTAAAGCAGCATCTCAAGCAGCTCTGGATATGAACTCAAAGAAGTACACACCTCCATCCCAAGGTCAGTGTGTGTGCTAACATTAAAATAAAATAATCGCATTTCTGTGATTGACCCTCACCGAACCTCCCATCTTTGCATATGAGCAGCCAATCAGCAGGTGAAGAAGAAACCGGTAAGTGGGGAAAAGTCAACTTATTTTCAACATCTAGCTGGTAAAAGTTGCTGGATGGCACCAATGTCCTGCCTGAGATGAACCTTTATCCTTTCTTGGCATGTTCCTGCGAATGTAGGGGGAACAGGTGGCCATGTATGATGTCGTGCCTACAATGCGACCTGTGGTTCTAATGGGACCTTCACTCAAGGGCTTAGAGGTTAGTTTTTTAATTTAGCCAATTTCAAATAAATTCTAGAATTTTGCTTTGAACATTTACAGGAAAATGATTTACCTATGCTTCCTATTCACCTGCAGGTTACAGATATGATGCAAAAAGCACTGTTTGATTTTTTAAAACATCGATTTGAAGGCAGGTATGTTCTGATTTAAGTAGTTAAAATGTGACAAGGAAAACTCCAATTACAGTGACGCATGTGTCACAATCAGTATTGCTGTCTCTCCTTCAGGATCACCATTACGCGAGTCACTGCAGACATCTCCCTAGCCAAACGGTCCATTCTGAACAACCCGGGAAAAAAGGCCTTAATGGACCGATCCAACACCCGCTCCAATTTAGGTATGCAGGACGGCGGGAGTCCCCCTCATTTGCAATTATTATTAGGTTAAAACGAACAACTGATGCTGTCTGATGACGGTATGGTCATCCAATAAGAGGACATTAATCACTTCCTCTAAATCTATTGAATATTTCACAATATATATACCTGCCTTGTAATGTATTACATGTGCCTAAATCTACAACTAACTAGTTGATCAAAACAAACAAACAAGACAAATAACATGCCTCCATTGTTTCCACTGTTAAAATGATATGAACATATTAGGCCTTTTAAACTTTTGCAGTGCAATCAGGTGTGCAGGATCCACACCGCTGAGACCGTCAAAAATGCTTTTAAATAGCAGCTAAACATGGCAGCATCACAAGTGAAGAAAAGCCAAATTCCAAAAAACCTTCTTGGCTTTTTCAAATACTAGTCCTCTTCTGGTGCTTCCTTCTCCCCGATCACGAGCTCCATGAACAGGCACACAGCTGACAAATATAAAGTGGCAAAAAAAGAGAGGTGGGGTAAAATTTACATGGTTTTCTCTACTCTTGTCTCTCTCATTGCTCTCTCACCCAGATGCTGCTGGTATGTATGACTGAAAGCTTTGGTAGTCTCTCTGCGTGTATGTGTTCACTTCACCATCCCACACCTCTCATCACCTGCAGACGCTGTGAGTGTGTCTGTGTGTTAGTACTCATGGACACTTGCAGCTGCTCTTTTTGTGAAGTACAGCACGTGTCAAATTTAATTCATACTACCGGTACTCTCCTTTCAGAGTTCTTCTGTAACACAGTCAGATTCAGTTAAAGGGTTCGGCAGGCAGGTTGTTTAATCCAAGGCCACATGTGTAGTTTCTGTCACGTACTTATGATTTAATCAAAATTTAAGAATGAGTCAGACTACAGGAAAACAATTGTAACTCTTCAAACCTTGTATGCATGTACCTTTTTGGGCCCGCAGATCTAACGAATGATGGATGAAGGACCATGTGAGCTGATCTTAACTTGCTCACTTGTGGAAATAATATTTGTTTTCCATGTAGGTAGCTAAGAGTTACCTGCACTGAGTCTGGTCAGAACCATCAGCCTGATTATCCTGTAGTCTGAGCCCAACTTTCGTCATTGCTGTGATTTAGGGCTTATTTTCTGGAGTAGATCTCAACAGTCCATCTGGAAGGTTTATGATATAACAGCTTCTTCCTCTGTTAAAATAAATGGGATAAAATGTTAAATGTTTTGAGTGACCATGAGAATAGTGCTCAGAAGAGTACAGAAGCACTCAGAAGTACAGAAGAGAATTAATACCCCCCTATGAGAAAAACAAATAGAGGTAGTAGATTTTTTGGGAGAAATGTCAAGAATAAAGAGAAGGAATAGTTGATGTTTTGAGACTGAAACAAGCAACAGAAGTAACATACCATTTAGGCAGTAAGATGAACTGATGAATCTATTTAGAGTCGGCTGTAGTGTTTTGACTTTTTTTTGATGTTTCAATTTTTTTCCCAAAAATGCATGATTTTTAAAAAAAATCAACCCCCTCTCATTTTTCCCACTCATGGGTGGCCCTAATACTTTCCTGTACTCATGACTGGACTCTCTGGATGTGCTTGTTTTCCTAGTGGACTCAATGTACGGCTTATCAGTTTGTTCCTCAACATGAATCTGCTTTAAAACATGATTTGTTTTAATTTTTATTTGTTACATCAGCAACCTTGCTTGTAACCTAAAGGGTCCCCATCTGTTATGATATAGCAGTAGGCTGCAGAGAAAACCCCCCAGAAAACATTCAATACTGTTTAAATGGCATGCCAATAATGGGAGAAGCTTGAAGAGTTTCTGCTGCCTGTCGGGTGGGGCACAATTTTTTAATGTAAAACAATTGAATCTAAAGTGATTCTGTTCTCTTTTGCAGCCCAGATCCAGGGGGAGGTAGAACGCATCTTTGAGCTGGCTCGCAGTTTGCAGCTGGTCGTTTTAGATGCAGACACGGTCAACCACCCTCTCCAGGTGGCGAAGACCTCACTGGCACCAATCCTAGTCTATGTCAAGATCTCTTCGCCAAAGGTAAGGCGGACATGAACTCTGCCTTTCACTGACTACTGGCTCCTCTGTGACACAAATGTGTTTTTCTACGGTAATTTACTGTGAAGGTACTGACAAGGCTGATCAAGACAAGGGGGAAATCACAGAGCAAACATCTCAACGTTCAGCTGGTGGCTGCAGATAAGCTTGCCCAGTGCCCACCGGTCAGTGCCCCCTACTGGAAAATGTCAGAATTAACGAACACAATTGAGTAACACAGCATTTTAAAAGATTGAGCCATATTCAAATTTTATATATCAGTAATGCTAATAGATTAGACACTGAATAAATTTGTTGTTTATTTTTTAAGTTTATTTTTTCCTCTCTGTAGGAAATGTTTGATGTGATCCTAGATGAAAACCAGCTAACCGATGCCTGTGAACACATTGCTGATTATCTGGAATCTTACTGGAGAGCCACGCATCCGCCAGAGATGGAACCTGCCAACGCTCTGGTGGCCCAGCTGGCTGAGAACACACTGCCCACCAGCCCTTCAGCAATACCAGTATGTGAAACAAAGAAGCTTTTGAAAATGTTGAGAAAAAAAACCAACATTTTCATCCCTACATCTCATTCCTTCCATCTCATGGTGGTCTAGGATATATAGAATTCCTGCTTTTAAATGATAAGCTCAGCTAGAATATTCGGTTCTCATGCGTTTCCATGGTCTTCATCTAACATTCTCATCTCATTTCTCCTCATCCTCCTCCTCCTCCCTGGAAAGTTCAGGAAATGAGATAGATCTACCTCTGGTGAGTGACAAGCATTGTACATACATTACAATAACCTGCACTGAACATGCATTAAACTACACTCATTGTACATACTAATGCTTACATTAATGATGCCATCTTTAATAATCAATTTCAATTTCAAAACAAAGGTGAGATTTCTAGACACTATATGAGATCATAAACAATTTTCTCAACTATTAATAAGTGAATATAAATGCTTGTTTCACAAAGCCAACCAATGCTGAGGTATTAAAAGGTATGTCATTATAGTCTCTGAAGCTTCCGAGGCTGAGGTGTAGTTTTGTCTAAGGATTAAAAAAATTCATCTGAGAATTCAAAAACTCAATTCAAAACTGTTGAACATTGTGAAATTTGTCATTTGCCAACATGAACTCACCAGTCATTAGACACATCTTGCTAGTGAAAGGTTGGGCCCGCTTTTTCTTTCAGAACTGCCTTAACTCTTCATCGTATACTTCCAACAGGGTGTTGGAAACATTCCTCAGAGATTTTGGTCCATATTGGCATGAGCGCATCATATAGTTGATGCAGATTGGGCTGCACATCTATCTCTATTGGATTTTCCCGTGGAGTGCACTGAACTCACTGAAATGTTCCCGAGTGCATCAACTATAAACAGTACAAAAGACCATGCTTTTATTCTTATTTTAATATTGTATTGCATTTGTGCTGGAATTAGAATTAATGCTTATATCAAAAGAAAGTTGTAAACTTCAGTCTAGAGATGTCCTGGTTATAACTTTAGGTTTGCCAACTACAGATTAACGCTTTATCATATTCAATTTTCTTTACTTTTTACATGATGTCCCACATATTTAGAAGGTTTTTGAGGAAAGTTTTTTTTTTTTTTTAGTTTTAGTTTTAGTTTTTTAGTTTAAGTTCATGTTGAAACATTTATTCATTACACAACTGTGAAAACTCTGTTTCATTTTCTTGTTGAAGGATGGGCAGAAAACCAAGAAATCTGCAGCCCCCAAGCGGAAAGGTTCCCAGGAGAACCATCTAGACCAGGAGGCCCCTTCAGCCCCATCACAGGACCAGCGGGACGAAGAGGGCCAAAGAGAAGAAGAAGAGCAGCTCTTGAGAACTGAACCAAAGAGACCTCAGCACACCCACCATCACCATCACCACCATCACAATCACCGCAGGTCAGAGCATCACAGCCAGACGCAGCACAATCATACATCCAGCAGTCAGGGAGCACAAACCTGTCGGGACCCTGGTCAGAGGCTCCGCCACAGGCACCTGCATGTGGAGAGGGATGGAGAGGTGGGCGAAGCGGCGCAGGCTGACAAGGCGGAGACTCGATATGATGACCAGCAACATAATAGCAACCACCACTATCACCACAACCACCACCGTCACCATCACCGCGGCTACAGCCAGCCACATGTCGGGGAAGACTATGACCGTGAGCACAACGAGCGAAACCGTCAGCACAGACATCATAATCCCGCACGGACCCCCCACAGTGATTACCACTCTGTACAGAATCACCACAGCTATCACCATTACCATGGCAGGGACAGGGACAGAGACAGAGACAGGGACCGAGATAGAGACAGAGGGAGGGATAGGGATAGGGACAGAGAAAGGGACAGAGACAGAGATAGCAATAGAGACAGGGAGGGACACAAGGACAGAGTAGACAGAGATAGAGATGCACGACATTGGCACAGAGATTCTTAAGTCTATTTTTGACCGTTTGCGGGTGACTGGTGCATGATTTTATGCTGCTCAAATTCTAATGCACAGAGACAGGGCAGTGGTGCATCATTTCTATGAACAATATCCCTGGTTGTGGTGTTATTTTACATTTATTTTCCACTTTTACTGCCTGCCTCTTCCACTGTATCCTGTCGTCTCTCACCAAAATGCAAATGATGTCTTTTCCTCACTATGTTCACATAGCTCCATGTCGTTATTTTTTTTCAAGTATAACTGTAAATGGTGTGCTTCTGTAGCATGTCTTTAAAGGGGTTTTAAGTTATCATAAAGTTACTTAATTTTTTAGCTCACAATAGTGTATAAAATCCAAGAACGGGCATCAATTTCTTTAGAGTTGCCAGCGACTGATTCCAATGAGCAACGCCTGCAAAACTGCACCCTCCTTAAGTTTGGTTTGTGACTGTAGTATTCAGCCTCATTTTGCAGATTTGCATTGCGGAGGGAGGGCCAACGTCTTTATTATTGGAAAAAGAGTCACAAGGTTTAAAAATTGCTCATAAGCAAGAGTAAAGTCCAAAAACATGCAGTCCAGGTTGATTGACGACTAAATTACCACTAGGTGTGTGCATGTGCGTGTGTGTGTCCTGTGATGGCCAGGTGACCTTTACAAGGGGCTATTCCACAGCAGCCCTGATGACCCTGGTGCATGTCTTTTCATGAATTGGTTTTCACTTGTGTGCATGTGAGCAGCCTCAAAATCTACATCTTTAACATTTTCACATTAAGCCACAAAAGAGTTTGAAATGAACTGCATGTTGGGACAAACAAGGAATTTGAGACACCTGTACATTAAAAGTGGGGTTGTGGGGATCAATGTAATAAACAGGCTCGTTCCAACTTCTGTACCACAAATTTATGTGGTTTCGGTTCCTTTAAACTTGTACAATTAATTATGTTGTCACTGTTTGAATGAAGTTTGTGTTCAATTCTTTGTTAACAAAAGTGCAACTATTTTTCTACACGGCTCTAAATTGCAGCCGTCCATTGGAGCTGTTCTCTGTGGAAGCATGAAAACTCTGGTGACACTGATTTGTGCTCTATGCTGGATTACTCTATGCATCCTCTTGTGATAAAAAAAATACTGCTTGAATACAGTTTCTCTGTTCTATGTTGATTTGTACGTACTTCACAATTGCCTTGTTGGGATTATGGACGGCTTTATTCATGTATTCTACAAACTGATGGGCTAATTTTCTTTGGTACAGATTTCAGTGGTTACAAATATGCATTCAATTAGCAAAAATGTGTAGTGGTATTTTGTTTTGCTACAATGTCAATTTTACTTCACTTTCTGAATTAAATAAGAACAATTTACTATTATTGTTGTTAACTAGGTGAAAATGAAAATGAAACTAAATCCACGTCAAAACAGAAATGGGGTTGGGAAATTATAATCCCAGTGTGCAGACCACCCG
This sequence comes from Takifugu flavidus, assembly GCF_003711565.1. NCBI lineage: Eukaryota > Metazoa > Chordata > Actinopteri > Tetraodontiformes > Tetraodontidae > Takifugu > Takifugu flavidus. The sequence goes on along the minus strand of NC_079534.1, from coordinate 10,138,735 downwards.
TCCTGATGGTTCCTGCTAACAAACACCATGTTGCTTTTCAGTTTTTATTACATAGACGCTGAAATGCACTTAACTGCACTTAAATACAAATAACTGCTCAGGTCACAAAAGAGTAATATACAGTATATGCATAATTTCAAATTTATTTAATTGCTTCTGTTTAAATATAGGTAACTCAAATTATATAATGCTCATGACCAGATAATTCTCCTCTTATTCCATCAGCAGCAGGCTCCTCCCCCATAACTCTGGTTCTAATCACGGCTTCTACCTGTTTAAGGGGAATTTTTCCTGTCACCATTCATTGTTATAGGGCTGTAGCTCTGGGTTTCTTTAAAGCACCTAGAGACAATCTTGACTGTAACATACCTATATAAATACATTTGGATGGATTTAATAACAACAAAATTACCATCAAACCATCCTGGGAAATTTTCCACAAATTAACACAAAATTGTCTTTTTAAACTCTTTGCCTCAGTTTTCTTATAGTTCACTTAAAAAAATACCACAATAACTGATGAAAAAGCTCAGAAAAATAGTTCTCTGACTCACATAATAATAATCACATAAGTCTTCTTTCATAGTAAAGTCAAAACACCAGAATTTGTTAAACAGGGAGTTTAGTGACAACATGCACAGTAAACTTAAGACTGTTTACTTATTTTTTTTTTTAAAAAAGACACATTTTTGCTATGGAACTTAGTACCTCTGCAATGTGAGAGTCTTTGGGTCATCCCAAAAAAATGCTCTTCACCCCTGATTTTTCAGAAAAGTTACGTGGGGGTCAGCTCGTTGCTGAAGAGCAGGTCAAATCGAAATGGTATGAGGCAGCCAGACCTTTTTTACAACGAATACGATGATCACTATAGCAACTGCAGCCAGACAGATAGATAGCGTGACTGCTAAAGTAACGCTGCTTGAGGTGCCAGTTTGACGAACTGTTGTGGGTCTCACTGCATGGATACAAAACTTGAATGTTGAATTAGAAATAGTAGAAATGATAAATAAGAAAAGAGTTTTGCTTACCAGTTTGTGGCGCTTGAGGTAGTACTGCAATAAAAAGATGCAAGATCATCATAATTTGAAGGGATGTGTTCTTCAGAGTTATTTTATACAGATAGTCTAATCGTTGTGTTTCTGTGACATAGCATGAAGACATTTCTATAAATACTGACACGATTTACATTAGTCTGTCAAGGAATTGAAGAGAAAACAAAGTAGACTAGTTGCACACGATATTTACAGTGACAAAACTCTGGGCTAATAATACAGCCTCTAAAATACTACAGATTACACCCGACACCCGTAATTGATAACCTCTGAACTCACTTTTGGGCACTTTACAAACATAAGGTTTTGAGCTGTGCTCGCTGTCGCTTGTCCATTGCCCATCTTCACTGTTGATTGCCCCACTAGTGAAAGAAGAATCAGTACCCCAGTTGGTATAGTCCACGGGAGTTTTATCCACCCACTGCCACATTCCTAGGAGATAAACAGAATTGGTTTGACTTTTTTAAATTATTGGTTACAAACTAGCAAACATAACATTCTTTGCTATTTAGTTCTGATTACTGGAATGAAGACCAGGTGACATGACCGTACCGCTGAGTGTTCTGTACAGGCCAATCCAAAAAGATCTGTAGCTGTTGCTATATATGAAGATATTTCTTTTAATGAACTCCTGCTCTGAAGGGTCTTCAATGCTGGCAAGGGTTGCACCTTCACAAAAAAACAGAGGCGTAAAGGATTGTGCTCAGTGTATGTGTGTGTGTGGGAGGGTTATACTCACCCAATCTTGCACAGCTGACAGATGCATCTGACCAGTCAATGGTTCTTATGACAAAGAGGTAACAGTAGTCTTTAAATGGGATCCAGCTGTAATGCTCTGATGAATGCATGCGTGGACTTTGGTACTGAGGACAAACTCCTCTGTAAGTGGACCGTGTAGGTGGCACATCTGTAAATGACAGTTAGTGATGTCACCGTCAAAAATATGGCAGGATCCTTCTCATTGAATTGTCCATATGTTTACCATCTATAGTATTGTCCATTTCTTTACCTGTACTCTTTATACAAAGGCTGGCCATCTTACGATCACAGTCACCAGTCTGCCATTTACCCTCCTGATTGACATACACACAGTGATAACCTGCACGTGGTTGGAAGTGATCCCAGGCTATTGTGGTGAGATCAAATCCATCAATAAATCTGAAATATCCACCAGTCTGAAAGCAAAGTCAAAAAACGTCAAAATCACCCTCACCTATATCATAAGACTAAGGATTTATATTCACAGTTATGCTTTACTGTTACAAGGGGCTGTCTGTACTATACCGCTTTCCTGTTCAGTCCAATCCACAGAGGAGTGTTTAGGTTCAAAGACATCATATGGCTATAGCTCTTCGCCCACTCATTGCGTAAGCTGGCCAGTTTGGCGCCCTCACTTTCACAGAACCTCTTAGCTGCATTCCAGGACATTTCTTGGGTATTTACCCGAAAGGTATCGTTAATTACTGGGACATAATCCGTGTAAATAATTGGTTTAACGTTGTCTGGGATCAAAGGGTCTGTGGACAGGAAAAATAATTTGTTTAATCAATTATTCTTCGCCCAATTGGAGAAGGAGGTGACACACAATTTGGGGAAAACAACAGGCATTCGTTGTTTCATTTGATCCACTCACCAACATTTCGAAGACAGATGTATCCACATCTTTCATTGCAAGACTTCTTGGCCCATGTCCCAATTCCAGATTTAACATTAGTACTCATTACAAAACATTCTCGCTGATTTAAAAAAATAAAAAAGCACAATAAATTAAAGATATAACTCTACAACATCCAGTTTCAAAATGAAGCAAACATGCAGAAGGGAAAAACTGGGTTGTGTTAACTTTCTTTGGTTTACGCTTCAGTAAACATGAAGATATGCAGCATATTATAAATTGTTAAAAAAAAAAAAAAAAAAGTTAAAGAAAGCTGCTGTTTATGCAAATAGACTGAAATAAAACCATTTAGTTAACGAGAGTATAAATTACCTCAACGGGTTTTGAGGGATTCAATTCAGGCTTCTGTGTAGAAATATATATAGACACAAATGGAGAAAACATGTAAAGGTAAAGTCACAATGAAATATTCTGCATGTATAGCCAATCTATCCTTGTTTGTTTTTGGAAGGGATTTAACACAATTACTTGACAATCGCAGAATCTGTCAGAAAGATTTACCTCAAAGTAGCTATGATGTCTGTGATGAAACATCTAGAAAAAGAAAACAGCAGTTGTACTCATTTTATCCATACACTTAAATGATGTCTTATTAAACTATGTGATAATAATAATTAATTAATTAAACTTGTATTGGGAACACTTTATTAGGCACACCTGCAGGACTTAGTGGATTTGTACATGTAAACAAGGCCATTAGGTAGTTTGATTTCAATTCATCTTTATTTATCGAGGTCTGTTACCGTCTAAATCGTTTCTGTGCTTGACAGAACTTCTGAAGTTCAAACCGAACATCAGAAGAAGCACCTAATGAAATGGCCAATTTAAAATAATAGTTGTAACAATGCTGCACATTAGTCTTCTATCTAATGTAAGAAAAGAAAAACTGTGCACTTACGTCAGGCTGAAAGTTTGTGTATTTAACGGCTTGACCATTAGTCCAGTAGTAAGGTTGCTTATTTATACTTATCAAACCAATCCACAGGTCTGTGGTAGGGGCCTCTACCATGGCAACTGTTAAAAACGCTGAAAAATGTAGCACAAACAGTTCAAAGAAATGATTAGTAGGAAGGAATGAGTCTTTTAGAATGTTGTATATCTTCTGCAAACATCGGAATTTGAAGATGGTTTCAATCAATCAATCAATCAGTCTTTATTTATATAGCGTCTGTTACAATCAAAATTGTTTCTAGGTGCTTTACAGAATCTCAGGGCCTGACCCCCAACAAGCAACAGTGGCAAGGAAAAACTCCCCTTTAACAGGAAGAAACCTTGAGCAGGACCAGGCTCATATAGGGGGACTCTCCTGCTGATGGCCCTCTGGGTCGAGAGGAAGGAGACAGGGGGAGGACAGGTACAATAGAGAATAGGCAGCGATCATGGAAATACATTAATCTTAACAAACTGCTGATGTAGGAGTTGAGCTACTGTCCCAAATATAAACATTCACAGGAATTACAGTCAAAGAGTGGTGCAGTATTTACCCAGAAATCTAACTCAAACATTGTTTTTGAGCCTTTAAGGCCACAGCAACAGTTTGAACCTTTTCAGCTAAAAGAAAAACATGATGTTTATGGCACTTAACACAACTGTTGAAAATTAAGGGGAAACTGAATAAAATCTGATGCCTCAAGCTCAAAGTACTCAAAGTAATACCAAATGAAACTGCACCTGACTACCTCGTCAAAATTGTCTAGATGAACAGGTAGCTATACTCCTCAATCAGCTTTAGCGACCTAGAAAGTTTTGTTGTTGATATGGTCACAGGACTGGAGAAAGAACATTATCCAGCTGATATTTCCATTCCATTGTATTACCCTTGACCCTAATATTCTTCTGAAAAAGTAGCATCTGTAACTTTATACTGTTAGCTATTCAAATGTACCATTTAAATATCACATTTTAAAAAATGCTAAGCGCATCAAAGTGCATGGAGGGAGATAACTATGGTTGAATACAGACCAAACGGATTCTTGTTGTTGCTAGGTGATGGGATGGACATCTGCTAAACATCTGCAGAGGTTCAGAGTTGTCATGCAATCTCTCCCAGCCAAGCCTCCCAGAATCCAGAATGCAAGACACCAGGCAGGACCCATGTTGAGAATTTATTTTAGACATTGCAGCATTTGACACAAACCTTGTGTAGATTTTGAGTCAATTGAAGCCAGATTTCCTCCCATGGCCTTACAGTGTGTCCTCGCACCATCCCACGTCGCATTCTCTTTATTAACAAACTTGTAACACTATATAAAAAAGAAAAATAATGCTGTGGGTTTCCTTTAATTGCAAGATTAATCAGTATTTTGAGTGTTCTTGATGTAATATGTGAACAGGATGTCTTACCCCTGAGGCCAATTTTGTCCAGTTTGCAGGACACCCACCAATTGGACTGACTGTTGGAGCGGCAGCTATATAGGTTTTTCCGGAGCTCCGTTTACAAATGGCATAATTTTCGAATCCACAGTTTAAGTTATGCCAACATTCTGTTAGATAATACAGAAAATGATGTGTCATTTTAGCGCCACTGAATAAGTACACAAAGTACAATGAACTTACACACCTGTGACGGAAGACATTGCAACACAGTGTTCATCATTGTTTAGGAAATGAGGTTGATTTTTTTCCCACATTTGAAATACCACAGGAGACCCATCCATCCATCTGTAGAAATATATTATATTTTTAAGACATATTCATTGCACAAATCTGTGCCCCAAGTTTGTTTTTATATAATTAGATACTCTCCAATTTATACAATTTCTATATTATTCATTCAAAATTATGTAAAATAATTACCTGTAATTAAAGTTTTTGACTGTACAATAAAATTTCAGCATGTATTTTGCATTAGAAAGGCGTGTAATTTTAAATCAATAGGAAAGGGATTTTTCCCATTTCGTCCGAGTTGTATTGAATGCAGCACCATTGTTGTTGTCCCTTCAGAGGCAGAAGATCTGTGGCTTAACAGTGTTGATGAAAGTGGATGTAAATAGATGAATATTTTTGTCCAGCAGTGGTTGGATAGCTTTGCAGGATCTAAATTGGGAGAACCACATTAGAAGTCTGCAATCCTCTGATCAGATGTGACATTGTGGCCCATTAAGGTATCTGGACTTGTGGTCCTGCACCAGGATGTCAGCAGCAGACTTTGTCATTTGTGTGGTCGAGCCTCAACCTGTTTTTTTTTCCTACTACTAAAAATTATTAGAATTTAACATCTACTTTTTAATTCCTTTTCATTTGTTGGTGAAAGCTTGCTTATGCTGCGGATTTCCTGCAATTAATTGGAAGTCCTGCAACAAACTTGACTATGCTAGTGATGAAAAAACACCTACATTATTGTTTAGATTTTTAAACGGCCCTTCCCAGTGGTCGGTACTACAATTAGTGCCATCTTCTGGGCGTAACTTGACATTGGGAACTGCTTTCAGTCCCACACCTACCTGTAAAAACAAGGACCCTACTCAGTTTCAATGTTTCATTCTTGCCATGAGGTCTTCAGGTTGATGGTGCACGTCTAACCATGAGCAAACATGATTCACCTGGACCTCCTGAGTATTCTGATGCATCATTTGTACACCTTTACATCCTTGGTGAGTTTTAGCTGCAGTAGTTCATCCATTGGATGGGACCACCTGGGCCAGGCTTTGCTCCCAGACATGCACCAATTGGCATTCTTCCTTCTTTTGAAAAACTTTTGATAGATTTTGACCACTGCAGCCTAGGAAGGTTATGAACAGGGATCTAGCCATCAGTATTGAAGCTTTTTTGCAGCTTGAAGGCCCACTTAAAAGTTTCAGTATCAGCTTATACAAAATATTTATTAAAGTTTATGCACGACTGAAAAAAAATCCTTCTACAAGTTTTTTTTCCTCCTCTGATTTGTCTACTATTTTTTCATACTTACATGGCTGTTTTGTTGAGGTCCACTGTAAGGCCTATCCAGAAAAGTCTTTCATGTGTGGATATCTGATTGCACAAGAGAAAAAGTGAAAGCAGAAATCCTGCTGCACTTTCTTTTCTTGACAGGTAGTTTCACTCACAAGGTTCCACAGCAGGATACTTTCCGCTTCACTGGTGATTGATACCAGGTCACTGTTTTTCTTTTTGCAATGTTGACGAGCCTGCTCTATTGACATCCTGTCAAGCACAATGCTGTACTCATTCCCGTTCCACTTCAACCACCCATTTAAGGTCTGACTGTATGCTGCAGGTATGAAATACAACCGAGTGTTTTTAAAAAAAAATAATTTTACCCTGTAGAAGACAGGCAAAAGGGTAGATATGCAAAATACCACAGGATGTTTTTCTATGGACCCTGATAAAGACTGTAACATGTTAGTAATGTGTGAACATTGCACAAAAAACACATTAACACCAAAATCCTCAATTACCAGGTGGCACCCTGGTTGGGAGTGGATTTGGAGTCACTCCTAATAACACAGAGAGGGTCATTAGTTCAGTAACTTTAATGTTTTAAATAGAGTTTATGAAAGCCTGGTTTCCATCCCTCAATTACCTTTAGCAATCTGGCATGTCCACCCATTAGTCTTCTCACAGCGTACATCATTCCATGAGCCATCAGTGTACTGGTGCCATTTCATCATGATTTCAACACAAGATTGCACATTGTTTCTGTTGTCTGGCTGTCCAGTTAACCAGTGCTGATACTGTAACTGTTTGAAAAACAGGTATTTATTGTACTCATTTGGATTTTAAATCTAAAAACAAATACTAATGAAGTCTACTCACAGGAGATCCATCACTCCAAACGAAACCGGTTGTTGGGTCAGGGGCACTAAGTCCGATCCACATTGAAGTAAACCTTAAATTCACAAGCACAAACATTTTTCACTGGTAAACACAAGTGAGAGAATGCTGCCTTTGAGATAGTGGGAGAGGATGGAAACTACAAGAATCAAGACATCAACTTCAAAGCAACACAATCAAGTCAAGACATGTTGACTAGAGCTAAGCTACAACAGAAAAAGGACTTTAAAGTAGATGGAAGAGACACACATGAACAAGGGAAAAGGTCAGAGCAAGAGCTTTGTCTGCTACTGAGCACCTGACAATGCTAAGCTAAGCGAACCTAAGCAAACTTGTCTGCTGGCTATCTTCATTATGGATTGATTGAGTAATTTATAAAAACTTTTCCCAGTATTCAGACCAGTTTTTGCACCAAAAGATTAATTTTCTAGTTTTTATCATCAAATGCATATGTCGTAATTGTGTCCTTTGGGTGATGTACTTACGCAGTTCGGACCTGTTGCAGTTGTACATAACTGTGGATACTGACCAGATCTCCTCCAATGGCCCTGCAGAAATCTCTGGCCTCAAACCAGGTTCTCCTTTCCTTTGTTTGGCTAAATTCCTTAAAATACAAAGAAAAATTGCATATTTGCCAGTGTCTTTCCAAGTCCAAAATAGACTTCATTAATTGGAGATCTCTAAATTGCTCTGAGGTGTGAGTGAATGATGTGCGTGAGCACGTTTGTGTTCTGGGCCTATTTGTGCCTCTCACCCTGTGATTGCTGGGACAGACACTTACACCCCAGTGCTCCTAAATGGGATCAAATGGCAATAAAAATATAGAGATAAATTACTACTGCTATCATCCAGCTGCAGCCATATGTGCCACACTTGCCCATCAAGTTCATGTTCATGTTCATGTTGAGTACTGCCTGTACTGGATGCCCATGTTCCTCACACGTCTGCCTGTAACAAAGCCTGATTGTAGATTCATGACAATACCTTAATACAATATTCACTTGATCTCAGCGGCGTCCAATTTTTGGCACAGTAGTCAGGAGTGAAAGTGGGTGGTACGGTGGTCAAGCCTGCCCCCTCTGCTAGCTGTTTGCAGATGTAGCCTAATGTGTTGGTGCAGGGTAGCACATCCCAAAGGCCAGCAAACACTCCCGTAGTCATGGCAACGCACCCTTTATGATGACCTTGGGCAAAGAAATGCAAATTGTTCAATGGACTCACGTGATGCAAATATCTACTGTATGTGGGTTTAACTTTACCACCAATACCTGGCATTACAACATTCCAGTTGGTAAATGTCACTTTGTCTTTGTTAGTCCAAACAAATCTGTTGATGTTTTTCTGGTTCGTCAGGCCTATCCAGAAGTGTTTTTCAGGCCTCATTCCCACCAGGCTCACAAGGAATGCATTATCAACTCTGTAAGAAAAATCTTTTTAAACTGTGCAAAATATAGTGTTTATATGGTGTTAATACAATTAATCCAAAGAAAAAAATATTAAATCCTACCCTTTGGACACATCAGCCAAGTAGGAATTGTAACTCTTGCAGTCAGCTTCGGCCTCAGGGAAACTTTTGGGCTTTGTCACGATGAAGTAGCAATAGGAGTTCTGTCTCCTCCATCCCTGCATCGTACAAAATGCATGACCTGTTAAATTTCTGAAAGCTCAATAGAACAGATCTAACAGTATATGCAACTGTTTGATAGTTAATATGTTACAGACAGTAGGTCTCTGAAGTGTCACCATTTCAGAAAAAATTTTGAACTAATGTCTGTTTATTGGCTATTAAAAAGATGTTTAACATACAACACTTCTCAGTTTGGGACAAAAGAACAAACAATGAAAGCTGGAAAGGCCAAAGATTTGGAAGCAAGATCAAATTTATACAAAAAAGTTTACAAGAAAAATATATTTACAAGAAAAGTAGAAAAGCACTCAAAGGGCACAGACCTAAAGCAGCTTATTTTCCCCTATTTGGTGACTTACACCTGTAGTATAGTGTTTATATAGGCAGTAGTAACACAAGGTTACATAACATAGGAGACTGCTTTATGATCAAAACTTCTTGACTACGATCTTTGGAAAAATCAAAGGTCAAAATTCCCTCCAGTGTCCAGGGTATCACCAAAATGCAATTATCAGTCCCTTCGTCCTTTATCAATATAGCCTAAACATTTCAGGAAAATACGTTCATAACTTTTTGGGTTACTTTGCTGACTGACCAACAGTTTTAAAGGTGACAAGAAGTTGTGTTATCCTGGTTTTAGGAAAGCCATTCTGAACAAAAAGTGCTTCCCAACTTTTGGCCTGCATTAAAACTAGAAAGAGGCAAAACGTACATATTTGCAGCCTATATCCTTTGACACTTCCTCTCCAGACGGTGTTGAGGTGCTCATCTTCATACAAATAAATTCGTGTTTCTCATTGCACATGCGGTCCACCCAGTTCCCATTCTACAAAAAAAATACAACAGAAAAACAAAACCAAAAAAATCATTTAGGTTTTAATTTTTTATTTTATTTTTAATGTCAGTCAGCACCATTTATTCATTTTCACTACCAAAAGTTATTTATAAGTTCTAGTCATCCTCACACTGATGGCAGTGGGGCCTGCCACCTGCTCATCAGAAGATATGAAATATGCACAGACTAAACAGTACATTTCCCTGTATTTCAAAATTATGGCATTTTTCTCCTATAAGTAAATAATTACCCACTGTTCCCCAGAGCAAATTTTGTAAAATGCAGTTCAATGCTCTTTTATACAAACACAGACGAGAAAAAGTTCAAGAGGACTTTAACTTGAATAAAATGACCATAAGACAGTCTGGCCTGTATGGATGTAAGGCAAATTACCTCTCCCCTGATAAGAACACAATCCTTTATTTCACTCAACACATCAGGCTTTCCATATTCCCAGCTAGTGAAGCTGACAGTGGAGTGATCAGCCCATTCAAAAAGACCTTCTGACTTCCCGTCATTTAGTCCAATCCAAATTTCATCAGTTGATGCTGAAGCACATAAAAAACACCCTATTTATATTGCATTAATGCACGATTATTTAACAATTCAATCTTAGCAATTATTGCTAATTATGCAACACAATAGCTGATCAGTCTCACCTGATATTCAGTCATGCTTACAGTGACATACTTTTAGAGACAAAGTTAAAAAATCTACCAACATGCTAAATGTTCTTATATATAAACCTTACCACTCTGATGAGCTTTAGTAAAGGTTTGCATAGACTGAATGATAATCAGCATTATGTGGACCTAATAAAATTCCCCTGTGACTCTGTCATGTGTTTTACTCACACTGTTATCAGCGTATGGAGCACCAACTGGTGTATGGGATCATTTTCCTTTCAGAAAAAATGGGTCTGGGATCTAAAAAGCAGGTCCTATTAAAGTTCTCTATCGTACGGCTTCAAGCAAACTCCAACATATTCTCCCAACCCATCAAATAATGAAGACTAACTGAACCTTGCCTCAACAGGCCTTTCTTTAAGAAGGACCTGTACACAATGCACAATATATTGGATGTACTGGCATCATTAGTAGTAAAAGGTATTTTAAAATACATTAAAATTGCTTTTAATAATTTGAAATTTTTATATATATGCCTTCCCCTACACTAAATTTGTTGCTTCACTTCTTGAGAAATGGACCCCCAAAGATGTTTATCAGTGGCCCATTGCGAAAGAGCTGGGTCAGAATTTAATAACTCTAGTTCATATTTTATGATTGCATACAGATATCAACAAGGTGCATCTGTTGCTAACATAACCTTTCACATGACCTGTAAGTGTCAGCACTGAGTCTGAACATCTATGTTTCCCGCTTGCACATTTGTACATTTGCCAGGAAACAAACTACAGACTCGAGTTTAAGAGTCATTGGAAACTACCCAAAATCCTGTGAAATTTACAATGCTTATATACAGTATATATAATTTACTTTACGACATTCTTGCGATATCAAGCCAGTGCTCACAGCATGTAAACGCACCCTTTCGTGAACTCTTAAGGGTCAAATTTTATCTAACTCAGTTAAACATTTTTGGTGAGGAAGAGTAAAATGTCCAACAGCAACGAACCTAGAGACTTCTTTTTTTATGGCTGTTGTTTTTCTTATAATATTTCTATAGGATTTTCAAATTTGTATTGGTTACATACCATATCCTGACTGAGAGATTAAAAAGCTTTGGTCTTCTATACTGTGGACGCTGGCCAGGTCTCCTCCTATTTTCCGACATTGCCTCTGAGCATCAGACCATGTGTTCAGAGTCCGGATGAGTCGAAAGCAGTGGGTGTTGAAGGGAATCCAGGGAGTCAGACAGAAGCCTGCCTCAGCAGCTGCAGTAACAATAACAACACAACTGATACTTTGCAGCTGAACTCTTTCCCGCATTATACTGCACAAATAAAAGCAGCACATTGCCTTCTGTTAGCAGTCGTTCCTCTTCCACATAGCTGTAGCAAATATATCCAAGTTTCTTGCTGCAGGGAGTATTTTGCCAAAAATAATTTGCAGCTGGATCAACAATCACACAGTTGTGTCCCGGATTACCAAGTGGATATCCTGGAATGATATTAATGATACATAACATGTTGGCTATGGCTTTGGTTGTTCTAAAACACTGACTTCCTGCTATATTGTGTATCGCATTTCAATTCGCATTATTTTATATCCTATTCATTTCCACTTAGGAGAAGGATCTTAATTTTACTAAAGTACTAACAAGGGTTGTGTTATTCCAACATTCTAAACATGAACCTCAGCAATTGTTGATGTTATTTGACAGCTGTAGTAAAACTGATCTATTTTGTAAGGTTGTAAAAAGGTCTACGGCACTTTCTTGTGGATGGAGCAACCATAAGTACTCTAAGACACTTAAAGAGGTGAAGTCGGGTATGAATTCTTAGACTCCTAGTTTCCTCACTGCTGAATTGTGCTAAATCAGACATTGTTATTTAGACTTATATATCAGAATTAAAGAAAATGGAATGAAAATGGAAGAAATATCTACCCGAGTCCCATCTCATATAGCTGTACGGCCTCCCATTAGACCATTTCCAGCTATGCTCTGGATCCAAAATCAGTCCAGACCAGAGTTTACTACCCGAAGTTCCGAGAAGAGCTGTTGTACCGGTAGATGTGTGGGTGGGTGGGGGTGGGGGGTGTACAGAGACAAAGTAAGTAGTTCCCATTTATGCATTTTCATATAACATACTCAGAGTAAGAAATGTCCCTTTACCTGTGACATAAGCCTGCTGGTGAGGATCGGTGATGCTGAGCAGGGAGGCCCCCTGCTGTCTGCAGCTCACCTCAGCCTGAGGCCAAGTCAGAGCCGACTCTGTGTTAAGCTGGTAATACGATCCTGTAGTTGGGTGTCTGTTCCAACTGTGTTTGGCTTTAAATGTAAGGTTAAAAAGCTGCATAACCTTGTGTCGTTCAACTGTATTCGGTTATTGATAAAATTGTTTCCATTAATAAACAATGATAGATGATGTAAGGCCAGTTAAGCAGTTTTTTTTAATTTATAAAATTACTGCTTGCAAAGAGGATTTAACAGCTTTAGATTTCAGATTCTAATAGTTTAACAAATAATGGAGATGTAACATGTAGATGTAACTTTTTTTTCTACAGGGACAAGTCTCGCTGCATTCAAACCAGTGCATGAAAAAAGTGGGTTATTTTTGATTGCCAATCAAACACCATGGCAACTAAGAATCGTGCAAAAAGACAGTCACCTTTGTCAAAGCAAAATTAAGTAGTAAAGAGCTTACATCCAAATCTCCTATTGATCTATTTAACATGCAGCTATTGTTACTACTTGACAGGTAAAAACACACAGGTTTCCTCTCATTAGCATTACTTACATGTTACTGGGCAGTAACCCCAGTGTTCACCTTGGAATTTGGTTTCAATGGCACACCAGAGCCTCTTCTCAACGGAGTCATGACTGGTGCAGTCGGAATACCACTGGTCTTTGTACAGGAATGGAAACATGCACGGCCTTCCGGCTGCATTGCCTCCAATGGTGTAAAGTTCTAAAATCACAGAGCACACGCACACACACGCGCACACGCGCACACACACGCACACACACGCACACACGCGCACACACACGCACACACACGCACACGCGCGCACACACACGCACACACACGCACACACACACCAGTTCATCACAGGGCCCTATAGGAGCATTTGTGGGTCGGGAACCTTGCTCAAGGCTGCCTCGGCAATGCTCTTAAGTTGTTCTGGCACCTTCCACCACTACCAGAACACCTTTCATGTTTTGTGTGCAGTGGGGCTCGAACCGAGAACCCTCCACTTCTCAGCCCAGTTTCCAACAGACTGTAAATGTTCTAAATATTTATGTTTGAACTGTGTTAGAGGAGGTCAGTGAATGTTATATTAAAGCATTTTCACCTGTGAAAACTTTACATCATGTTCTGGAGAGCTCAGAAACTGGGGACTTAAAGGAGGCACACAACACCTAGTGCATGCTGTACTATACCTCGGTATGTCCTTGTGCAAGCGCCACTGTCCGTCCCTCTAATTGTGAGGTGATTATTGGCTCCTATGGTTTCGGAGAGAACAGCTGTGTTGTCTGCGGTGAGCTCGACATAAAGGTCTTGATCCTTGAGGGCAAGGATCGTTTCGTTCCTGCACTCCCACTTTTGAAGCTCACTGTTCTCATCACAGTCATACAGTTTGATTCCACTTCCTGCACTTTTCGATGGGACTCCCAGGCACTTCTTGGTTTGCTCAACCAGAAGCCTGTCACTGTTTGTCCATCGGATGTCATTGCACTCGGCTTTAATCTTAACCAAACAAAACCCACCGGCACTGCTGCTTAATTGAAATTGTGAATCTGTGGAGGAATAACAACAAGAAAAAGAACACTAAAGAAAATTTCCTTAAAATTGTGCATAAGAGAACTAAACTAATATCAATACACTTCAATCAGGCTTAAAGACAAATATCACTTAAGGATTTTAGAGGATTGTTAAGGAATACTGTACCATCAGCTGCCAAACACTGCAACGTTTGGATGAAAAGGACGATGAATGTGCAGCTTATCTTCATGGCTAGAGTCTCTCTGTCTGAACACCAAGTGTGCTCTCCAAGCTTTCCCAACAGAGAATGCCACAGTTGTGCAAATGGCCCCTCCTATGTTTTTGCGATGCAACATTGTTACATAATGAAATCAAGTAGGTCAATTGTATAGTATACATAAATATTAGTGTGAACACAGAAATATTTCTGGGAAAGATTCTCTTTGCCACTTCAAGAGCTTTTTGCATATGATCCAAGAGGACATCTCTGTTTAATTTGTATTGGAGAAGTTTAGAGTCCAAAAGATGCACGTCATGTCATGTGAATGGTGTTTATGTCCTGTGATGGGCTCCAGACCTGCCGGGAATGTATTTGGTCCTCACATCCAGTTGCTGCTTGGACAGACTCCAGGACCCTTTGACTGTGAACACAGTCATGTGTGTGTGTGTGTGTGTGTGTGTGTGTGTGTGTGTTGTGTGTGTGTGTGTGTATAAGGTCAGACATTTTCATGTCCACAAAAAATATATATGGGACATTAGGTTTTAAGACATCTACATATATGTCTATATCCACGTGGATATGGGCAACAGTTCAAAGAAATGATTAGTAGGAAAGAATGAGTCTCTTAGAATGTTGTATATCTTCTGCAAATATTGGAATTTGAAGATGGTTTAAATCAATCAATAAATCAATCAATCATTCTTTATTTATACTGTATAGTGTCTGTTACAATCAAAATTGTTTCTAGGTGCTTTACAGAATCCCAGGGCCTGACCCCCAACAAGCAACAGTGGCAAGGAAGAACTCCCCTTTAACAGAAAGAAACCTTGAGCCGAACCAGGCTCATATAGGGGGACCCTCCTGCTGATGGTCGGCTGGGTAGAGAGGGAGGAGAAGGTGGGGGGGATGGGGGGGCAGGTAGAAGAGAGACTAGGCATTGATCATGGAAATACATTAATTATGGTGTGCTGGTGTAGGAGTTGACTGGGTCAGCGGCATCGGAGGTCAGCAGGTCAGCTTACTGCTGTACAGTAAAGGCGGCTAGACCTGTAGATGGATACAGAGAGGGGAGCAGAGAAACTACACAAGAAATAATATCATCACTGATCTACTCAGTGGGGAGGTGGGCAGGAGAATAGAGTAGAGTAGAGTAGAGTAGAGTAGAGTAGAGTAGAGTAGAGTAGAGGAGAGGAGAGGAGAGGAGAGGAGAGGAGAGGAGAGGAGAGGAGAGGAGAGAGAGGAGAGGAGAGGAGAGGAGGAGAGGAGAGGAGATGAATGGGTGACAGAGGCCTGTCAGGTGATCATGTCTGGACATGATCGGCAGCCTCGGCCTATAGCCGCATAACACGACCCTCTAAATATGATAATTATGTCTAGAATAATAACTGGAACTACATAATTACTAACAATAAGGTTTTTTAAAGAGGAAGGTTTTAAGTCTAATCTTAAAAGTAGAGATGGAGTCAGCCTACCATACCTGGATAGGGAGCTGGTTCCACAGCCGGGGGGCCTGGTAGCTAAATGCTCAGCCCCCCATTCTACTCCTAGAAACTCTGGGAACCACAAGTAGACCAGCATTCTGAGAGCGGAGCAGTCTATTGGGATGATACGGTGTCACTAGCTCCTCCAGGTAGTATGGAGCTAGACCTCCGAGGACCATGTAGGTCAGAAGAAGAATTAAAAATTATTCTAAATTTAGTGGGCAGCCAATGAAGAGATGCCAGTACAGGAGTTATGTGATCTCTTTTGTCAATACCTCTAGCTGTAGCATTTTGGATCAACTGGAGGCTTCTTAAAG
Organism: Takifugu flavidus; assembly: GCF_003711565.1. Classification (NCBI taxonomy): domain Eukaryota; kingdom Metazoa; phylum Chordata; class Actinopteri; order Tetraodontiformes; family Tetraodontidae; genus Takifugu; species Takifugu flavidus. The sequence continues at coordinate 10,122,371 of NC_079534.1, read as the reverse complement.
AGTTGTTCGGACATCCTGGTAATAAAGAATTACAATAGTCCAGCCTGGAAGTAACTAGAGTGATAATGTGATCCAATCTATCCCTGAGAGGTTCAGGTTCAGGAGGTTTGTCCTGATTTAAGGAGAAGGAAATTTGAAGACATCCTGGACTTTATGTCTCTTCATTCAGTCTTCATTCTTTTGATTCAGTTTTTTTGCAAATGCAATGTTTGAATTAAACAAAACTGGTGTCTGTTTTTTTTTATTTTTAAAAAAATCCTTAAATTTCTTTTAAAAAACTAATTTTTTGAACTAAAATGTAATGACACACTAAAACCATTAACAACGCATGCTATACTATCCAAAATAATCATTGTTAGATTTGTTCCTCAGAGGCTTTAATTCCCATTAAAAGACGGAATTATACAAGCTAAGGGGACCGTAACAAAATTTCTGAGATCTGTACAAATGTTTCTAACTTCCTGCATTTTCCCTGCCAGGCTTTCTTTGCGCGTTACCTGGTCTCGGGCCCCACTATGCAGTATCAACATTAGAACGACAGAGGGCGCCAGTGGAGCTTAGTGAGCGAGGAGCCAGTGACGTCGGCCCTTCGTCATCTGGACTTATCCGTGGTGGTCACCGCGGAACAGCTCCCTTTTGTTGCAGCTTGGGAAGGAATTCATTGACCCAAAAAGCCAATCTGCATCGGGGCTTGAACTGAGATCCCTCAGCTTCTACAACCTGAGCTACTGCCTCACACAATGTTATGTTGCATTTATTTATTGTCCAATGATAGTAGTGCACAGTTGCACAACAGCCCTATAGCCCTGCACTACAGAGTAAAGATGAGAACTCTTCAAAGTTGCCTCCTCGTATTTCATCAGCTGCTTTAACCTTTAACACTGCAGAATGCATTCATTTATTGTATTCTCTGAAACTATTCAGATATGCTTAATAATATAAACATGTCAATTACTGATTTTCTTTCCTTCTGACTGTGATTGTTGTTATTTTGTGATTGTTGGTGTTTGATCAGGTACCTGTAATGTGAAATTATGATTGCAAATGAAAAAGACATCAACTTTCAGGAGTGCTGACTTGCACTTTTCTGCAAGGTCATAAAACCTCCCCTGAGTCACAGTGTGTGTGTGTGTGTGTGTGTGTGTGTGTAGGTGTAGATAACACTTTAAACACAACACCCATAGTAAATCTAGAAATACACAGCACTCTCGTACAAACAAATTTTTCATTGAAATACTGCCTGTGTAATTCTTTACATGGTAACCATAGGTTCAGGATTCTCTTCTGCATTCTCTGCAATCAAGCGGGTGTCCGACCTGTTCTGCTCATTGCCAAAAAACAGTGGGTTAGGGAAGGTTAAATTCTCGAGGATGGGCAAGTGATAATGTCTTCTGAGAATGAAGACAATGGCAACGGTTGCCATGGCAATCCCAGCAATCACCAGCAACGCCGTGAGAGCAGCATAGCTACGGTGCATTGACTCCATTACTGCACAGAGTATAATCAGACAAAACATTTAGCTTTTCAGAAATTAGGTGAGGAGTTAATAAGGGAGGTAATGAGGGACAAGAGCATACCAGCTGGTAATGATGATGGTGAAGATGTTGGTCGTGGCACTGGAGAAAAGAAAAGAAACGCGGCTATATTAGCACACATTAGCTACAAATTACCTTGACAGCCATCACCTCTTTCAGTCACCAAAAACATGACCATCAAATTTATTTTTCCATCATTGTGTGAAATTGTATATTCTGTTTCATTTTCTTGACCACTTTATCCCTTTCACGGTCACAGGGAGGATGTACCTATTCCAGCTGCATATGGGTGAAGGCAGGGTACAAAGAATGCGGCACCAGCTCACCAGGGCTACATGTGAGCATTTAGGGGTTTGGTACCTTGCACAAGGGTACCTCAGCAGTGCTCTGGCCTCCACTACCTCCCTCCACATCTCAGCCCAGTCCCCTTCACACTGAGCTATCATATTGTAAAAATGTTAAGATAAATCATCAAATTGAATCATTAATTAATCAACATTAATTGTTAACACACCAGTTTATCTATGTGAATAACTAATCTAGTTTCTCACATTTCTGGTATAAAAATTACGCCTTCATCATAGCAGCAGCTGTTGCCTGACTTTTAAAAGTTACCTTTTTGTTTCTTGCAGATATACGGTCTGTATGACTGCATTTCAGCTGTTAACCACATCCCATCTGAAGTGCTGATCTCTCCATGAATGTGGTCAAACGGTTGATCCTTGCCCCAGTTAGCATAATCCATAACTGATGCATCTAACCATTTCCACTCTCCTGGCAACAGATTTTATTTCAATGTATGTTAAAGTTCCATATGTATTATTATGGTTGTTGTTAATAATTTCAGTCAAAATCAGTTGCTGTACCTCTGCTGCTTTTAAACAGACCAATCCAAAAAGATGAATGAATGTCTTCAAACACTTTTATGTGCTTTTCAATGAATTCTTGCTCTGAAGGGTCTCCAATGCTGGCTAGTGATGCACCTTGACAAAATGAAAATTGCTCATTGTCAACTTCATGAAAAAATTTGCAACCAAATAATACCAGCAAATCCTGCAGGGGACTCACCATGTTGTACACAACTAGCACATGCATCAGACCACAGCTCTGTTGTTGTGAAAATTTTGTAACAGTGACCCTTATAAGGTATCCAGAAGAAATGCACATCTACCGAAGATTGTACTTCTTCAGCACAATAACCTGGATAATCGCTCACGTCTGTTGGGGGGACATCTGTGAATGATAGCAACGGTGGTGGAAACTCTTTTTTTTTTAGCTCTTTTATGAAGAGTATCTTTTGTATCTTTATCTATTTTTATGACTGTGGATATATTAGTTAGAGGTACCTCTAGACTTCATGCAAACACTGTTCATTGTTTCATTGCAGTAAGCAGTCTTCCATTTGCCATCAATGTCCACATAGACGCAAGGTCGCTTCTTGCTTGGTTCTTCTATTCCCCATCGACTTAAGATCACATGCCAGCCATCGATAAATCTGAAATAGCCGCTGGTCTAAACACCACCAACAACCGTGGCTGTTAGCTAAAATCCTGGCTTGTGCTCAATGACCAGTTCATTACCATTTTTGCTGCCTGAGAGGCTCCATGGCTCCTACCTGCAAATTGTTCAGACCGATCCACACAGGAGTTTTGAGCGTCACAGCCAGCAGCTCCACATACGCCTGCAACCACCCGTTCCGCAGGCTGATGAGCTGGGCATCGTCAACCTCACAGTGGTGCCTGGCATCTTCCCATTTCATCAGCTGAGTAACAGCCTTAACGGAGTCATTTAATATTCTGACATAGTCTCCAGAAATTGTTATTCCGGGGGTTTCTGGCAAAGATGGGTCTTTTGAGGAAAAGAAAAACATTTTACCTTTTGAATGTCTTTATCAATACTCATTATTTCATGTTGCTGGTCTTTCTTTGGGTTTGTTGTTTTGGCTTTGTAATTTTATTCTGGCCAAAAAAAAACATGCACATTAGTGTGTTTCCCCTCTGATGAACTGGTGACCTGTACATGGAATATTCCTGCCTCCTTGGATAGACTCTGGGATCCCATGACAAATGAGCAGCAGTGACCGAAAACAGATGGATGGATTTTCTCATCGTCACAAATTAATATGAGATCACACAAAAGATTTCTTTGTAACCCACCAGTATACATAAACAGAAGAAGAGTAGCGGTAGCAGCAGAGCAAAAAATAAAAAATAAAGCATTGAAAGGGAAATGAAAATGGAAAACATAACTTACTGATATTTTGATGACAGATATAGCCATTTGTGTCATTGCAGGACTTTTCTATCCATCTGGTGACACCAAAAATGGCATCAGTCCTAAAGGCTACGCATATTTTCTGGAGAATAGGAAAATGGTAAATATTGATCAAAAATAGTCCCTGAGTAGTAAGAATTTTCTGTAAACTGTAAATCGTAATCATCAAAATTCAAAACACACATCTGTGACTGTCGAAAAATTAAGTTGTAGCTATGGTGTTGATTTCTTGGGGCTAAGATGAGAACTCTAACCTAAGGTATCTTAACTTTCAGACCATATGAATGGAAGGAAGAGAATGGCTGAACATTTCAAAAAGTTATGTGTCATTACACCAGAGTAGGCTTTAATATAGAGAAAGCTTTGTTTCACAGACATGGAGACATGAAATGCTGACTGCGATCAACAATGAGATTCAGCAACAGCAAGCACACATCCCAACTGGGTCAGATTGAAATTGTGCTTCAGACTACTTTAGTCTGAAGTTGAAATGCATAGCATAATCTCATTATTTGTCCTACCTCATTCTCATATCGTCCCGCAAAAAATTTCCATTCATTATGGTCTTTCTGAAATGGACAACAATTGAAATGATCAGGCTCATCACACACAATGCACATCACATAGTTTAAACACAAAGTAGGTTAAGTACATTTAATTTAAAATTATATCCACACACTGCCCTAAACAGTTCAAACCCAAATTTAGAACTTTTTTTACGATAGAAAGGAAAAAATAAGAAAAGGTTCATAGCAATTAGTAAGATGGAGGCCGTCCTTTCTACATATATATAGTTTGTACAGCTCTAGAATAGAGATAGACCTTACAAAGTATGGCAATGAACTGGATCGGTTTAGGGGGAAAAAATCAATCACATCAACAAATATGCTGCATAATTGTAAAACCAGATAAATTTCATAAATGTTGATCAACTGTAAAGGCAATAGAAAAATAGGATCTTACATATTTGCGAAGGTGCCATTTCATCCAAGGGGAGGTAATCTAGAGAAACAATGGTGAGTGTTAGCTTTGGAAACTTACTCATAATTCAGGTTCTCTGTACCCACCTTCAAATTCATGTTAATATATCGCCTTTTTTGTCCGTCACTCCAAAAAAGCCAACTTGATTCTGAAGCGAACAAACCAATCCAGTGGTCGGAGGCAGGCTTTTCCGCCATTCGATTAATCAGAAAAACTAAAATTTCAGCAATTAACAAATGTATGCATATTTGCATTTATGCCAGGTTATTTAATAAGTTTTTTTTTAAAAAAAAAGATTAAACAAACCCTCCACTTGTCTTGAAGGAATGGAGACCAGATTTCCCCCCATACTCTGGCATTGGATTCGGGCATCATCCCATGTTACCTTTGGATTTTCAATGATACTGTAACACTGGGAGTGAGAATGATAATCTTATTTTAGAAAGATATAATTGACCAAACTGGTGAGGATGGACAAACACACAGAAACATACTACGCAGTTGTTACAGTTGTGCATGGTCAGCAATGGGTAGATAATCTCAATCGTAATTTTTTAAGAAAACACAGCAGTGCTGCAGCATATAAAGAATAAAATTGCCAACACCCAGACCCAGCCATCTCCCATAACCCTTCAAAAAATGTAACCTCTGACCTTAGCATTAAATTTGACCCAGGAGGGTGGGCAACCGCCTTTGGGGATTTCTGTGGGTGCCACGGTGGTGTTTGCAGGTACTGAGCCAGTCCGTTTACAAATGAAGTTGTGCTCATTTCCACAGTTTCTGTTGTACCAAAATCCTGTGAACCAGTTAAAAGTTGATAAGTATTAATATGTTTTTACTCTAAAGTAGCTTAATTACCATTATTTTGTGTTTGTGTTAAGATCCTATTAATTAATACAGCTTTACTTCATAGTGAAGACGGTACTCACCATCAAGTATGACACCGCATGTTTCATCGTAATTGCTAAATTTGGGCTGTTTGTCGTCCCACAGTTCAAACACCACTTGAGAGCCATCCATCCACCTGAATACAAGCAAGATACTTGCTGTCTTACAAAGAAAAACTATTTAAAAAAATAAAAAATAATGAAACTATAAATGCTTTACTCACTGAAATGTCCTGTCAAGGTCCAATGACAACCCTATCCAAAAATAACCAGAATAATGGGACCTCTTGCTTATCTGCACACAGAGACATGTTTTACACCAACTGTACTTACCAACTTAGTCAGTGCATTGTTTTTTTACCCAGTAGTGTGTGTATATCTCCAAGTAATATGAATCATACAAACAAAAAAAATTGTACAACTATTATTTCCATCCTTGTCCCGGCAGTTCAATCATCTACTAGTGTTATAGAGTTTTATAATCTCGGGGTGGTGAAAATATCATCCTTGCTACAGAAATTTCAGCAAAAATCTTGTTTTTTTAAAAACAAATTATGGGTGCTGTCAGTCAGTCAGTCAGAGGGATGATGACAAGATAACAAGCAAGGTGCAGCTTCCACTGAATTCGTTGAGATCCTTGTTTATCTACCATTTTGCAAGAAGGCCGATGGAAGAGAAAATCACTGTCAAAGAGCTGGGACCTGACATGGCCGACCTCATCATCACCCAGCAGCTCTCACCCATAGAGAAAAATTAAGCCTGTAACTGGACTTTGGTTGGTTTTAGCATTGACAGGTTGGTGGGTTGGTTGGTTGGTGGGTTGGTTGGTTGGTGGGTGGTTGGTTGGTGGGTTGGTTGGTTGACAGTAATAGTTAAGTTTTCTCTTTTCCGGTCACTCATCACACATTAGAAACAAAAACATTGTCCCTCTTACTCAGACACAGATTCGTATGGGTTTGGCTGATCTTACCCTTGCTGTAATGTTCTCTCAAGGACTAGTGTAGATACCATTAATTTCTTTTCCAACTGTGAAAGTTTATTTTGCTTCATCTGTGAAACTGCTCAGGATTGCACCCATCTGACCGTTCTTCTTGACCGATTTATATGTTGCAGCTGCATATGAGCAAAGGCGTGCACTCTGCCTTGAATCAGTTGCCAGCTCTACATTATGTTAGGACAAGACATTTGGAAGGTTCTGTACATTGCTCAAGGGTACCTCTGAAGGTTGTCCTGGTAAGTCCCATTGCTACCAGAATACCTGTCTACACTGGGGCTTGAACACCCCTCTTCTTAGCTACCAGCTACTAAGCCATCAATGCCTCCAATTGTTGATTTAAATTCTTATACTGAACTAGGCAAGGAGATGCATTGTCACATCAGCCCCACCATCAATATTTTTCACCAACCATCAGTTGTTATCTGTAACATTTTAGCTGCTTAACCATCCTGTGTAGCACATGCGTGGCTGCTTACCTGTTGCCACAAAAAGATATTTTCAGCTTCACTGTTAATGGACACCAAATCCCCGTGCCTTTGTTTGCAGAAGTGACGAGCATCCTCCACAGCCATTGGAGAGTTATATTCAATGAAGTATTGGTTTCCTTTCCATTCTAACCACCCATCTGAGGTGGTATTGTAGTCTGAAATCATGTCAGAGTTAAGTCAGATGCTGCAGTTTGATCAACTTCTATAATAATCAGCAACATTTCTCCTACACTGAGATTTGGTTTCTGCTCAACAGTATTTAAATTAATTATTATGGAGTACCCTTTTTAAAAAATATATATTATACAATTATAAAGCACACCTGATACCTGAAAGGAACTTAAATGTGTGCAAAATACTGGGAGACATATTGGTGACATCACCAATAGAAAATAAATAAAAAATAAAATAAATATAATAAATATAAAAACCACCATCAGTCAAAGACAATAAAATATTCTGACATTATTCTCACAGATTGAAAAATCATGTTCAAATGATGTATTTCAGTGTAATGATGTAATCAGATACCTGGCATAACAGGTTCTGGAGGTTGCTTTGGAGTATCGCCTATGGATGAGAGACAACAAAAAAAAAGGTGCTAGAGGTGACAGTTGAATACTTTTTTTTAATCCACAAAGTCCATTGTGTGAAATTTACCAGCACGAATTTGACACAGCCAATTATTGTTTTTTTCACAGTGTATGTCTTTCCAGGGCCAACGTTGACGGTATATACTCATTTCAGCACATGATTCCATATTGTTTCTGTTGTTTGGCTCGTTTTCAGCCCAGTTTTGGAAGTTTACCTGAAAGCAATGTATAATGTGTTCCCTATTCATGTTCAATAAATGATGAATAATCTTAATAAGTGGAGATAGTTTACTCACTGGAGATCCATCGCTCCATACATAACCAGTACCTGGATCAGGGGCGTTAAATCCAATCCAAAATGTCTTGTACAAAAACTCTGACTTAGAACTGCTGAATAGAGTTTTTAGCTCAGTTGTACTGTGAATGCTGAGGAGTTCTCCTCCAATAGCAATGCAGTAATCTCTGGCCTCAAACCAGGTCGTCTTGTTCGCATGTGGCTCTAAAAATGCCTTCAATGCATGACAAAAAGGTAAAGTATCACTCAGCTTTTGGTAAATTGATTTTTTTCTTTCAAAGTGATTTAATGGATAATTCACAAAAACACACACACACACACAATAGCATTTCTTTGCCACTTTGTTCCCATTTTTCCTGCCTAAAACTGTCAGTACATTTATTTATTTATTTTTATGTACCAGATTTACGTCAGCAAACTGAAACTGAGTAGTTGTCTCCAGGAGGTTTTCTATTAAAGCATCTTTTTCATTAATATTCTTGACTGATGGAGGTGTGGCCTCACCTTTGCACAGTAGTGTTTTGATGGTAGCGGAGTCCAACCTTCTGCACAATCAGGAGGGAAATTGGTCGGTTGGACAGTAGTTAAAACTGCTCCCTCTGCCAGATGTTTGCAGATGTATTTTGTCTTATTGGTGCATGGCAGCACATCCCAGAGGCCAGTGTGAGCCCCGGCTGTCATGGCGACACAGCCTTGAAGGTGACCTCAAAAAGGACAAAGGGAATAGTTAATCATAAGTTTACTTGCTGATTTGAGGAGAGTTCCTTTAATTCCATACCTGGCATTCCACGATTCCAATGAGTAAATGTAACAGCAACTTTGTTTGTCCAAACAAAATAATCCAAGTGTAGCCGGTTGGAAAGGCCTATCCAGAAATGTTTCTCCGCTCTCATCCCAATCAGGCTGATGAGGAACATGTTATCCATCCTTGATTTAAAGAGGTTTTTAGTAAATGACGTGTCAAAATTACACATTTCCTTTTGAGCACAGTCATAGACTCGCTGATAGCAAGAAGTTTACCCATTCGAAACATCAACAAGGTAGGAATTCAAAGATTTGCAGTGGTCTTTGGCCTCATCAAATGTTTTTGTTTCTGTTCCTACAAAGTAACAGTAGGAGCCATGTCTTTTCCAGTTCTGGAATGATGGGGAAAATGTTTTGGAAGACATAATATATAAACACAGAAATTTGAAATATATATAGTGTATATATAAAATTATTAATACACACAGATTTGCAGCCTATATTCTGCACTATCTCTTCTCCTGGGAGTTCAGGGGCACTTCTCTTTTTACAAATGAAGCCATGTTTTTCATCACAAAAGCCATCAACCCAGTTCCCCTTCTGCAAAATCAAGCAAAGACATTGACAGAAACGTGAGTTGTAATACTCTCTATGAAATACAAATGCATCTTTCAAAATTTGCAGTTGTTACCATCCCTGCTGAGCAGTACATTAGTCGATAAAGTGAAAAGGGTTGCTGTATAGCAGGTGTGCCCAAATCCAGTTCTCGAGGGCCATGTTTTCTGTACTACTAGGCAAAAAATTCTTCCTTTTGTGCCCTATCAGGTAGAAAACATTGGATCCCAGGTGATAGTAATGTCTACCTGGTAGAACAGAAAACCCGACCCTCAATGACTGAATTAGGGAACATTTGCTCTTTAGGGCCCTTATTTTTGGAGGGGGTCAAATATTTTGAACTTGGAACTTCCCTTCTTACCTCTCCTCTGATGAAAACACAGTCTTCCTGGTCAGATTTGAGTTGAGGGTTTCCATACCCCCAACTAGTGAACCTCACAGTTGAGTGATCTGTCCAGTCAAATAGTCCTTCCACCTGTCTGTCATTCAGTCCGATCCAAACTGCATCACCAGCTGCTGCACACATAGCCAAAAAAGTAGCTTTTAATCTACACCTATTTATGATTTCATCCCTTTTGTAATTGATTACAAAAGTTAAGTATTTTTAATACAGTGGAGCTCTATATCTCCTCTTTATTATCTTAATATTGTTAAGAGGCAAATGATTAAGTGTCCTAAAAGTGTACTTATGTGCAATATTTCCAGTGTTGCATTTTTTAGGTTTCTTACGTACCAAAGCCAAGCTGAGAGATGGCAAAGCTTTGTTCCCCCATATTATGGATGCTGGCCAGATCTCCTCCTTCTTTGCGGCAGTCTTTGAAAGCATCGGGCCATGTCCTCTGAGTCCGGTTGAGGTAAAAGCAGTGTCCACTGTAAGGAACCCATGGGCTTGAACAGAATCCAGTTTCAGAAGCTGATTGCGGGGAAAACCAGGTTAGCAATATCTCATAAAACAGAGTAGAGATACAGCAATGGAGCAATGACATATTTTCCACCTACCATCAGTCGGATGAGAGGTGACTCCTTCAACATAACAGATATACCCCAGTTTCTTGGTGCATGTTGAACTCTGCCAGGCATACATCACAGCACCATTCATGATTGCACAGTAGTGCCCTGGATTAAGGAGTGGATATCCTACAAATGGAAGAAAAAAAAAGTTATCATCCATCATTTTGAGTTAAAAAAAAATAGGCAAATAGATTTATACAACAGATGTTACATAATAGAGAAGTTTTGGATAAAGTATATAAAACTAGATACAACTGCATAGTATTGTTACTACTATTTAAAAATGGTAAAACAAACGTTTATTTTTTCAAAGACTTTTTAATTACAACTACTGGCTGAAAAGCAACACAATAGGTGAGGAAAGTAAACATACCCGAGTCCCAGTTCATGTAACGGTAAGGCTGCCCATTAGACCAATGCCAGCCATGTTCCTGATTCAGGATCTGCCCAATCCAAAGCTTGTCCTCACGTCCTCTCCTTGCATTCTGGAGTAGTACTGTAAGGAAACAGGTACGTTGGACAAAAATAAATACATTTTGCCATGAATGTAAAGACCTGGAGCTAAGCAGAAGCGTTTACTTTCAAATGTAAGCACCTGTGACATAAGCTTGCTGGTGAGGATCGGTGATGCTGAGAAGGGAGGCCCCCTGCTGTTTACAGCTCACCGCAGCCTGAGGCCATGTCAGAGCCGACTCTGTGTTGAGCTGATAATATGCTCCTGTAGTTGGATGTCTGTTCCAACTGTCTTTGGCTGCAAAATAGAGTTGTAGAATTATGAAAATGTATTATGCATGTTGCATGGACAACGCTGTAGAAATTTTACTTCTCTTTTATTATAGCCATTTATTGTTGTCCAATATGTTTCGAATATCCCACATTGTGAGACTTATCTTATCTTATCTTATCTTATCTTATCTTATCTTATGGCAGTAAAACAAAGTTTTAGGATCTGCACTTAGCACTTACTGTTCGTAGGACAGTAGCCCCAGAGTTCATGCTCATATTTAGTCTCAACAGAACACCAAAGCCGATTGCCTGGGGAGTCATCAACTGAGCAATCTGAGTACCACCGGTCCTTATACAGGAAGGGAAACATGCAGAACTTTCCGTTTGCATTTCCTCCGATGGTGTAAAGTTCTTCGAATTCAAAAGAAATATTAAAATATAGATTTAGCCATTCAAAGGAATTATACCACATGAGCCCTGTTTCATCCATCACCTCGGTAGGTCTTCATGCAAGCACCGCTGGAAGTTCCGGAAATTGTGAGGTGATTATTGGCTCCTACAGTTTTGGAGAGAACGGCTGTGTTATCTGCGGTGAGCTCGACATAAAGGTCTTGATCCTTGAGGGCAAGGATCGTTTCGTTCCTGCACTCCCACTTTTGGAGTTCGCTGTTCTCATCACAGTCAAACATATTTATTCCGCTTCCAGCGCTTTTCGACTGAACTCCCAGGCACTTCTTATTCCAAGGAAAGAGAAGTCGATCTCCAGTTGTCCAGCGAATGGAATTACATGACGTATATCTTTTAGATAAACAAAAACCAGTGGTCCTGCCGGTTAGTACAAATGTTGAATCTGTAGAGAATTATGAGATAATCAGCATTAAAAAAAAACAACATCTAAAATAAGGTCACCTAAAAGTAAGGTTTATACTTATTTTCATTACGCAATATTGCAAGAGCACAACAACAAGCATTTGAAAAAAACAAATTGGTTCTATTTTAGTAGCTCAAATGAACCACTCATATTTTTTAAAACAATAGATATAAATTAAATGTGAGGATACCATCGAACGCCAAGCAGTTTAATGTAAGGAGGACAAGCAGAAAAGCAGTAAATGTGACCTCCATTCTTCAGATGTCGTCCATGCACTCCAAGATGTAAGGTTCAGTTTATGGAAATTTATAAGCATCTGAACCACCCTACCACCAGCAAAATGTGTCACATGAATATTTCACCCCTCCAAGCTTTTTTTTTTTTTTTTTTAGATTTTCCCGGAAAGATCATGCTGGTGAGCCAATGAAAAATTCTGACACAGGGTTGAGACAGTGCTTCTTAGGAACATGTTGACAACAACGTGTGTTGCCCAACCCGACATTTGTTTCTGTTCCTCTTCTTGAAACACATAGCCTGATTTTTGATTGATATTTATCTTGACCTATGGTCAAGCATTTCAAACTGAACAGGATTTTAGATGCTACTAAAAGCAGTAGAAACAGAATAAAGAAACCTTAAGCTATTACTGAAACAAAGTCAAAACAAGCTCATTTCCAAAGCTCCTGATTGAATTAACACATTTTCTTGTCATTTTGTGCTTCTCTCGCCCCTCCTCCTCCACCTCCCCTTCTCTTCTCCCCTTCCCCCATTATTGTTGACTTCATAGCTGTGCGCTGATCTGCCAACCTCTGACCCCACTGACCTACTCAGCTCTTACACTGACAGCTTGTTGCAATTAATGTACTTGCATGATTTATGTCTACTCTCTTCTATCTTCACCAGTCATATATGGACCTGGTCCTACTGAAGGTTTCCTCCTGTTAATGGGGAGTTTTGCCTTACCCATTTTTGCTTGTTGGTGGTCAGGCACTGGGTTTCTGTAAAGCACCTAGAGACAAATTTGATTGTACTTTTGATTTGATTTTGATTTAATTGATTTACATGCTGTCAGGAATTTATGTTTCTTGATCTGCTGACTAATTTTAGCAAACATTATGCATCAGTGGTCATGTATGAGCTTCATTTGTTTTTTGCCACAGGAGGAAAGTCTTATCTGAAGCATGAAATGTGGGTTGGTTTTTAGTCTTTCTTTATTTCTGAGTTTATTTGCCATACACTTCCTAATAGGACTGGACTTTGCATTTTTGCAGTTTCATACTCCATCTATGCATTTTTGTTTACTGTTTACACTGCGATGTAGCAGACAGCACTAGGAAATCAGCTCTACAGCACTTTAACTTTAATTGTTCTCCAGTACACCAGCGCTTTAACCCCAACTCTCCTTAAATGTTTAGCTTTATGTTTCATGGGGCATTTTTATTATTATGCTAAGATTTTTATTTGTTTTAATCTATTTATTATTATAAATGCAAGGATCAGACATGAGGGTTCAAATTATTTTACTCAACTATGTCTTCATATTTTTGTACATTTCCCATAATATTGAGTCACTGGCTTGTGGAAAGAAAAACCTCTCTTCTTTTTGAAGTGAATCAAGACCGTTAGACTGAAATTGTGACAATAATGCATTTTATTCACAAACGGGCAATTAATCGCGCTCAAACGTGAACCGCGTGCCTGCAGTCTGGCCCCATCATTGCGTCAGGACACACATCCTCACGGGGTTGTGGCTCTGTGTCCAAACACATCCAGCGCCCCTTTAAAATGCCGATGGTGTGTTCAATGGTGGAGCGACTGCGCGCATGCATCTGATTTAATAAAATTTCCTGTGGAGTCTGAGGGTTGGTCAGTGGTGTCAACAACCAGGGAGCCAGGGCATATCCTCGATCCCCTAATAAAATAAATCAAGATAAAATCAAATAAAAAGACAGTTTTGGCATGGTTTCCAATTTGGTTCATTAATGTTAAGTCATTGGCACATTTACGTAATTCTAAAATTCTCAAAAAATAGGAAATAAATAAATAAATAAATATGACAGAATTATCATTGTAATATTGAATTTTATTGAACTGCACAAGAGAAGAAAACACAATCATGCCAACATGTCGGCACTGAAATGTGCGTAAGAGTACTCCTTAGTGTTCGTAGGATTTGTTCTTACCTACGCATAAATCCAGGATAAGAAGAAATTGGTGAATGCCACAATCTTCGTAAAATGTTCGTAAGTGGGACTTAAGAAAAAATTTGTTCGTAAGAACGGTTCGTGAATGAGGCCCAATTTCCCAAAAGTGAACACTAACTAAAACCCTAATCCAAACTACAGCATCTTGTGATACAACATATCAATAGCCTTGCATTTGTCCATTACCCGCAAATTTCAGGTTGCACGAAGGACATCACCTCTTCCAAGCATGTGGACAGCGGCGGGGAAATGTGATGTTACATTGACCTCATCAAGAATATTTTTTACCAGGTGCCACTGGGTGAGTGTCAAGTTCTCACTCTCACTCATTTTCTACCGCTTGTTCCTCCACTGAGGGTCGCGGGGGGGCTGGAGCCTATCCCAGCACAATGGGCGGAGGCAGGGTACACCCTGGACTGGACGCCAGTCAATCGCAGGGCTAACACATATAGACAGACAACCATTCACTCTCACACTCACACCTACGGGCAATTTAGAGTTTCCAATAAGCCTAATCCCCAATCATGCATGTCTTTGGACTGTGGGAGGAAGCCGGAGTACCCGGAGAGAACCCACGCAGGCACAGGGAGAACATGCAAACTCCACACAGAAAGTCCCCAGCCTCAGTGCCAACTGGGGATCGAACCCGGGGCCTTCTTGCTGTGAGGCAACAGTGCTAACCACCACACCACCGTGCCGCCCTGAGTGTCAAGTTGAAATGGAATTTTATTGTGAAATGTAAATTGAGTGCAAAAGGGGGAAATTGAAATGGAATTTTATTGTGAAATGTAAATTGAGTGCAAAAGGAAGGGTTGAAATGGAAATTTAGGAGAGCAGATGAAGTCCGTTTGCCACCTCATGCTTTTACAGGAAACAAAGGTTCAAAGAAGACCAGCGTCAAACAACTGAGAGGGGGGGCCTTCTCAGTCATTCAACTTCTTGTGCCAGCCAGAACACATGCTGTGAAGGCACCAAACACCTGCGGTGCATGTAGCGCACACATGCTGTGTTGACATCCTGTGTCCACGCCTCGGAGTCGGGCCTTGGGCTGTATAAGATCAGAATTGTGTACGTTTAATAGAGATCTCTCCGCATGCTTCCGTGTGTGTATCCTGACTGACTGACTGGAATAAACCATCTCCTACGCAGAAACTTAGATTCATCGTTTACTTCTCCAAACGGCCTAAAATTCCGCGACAAACTTGGTGTCAGAAGTGGGATCCTGGGTACGTCCGTCGGGACCCGACTGAGGGGTCCACCAAAGGCGATTCATCCTCAAACCCCGCAATTTTAAGGAGGAGGAGTGTTGGGTTCTGGGAGGTTGCTTACGGTTTTCTTCATGCAGGGGGCGTGATGAAGCTTCTCCTCTGCCGCAGCTGGAGCCGCAGGCAGACGCACCTGTGGCCTATCTGTAATCTAGTCCCCTATTTAAAGTCTGTACTTCTGTTGGCCAGTGTTGGAGTGTTTTGTCCCTTACGCGAAATCTTTGCGATTTTGCCTTTTGTGATTTTGCCAACTGTGATTTTGCCAACTGTGATTGGACTATCGTGGTGAGTTTCCCCCGTGAACTGTTTGCTGGATTCTTCCGAGGTCTCGATGCCTCTTGTGGATCGTTCGTTGGCCTGTTGCCTCCAATTAAAGAGTTTTTCGGGCACCACCCTCCACTGTGTGCTGCCTGCTTTCGGGTCCTCGTACAACTGCTCCTAACATTACATTCCAACCAGGATGGACCTGGCGGATCAGGACGCAGTGCGCCGTACGTTGGAGGCTCAGGGAAGGTTGCTGGGCCAGCACGACCAGCTTCTTACGGACATCTGGACCTCGCTTCAGACCCTAAATGCCAGTGTGACGAACCTGCTTTCCTCTGGACGGTCGGAGCAGGGTCCGCCTCCGCCACCCGTGAAGGTGCCGAGAGTCGCTCCGCAGCTGGTGGCCGCCGCGCCGCGGAAACCCCATGTCCCCATCCCGGAGCGGTATTCTGCTGAGGCGGGTTACTGCGCCAGCTTTTTGCTTCAGTGCTCCCTAGTTTTTGATCTCCAGCCTCTCACCTACCCCAGCGACAGGGCAAAGATCGCCTTTGTCGTAAATCTTCTCTCCGGGAGAGCGGCCGTTCTGGAGAACCAGTCGCCCGTTTCCTCCAGTTGTCTAGCCTTCATGGCAGAATTAAAACGGGTGTTCGACCACCCTGTCCAAAGCAGTGAGGCGGCCTTCCAGATCCTGTCCCTGCGCCACGGTGCCAGTTCAGTCGTGGACTACTCCATCCATTTCCGCATCCTCGCTGCCAGGAGTGGGTGGAATGACGCGGCGCTTCGGGGAGTCTTCATGCAGGGGCTCTCCAACGACCTAAAGGATGAGTTAGCCATGAGGGATGAGCCAGGGAACTTGAAGGTGCTCATCGGCCTGGCTACTCACTTGGACAATCGACTCCGGGAGAGGTGTCAGCAGAGGACAAGGGAGCGGGCGGTGAGAAACTCAGGAGACGTTTCCAGCGAACCGATGCAGTTGGGTCGAACTCATCTAACCCTGTCAGAACGTCAACACCGGCGCACGGCAGGTCTGTGCCTTTACTGTGGCCACGCGGGCCATTTTCTCGCTGACTGCCCAGTGCGGCCAAAAGATCTTTTCCAAGCTGGATCTTCGCAACGCATATTATTTGGGGCGGATTCATGAGGGAGACGAGTGGAAAGTGGCTTTCAACAACCTGTTGGGACATTTTGAATACCTCGTTATGCCTTTTGGACTTACCAACTTACCAACCGTGTTTCAGTCTCTGGTCAATTATGTCCTCCGGTACATGTTAAATAAGTTCCTGTTTGTCTACCTGGATGACATTTTGATTTTTTCCGCGTCTGAGGAGGAGCACGTCCAGCATGTCCAGCTCGTTCTCCAACCGCTCCTGGAGAACTGGCTTTATGTGAAGGCAGAGAAATGCGAGTTCCACACCTACTCCGTTTCTTTCCTGGGGTTCGTGGTGGCACGGGGACAGCTTTCACCGGACCCGGCCAAGGTGAAGGCAGTGATGGAGTGGCCAACTTCCTCCTCCCGTAGACAACTACAACAGTTCCTGGGCTTTGCCAACTTCTACCATCGATTCATCCGTGACTATAGCAAGGTGGCTGCCCAGTTCACCAGACTCACCTCCACATTACAAAGCTTCCAATGGTCTCCCGAGGCCAAAGCCACCTTCAACAAGCTGAAAGGCCTGTTCTCGTCGTCACCCGTCCTCGCTCACCCCGAACCCAGTCGGCAGTTCGTGGTAGAGGTGGATGCCTCTGATGTGGGAGTCGGGGCCGTCCTGTTGTAAAGGAGCAGGGAGGACCAGAAGCTCCATCCGTGCGCCTTCTTCAGCCATCGGCTCTCTCCCGCGAAGCGGAATTACGAGGTGGGAAACAACAAGTTTCTCTGCAGGTGCTCCAGTAACTGAGTCACCACCACCTTCTCAAGAATTTTAGAGATAAAAGGAAGGTTGGATATCGGCCTGTAATTTGCTAATACATCAGGATCCAGTGATGGTTTTTTAAACAACAGCTTAATCACTGCCACCTTGTAGGACCGGGGTACATAACCTGTCACTAAAGAACAATTGATCTGGTCCAGGATAGATCTGCCTAAAACATCCTTCAACAGGTGTGTTGGGATGGGATCTAAAAGACACGTGGTGGTCTTGGATTTCTGAATTAGCGATGATGCCTCAGAAAAATATATAGGGGTTTAAGGGCTCGTTGGAGAACCTGTATGTTCCCACAGTCAGCACATCTGGTGATGGTCCAGTTGTTGGGATGGCCTGGTTAGCTTTCTCTCTGATAGCTAGAACTTTATCAGTGAAGAAGCTCAGGAAGTCTTCACCACTAAGGGAAGAAGGGATACGTGGATCTAAAACACTGTGACCACAGTGCTGAAAAGAAACCTGGGGTTGTTCTCGTTTTCTTCAATTAAAGAAGAAAAATAAGCTGTTCTAGCCTTACGGAGGGGCTTTTTGTAAACTAATAGACTACAGCAGGGGTGGGGAACCCCCGGCCTCCGGGCCGTATACGGCCTACGAGACCATTTCTACCGGTCCGCAACGCAATAAGATTTTTATATTTTTTATATGTGCACTTATACAGTGGGACCGTTCGCTAAACTCCGCGAGCTGCGAGTAGCAGCGGTAGCGTATTTTTGCCTTTCGTATCCTGAAATTTCATTTTTTCTTCTTTTCCCGTTTTCTGAGATAAAATAGACGGTTATGTTATGTCCGAGTCAAAGTCAGGGTCAGTGAACACAGCATGTGATGTACGTAGTGGGCTGGACTGATTGACACGGACGAAAAATGCATAGCGAAACACGCTAAACTCGACGAGTTGAAAGGACAGATGCGTTTGGATAAAATTAACGTTCTTCGTCGGCGTGTGGAGGCTCAACAAGCAGCTTTCACACGACCATGTACCGACAGAGAGAATATTACGCGTGCAAGTTTTGTGGTGAGTGAATTAATAGCCACGAAGCTGAAACCTCACGCCGAAGGAGAGTTCGTAAACGTGCCTCGTAGCCGCCGCTGAGGCGCTCGCGCCGGACAAAGCAAAATTGTATCAAAGCGTGAATTTTTTTTGTGAATAACTATTGAACTAAGACATATTGTTATGATTCCAGTGGCTAACGGTATGTTTTTTATGGTCAAGGAATCTAAATATGTAGTCAAAGTATATGTGGGACTAATATTTATGGTGGAAATCACAATATGCCAGGAATTGTTGCGCTTGGCGGAGGTCTGCGCTCTCCAAGTGCTTTCTAGTTGTTGTTGTTATTATTATTGTCTTTATCTTTCTTTCTTTTCATTTATTTTCTTGATTATCTTGTTGTATTGCAGTTTTTGTGAGTAGAGGCCTCGAACAGGCCCTTACGGGTCTCTTGCCTCAACTCTGCACCTCTTTTTTTTATTATCTATGATCATGAAAACATATTTTACTTGTTTGTCATTTTATTCTATTTTTTTGGTGATTTTATATGCATGTGTGCTAAATAAATAATTCAAACTCAAATGCAGTAATCATGAGACTTAGTAACACAGTGGTTATAGAAATTTTTTTTGTCTTTTTTTGCATCCCTAGGTATGTGTTCATAATAGTATGGCCCTCAGAGGACTTTATAAAAATTGAAATGGCCCTCGATATGAAAAAGGTTCCCCACCCCTGGACTACAGGATAGCTATCTATTTTACAAAAATGCCACTTCCTTTTTAGTCTGCGCACTTTCTGCTTGAGGGTCCTAATGTGTGAATTATACCAGGGGGCACACCGCCTCTGATTTACTATTTTCTTTTTCAGGGGGGGCAACAGAATCAAGCGTGATTCTCAGTGAGGTTGCTGCACCTTCAGCAATAGAGTCAACCTCAACAGGGCTAAGATTATAATGATTCATCCCTGGAGAAGCACATGGTGGTCCTGGGATCAGCACAGGGATTGCTTCCTTAAACTTAGCTACAGCATTATCTGAAATACATCTGCTACAGTAAGACAGAGTTCTGAACATAGAAGAATCCTTAATCATAAATGTAAAAGTGATCAATGAATGATCTGAATGGAGTGGGTTCTGAGGGAACACTGACACATGTTCTATCTCAACACCATAAGTCAGAACTAGATCTAGGGTATGGTTGAAGCTATGAGTTGGTTGGTTTATCTGTTGAATGAAACCAACTGACTTAAGTAATGAAATGAAGCCATTTCTAAAGCTGCCATTGGCAACATCTACAATCTGGTGGTTTACTTTGAGTTTTATTGTTTCTACATCATAGATCCAAACATAGAATATAAACAATTATCCATCCATCCATCCATTCTCTACCACTTATCCGGGGTCGGGTCGCGGGGGCAGCAGCCTAAGAAGAGAAGCCCAGACTTCCCTCTCCCCAGCTACCTCCTCCAGCTCATCCGGAGGGATCCCGAGGCGTTCCCAGGCCAGTCGAGAGACATAGTCTCTCCAACGTGTCCTGGGTCTCCCCGGGGGTCTCCTACCGGAGGGACATGCCCTGAACACCTCACCAGGGAGGCATCCAGGGGGCATCCTGACTAGATGCCCAAGCCACCCCATCTGGTTCCTCTCAACGCGGAGGAGCAGCGACTCTACTCCGAGCTCCTCCCGGATGGCAGAGCTTCTCACCCTATCTCTAAGGGAGAGCCCAGCCACCCTACGGAGGAAGCTCATTTCAGCCGCTTGTACCCGTGATCTTGTTCTTTCGGTCATTACCCAAAGCTCATGACCATAGGTGAGGGTAGGAACGAAGATCGACCGGTAAATCGAGAGCTTCGCCTTTCGGCTCAGCTCTCTCTTCACCACAACGGACCGGTGCAGAGTCCGCATTATTGTGGACGCTGCAACGATCCGCCTGTCGATCTCCCGCCTCATTCTTCCCTCACTCGTGAACAAGACCCCGAGGTACTTAAACTCCTCCACTTGGGGCAGGATCTCCTCCTTTACCCGGAGAAGGCACTCCACCTTTTTCCGGTCGAGAACCATGGCCTCGGATTTGGAGGTGCTGATTCTCATCCCAGCCGCTTCACATGCGGCGGCGAACCGATCCAGTGATAGTTGGAGGTCACGGGCCGATGAAGCCAACAGGACCACATCATCCGCAAAAAGCAGAGACGCGATCCTGAGGTCACCAAACCGGATCCCCTCAACACCATGACTGCACCTAGAAATTCTGTCCATAAAAATTATGAACAGAATCGGTGACAAAGGGCAGCCCTGGCGGAGGCCAACCCTCACCGGAAACAAGTTCGACTTACTGCCAGCAATTCGGACCAAACTCTGGCACCGATCGTACAGGGAGCGGACAGCCCGTATCAGCGGGCCCGACACCCCATACTCTCGGAGGACCCCCCACAGGACCCCCCGAGGGACACGGTCAAATGCCTTCTCCAAGTCCACAAAACACATGTGGACTGGTTGGGCAAACTCCCATGCACCCTCGAAGACCCTGCTGAGGGTGTAGAGCTGGTCCACTGTTCCACGCCCAGGACGAAAACCACATTGCTCCTCCTGAATCCGAGGTTCAACTATCCGGCGGACCCTCCTCTCCAGTACCCCTGAATAGACCTTACCAGGGAGGCTGAGGAGTGTGATCCCCCTATAGTTGGAACACACCCTCCGGTCCCCCTTCTTAAAAAGAGGGACTACCACCCCGGTCTGCCAATCCAGCGGCACTGCCCCCGATGTCCACGCGATGTTGCAGAGTCGAGTCAACCACGACAGCCCTACAACATCCAGAGCCTTAAGGGACTCTGGGCAGATCTAATCCACCCCCGGGGCCTTGCCACCGAGGAGTTTTTTAACTACCTCGGCAACTTCAGCCCCGGAGATACGAGAGCCCATCTCCAGGTCCCCAGGCCCTACTTCCTCACTGGAAGGCGTGTTGGTGGGATTGAGGAGGTCCTCGAAGTATTCCTTCCACCGATCCACAACATCCCGAGTTGAGGTCAGCAGCACACCATCACCACTATACACAGTGTTGACAGTGCACTGCTTCCCCCTCCTCAGACGCCGGATGGTGGTCCAGAACCTTTTCGAGGCCGTCCGAAAGTCGTTCTCCATGGCCTCACCGAACTCTTCCCATGCCCGAGTCTTTGCCTCGGCAACCGCCGTAGCTGCACTCCGCTTGGCATGCCGGTACCCATCTGCTGCCTCAGGAGTCCCACAGGCCAGTAAGGCCCGATACGACTCCTTCTTCAGCTTGACAGCATCCCTCACCGCTGGTGTCCACCAGCGGGTTCGGGCATTGCCGCCACGACAGGCACCAACCACCTTGCGGCCACAGCACCGGTCAGCTGCCTCAACAATGGAGGCACGGAACACGGTCCACTCGGACTCAATGTCCCCCGCCTCCCCCGGGACATGGTCAAAGCTCTCCCGGAGGCGTGAGTTGAAGCTCCTTCTGACAGGGGACTCTGCCAGGCGTTCCCAGCAGACCCTCACAACACGTTTGGGCCTGCCAGGTCTGTCCGGCATCCTTCCCCAACATCGGAGCCAACTCACCACCACGTGGTGATCAGTTGACAGCTCCGCTCCTCTCTTCACCCGAGTGTCCAGAACATGCGGCCGCAAATCCGATGATAAGATACAAAGTCAATCATCGATCTGCGGCCTAAGGCGTCCTGGTGCCAAGTGCACATGTGGACGCCTTAATGCCTGAACAAGGTGTTTGTTATGGACAATCTGAGACGAGCACAGAAGTCCAATAACAAAACACCACTCGGGTTCAGATGAGGGGGGCCGTTCTTCCCAATCACACCTCTCCAGGTCGTAATGTCGTTGCAAACGTGAGCATTGAAGTCACCCAGGAGGACGAGGGAGCCCCCAGAAGGAGCACTCTCCAGCACTCCCTCTAAGGACTCCAAAAAGGGTGGATACGCTGAACTGCTGTTTGGGCCATAGGCACAGACAACAGTCAGAATCCGTCCCCCCACCCAAAGGCGAAGGGAGGCTACTCTCTCATCCACCGGGGTAAACTCCAATACACAGGCACTGAGCTGGGGAGCAACCAGAATTGCCACCCCTGCTCGTCGCCTCTCACCATCGGCAACTCCAGAGTGGTAGAGAGTCCAACCCCTCTCAAGAAGACTGGTTCCAGAGCCCTTGCCGTGCGTCGAGGTGAGGCCAACTATATCTAGTCGGAACTTCTCAACCTCGCGCACCAACTCAGTCTCCTTTCCCACCAGAGAGGTGACATTCCATGTCCCTAGAGCCAGTTTGTGCAGCCGGGAATCAGACCGCCAAGGTCCCTGCCTCCGGCTGCTACCCAAAACACAATGCACCCGACCCCCTTGGCCCCTCCTGCAGGTGGTGAGCCCACGGGAAGAGGGTCCCATGTTGCCTCTTCGGGCTGCGCCCGGCCGGACTCCATGGGCAGAGGTCCGGCCACCAGGCGCTCGCCAACGTGCCCTACCCCCAGGCCTGGCTCCAGGAGGGGGCCCCGGTGACCCGCATCCGGGCAAGGGAAACTTGGCACCAATGTTGTTCAGCATCATTAGGGGGTCCTGGGCTACGCTTTGTCTGGTCCGTCACCTAGGACCTGTTTGCCATGGGTGGCCCTACCAGGGGCATATAGCCCCAGACAACGGAGCTCCTGGGATCATTGGGACACGCAAACCCCTCCACCACGATAAGGTGGCAGCCCAGGGAGGGCTTATTATACTTTAAAATAAAACTGATGAAGACAGGATGTGACGCTGTGGAAGTCAGGATGTAGAGGAGGAGGAGGAGGAGGGCTTTGGGAGCGCTGGAATTGATCTTTACTTCATTTTTTCCAGAACTTTTTTTGCAGATCCATCTACAGAAGCATTTTTTCTTCTTTTTCTTTGATACCTGAAGCTGCAGAAAAGAGAGATTGTGTTTTAGATTTCACTGAATATCATCTGAAATCTTCTAGAAGAGGAACAAAGGCGAAAGCATCTCACCTCAAGTTGGATGATCGCTTCAGAGAGCCTCTGGAGCTCCTCTTTGGTCTTCTGCTCGTCCTCTTGCCTCAACCATTTGCCCTCCTGGATCTTCTGCTCCAGCTCTTCCCTCATCTGGACCCATGTCTGAGCTGTCCTTTCCCAGCGCTGACAAACATCAGCCAGCATCTTGTTATAGGTCTCTTCTTTAGTCAACAGCTGCTGCTTCATTGACTCTTCTTTTTTAACGATTTTCTCGTTATATTTGTGTTGCTCTTCTTCCAGCAGTTTGTTGAACTTGTACAAAGAGCTGCTGCCTCAAGGCCTCTTCCTCTTTATTACCGTATTTTCACGACTATAAGGCGCACCTAAAAGCCTAGAATTTTCTAAAAAATCTACGGTGCGCCTTTTAACCCGGAGCGCCTTTTGTATGGATTACGGTAATATTGGTTAATCGCGGCTACCGTAGTCAGTAGGCGTGGCCGAGGTAACGGCAGTAAATTCAGTCCCAAACCATTTCTGTCTGTAAAGACCCCAAAATGGCTCCTTGCAAGAGACGCGCTTACGACGCAGAGTTCAAACTGAAGACTATCAGTCACGCAGTTGAACACGGAAATATAGCAGCGGCAAGAGAATTTAACGTGAACGAATCAATGGTGCGGAAGTGGAGGAAGCAACAAGACAACCTGCGCCAGGTAAAGAAGACTCAGCGGAGCTTCCGAGGAAACAAAGCAAGAAGTGGATTAACAAAGGAACTGCAGCCGCTAGATATTGGTGTCAACGGGGCATTCAAAGCTAGACTGCGAACTGCGTGGGAGCGGTGGATGACGAACGGCGAACACACGTTCACCAAGACGGGGAGACGGCGCCGAGCGTCATACGTCACTATCTGCCAGTGGATCGTAAATGCCTGGGCATCGACCATGGTCCGAGCTTTCGGGAAGGCAGGGATTGTCACTGAAATGCCAGACAACACCAGCGACACCGACCCTGATGACGACTTTGACGAGACGGAGCCGGCCATGTTGGATGCCGTATTCGCACAACTGTTCAATTCGGACACCGAAGAAGAAGAATTCGAGGGATTCCTGGATGAGGAATGAACTGATAAAGTGATCTTTACGTGTTTCTTTTGTGTGTTTACAACTTAACAAGGCTGGTCATACTGTGAATATGGAAATTACCGTTTGAACAACGTTGTTATATTGCTATTGTTATATTGCTATTGCTATCGCTTTGCACTACTTCGAGAGTTCGAGTTACCGTATATTGTTTGCACTAACGTTTGATTTACCGCAACGGTACTACGTGATAAAAATGTTGCACTAAATCGAAGATTTATTAAACTCCACTATCCACTTGTGATAAAAATGTTGCACTGCCTGTTATAACTCGCTGTTATTAAACGAACTGTGTTACGCGAAAACACTACGTCACTCGGGAAAAATAATAAAACAGCTGTTTATTCGTTTTGGGAGTGAATAGAGTTGTGAGAACGACGGTTTGTATTCTATTAATAAAGTTTGACTGACTTATCTGGCTGTTTTATTGACATTCCTTTTAGCGCAGCTCGATCTAGTGAACACGTCATGAAACCACAGGCACTACGCAGTTTCTATGCTATGCGCCTTATAACACGGTGCGCCCTGTGTATGAAAATATTTCTAAAATAGGCTGTTAATTGAAGGTGCGCCCTATAATACGGCGCGCCTTATGGTTGTGAAAATACGGTAAATCTTTGCTTCTCTTCCTCCAGCTTCCTCTCAAATTTCTCCTCGATCACAAGGAGCTTCTGATTCAAACTTTCCTCCTGCTCCATCAGCTCTCTCCTGTGTCGCTCCTCTTTCTCCTGCTGCTGACTGTGGAGGGTTTTCTCCAGGGAAGCACATTTGAGTTCGCTCTCCTTCAGAGCAGCTTGTGTGTTGTTCAGCTGGGTCAGGGTCTCCACATGGGCCACAGTCCTCATCTGTCACCTCTTCACTGCCCTGCTAACCTACTCCTCCTTATCTGCCAGGGCTTCTCTGAGGTCCTGGACCTCTTCCCACCAAGTCTCCATGGATAATTCCAGTGGTTCTTGCTCTGCCTTCAGCTGCTGAGTTCCTGTCTGTGCCATTGATGCGTCTGCTGGTCACCAGTGTGGTACAAGAGTGTTGAGCTCCTCAGGCGTGTGCTGAAAGAGGTAGAGCTGTTTGTTTGATCTCCCAGTTCTGCTTTATCCTTTTATCTCTTCAGTCATCTGACATGAAAGAACAACTTTGACATCAATGACATGAAGGAGATCAAAGACTAAAATGCCAACTTAAGATCAAAGAGAAAAATGCCAACTGATTAAACCAACTGACTCAATGAAATGAAGTCATTTCTAATCAATTTCTAATCAGTCATTTCTTCTCCAATGATAATGACTTTATCTGATCTAAGGACCAAGTCAGATAAGAAGTCGGAGAACTCAGATAGAACTCTAAGTGTGGCCCAGCAGGGGGCCGATATACAACTACAAACAAAAGTGGCTTTTCTGCCTTCCAGTTCAGATGTGTGATGCCAAGAGTCAGGCTTTCAAATGAACTGGAGGTCTAGGATTAATTAATAACTTGGAGTGATAGATTGCTGTCACTCCCCCTCCTCAACCAGTGACATGAGGAATATGATAATTAAGATGGGTAGGAGGAGTAGATTCATTTAAATAACAAACGCCTCCTGAAGCCAGGTCTCAGTAAGACAAAATAAATCAATGTGATGATCCACTATCAGGTTGTGCACTAACAGGGATTTACGCAAAAGAGATCTAATATTTAACAGTCCACACTTAATTGTGATATTAGTTTCTCCAACTTGCTTGGTGAACTTTTAACCGTGGAACAGAGACTACCTCTATAGTGTTAAATATGTTATTGTTGGTGGAGGGTTCTAAGGAAGCAGCAGAGAGGTGTGTAAGACTACAACTCTGCATCTGCATCCTGGTCTGGGCCCTGGTTTGTCAGGTCACTTTGGGTCTAATAAAATTAGCCAAGTTAAAGAAATGAGAGAGGCACCATCCCGTGTGGGATGGACACCGTCTCTCTTAATCAGACCAGGTTTTCCCCAAACACTGCTCCAAATGTCTACAAAGGACACCTGGTTTTCGGGGCACCACCGTGACAACCAGCGACGACATGCGGCTAAACATTTCATCGGTGGCCAGATTTGGGAGGGGGACCAGAGAATGCTACGGAGTCCGACATTGTTTTTGCATAGCTGCACACTGACTCTATGGTAATTTTGGTGACCTCTGACTGCCGGGTGTCGTTTGCTCCGACGTGAATAATAACTTTACCAAATTTACGTTTACTTCTCGCCAGGAGCTTTAGATTGGCTTCTATGTCATCCGCTCTGGCCCCTGGAATGCACTTAACTATGGTCGCTGCAGTCGGCTTCACGTAGCGCACAACAGAGTCACCAATTACCAGGGTTAGTTTCTCAGCGGGTGTGTCGCCAAGTGGGGAAAAACGGTTAACTACGGGAAGTGGGTGGTGGTGCACCGTGGACCTTTGGTTTGGGCTACGCTTCCTGCGAACCGTCACCCAGCCGCCCAGGCTAGCCGGCTGCTCAGCTGCTGCCGGGGGACCACTGGTTGTAGCTACGCTAGGCGGCTCCGCAGCAGCTAGCTTCTCCTGACTACTTGACGCAACTCCAGCTAACTCCAAGCTGCGGAACCGCGTCTCAAGCTAACTAAGTCTCGCCTCCATAGCCGTAAATAAACTACACTTTCTGCACCTATTCCCTTCACTAAAAGAGGCAGAGGAGTAACTAAACATTTCACACGCTGAACAGATAAAGACACCGGGTGAAACAGATGGTGAGGCCATGCTAATAATAATGATAATCGGCGGAGCCCTGTATTTGTTTAATATGGGTTATTTCTCACTGTTATCAGGTGACTAGAATGTCCCAATTGTTCAAATTTTAATTACAGTGAATACAACACACCAAGTGTTCAATTTTAAGTGAATACAACACACCGTGCACAGTGCAACCAACAACGATTGAGAAGACAGGAAGTGACGCAAACACGTTACCGGAAATCACACCTGACGTCCCTTTGAACACTAAAGCAAAAGAAATCGTGGACTTTTACTCAGGTACAGTGTGCTTTCTTCTTTATTTGTAGCATATAAACTTGTTTAGGAACAGAGATGTCCTGATTTGTGTAAAAAAAACTTTTGAACTTTGTATATTGTAACTTTTGAATGTAAAAAAAAGCCTCTAGCTATTACAAGGCCAGTTCCATGCACAGCTTTAATTCAGGCTCTATTTATTTATTAACTATATCATTTAACAGTGCACAACTGTGTAGCATTAAGGCCTCCGCTCAGACGTTCTGGTTCGCTTCCATCTCTGGCACCACAGAACAACTTTCATCCCATTTTTGTAGCAGTAAACTGACATCAGTGAACAATTCCTTCTGAATCTTCCATCAGTGGGTTAAAGCCTGTGGGAATATTCTGACATGTCGACCTGGAACACCTCAGTAATGTGATCACAGGCACCTGTCAGCGCTCAAACAGAGGTGAACCAACCGATTCAGTTGAATTTCTGACTCGCTGTTGTTTTCGCACAGCAGATGGTCTCATATCACTTTCAGTGGTTTCAGTGGTTTCTGGGAGCTTGGTTACAGTTTTCTTCCTGCAGGGGGCGTGGTGGAGCTTTTGCCCTGCCGCAGCTGGAGCCGCAGGCAGACGCACCTGCGGGCTATCAATAATCTAGTCCCCTATTTAAAGGCTGTACTCCTGTTTGCCAGTGTTGGAATGTTTTGTCCCTTCCGCGAAACCCCGACTCTTTGTGATTTTGCCTTTTGTGATTTTGCCAACTGTGATTGGACTATCGTGGTGAGTTTCCCCCGTGGACTGTTTGCTGGATTCTTCCGAGGTCTCGACGCCTCTTGTGGATCATTCGTTGACCTGTTCCAATTAAAGAGTTTTTCGGACACCACCCTCCACTGTGTGCTGCCTGCTTTCGGGTCCTGGTACAACTGCTCCTAACATTACATTCCAACCAGGATGGACCCGGCGGATCAAGACGCAGTGCACCGTATGTTGGAGGCTCAGGGAAGGTTGCTGGGCCAGCACGACCAGCTTCTTACGGACATCTGGACCTCGCTTCAGACCCTAAATGCCAGTGTGACGAACCTGCTTTCCTCTGGACGGTCAGAGCAGGGTCCGAGAGGCGCCGAGAGTCACCCCGCAGGAGTGCGGCTCTATGGGCCGCAGCCATTCTGGAGAATAGTGAATCAGATTGCAGTGGGCTTTGAGAGCACCATCTGCTGGTGGTGCACGATAAACAAATGTGGACAGAATCATCATCCATTACAATGTGCAGCGACTGGCCAACTACACCAGGAATAGACTCCAAGCAGTGCATGAGCAACTGCGTGCAGCTTCCATGATGGCATTCCAGAATAGGTTGGCGTTGGAGATGCTCCTTGCCGAAAGAGGAGTGTGCTCAATGTTTGGAATTGAGTGCTGTACATTCATCCCCAACAACACCGCCCCCATGGGAAAGCTGACACAGGCGGTGAATGAACTAAGAACCTTAAGTGACACAATGAAAGAACACTCAAAGGTTGACGCCAGTATGTGGGACAAGTGGCTAAGTGTGTTTTGAAAATAACGGACATTCGTAACGTCGGTACTAACATCATTAACAGTGTTTACAGCAATTCTTGTCTTGTGTGGGTGTTGCTGTGTACCATGTATCAGGGCTCTCTTGGTAAAACTGATTAACAGAATGTTGGGAGAAAGAGTGATGCATCTGACCTATGAAGCTTTAAGGAATAACGAAGAGGAGTTCCACCAGAGAGACCTGTCGTCGCTACAAACAGCTGGCTCAACATTGACTCCAGCGAAGATTCATCCGAATCTGAACTGGAAGAGGGTTATAAAGATGGACTAAGTTGCTGATGTATGTCAAGTTTACTGCCAAAATCAGGTTGATCCAAGTAGGATCAAAAGGGGGAAATTGAAATGGAATTTGATTGTAAACTGAGTGCAAAAGGAACGGTTGAAATGGAAATTTAGGAGCGCAGATGAAGTCCGTTTGCCACCTCATGCATTTACAGGAAACAAAGGTTCAAAGAAGACCAGTATCAAACGACTGAGGGGGGGACATTCTCAGTCATTCAACTTCTTGCGCCAGCTGGAACTGATGGATTGCAATACCTCTCGTGTGTCACTGCCAATCTGCGTGTTCTTTAAATGAAGACTTCAAATAAACAAATGCCAATTTCAAAATGTATTTAGCAAATAGAACCAATAAAAGATACAAATGTACAGAGCTCTGGGCCAGTTCATAACCCTAGCAACAACAGAATCAATTGTCAGGGCATGAAGTCTGACAACCTAACTATCCCTTGACCCAGTCTTTTATAGAAAGATATATGTAAATTATTGATGCTAATTCAGTCCAATCCAGTCCTTCTTCTTGGATGACCCCATCTTCTTCTTCCAGCCTCCTTTGGTGTTGGTGTGGTCCTTCTCCATTATCTTCCCCAGATGTCCAGGTCCGAGGTCATTTTCCTGCCGAGGAACTTATCAACACCAGTAAACTATTCTGTCACATTTTACGATGGGCGTCTACCACTTTCCGTCTGACTGTCTCCTCCTGGCCCCAACCGTCCAAACAACATTCATGTCAAGGAAGGGTCAACTGACTTGCTTATGTTTATTTCTACTAAAGATTATATACTATCCCTAACTTCTAAACTAACTGTAACAGAAAACAACATATAGTATAACACATGCTAACAAGATATAATAATTCTCTTCAGAACACATGCTGTGAAGGCACCAAACACCTGCGGTGCATGCAGCGCACACACGCTGTGTTGACGTCCTATGTCCGCGCCTTGGAGGCAGGCCTTCATTTATATAAGATCAGAACTGTGTTCACTTAATAGAGATCTCTCCGCATGCTACCGTGTGTGTATCCTGACCGACTGACTGGAATAAACCATCTCCTATACAGTAACTTGGATTCATCTCAACAGTTCATCTAACTGCCTGCATGGCATTTTGTAGACGCAGTCACATGTGCTGGTTCTGTTACAAAATGCCAACTTTATATTGATGTTTCAACGATTCTCTCGCCATTATATTTTCACTTTATCAACATTGTATTAACTTTTTTATTCAACATTTTATATTGACTTTATTCTTTAAGTGCATGATGAACTGATGAACTCCTGTTTTTCCTCATGGGTGGCACTAATATTTTTACATATCAATGATATTTATTGAAGATATACCGATCTATTTAAAAAAAAAAAGGGATCTGAATCATTTTGATTTTGTATACTCGGGCAGCGAGTATGTTAAACACTTGTGATATTAGAATTTTGAAGTGGGAGTTGAACCAGGTGATGTTTTATTTCCTAAAACTCATTAAATTAACATGTGTGCAACAAAAACTAATGAGTTTACAAAGATTATGTACATTCAATCATTGGTACATTTGTTGATATATTGTTAAATAACTGGATATACACCATATAAAAAAATTGAGTGACAGGTTTTAATACATCCAACTGCATCGTCAATTTTGCACTAGAATACGATGTACAAATCACAAGGTTATAATGGGCTCAGTGTTTTCTACTTCCGCATTCTCTATCAGTCTGTTGGTATCGACGACGTCCGGTTGTGTCCGGTCACTTTCAAAGTACAGTGGATTGTCAAACGTAGGTATGAGGCGTGGAGACTTTTTGTAGATGACGAATGCTCCAGCAGCTAGCGAGCAAACAGCCACAATAATCAGCACCACTATCAAACTTGTGTGACCACGACCCTGGGAGTCTCCACCTGTGCGAAACTCTGTAAAGGATACAGCAAACATGCAACAAGGATAATTTAAACTAATGGTTTTCAATAAGTTATGAACTATATTGATCATGGTACTGCTTAAAAAAACATACCAGTTGTTGCTGAATCTGTGGCAGGCACTGTTTAGAATAGAGAACACAACAACGATCATATCACTCCAAAGTGTTCAAAGATAAGGTTTAAAAAAAGTTGTTCCTTTATGGTTTTGAGCATATACATTAGTTACATATACACTTTAATTTTATTTACTATAGGTACTGTAAAGTTGGCATTGATATAGTAATCAGCCCTGCATCCAGATTCCACTGGGAGGAAAAATAAGTTTTAAAATCAGGCACTGAGACACTGAAGTATAGAGAATTAGTGGCCAATTCAAGTCTACATTAATTTGATGATTTTCTTTATTTTTGCTTTCTTTGCTTTAACAGTAAACAGTTAAATTTCAAATTCCCACAAAGGACAAATTTATGTTAATTTGACAAAAAACATTACGTTTGAATGGAATTCTTTCTGTAAGAATGAATTAAGAAAAGCAATTTAGCTGATTGTTGAATAAACAGTTTTCTAATAAATTTGGACAGGAATTTACAGACTGTTTTCAGCCGTTTCATCAAAAGGTAACCAGTAGTGTAACCAATTTTATCTATCATCTTTACCACATGTCTGGATTAAAACCAGTAAACTTTTAGCAATTGATACTAAAGACTGGCTTTTATCACATTTCCAACCACTTGACTGTGAAATGATTTAAAGGAAAACATCTACCTTTGGGTGTTTTGCAGATGTATGCCCTATCGTGCCATCTTTTACCAGACCTCCAAGTCCCATCTGAGCTGACCATCTCTCCGTAATCAGCATCAGGCTCATTGGCACCCCAGTTCGTGTAGTCCAGCACTGTTTTATCCAACCACTGCCATGTCCCTAGGGGCAAATAACACTGTTATCATTACATTTGTAGTTTTCCATTAATCAATCCATTTCCACTTATCAATCAACCTCCCTTTATTTATGTGCTGTCTGTTACAATCAAAATTGTCTCTAGATGCTTTACAGAATCCCAGGGCCTGACCCCAGCAACGGTGGCAAGGGAAAACCTTCCTCTAAGGAAGAAACCTTAAGCAGGATCTGGCTCATACAGGGGGAGCCTCCTGTTGCACATGACATTGTCACAACAGTAGGCTACTGTTGGACTGTTTTAAATGTCCATTTTATGATAATGTTTTGTCATCAAAGGGTAAACGTTATCCTTATCACCTTTATGAGTTTTGTAGAGCCCGATCCAGAAAGAGCTGTGGCTACCATGAAATACATCCAAACTGTTTTGAATG
Source organism: Takifugu flavidus (assembly GCF_003711565.1). Classification (NCBI taxonomy): domain Eukaryota; kingdom Metazoa; phylum Chordata; class Actinopteri; order Tetraodontiformes; family Tetraodontidae; genus Takifugu; species Takifugu flavidus. Next base: position 10,089,556 of record NC_079534.1, on the reverse strand, counting down.
AACGCTTGCTCTGCTGGATCCTCAATACTGGCCAAAACGCCACCTTGGAAGAAAAAAGACAAATTTTTAAATCATTGTACACTGTTTTTTTTCTCTCTCTCTGAATCATTTCTTACCATGCCTCACACAGCTTCCAGCAGCATTGGCCCATTCAATTTCATCTGTGACAAACAAGTAACAATAACCCTTGAAGGGAAGCCATGAATAACTCTGGTGGTATTCTTCTTTTGTGTCTTCGGGACAAACCCCTGGAAAAACACTCGACTCTGTCGGTGGCACCTCTGCATCACATGGACAAAAATAAGGGCAATCAAAGACTGCTGGGGGTGGCATTCTTTTGGCACATCACCCATCTCCCCATGCCTCCCACAGTACACTCTGCACATGGCAAAAACGGGAATAATCATAAACAACACATTTTTGGGGCCAAGCTAACAATGACACTGGGGAGAAATAAGATAAAAAAATCTGTTGAGTTAGACTTTTATGCTCATTAAAATTTAAATTGACATGCTGGTTCCAAAATTGTAGTTATTTTTTTACCAGCACGTTTTTTCTCCACAGCTTCTCCTCCAGATAAGCAAAATTCCACTGATTAGCTGTAGTGAGAATTGCCACCTAATTAGGATTAGAGTCTCATCTACAGCTCCGTGGAAAACTTGTTTGTGTAGTCACAATTGAAACATTGCGTTGAGAGGTGTGCAGCTCGCTATAGGTCAGTACTATCAATATCCCAGAGGGGGTATTTTGAACTATAGGGATCCTACAGTTCAAAAACTTGATGTTATAGAAATCAATTTTGGATTCCGCACCGAAAAGTTACTTAGTAACAGCTTTCAGGCCTAACTCAACAAAAATTGTGTTACCCAGTGTTATATTTAAACCTCAGTTTATTTACTTAAAAATCAGCATATCTCATTATGACATATGATAATATGTTTTTAGGAACTATTTACCCATGATCTAAGTAGCACAATAGTTGAGTAGAACGCACATATACTTCTTAGTGGGAAGGCATGGGTTCACTATCTCTGAAAATAAATGGGCCCACATTGACTTTTATTTTTTAAATTATTGTTCAGTTATTTATCATGGTGGCACTTGCTGACATTCTTTACCTGTCGTCTGCATGCAAATGCTGTTCATGGTCTGATTGCAGAAAGCGGTCCTCCATTGTCCATCCACATCCAGGTACACACATGGTTTGTCACTGCTCGGTTCATCTTCAGCCCAGCTGGCAAACTTCAGATGCCAGTTGTCAATATATTTAAAGTAACCACCGGTCTGAAAATGAGACAGATTGTGTTTTATGCTACCTTATAAAGACAAATAATATAGTTGATTGGTGAAATTGTCTCAGGTCATTTTGTTTGTCCTGAATTTACAAAACAAGACCTGAGAAAATGTGGTTCACTAGAGCTGGAATGGGTTTCAGTGGAAATTTTTACTGATATTTTGAAGGCAATTTAATGCAAATAAACCTTTAAGGAATAAGGGACATAGTTTTTTCAAATGTTAGATTTCAAATTATACTATCTACAATAGCAGCAGTATAAATTTAAGTTTAAAAACCTGATACCTGGTTTTTGTTCAGTCCGATCCAAACAGGAGCTTTGAGATTCAAAACCAGAAGTTCAATGTAAGCCTGCGACCATTCATTTCTCAAAGAGGCCAAGCTGGCTTTATCAGCCTCGCAGTTCTTCTTGGCGTCATCCCAGGTGAGATTCGTAGTCACAACCTTGATACTGTCATTTCCCACGGATACATAGATCTTGGGAACATATGTGTCTGGCTGAGAAGGGATATTAGGGTCTGGAAGAAAGATGTATTTTGGAAAAATGAAAATGGTTGTCATATGAACTGTTTTTTCATTTTGGCCGTTTAGATACAAAAACACAAAGAAGAAACTGACCGACTTTTCGAGTACAGACAAAACCATAGGTTTCGTTGCAGGACTTGATCAACCATTTACCAATGCTCTGGCCAGCATTATTGTTCATTACAACACAGTCTTCCTGGTGAGGTACAATATGAGGTGTTAGAATTTAGTTAATATTTTTTCTTGAATTTGCATCTTCAAACAAATGTGTCCTGTGTCATTTTGTAGTGGTATTTGAATGATTAGCTGTTTTCCATTGGCATTTTAAATCAGTGTCAGAGGTGTTACCTCATTCCATCTTTGATAAAAGGTTCCTGGACGACGTCGACTTCTCTAAAAAGCAGAAGAGATTTGATTTTTCTTTTTTTATAAGTACAAAATTAACAGTTCCAACAGGCAAGTTAATATATATATGTATTTTGTTTGTTTGTTTGTTGTTGTTTTTTAATAAATTTCATTTATTTTGCTAGAACTTTCCAGCCTTTTACAGTTGGACAGATAACAGAATCAATGGAGGGGTTTTTTGGTACTTACAGAATAGCCCCAGTTGGTGTATTGTCTTGGTTTTCCATCAGTCCAATAAAATCCATCTTGATTTAAACTATTTAAACCGATCCACAGGTTTGTAGCCGATAGTTCCGCCATTTTGGTGGTCAGAAATGCTGATTATTTTAACAATAAAAATGAAAAAATTGTTATTTTAATTATTTCGAATAGTGACACTTTATATTGTGCATACAATGAATATAAATTATTTATGTTGTTGTTATAGTATTATGACCATATGCCTAAAGTTTTATTGGGTCCTATTTTGTTGTCAAGAGACCCATTAAGTGATGGATTCTCCTAAGACCCCTGAAGGTGTCTTAGGAGTTAGGGGTCATCAATCAGTCTTGAGGCAATCCAGCATGGATTTCTGTCCTACCAAGTATACAACTATATTAATCCGACTTGTTTGTCCAACACTTCTCACAGATGCTCAATTGATATCTGGAGAATTTGTGGAGGCCGGGTCAAAACAAAGTTGTTTTTTATTGACCCAGCATGGATGACAGCAAGGTACAGGTGTATGAGTTTAAGTAACATCCACATGGATGAACAATGCTTAAAGCACAACGCCACCTCTGTCTGCATGCTGTCTTCCCCCAGTGGAGCCTAGAGACATATAAGCAACGTCTAACACCTGACCATTCAGGTGAGGTGAAGGAAAATGTGATTCACCCAATGAGGCTATTGCTTCCATTGCTCCACGGACACTCAACCCTCTCACCGGTTCACCCCTTTTTTCATTGTCGGAACATATTTGGAACAACCAACAACAGCTGTGGTTTTGGAGATTGTTCTGGTCTAGTCCAAACTAACTTCAATTTTTTTCTTGAGTGTATTGCACTTCTTACACCAGGAGGAGCTACTGTTTGGCATCAAGGCAGTTGCTCCACCAAAAAGGACAAACACTGCTTTTGCGCACCACTTTCTTCTATGCGTTTTTCTTGTTAACACACAGAGTACACACCCCTGTGTACAGTGCACACACTGCACACGCAAAAGCAGCTCATCTCATCTGTTGCAGATTGCTCCTTGAGCAAGTGACATTCGTACGGATTTTTGCACAAGTGGCGTCAGATCAGCTTGATGGCCCAATTTACATACCCAGCGCAGTTCACCAGAATAATTTATAAAATTATTATAAAATTATATGCACTCCTGTTATTAAGTGTAGTTCAGTCTGTTAATGGTGATTTCAAATGATATATTAGGTGTGTTCCTAAGCCTAATAACTTAAAAAACAAGCTTGAAATTTACAAGTTCCAATTTCCCCTTTATTGCTTTTTTTTCCTGTACTGTAAATCTTCTGTCTAAGAAGAAATCTGAGGCTGCTGTTCTGGGAATGAGCTACCAAAGCTTTTTCTGCATAACTCAATAAAGACCCATTTATGGAAAGCTGTGATGAAGGCAGGTTTGTCTTTAATTATATAAAATAGTTGACCCCTTTTAATTTTCTAACTTTAATACACTAAAGTTAAGGCTGTATATCCAATTTCTGGTTAGTTTCCCAGCACCTCCTATATTTTATGTATGTGGCCCTTGGTGAAAAAAGTTTTGACACCCCTGGTCTAATGTATCCCAGACATACATAATGAAGAGATCAGAGGTGTTAGTCAACTCATCTGTCAATGGTCACAGCGTTATGCCTGTGTACATTCGTATACATACATATATGATGTTGCAGAACAAACCTTGTATGCGTCTTGTGGGAATTGAGACTAAGTTTCCTCCTATGGTAATGCACTGTTTCCTGGCATCTTCCCAGGAGGCCACTTGGTCAGTAATGATACTGTAGCACTGCAGATAGGACATAAAATGTTAAATTTTGAATTTTCGATTTTTTTTTTCAGAATTTCTACATTTAAAAAATCTACTTGCTGAGTTCCACTGAGTTACAGCAACTTTTTATTGTCTCTGTGGCCTTTAATGCTTCACTTTGTTAAATCTAACAGGACAGTGTTGCCATTTTTTAAATATACTTTATGTACAAATAAGGGCCTATATATAGAACATCTGCTGAAAAGAGATCATTTTAAATTAAGTACAGAAGAAATTTTGACATGAGATTTTCTGCAAAGTTCTGTAAAGTAATGTTTAATCTGATGACGTTTTTCTTGCATCATTCTTGAACATTTTTCAAATTGAACTGCAAATTAAGCTCTGCAGCTGGCATTTCATTGTGGTGGACACATATTCAGATTGTTTGGTTTCCGACCTTTGAGTCAAATTTGGTCCACTTGAGTGGGCAGCCACCTTTAGGAGGAACTGTGGGGGCTGCAGTGGTGTTAGCAGGGGTGGAACCTGATCGTTTGCAAATGAACTCGTGTTCTTGGCCACAATTACATGTTCTCCAGTAACCTGTAAGTTCAAGCAGAGGTGACGTGCATCAGAGGGTTTTAGTGTCATCCTGAATACATTGCTTTTCTGTTTGTTAGTCTAAATTACTCACCCATATAATAGTTCATTGTAACACAATTAGCATCAATAGTATCTGGATTGGGTTGATTCTCATCCCATTTTTGCAATCCCAATGAAGATCCATCCATCCACCTTAGAATGCAACATTTGTCATTTATTCATCAGTCATTAAATACTTGTGGATGCAGTTGAGGAAGGATCCATTTTGTTCCACTGCAGCCACCGTAGCTCCTTTTTAAAACTGTAGCTATTCTTTTCACAAATAAATGAATTCTTTTCTCTTTTTGAACTGTAGTTAAGGTTGGAGTGACTGCTCTTTTTTTTGTATTGCACTGATATGAATCATCACTATAAGCACAAATTACAGTAAAATGCCTGTTATTTGTTCCAGTAATTACCTAACTATGATCGAGTGAGTGATTTTTTCATTTCTAAGTATATATTCAATTAATATTTCAAAACTTTTTACAGTCGCAATTGATAGGAATGATACTCACCAAAATCTGCCATCAATGTCGACTGATAGTCCTATATAATATGACCCATACGATCTGGCAATCTGTAAAAATACACATGCACGTATACACACATTTTCAAGGTAGTTATTCACCACCAGCTTTAATATTTACTCAAATGCTGAATGCCAAATGCTAAATAAAGACCTGTTTCCATAAGAAGTTGTTTTCCTCTTTACTGCTGATGGAAACCAAATCACCGTGTTTCTGCTGGCATAAGTGACGAGCCTTCTCCATGTACATGGGGTTCCTGTTTAAGTAATACTGGTTTCCTCTCCACTCCAACCATCCATCAGAAGTGATGTTGAAGTCTGCACGGTTTAGAAGTGTATACAATGTCCATTTGGGAGAAATCATCACTTTTAAATGACAAGCTCTCTGAACCAATGCAGCCATAAAGCTAAATGTACAATAACTGCAAAATCAATGCTTTTCTCATCAATCAGTGTTTCTTACCGGCAACAGTGTCATTTGGAGGTGGTTTTGGTGTCACTCCTGAAAAGTCAAAAGAAGGTGTTAATAACAAGAAATCCAAATAATGTGCCATCTGTCAGTCTTAACTCCCCTTTAAGATCATTGACAGACTGTAACATTACTAGGAAATATATATAAAGGACCCTTTCTGTCTAGTTATGCACAGATAAAGCAATTTCCCATTAGCCACTGCTATGACCAATACATTTAAAGTGCTGATTTAAGAGAAGATACTAGATTTTAAAATATCGCCAAACCCTAACACTTGAATGTTAATATCAAGATTCTATCTGAACATGAGTGTCAAGTATCTACCACTTATCAATTAGCTTTTCCATTTTCACTACAGTGAAAGAATCTTCAGAAACAATGTGATTACACATTTCCCTAATTTGACAACTATATTTTTAACCTTTTTTTTCAACCAAAATCCATCATTACCGTAAACAAATCAACAAAATGTGTTGAAATAAGCAAGGGAAGCACAGAAGAGAATTTGCTAAAGGCTAATAATAGAATTCCAATAATAAACGTTTTTATTGAATCACTAAAATAGTGAGGAAATATTAAAAGCATTTCATTCCAACTTTACCTGCACGGATTTGACACAGCCAATCATTGTAGCTCTCACAGTTGACATCATTCCAAGACCCAGACTCCTCCCATGAGTTATGCATTCTGAATTCAGTACAGGACTCATCATTATTGTGATTGTTTGGCTCTCCTTCCTGCCAGTGCAGGAAATTCACCTTTGTCCAGCAAGAAAAAAACACAAGTGTTAATAAATAAACGCAAACCCCAAACCACTGCCTGGAGGTGTTAAAAACGGTCCGCTTACAGGTGAACCATCACTCCACACATAACCTGTGTTAGGATCAGGTGCGTGTAGTCCAATCCATGCTCTACCATGTCTGTGGCATACAAAAAATAAATAAATATCATTTTCTCCAGAAAATCAAATCAAACTGCACTTTGCTGTTTAATTCATGAAATAACTGCTAATAAAGTGAGGTGATAGATTCCATGGCGGTGGAAGTTCAACTTGCTCGAAACTGGGCTGAGAAGTGGAGGGTTCTCAGTTCGACCCCAGTTTGGACAAAGCATAGAAGGTGTTCTGGTAGTAGGGGAAGGTGCCATAGCAATGCTGTGGTAACCTTGAGCTGAACCCACAAAGGACTCACTTAGGGCCTGGGAAGAACTTGTGACTCATCCACGGGTGAACCCTGCCTTCGCCAATATGTGCTCCCTCCCCGTGACCCCAAAAGGGATAAATAAAGACTAAAAAAAAAGATGAAATGCATCCTACCTGTGTCTCAAGATTATCTTTGGTTAGATTTATTGTATTTACTGTCTGAGTGTATGAATTTGCATGCTGTATCTATTTAAGGTCAGATGAAAGGAGTTCTTCAGACAAAAATCACATATTTGGCTTTCTTATTCTCTTCGACCTAATTGTTTTAGCCACTGAGAGAAAACATATGTAAAAGAGTTACAATTAAACAAAAGATGCGCTTAACATACCGTGCAATCAGAAGTTCTCCTTGGTTGTGGAGGCTGAGCAAGTCTCCTCCAATGGCCCTGCAATAATCCCTGGCCTCAAACCAGGTCTTCTCATTTGATCTCGGACCTGTAAAAAACTAGCCACATACAAAGATTATGTAGGGAAAATTTGTAGTAGCAGAAACAATGGCATGACATGGTGGTGGAGAATCCTATCTTGTCTTGTCTTGTCTATGTGACTGTTGACTAGTTTTACTGATGGCCATCATTTTAATGTTTCATCATTCAGATTTAGTCATTGTAAAGTATTCCAAAATTCTGGGATTTGTCAATATAATTAGGATCTTGTTTTCTCACCTTTGCATCGGGACAGAAATAAGTTGGCATACAGGCCTAAAACATTTACAGTCTAAATCTAAAAAAGTTTGACCTAATTTGAGAGCTTTTGAACATGGGTGTTTTGCTCCTTAAAGAACCCTGCTGACAGGATGTTAGCAATAGGAATAATAGGAATAATAGGAATAATAGAAAGTCCTATTAGCTGCAATGTTTTGTGGCAGTTCTTTTTCTACCTTAACACAGTAGTTTCTTGTCCCTATTCGATTCCATCCTTGTTCACACTTGAGAGGCATCTGAGTGGGTGGTGGTGCAGTCAGAACCGCCCCCTCTGCCAGGTGTTTGCAAATGTATTTAGATGTATTTGTGCAAGGCAGCAGATCCCAGAGTCCAGCCAAAGGTCCAGTCCTCATGGCAACACACCCCTGTTCATAACCTTGGGTTGTTTGTGGGAGAAAATTGTAAATTATGTAGCTGTTTATTCTTCCTGTTTGAAAATAAACAAGTACCGTATTTTCACGACTATAAGGCGCACCTAAAACACTGAGATTTTCTCAAAAATCGACGGTGCGCTTTATAATATGGTGCGCCTTGTGTGTGGACTGAGTTCCAAAATCTGCTGTGTGCCTTTGGTAGGTGCACTACGGTAAACGCTCCGCCAATCGATTAGCGGCACTCCTACGCGTAAGGATCCTCTAAAATGGCGCCGGTCAAGCGAGACGCATATGAGGCTTACTTTAAACTAAAGGCCATCGAATATGCAGCTGAAATTGGCAATCGAGCAATCTTAGTATTTTCGCTTTATGAGGAGGCGGCATCTCTCCATACGCGCAAGGACAACTGTTGCGCAGCGGCTGCCCACTGATTACCAGGAGAGGGCGGCCATCTTCCGCACTTACTGCCGCGACAGGATAACCGCGCCCAGCCACATCTATGAGGCAGCGGCGGGCAAGTTATGCCACCATATGCGGGTGGATTGTAGACGCATGGGCTATGATACCGTCTTCATGTATTGTAAGAGTTTTCACAAAATCAACGCTAAACCGGAACCAGCCGGTGAGTCCGATTCAGATGATGAAGAGGAATTCGGGATGTTGGACATTGAAATGGTGCAGCTGTTTAATTCAGATACAGAAGATGAAAACTTTGATGGTTTTTGAGGCGGAAGAATGAATATTTTGTTCAAGAAATGTGTCGAAACTCACTGTTTTACTTCCGTTGTCAATTTTTACTGTATGTTTCAGCATGCGCCTAATAATACGGTGCGCCTTATGTGTGTTTTAAATACAGAAATAGCACCCATAACTGAGACTGCGCCTTTTAATACAGTGCGCCTTATGGTCGTACGGTAAAAATACGGTATATGTCCTCCTCTGTACCTGGCATTCCAGCGTTCCAGTGAGTGTATTTCACCGAGCCTCCCTGGGTCCATACAAATTCATCAATATTTTTCTGGTTTGAGAGCCCTAACCAGAAGTGTTTTTCTGGCCTCAAACCCACCAAACTGACAAGAAATGCATTGTCCACCCTGGAAATATACAAACAAGTTCATAGAATTGTTCGGGTCCCGTTCAATTGTATGAAAGGTGATGTGCAGTGCCCTCGGACACAGCTGCTACTGCATCAACAATGAGATAACGTGGAAAGTTCTAACCCATTGGAAACATCAGCTAAATAGGATCCTGACGTTTCACAGTCACTCTTGGCCTCATCAAATGTCTTCATTGCCGTTCCTATTAAGTAGCAGTAGGAACCATGTCGTTTCCAGCCCTGTTGGCCACAGGTAGATTGGGGTCACAAGCCAATTATTTTTCCAAAAGGCATAATACAAGCAGGAAATTACTAAAGAACTCCTGTGAACATCAGCACTTATCAAAGCAGAAGAAGCTGGTTTTAAGGTTCAACAGTTAAACATATACCATGATTGAACTTGGGAGAACACCCTATAGAGGGGGCGGGAACCCCATTGTTATTAAAGAAAGCATGACTCACCAGTTTGCAGCCAATATTCACCTCCACTTCATCTCCAGTGCTCTCTGTTGTGCTCTGTTTCATACATATGAAGCCATGTTTTCTCTCACACAAGCGATCCACCCAGTTCCCATTCTGCAAAAAAAGAAGCACTATACAGGGTATACAGAACTATTCTTCCTTTTTCAAAAGCAACATGCACTACATGTGTAATATAAGTACTTTTTTTAAATTTAATCTTACATCACTCTGGTTTTGACATCCATTTTTACTGTACGTACAGCATATGACCTACATCACTTCTCTTACCTCTCCTGTGATCAGCACGCAGTCTTCTGCATCCGTGGACACATCCGGTTTTCCAAAAGTCCAGCTAGTAAAGCTGACAGAGGAGTGATCACTCCAGTCAAACAGTCCCTCTATCTTTATGTCATTAAATCCAATCCAGAGTTCATCAGTTGATGCTGCAGATAGCGAAAACAAACCTTCAATATTTTGTTAGGTGACCTGACAAAACTTGTGTGACTGACCACTGTAATTTACAAATGCTTTACAAAGCTTTTGTCCCAAGACTTATAAAGAAAATGTACATAATAAATAAAAAGGGATGGGAAAAAGTATGGCAATATTGGTAATTTCATGTTTTTGCCTACCAAATCCAAGCTGTGAAATGATAAAGCTCTGCTCCTCCACGTTTTGGACACTGACAAGGTCTCCTCCTTCTTTGCGGCATTCTTTTTGGGCATTGTACCACGTTTGAGGAGAACGATTAAGGTAAAAGCAGTGGCCATTGTAGGGAATCCAGGGGTTAGAACAAAATCCTTGCTCAACTGAGATTGAAAATATGACACACAGAGGATTTTAAACATTGGTAATCATACGGAAACTGTTCATAAGCGTGGAGTACTTGATGTATTATCTGTACTTTCTGAAGGAGCTGGAGGAGCTCCATCTTTGTAGCAGATGTAGCCGAGCTTCTTTGTGCAGGATGCACTTTGCCAGGTGTGCTGCCCAGCCGTGTCGAGAAAAGCACAGCTGTGTCCTGGGTTAGGCAACGGATTTCCTGTAAGAAGATAATCCTTTTTGTCCAATGTGGATGTGACTTTCAGAAGTCCAGAAGTGGGTAAATTTACTTTTTCTGTTTGTAAGGTAAATGTGTTTTCTTTCAACTTCTTCTACAGCTAAGGGCCATGCAGGAAGCGAACATGCAGGCTCACAGTATTGATAAGCAGATTAAATTGTTTTTCTGTAATTGCATTCAAATCTTGTCAACAACAAGCAGGTCAATATGGCCTAACCACAGTTGTTCTGCATGAACAGCAAAATTCTTTAAAACAAGCAGACCTACCTGGACTCCACCTGAGGTAACGGAAAGGCTTCAAATCAGACCAACGCCACCCGTGTTCTGGGTCCAGAACCAGTCCAATCCAGAGCTTCTGCTTCCCTGATTCCAGTTGTGCTGCACGTTTGTGTGTTCGTTGAAAGAGATAAGAAAGGCAGAGAACAGACTAAAGGAATGGTTCCTCTTTTCCTGGTTCTTCCTCAATTGCATTGCTTCACAACAGAATGCAACAAAAAGTATTCTGCAGCCAGGTCAGCGAGTATCAAAATTTCAATTATTTATTAAGACAACTGAAGAAAAACATTCTAGTCTTTTTGACGTGGCTTTTCAAATCAGGTGCAAAAAGTAAACCGGCACTATATTTAATTATGCTCTGGTACATTTTACGTAACTATGTCATGCTATGTTAGAAGTAGGAGTATGCATTCTAAATCTTTTGATCATTTCTGTGTAAACCTTTTGTTTTTATGCTCAGCAAGCACACATTCACCAGGTGGAATCCTACCTGAGACAAAGGCCTGCTGATGTGGATCTGAGACACTCAGCAGAGAGGCACCCTGCTGTCTGCAGCTGGTTTCAGCCTGAGACCAAGTCAATACTGACTGTGTGTTGAGCTGATAATTTGCTCCTGTTACCAGGTTTTTTATCCATTTGTCAGTGGCTAATCAGAGACAGAGGATAGAAATGCAAATGCTGGAGTCTTTAATCACCTTATTACCATTTCACACTGTTAAAAGCATGTTCTCACTCACATGTAGTTGGGCAATATCCCCACTGTTCATTTTCAAATCTTGTTCCAACAGCACACCAGGCACGCTTTGTTGAAGAGTCATAGGTGGTGCAATCTCCAAACCATCGGTCCTTGTAAAAGAACGGAAACGCACAGGGTTTTCCGAATGCGTTTCCTTCTAATGTAAAAAGCTCTGATGGGAAAGAAAGGCTGACCTTTAATCATTGCCTCACACAAAACCGCTCTGCAAACATGAAGTATAGTCTGAGTCAAAACTTTATAAATCTATTCTGTTTTTCCATCCCAGGTATCTGTAGCGTACCTCTGTAAGTTCTTGAGCAAGCACCTCTGGTCGTTCCAGTGACCGTCAGATGGTTATTTGGACCAACGGTCCTGGAGAGAGACAATGCTTCATCCGGTTTCACTTCGATGTAGAGCTGCTGGCCCTTGAGTGCAAGCAGGGTTTCGTTCTTGCATTCCCACTTTTGCAGCTCACTCTTGTCGTCGCAGTCATAGAAACTCACCTCGCTGCCTAGGCTCTTGCCCTGGGCACCCAGGCATTTTCTGGTGATTGTGGCAAAAAGTCGGTCACCAGTAGTCCAACGCACATCAAGACAACGGTTGGACTTTTTTAGTATGCACAAACCAGTGGCTTTGCTAGTGAGGGAGAAAGGGGAATCTGCAAAGTGGTGCAAAGAAGAACAAATCAATGGCATTGCTAAAACATGTCTGCATTTCCAATCAGTCCTCATTTACAAGAGAATCTGTCCACAAGTCCGTGTCTGTTTCCAGAAAACAATTTAGGGTTTCTTACAATAAAAAATAACACATTACAATTACTCACAAAGTAAATGTCATAGAACTTCAACAGTAATATTAAGCATGTGTGGAAGGAAACCACTCCTGTATCAGTGTCAAGACATAGAGACAGTGAGAAAAACACAGCTGAAGCTCAAATCATATATGCAGTCTACATCCCACAAAGAAAAAAAAGAAAGATAATTAAAGTGCACATTACCATCAAATGTTAAACATTGGCATTGTGGGATGAAGAGCACAATGGCTGCTAAGGTTATCCTTGGGGGGAGCATTCTTCAGATGAGTCTCAGAGCAGCAGCTGTCCATGCATTGCAAGCAGAGGACTTATGAGCACGAGCATGAAAAGGAAGGAATCTTAATACTGCCGACACCATCTGTTTTTTTTTCTTTTTTTCGAAACTTTGTGACACTCAACCATTTGTTGAAAAAAAAGCCTGTTGCAGGGGGTGTGAATATTTTTTGACATTTCCACAAAGTGTTGACACTCCAAAAATGGCCAAACATGGCCTCATCGACTTCCTGTCCAGACGTAACTGAGATGTGCACATTTGTAAACATTTGGAGGAATTTGTAAAAAAAATTCACATGTCATATCTTATGACAGTTTGATTAAATATTGGTGTAACAGCTATAGCAATTAATTATTTACTGTTTTAGTGAAAATACATGAGGTATACAAACGGGTTTTGTGTGATTTTATGTGCTAATTGAAAATTCTTTCTTATAATTTTGCCAAGTAACCAAAATTCAGCTCACATTTTCCAAATCCTGCAATATAGCTGGGTTGCTGATGAAAAGAAAACATTCTTGCTCTCTGTGTAGCAACACAGCATCCTGTTTTGGGCTTTTCAGATGATAGTTTGACCACCAACTCAGTTTGTGCTTTCATTTCCCCTCAGCTTATGCTCCTTTTTTAAACTTTGTTGAATTAGGAGCAATTGGAACATTTGTAATTGTGTTTTGGGGAACTTATTATTAGATTAGTTATTAGATATTAGTTCTTAGATACTTAGATATTGTGGCTTAATTTTGTATAGTGTCTGAGCAGAATTGTCCTTCATAACATTCATAATTTAGATAAGTCATAGTAAAATTCCATAAACCCCTAATGAGAATGTTGGTAGGATAAACTTTAAATGTGCAAATTCCCAGCAACACCACAATGAAATGATACAATATAATCAAGAAAGGATATGTTCTCTACTTCATACTGGCAAAAATTATGTGTGGTAGAGAGAGCAAAAGACTTTATGTGAATATTTAACTTCTAACTAAACAACAATTTATTAGATTTATAATATACTATTATTTTACACTACAAAATATGGTATGGTATAATAACATATTTTAATAACATGACAGGGTGCATTATTGAGGCTATTTTTTTTAATTGCTAATGTACACTACGTGTGCAGTGTAGAGTACTACATGTCACACAGACAGTTAATGTCTTGATGAGCGTTAATGATTTCTGAGAATTGGGATCTCTTGCAGATCTGCTATAAAGATGTTCAGACCTTTGCTCCGACAATGTTATCACTTTTAGCGACAGGCACTTCACAGGTGAAAGGTGGCTTGACATCTTGAGGGTCTCCTGTGCCTTAGTTAGTTTGAAGACGCATGTGAGAAAACTGTTAATTAGATTTGCACCACAAACTTATGTGGAAACTGGTGTTAAAAACTGTCTAGTAAAGAGCAACGTATGTACAGCCAAAAGTAAATTCATTCTGCAGAGTACAGCATATTTATCTGCCATCAGATAAGACAAGAAGAAGAAACAGAACAGTGCAGAACTGACGCATTGTAATTAACAGGATCATTTTATCAAATTTAATATTGTGCTAAGCCTACTTCTTAATGTGTTCTGGTCACAACAACATGGATATGCATTTTTACTTTTATGTTTTTTATATTTTTAATGTACATTTCTAATCATATATTTAAGAGTTCCTGGAAATTGTTTTAGCCTCACTTACTGTAAATGAAGTGGGGCATCAAATGGTGGTCATAAAGTGAAGGAACTGCAGTTTATCAAGAACCAGCTGGACTTTAGGACACTGATAAGGATGTTCTCAGCTCTACAATTGGCAGTGCAATATTACTGCTACCATTACAACCTTGATCAGGCCGGCGGCTCCAGTTGCAGTCATGTTTCATAAACACTGAATTTTCTCAACATTCTGAAGACATGAAGTGGGTATTTGTTGTGCTGTCAGGTAAGGGGCCTTTATGGTACAGTAGTACAGATTATATTGGTACCATATATAAAAATGCAGAATAACATTATTATGTTCTCTTACAGCACTGGTGGCAATTGTTTCCTCTTGTTCTGATGGGCAGTTCACATGTAATCATGAAGAATGCATTTCACCTTCACTCGTCTGTGATATCAAAACAGACTGTGAAAACAGCTCAGATGAGGAGTTCTGCGGTAGTCATATTTATACACTAGAAAGTGTTTTGACGTTTCAATTCTCAGCCATTTCTGGTTTGTAAAGTTTTTACCATACCAGAACTGTAAATTTTGCGTCTTTCCTTTAAAGGCTCGTGCACATTTGAGCATCACTCCTGTGGCTGGAATGACACCAGTGATATTTCCTACCTATGGACGAGGGAAATGGCTAATTTCACCTTGATACCTGGAGTTGACCATACCTCAGGAAGTCCATCAGGTAAATATCAGCCATCAGTTGCTGGTCATTTGTGTTGATGCTTTTCTTGTTACCTGAAATTTGTCACCTTAGAAAAGTGTTCTGATCTGATTTTAATAAAGGCCATACCCTTGAAAGCATATTTAATAATGCCCAGTTGTCTGCTTGATGCAGGATATGTTATGCATGTAAATATGAAGCAAAATCTTGGGCTCATTGACAAAGCTAAAATGGAGTATTCTGTTGATCAACCAGCTGCTCTGGGCTGTCAAATCAGGTATTTCTAAAAAATGAGCATTTTCTTGACTATTGCAGCACAAGCTAACCTTTTTTTGGACTTTTTTATGTATTTCAGCTTCTGGTATTGTATTTATGATCCCTCACCAATATTAACATCATCTCTTGAACTGAAGATGGTCAGAGACAAAGATGAGAAAAGTTTGCTGAAAATTTCAGAACATAGCATAACTGAGTGGAAGAAGGCTAAAGCTTTTCTTGGTAATCAGCCAGGAGGATACAGGGTGAGTCAGTGAAATAGTTACTAAAATTTCCTTCAATCAGAATGCTGCATTTTTATATTTGACCTTGCTGCTACTGTATGCCTCTCAAGGTTTGTTAGTATTCACAGTTCTCCACTAGGACAGGATTTATGACCTCACAAGAGCCATTTTAATTTGCAGATACTTGGAACATAATTAGAAGTCTCATTTTCACCTAATTATGTACCCTCACAAACACACTTTCAAAAAAGAGTGGCATGTCAAATCATATAACATGTTTTTGTATAGGTTCATCCCCCTGTTTTAATGCCTCTAAGGCTGGGACACACCAATGAGACCTAAACCGACTCAAAAAGACGCAACAAATACTGTCATTTGTTGACAGTTGTTGCAAAGATAATTTTTCAAATTAGGAAAAGAAAATCCTCAGAACTCAACTGAACTCCTGCAGTCTGCAAATCAATGCAGCTGGATATATTGCAAAGACCACACAGTCACTGATGTACCATAAAATGTCTTTTCTGAGGGAATAAAGTTATTCACAAGGCATTTGGTGGCCTTTTTCCTGCAGCTGCAACTATCATACAGCCCTCCCTTCGCTGCAAAACCAGTCGTCGTGCTGGATGACATCCAGTTTGAGAATTGTGCAGATAAAGATGTTCCAGCAGGCTCTGACCAGCTCTCATGTGATTTCAAAAACGACACATGTTCCTGGTACCATGATTACACTGCAGGCCTTCTGTGGGAGAGAAGCAATGATAAATTGAATGAAAAAAGTGAGTTTTTATGTTTATCTCTTTTGCCATTGTCTGATCTGATTGAACATTATTATGTAAGACTTAATTAATATTTAATAGGAAATATATTTCTCCCTTCTCTACAGATTCCTATATGGTCATAACTGCCAAATATGGCTTAAATATCTCATCTGCAGCCAGACTCATCAGTTACCCACAGACTGCTGGTCAAAACATCTGCGTGAGCTTCTGGTATCACATATTTGGTAACAGCATTGGTATGCTCTCCTCTGTCTAAGGCACTGTTTTTGTTGACCTGATTTTATTTCTGGTCGAATGCCCAGTTCCTGTTTATGTCTTAAACAGGTTCATTGAAGTTTATCGCAAAGTATTCTGGTGAGGAAGAGATGATTACCTGGATAAGAAGTGGAACTCAAGGAAGCAAATGGAGATTTGCAGACCTAACTTTCAAAAGTTCAAAACCAATACAGGTAATTCTATTGTATGTCTTCTCACTTTTTCCCCTCTTCTTGATACAAAAGTTGCCTAGATTAATGGGACATTATTTCCTTTCATTGAAAGCATTACGTAGTAGATGCATAAGGTTTTTACCAGGTTTTAAATGTCCAATTGATGGTATCTTCACTGCTCCTTCCCACTAATGCTGCAATGTAAAACTCTTGTGCTGATTAAATATGGTCATTCAAAACTATGAAGTAGTAAGACAAACTAGTATTTTTCAAGATCTGTTTCAACTTTTGCAGTTTATTATAGAAGCCATGGTGGGCGGAAATCAAGGCAGGATAGCTATTACTGACATCATGGTGTACCCCAGTGAGTCTGGTTCTTGCCCTCCTGAGAGGGAATGCACCTTCCAGGGCTCCCTCTGTGGTCTGCTGCCCCAACCGGCTGCTAACTTCAGCTGGATGCGAATCAGAGGATCATCCCAACCAGCCAACTCCTCAGGGCCAGCCACAGATCATACTCTGGGGACAGAGCAGGGTTTGTAACTAAGATTTTGACTTATCCACCTTGAAGTTTTCAGGTCATGTTGGCAGGTCAGGAAAGTTGCACTTTAGTCTTACTTAGTATTTCACAGAATCACTGGCAATTGGTGTGTCACAATTGACTAAGTTTTAGAATTACATCTGACACAGGTGATTCAGTATTCACTTCACTCAAACTAGAGTAGAATTTTAAACATAAAATTAGAATTAGCATTAGGTCATGAGGTTTATGATGAAGAGGGAGAGCGGATGCATATGGGAATTAGACATGATACTGTAGTCTTAAAAGCAAAGTAAACACATAATGCTTACTGTGTGTAGGTTTCTATTTGAGCGCCCACTTGTGGAATCATCCTGTTGGGGCTAGAGGTGCAATGATGACTGCGGTAATGGAGCCGACTGCATCTGATGGGGAGTGTTTGATGTTCTGGTACTACATGGAGGGAAGTGAAGTGGGAGAACTAAACATTTACCTTCAAACCTTTGAGAACTCCAGGGAATCTGTCCCACTTTGGACCCAAAAGGGAAATCAGGGGAAACACTGGAGGCATGGAAGAGTGACGTTACGTTCCAGTACCCCATATCAGGTACTGGTAGTTCATTCCTCACGGCACAATATTAGCCTTTAATTAGTCCAAGTTTCAAAGGCACCTCAAGTCACATATTTAAATTTCATTAAGATTTTATGACTTTGTGAGTCTTTTATTCTCTGTTGTTTTGACTGACAGGTGATTTTTGAGGCAATTGTTGGGACTGGAGAGAGGAGAGATATTGCCATCGATGACCTAACTGTTCTAGATGGCCACTGTCCCCCAACAGGTTCGAACTACAGTGTTAAAAAATATGCCTAGCCAATTATGTCTCTGAGTATGGCCGTGAACTGTTCAAGCATCTCTCTTGGTCAGGTGTCTGTGACTTTGAAATGGACTTCTGCGGGTGGGTAAACAGTTATCCTGTCAAACCCCAGTCTAGAGTGGACTGGGACTGGCTCTCAGGTGAAAGTGAAGGTCACCATGTTCCATCAAGGGACCACACCACAAATACTGCTCTGGGTATGTCACCACCAGTACAATTTTTTTCTTAATAAAGTTGTATTTCCATATTTTAATATGCCTCTTGCTCTTTCTATTTATTCTGATCATAAATAAAGCCCTTCTCTACACTTCCCTTGACTCTATTTCATAGACAGTTATATATTGCCAGCATTATTTTAGAAAAAAATAATATTTATGTATATTGAAAAAAGAGTATAATTCTGTATGGCCGCAAGTGTTGTCTGGCCAGAAAGAGCAGGACAAAGGGTACAGTAACAGTTATTATAACAACATGTGACTGCTCTTTAGTAAAGAATTATATATTTTTCCAATCTTTAGGTCATTTTGCATTCTTCAATCCCATCTCCCATCCCAAGTCTGACAAAGAACAAGTTGCTCGACTGGAGAGTGAAACAATGGATGCAGTAGAGAGAGCTTGCCTGGAGGTGTGGCACTACGCAGCTGGATGGCTCACTGATAGTGAGTATAGCTTTGTTCACTGGTGTTAACATTACATGACTGTAACACTTATTTAGCCACATTTAACATTCAAAGAATATGGGTCACGTGTTAAGCACATATTTCAGTCCTAATGTTGAGTTTCTGTGCTTTCAGATCACTCAAAAATCCAACTATTAGTGTTTGTGAATGATTCTGTCAGCCTGTATCCTGTGTTGAACACATTTGGGTTCATGAACAGCTCGTGGATCCAGGAAAGAGTGGATTACAGTGCAAAACATCCTCATCGGGTACTATTTCACAATTACAATAAACTTATAAATATAATAATTACATTCCTTCTATTATTTTTTTTTACTAATTATTGTCCTTCCTCAAAGCTTATTTTACAAGCCAACTGTAGCTGTAGTGATATGAGCATCGCTCTGGATGACATCTACATTATGAGGAATGAGTCTTGCAATGAAATCACCCCAACCACCACTCCCAACCCTCCCACCACGACCAGCTCCCCGCCGTCTGCTATGGACTGCACTTTTGAACACGGTGAAGCTCATTTTAAAATGCAAAATGGCATTTTGATAACCTTTTTGTGGTATCAATCAAAAACTGTGTTTAGTAATATAGAATTGACAAGGACAAGACAGATTTTAACTTCTTTCGCCTGTGTTTTCAATCTTTTTTAAATGTCCCTCTGCTGGAACATTTTTGGCAATTCAGAGCATATTTTGTCAACCAGGTCTGTGCAGTTGGGTCCAGGAGGTCAGTGGTGATGTGAACTGGACACGCAGTAAAGGACTTCCAGTGGACCTGCCTTGGGATGGACCTCAGTACGACCATACTGTCGGAAATAATGAGGGTATTAATGTACCTGCATTTCTAAATGGGGAATGAATTGAGAGTAAAAAACTGGTTGTCAAAAAAACAGTGAAAAGAAGAAATATCATATAGAACAGACATTATCTGATTTCACCACATACTAATAAGGCAGCCTATCTATTTTCTTACCTAAGGACTCTTCCTGGTTTTAAATGGATCTGGAATAAACAATGTGGAGCGAGCGGTCATCTCCGTTCCTCTTCTCGAGGTTACATCATCACATATCTGCATTGGATTCTGGTATCACATGCTCGGGCCTTCAGTGTCTACCCTGGATCTACTGTTGGAAATAGTATGGGAGCTCATTAGTACGGCTTCATTATTGTCCTTTTGGCCTATAATTAGTTGCTGTTATTCTAGAAATCATCTGAAGATGTAGTCTGGACTCGTCGGGGAACACAGAAACCAGAGTGGATTCATGCAGAAATAACTGTCAACAGACAGGACACATCACGGGTAAAGTTAACCTTTGTTTGTGTTTGTCCAATAACAATGTCTTATATTAATGCCTTAAACAAGTGTCCATCTAGTTGCCAATGATTGACTATGGGAAGTAAGATTAAAAAATATTGAAAATACACCTGGAGGACAAATAATATGACTTCTAAAATTGTAATCTTGTCCAATATGCAGATACCTACTGCTTTCTTTCTACTTCTCATGTTTATGTACCAAATGCTGTATGCATTCAAGACCACACTTTCATGCTTGCAGTATTTCAGTATTTCAGTAACTCAGAAATGTAAATATTCATCCACAGCTGATAATCACTGCTCATCGAAACACCATCAGTGAAGGATTTATTGCCATTGATGACATCACAGTGAGGGAGGGTCCCTGTGTGGATAAGAGTATGTAATCAAAGGCCATCAAACTGTGATGATGAGAAAGCCTCAAAACAATTCCCAGATGATAATGACTTTGCTTTGCGTTTTTTTTTTACACCCTTTCAAGACATGTGCGGGTTTGATTACGACCTGTGTGGCTTTCACAACAGTGTTACCCACAAGGGTCAGTGGATCCGCAAAAGAGCTACAGAGGAAGAGGTGGATCATACCCGTGGAACAGATAATGGTGAGTACAAAAAGAACTGTCATCATTGCTTGACAATCTTGAAAAAAATCATAGCTGGCTATGACAAACGTTGGACATAAACATGCCTAATATGAGATTAGGGTTCAGTAAAGGTCATTGGCCCATCCATCACATTTTTTGAACTGATGAGCATTGTATCTGTACCCGGTTAGGCATGTAGGCTAATTTAGCATGGCTGTCCAGCTTTGTTTAAATTTGTTTTAGGTTATTTTCAATATGTTTGTTTACTTGTGTGACAGAGGTAGGAGAGTGCACACTGTCCCTTTGTTATAGGTTTCTATGTGACTGTGAAAAATTCTACGGAGAAAACCATAGCGCAACTGCTCTCACCTCCTTTAACCCCAACGACTGAGATGTGTGTCCGTTTCTGGTAAGTGCCTTCAATCACAGGTTTACATGATTTTACCATTGTTAATGAAACAATGTCCTTGTTCATGTTCAGGTACTGGTTACCTGCAGGATCAACTGACAGCCTCACCATGCATGTGCTGAGGAGTGGGCAACTGTCGATTGTTCTTTGGAAACAATCTGGAGTAGTGTCTTCAAGCTGGGAGGTTGCAGAAGTCACCGTGTCATCTCCTGTTGAATTTAAGGTAACAAAACTGTCAGACTGGCATCTTTGACTGTAAATCAAAAAGCAAGTAGGGTTTTTCTTGCTATACCTGTTAATCTTATGTCCTTAACCAGGTGGTGTTGCAGACCATCCACAGTCCAGACAGCAACGCTACAATGAAAGTTGATGATGTTTCTTTGAGGGACGGAGCCTGCCATCCTCCAGGGAGCTGTGACTTTGAGTCTGGACAGTGCAACTGGATCAACGTCCACAGGGAAGATGGACACGACTGGGTGCTGGCCAATGGAGGCTTCCGTGGTCCAGAAGCAGACCACACCACTCAAACGCCAGAGGGTAGATATGCTTTCATATCTGCACTAAAACATTAACATGCAAAAGAAAAATCCCACCAATAATAATAAATAATAAATATTTGTCTTACTTCTTACTTTCTTACTTCTGCATGAGCAAATTATTTTAGATCATCTACTTATTTTTCATACATGGCTTTTTTATTTATATTTGTAATCCACCATTATAGTCACCTCTGAATTGTCTAATTGGCGGGAGGTGTCAAAAAACACTTGGATAGGTAAACTAAATAAAGTTATGCTTAAAGCAAACTGTCCATCAGGTTATGACTAATTGGAACTGCTGTGGGTGCTGTTTCACTGACCTTGTTACTTAATAACTTCTCCTTTGCGTATCCCTGACTTATGTCCTTTTCCTGAGTAAAACAACCAACCACACACTATTTCCTCATGTCCGAAGAACTGTGAAACTGAAGCTGTGACAGATTCAGAATCATTAAAGGAACAATAATCTAGATGTTGCTGATGTGGTGTTCATGCTCTCCCTGATGTGTGACAGGAAACATGTCAAAATATCCAAAGTGTATTTGCTTTTTTTTATTGTTTTTTTTTTTCTTCAAACCAGGTTGGTTCTTGTTGAGCTCCTCACAGCATCTCAACCGCAGCAGTGTTGCTCATGTGTTGTCAGAATGGATCCACCTGAGAGAAACTGTCTGTTTCAGCCTGTGGTACCATATGAACAGCAGGTCAGAAAAAAGGAAAAAACAAAACTGCACATCGAGGGTCTCCAGGGGGAGGGATGCTTTTGTTTATCCTGTTTAGTTTCCTCACTGGCTTCCTGAGGAAGTGTGAAGTGTCATTTAGTCTCGAATCACCTGCTTCTCTGTGCAAGAGTGATTTGTGTCAGAGTTGAAGCGTTAGACAGATCAACTGTTTGACAGAGGATTCAGGTCAAACTTGAACACCCTTGTAGCGCTTCTATCTTAAAAACATGAAGCTGCGTCTGGTTTCGCAATATTTAGCTGTGCTCCAAAAGCTCCTGGGAAGTCAACATTTGTAGGAAACTGAGTTGGTAATAATTTAATTTTGTTTGGATTCATGTACTGAAACCAATCAACATGGCGGGCATCACGTCATAGAAGAAAGATTCTGGGAGGAATTCTAGCCCGGGGGCTGTCTATGAGGCCTTTACCAAACAATATGCTCATTAAGGTTGATTGCAGACTTTTAATTGACTCCACCTGTGTGTTCCTGAGGGAATGTGGGTCCTGCTCAAGCACCTTTGTGATCCAGACTACAAAGTGGTGGTTAGCAGAAAAAAGATGGACTGATGGACATTTGTGGGTTTTTCAACAGCGACTCGGGCATGTTGAGGGTGTACCTTCGTTCTGGACCATCTGAGAGCCAGCTCATGTTTCACAGTAACAGCAGCGAAAGCAACTGGATCAGGTTCTCTCAGTCTGTAACCACCACCAGACCTTTTCAAGTATGCTGAATGTTGCTCAGAGATAGAGATGCTGTAAGGAATAATACCTTCTCAGTCATTTTCTCTGTTCCTCAATGCTCCAGGTACTCATTGAGGCAGAAACCAACAACAAAGGCTTCATCGCTGTCGATGACATCACTGTCACGCTCGGCATCTGTCCAGGTGCGGCAGTAATTTTTGCTTTCTGTCTGCAAACCCGAGTTTTACGCTCTGCTCTTTTTCTCCCCGTCTTGTAGCCAATGAAACAAGTTCAGAATTTGTGGGTTGCTCATTTGAAAACGGGACATGCGGCTGGGAGGACAGCAGTGTGGGCCAGTCTCAGTGGGTGAGAGGGAGAAACACTTCTGAGAGCTTTGGACCTGCTAAGGACCATACAGTGGGTACTGAGCTGGGTGAGGATGCGCACCAAATCAACGATCAAATCAATATTTTCCAGTTGAAATCGAATCATTTAATACTGAGTGTAAACATATTTGATATTATACTGACAAGACAATAGTACAAGAAAACAGGAAGTGAGATTTATTGCATTTCCTTTTTTCAATATAAATGCTACTACCATCTTTGTTCAGATGTGGTGTTTTTGAAATTTTGATGGTCTAATCACAATTATTGAGTTACTCTGTAATGCCTAAAAGTCCTTCTGTGTTTAATCATTAGCTGCACACACACACACATACACACACACACACACACACACACACACACACACACACACACACACACACACCAGGAAATAAGAATTATCAAGTGCTGTTTGTAGTCTGTGTCTGTTTGGACCCTGTTGGACTGTCTTTATTTGATCATTTTTAGGTTGGTACATGGCACTGAAACCTAAGACAGGAGAAAATGTGAGCCCTGCAGCTCTGCAGAGCCCAACCATGACACAGGCCAGCACCACCTGCACTCTGCACTTCTACTACAGCATATATGTAGAAGGTATTTCTGCCTATGTGCACACTGGATAAACATGATTTTGGTCCATTTGAGTGTGATTAAATGTGGTGCAGATGAAGCCCAACTGGATGTGGTGATGAGAGAGGGTTCCCAGGTGACCACGCTGTGGCGGCAAACTGTCGGCCACGAAGATGTTTGGCGTCCTGGCATCGTCATAGTGGGCCGAATGCCTCAGGATTTTTCTATCACATTTGAAGGCTCCAGGACCTTCAACAAGCACGGCCACGTTGCTATTGACGACATCAGTTTCACCAACTGCACTCTGCCTGGTAGTTCAGTTCAGGCTGGACTTTCATTATCGGCATTTCTTTAGAGGATACATTTCTACAATCTTTGGATGCCTTCACAGAGCCTCAGCCTGCATGTCCTGACAACATGTTCAAGTGCATCAACAGCGTGTGCGTGGAGTCCAACCAATTGTGCGACTACAGCGATGACTGTGGGGACCGCTCAGATGAGATCAACTGCGGTGAGATTTCCAAAGAGTCGCAGCAGCAACGTGATAGAAATTTGAAATTAGGCATTTTACAACTGAGAGCAGGAAAAAAAAAAACAATAGAATCACAATTTTCAGTTGAGCGAAATGGAAAATTTTCAGCTTTTAGGGTTTTTGCTTTCTTTTTCTTCACTAATAATAAAATAGAGCCAAATGGATTTGAGGAGCGCTGCAACTTTGAACAGGGCCTGTGTTCTTGGGAAAATGATGTAGACACGCCTCACGCTAAGTGGATACGACAGAGAGGAGCAGATGCCTGGCCTACATTTGGACCTGAGAGGGATCACACCCAGAACTCTGCAGCAGGTAGAAACCTCTGAGCTTCCATTAAGATAAGTATGACTATCACCACCATTAGACTGTCAATGGAATATTTATTGATTGCGTAATTACTTTTTCTTAAAAATAGGTCACTATGTCATTCCGGAGCCACACACAACTGAGGCTGGCCGTACATCAGAGATGCTTTCAACTACTTTACTGCCCAGCTTTAATTGCACTGTAGGTAACTAGAGTCACATATAAGTTTATCAAAAATTTAGTGTGGAAAGGTTAGCCTAGGTTTATTAAAGCACATTATTAAGTCCTCTAAATTTATGCAAATAATGCAGTGGTAATCAGGCAATAGCACGATTCACAGAGATCATTATTTGGAATTGAGATAAATATTAGCCAGTGCCAACACAGCACGCTAGCATGAAAATAGGTTAGGAAAATAGGTTTCTCAAGACGGCATCTTTAATTTCAATTATAAATCATTTAAATTCAACTACAACAATCGTAAAGGTGACTCTTTCCTCTCATTCACACTTTCAGATGAAGGAAACATTAATTTTAAATAAATATTACACTAACAGGATGATGACTTTTTAATTATCATCCAATTTTCAACCATTCCTCTACGATCACACCAGGTGAGATTCTATGTATTCAGCTTGGGAGATCCTGCAGCCTCACTGACGGTCTGGTCCAGGACACTAGGCACTGGTGCTAACGACAGTCTCTTATCGCTCACTGAGATCTCACAGAGTTACAACTGGCAGAGAGCTGAGGCCACATTCTCATCCTCAGACAACAGTAAGGTGAGAGAGGAGCAATACTTAAGTGATAGAGGAGCAATACTTAAGCAATACTTAAGTAAATACTCCATCTCGCCTGCCACAGATCAGGTCAATTTTGTCATTGCCTGAGAAGATTTTCATTCAAATTTATACAGAGCCTGCTTGCAAACAATGGTGCTGAGAGTCAGGAAAAGTGGTACAATGTTGGGGATGTTTTTTCCAATTAGATTGTCTTCAGATATGAAAGAGGTCATGGACACAGGGGGCTTGTTGCTTTGGATGACATCTCTTTCTCAAGGGAGTGCGTATTCAAAACCTCGCCCACATCCAGCCCAAGCACAACCTCAAATGCACCCTCTACCACAACGGGCCCCACCCATCCATGTCAGGTACATCACAAATGTCTGAAGGAGAAAAGCAAATCAAATAATGGACATGATCATCGGTTGTTTCACCCTTGCTTTGTGTTGCAGGAGAATGAGTTTTTCTGTTGGCAGTCAGCAGGAAAAGTGTGTGTCCTGACAACGAAACGGTGCAATTATCTTCCTGACTGTCCACAAGGGGAAGACGAGGAGGGCTGTGGTGAGCTGATGTGATACATCATTGTGTCAGCAGTGTATATGATCCAACAATAATTGTAGGATGGCAACTTAATAGAGATAAAGTTGATGGTTCAGAAAAAGAACAGGAAACTGTTTGCTGGGAAGCATCAGCAACTTTCTGGATGGATGGATGGATGGATGGATGGGCCTGCATTGTGTGCACAGACATGGGGACAAATGTACAGACATTATTTGGGGGGGTCACGTCCGAATGGGGTCATGTCTCTATTTCTTTTCTTGTGTCTTGTAGTTTCATGGGGATCCTGACACTACATTAATTTCCTGGTTAGCAGATGTTTGTGTAGCTATGCAGGGAGCGTATGTGAGAGTAACTCCTCTCATGAATGGTTCTCTTTCAGGTTCCTGCACGTTTGAGAGGGACGACTGTGGCTGGAATGACACCAGTGTTGGACAAATGAAGTGGCAGAGACAGAAAGCCAGTAATGACACCATCCCACCCAGTGATCACACAACAAATGCAGGTGATTGAAATGACTGATTGGACATCTTTTTAAAGCAGCTGTATCAGCTCCTCGGCATCACATTCAGCCGTTCACGTATTGATTTGACACTCCCTGTCATTCTCAGGCTACTACATGAGTATGAATTTCAGCCAGGGGTCCGCACAGAGTGAGGCCCGACTTCAGAGTCCCCCACTGCCCCCATCATCCCCCTACTGCCAGATTCTGTGAGTGTTGCCAGGGCTCGGGTGGGTTTTCTTGACGTGCCTGTCGCTTAGTGAAGAGCTACGCTGAATGAGTATTGTCAGAAAGGACAAGATGCTGTTCCGTCTTAATGCGTAGCTAGTATTTTCATACGTAACAAAAGTCGGAGCGGTTAAAGTTATCTTGCTCCACCCAGTGGTAACAGCTGGTACACCGTCCGGTCTAGGTTCATCAGACCGGATAAACAAACCTTCACGGACATCAACGAACCAATTTCACTTTGTTTATATTAATGCCCACTGTGTTTCCCTTATTAGCACCCTGTCCCAGGCTTTTGCATCTCGGTGCAGACTCAAATTTTTAAAATATGAATTGCTCAATAGCCTCCGCTCATGCATCCAACACTCTCCCCTTCTTCCTTCCTTCTTTCCTAAACGCAGGTTTCACTTCCACATCAGTACAAGGAGTGCTGGGTCACTCAGAGTGCTTATGCAGCAAGCTGAGGGGAGTGAAGCAATCCTCTGGTCACGCAGTGACAGTACTCTGTCCAACTGGACCCCAGAGAATCTACCTATAGGCCTGCATCAGCAGCCTTACAGGGTATGTGTCTGAGCCCATGCTGAACAGTTTAGACTCACAACTCTTCCAGTCAATTTAAAATAGTGGGGGGGGGGGGGGTTCTCCTGTGTGTGAATGCTGTGGGTAATAATTTGCTTTCTTAGATATGGTTCAGTGGCGTTAGCAAAGCTGAAGTCACTTCTGGCACCCGCATCATAGCTGTGGATGACATTTCTTTCCTAAACTGTGAAAAATCCTCCAAAGTACCAGGTAAAAAGTTGATCATGTGTTTAAAAAGCTGCATGACTCGAAGGGTAGGTTCAACAGATTTCACACTCCTGTTTGCATCCTCAGCTTTACAGACATATGACTGTTCCTTTGAGGATGGTCTGTGTGGTTGGACACAGGGGGCCGAAGATGGGTTGGACTGGACCAGCGGGTCTGGCCCAACTGAAACCCCTAACACTGGACCCGCAGGAGATCACACCACCGGAAAAGGTGCTTTTAACAGGAGTGACAGTGCTTTTGTAAAAACTGTTGGTCAGCACAGACTGTTCCCGAACTTTGAACCACAAATTTTTCTCATGCCCAGGAAAAAGTCTCAGCAGTGGAGTCACTCATTTCTGATTCACTCATGTGTCATTTAACGGTCACAAAAAGAGAAACTGAACACTTTTTTTAACAGTCACTGGCAATTCATTTATGTTTTTGAAAGGGTTTTAAAGTATTTGAAATTTAGTATTTTAAGGTATTTTAAAGTGTCTTGAGTCAGCTGAGGCTTTTTTTTAAAAAAAAATCTGTAATTTTTATCGTTTATCACTCTTCTTGCGTTTGACTGTAGTGAGGTGACAATGTTAGGTTGTGCAGACTTCTGTGCAGACTACCTCCATCCACTAAAAACACCTCAAAAAAACAGAACAACTCACTACTATGCTTATTCTGCAGGTAAATATCTGTACATCAACAGTTCCTCAGCCAGGGTGACAGGAGACGTGGCCCATCTGAAGACTCCGCTTTTGCCGTCTGGTGGCCGCGATGGGTACTGCTTCACATTTTGGCACCACATGTTCGGGGCCACCGTTGGCTCCCTCAGGGTGCTCCTGCAAACAACTGATCCCAGGAACAAAACAATGGTACAACTCAAATCCAATCCCCAATCCTTTACAATCACCTTTACAATCTGCAGCTTCGGCTTTGATTGAGAAATATTTAATTGTTCCTGCTCACACAGTTGTGAAATGCTGATTGCAAAATAACATAAATCAAGTGAATGTTGACTGTGAGCCGCGCAGTTTCGGCGCACACCGCAATGTTGCATAAATCTCCTCACATCCTCATTGTGCAAACTGAATCAGCCTCCTGTCTTTCCTGTAGGTGTGGCAAAAGTCAGGAAACCAGGGGGACGAGTGGCAGCTGGTGCAGATCCACATGACCGTGCAGAGTGTCCACCAAGTCATTTTAGAGGCCACAGTTGGAGGAAAGGCGGGAGACATCGCTGTTGATGACATCTCTCTTACCAACGGGCCTTGTTCTGCCTCTGGTAATAGGCCTTAATAACAAATC
Organism: Takifugu flavidus; assembly: GCF_003711565.1. Classification (NCBI taxonomy): domain Eukaryota; kingdom Metazoa; phylum Chordata; class Actinopteri; order Tetraodontiformes; family Tetraodontidae; genus Takifugu; species Takifugu flavidus. The sequence continues at coordinate 10,060,412 of NC_079534.1, read as the reverse complement.
TGGCTGCAGTAAATTGTGTCCTCACAATAAATGTCCTGTTAGGGAACATTTAGTGTAGAACAGAACATTAGATTTGAAGAGACTAGAGGCAGAAAAGAGGCAGAAACAGCTGGAAACTTGATTTTATTTTTTTTTAAACACAAAAGATATTTTCAGTCACAATATGGCATAAGATGGCTTGACTTAGAGGTCAAAAACAGAATAAGTCACATACATCAAGAACCGGTCCTCATAATGGACCCACAAGCACAAATGTTTGTGTCATGTTTTGTAAAATCTCATGCTTGCAGACCTGTGTGACTTTGAGGAGGACAGTTGCGGCTGGCAGCAGCAGACTGACGATGACTTCGACTGGGTACGACAGTCGGGCCCCTCCCACAACCCAAACACTGGGCCAAACAGCGACCACACCACCAACGCCCCGGCGGGCCATTACTACTACCTGTCATCTTCCAATGCAGACCGCGCCAGTCAGACGGCACGAATGTCCTCGCCGCTGTATCCTGCAGGTGTATTATTGATTATAGATTGATGAATATGTCTTGTGGGGAGGTTCATTGTTCATGGTCGTTATTTAATTTAAGCTGAATTTAAATGCATTATTTCCTATCCTGATCAATTCTTTTTATTTATTAGCTATTAGTTCAATGTGTGGATGCATTGTCCACACATATAAGTGAACACATATATGTTGAACTAAGGAAAAACTAAGGAAATGTTGGAATAAGGAAATGTTGAGAACCAATGTTTGCTGGAATAACCCTAATTTTTAGTCACAGCGTTCCTGCATTTCAGCAGCCCTTCACGTTGCTGTTTACTGGTACAAGACTTCAAGAATCTCACCTTTGTTTGATGGCTTGTGTACATCTATTCTAGATGCTAGAGATTCTTTTATTGGGGTACAGGTCTGAAGATTAGGTTGGCTAAGACAAGCTCTGGTGATCCTTCATTTACACCTTGTGTGACATGGAGCATTGTGGCTTGATTCAGCCATCCTACTGTACATTATACATGTATAAATTTAAATATATCTGAAAGCTAAATTAACCATGGTTTCATTTTCAAACACCTCCAGGCAAAGGATCTTGCGTCCAGCTGTGGTACTTCATGTATGGAAGAGGAGTGGGGACGCTGAACATTTACCAGCAGGCTGCAGACGAGACACCGGCCCTGCTATTCTCTCAAATGGGTGATCAGGGTCGACTCTGGAGGTTCGCTCAGGCCAGTCCTCTGTACCGTGATCGGCCTTACAGGGTGAGCCCCAAACACTGGTGCTCCTGAACGCAAATGCACACACATGTGCACTGACACAAGCTGAATCTGTCTCCATTCCTGTGAAATTAAGATGGATTTAAATTGACTAGTATCTTATAATCTTACAATATTGCTGTAGAATTAAAAACTGTTTTCTCATCATAATGGATACAGTTCCAGTCTAGAACTGAGGAAAGAATCTATAATGATTCGTCTATACCTCAAAACAAACAGTGAATGTACAGAAATGTCTTTATTTAAGCCAGCAAATTATTTTGCCCGCATATTTAAAACTTGCTTACATACTTTTCTATCATTCCTGTCTCAGATCATGGTGGAAGGTGTGAAGGCCGGCCCCAGCCAGGTGGGAGACATGGCATTTGATGATGTTACACTCACAGATGCTCAGTGTCCTTCACCTGGTCACTGCGACTTCGAGATCAACATGTGTAGCTGGAGCAACGTGGGAGGAGTCGACGAAGAGGACTGGCTGCGTGGGAGGGGAGACCAGCCGAATCTCAACACGGGACCCAGCATTGATCACACAACAAACTCATCACAGGGTAACTAAAAGATGTCATCTTCCAAGTATTCTATAAATAAATGCAGTGACCCTTTTAACCACTAAGTGGCAGTAGAGACTGGCTTTAAACATCAAATCACCAAAGGATGAACAACTTTTTAAAGGTATTTCACAAACTGAGCATCTATGGCACTTTTTGTTTCAATATTTCTAAATATTCCATTTTTCAGCTTATTTCACATGTACCTTTTGTTTTAATTGTCAACATATATATTTTAGTGAGGCTGTTCTCGGCGGCAGATTTACTGGATGTCTGATGAAAACAGGTTAACCGTTTGTTGTTATGTTGTATTCCCGTGGTACTAGTAATGATATTAAGGGTTGGGGGAAATTAGGGTTGGGTTTTTTTTTTAATGGATTGTAGACTTTAACTTCTCAGGATTCCACACATAAAAAGCTAGTAAATTTCCTGGGAGAAAAAAGCAAAACAGGTCTGTAACATCAATCCCACAGATCAGCAATCAAGAAATTTTGAAAAGAAAATTTGTGTGTGCAACTGTGTCTAGGATATTACCTGTACGTGGACAGCTCAGTGGGTGAGTGGGGGGACAGGACCTTCCTCGTTAGTGATGTGTTCCACCCGTCCACTAGAGGGCATTGCCTGACATTCTGGTATCACATGTCTGGAAATCATGTCGGGACTCTGCGAGTTTTCTTAAATGACAGGTAATAAGTGTTTCTGTGGCCTAAGGTCCTGACCATACTTTAAATATTTCATTGTGGTGTTTCTGTGTCACAGAAAAATGCATGCCACTGGTAATGAAGAGGGGACTTTGAAGTGGATGGAGTCAGGAAACAAAGGAGACAAGTGGCAGGAGGCCAGTGTGCACATAAAACATGATGAAGCTTTCTGGGTAAGAAAGAGCTAAAAATAATCTGTCCTGATGATTTAATGACACCATTACAAGATGAGTTAAATGTAGTGAGGAAATATTTTATTGTAATATGTTTATATGATTTGGAATTCTTCTGATATCTGAACTTAAACTCTCTTTTTTGTCATAGTTTGTGTTTGTGTATCAGAGAGGGATGACCCCATGGGGTGCCATTGCTCTGGACGACATTAGTGTCCTACCCGGTGGCTGTTACTCACAGCCCCCTGTTGGTCCTCCTGATGAAAATGGTACTTTACAGTCTGAGAACGAATCCAATAGTGTTACAAGGTTGTGAACTGCCACTACATGTGAAGAAAAGCCAAATGTATTAATCCATTTCTTTCAAGTTGTTGGACTTTCCTGTCTGTGGCGCTGACCCCTTATAAATGCACTAATCCCTCAAATATTTCCTTGAAAATAAAGCACAGTTGATGAACATTGTTTAAAAGGGAGCAAATTATACATCCATCAGAATATATTCTGATGGAGATATTTTGTTGGAAGCTAATTTAAATAAATCCGGCAAAAGAATATTTTCAGAAATTTCCATGACCTCCAAAGCGCCCATTTGTGATAATGAAAGTACACAGTGATTCTATCATTGAGAGTTTTCAAAGGAGAACTAACTACAACAGCACAAAAAGCAACATCTCATCACTGTGTCCGCAGCTGAGGTGAATGTAGGTCTGGCTGTTGGCCTGACTGTGCTGGCTGGACTCATTCTCTGCATTGTCCTCTTCATGCTGAACAGGAAACGAAAGGCGATGTAGAAAAACGTTCCAATACACATATAATTTTATAAGAATGCAGAAAGCACCAACCTATTTTGTCTCATTTGTCCTAGGAGTCAGCCAAACATTTTACAACACGAAGAACCAACCGCACACAGCTCTGTGTTTGACCTCTGTGACGGTAAAATAGACGTAAGTAATAGGTGCATGATAATATCTGTCTGCAGTCAGAAAGATCACGCTGTTAAAAAACAAAAATCTGCTTCTTTCAAGGTGACGGAACACGGAACAGAATTTGACTTTTCATTCTATAATCAACTCTATGACCCATCGTCAAATAGGCCCAGAACGGAGGCTTCAGCAGATACATGATTCAAAATAACATCTACAATAAAACAAACACATCATTTTTAATGTGTGAAAGGTGCTTGTGCTCTGGAAAGATTTGGATTTTGATGTAACTGTTAGAAATTTATGTTAATTTTCCTTATGTGAGGTATGAGTAGCAGTGCTTTGCTAAGTCTTATAACCCTTTTATAGCTACATAGAACTGAAATCAGATGGGGGCAGAGGGTCCGGAAAATCATATCATTGCTTCCCCAGTATCCATATTATTGTGAAGTTATACTTTTTCACTATTAATGCTGGTAAGGGGTCAATGAGGATGCTACCAGAAGGAGATGCCGCTGCATTGCCTTTACTAAATTGTATCTACATTGCAGAATCACATTCCCACATTAATATATTTGGTTGATTCAATAAGTTCAATAATTGGTGGCAGTGGATGCTCCTCAGGGCGTAGCAACAGTCTTGGCTTTTGCAACAGCCAAGTTTTAATGGGGAGACAACGCTGCAATAAAAAAAGAAAGAATGTGACAACTTTAAAGACCTCATCTTCTGTTCAGCCACCTCGCATCAAGCTTTGTTGCCAATAAAATCTGTAACTGGTGTAATCTGTGTTTCAGAACCCCCCTCCATGTGGATAACTAAACTGCCCACTTATAAATGTCATCCTGTGTTATATTATGTAATGTGAAAGTAAGATTTTGCTTAATTCTATCATAGCAAATCCTTCATATACATTTACATATGCACAGCTCACACTTTCTTTTAACTATGCTGTTTCTGCAATTTCTGCTTTGGCCTGTTTGAATGTATGTGAGATTTGTCTTAACGTGATGCAAGCTGAGAAACGGAGTAAAGGCAACATATATATATAATTAATGTTTATAGTTTTCATTGTATTTATATGACACATGAAGAAAAACACAATGTAATCATACACATTAAAAATAAACATTTGGGCAGATAGATAGATAGATAGATAGATAGATAGATAGATAGATAGATAGATAGATAGATAGATAGATAGATAGATATTGGGGGAAAGTAAGCGCATGTCACAAAAATAAGTGATTGTGTTCAGTTAAACCCTTTTAAAAACATAGCCCGTCCACACGATCAAAATATGAACACTACATAAGACTCAAATGCTTAAAAATATCCAATATCCAAATCCAACTCCTCTAGAAACGACGCTGAAGCTACGTCGTAACGTCGTGACGATGCAGCCAATCCCGTCACGCATCATAAACGCAAACGCACAATTTCGCTGCGGTGAGAGCAGAGCGTGAGAGGGGGTCGCTGCGCTTAAAGAACAATGGGTGTACACATTGAGACCTTAAGACCTGGTGATGGTATGGGTATTATTTTTTTACGGTGACTGTTTTAATTCTATCACATAACATTTTGTTGAATGCGTCTTTTATTCGGTGCTTCTCTCATTTTAGGCATGAACTTTCCGGCTAGAGGGGCGCTTGTTACGGTCCATTACGTTGGTAAGAGGCTTCTGTGGGCTTGAGAATCATTCATTGATCTTTTAATCGGCATTTGAATTCTGTGTTTATAATATCAGTATCAAAATATATGCGCATCTACCTAATAATCGTAAATTAGTTGGGTTTTTGTCGACACAAGTGAGGGGTTTCCTTTCCTCGCGTGACTGTCGAGGCTCCTGCAGCGAGGCTTTACATTCGGGATATGCTCAAAGCTCAGAGATCGAAAATGGCGGCTAAGTGCTATCTTACTTGATGCTGTCTCATTGGCTCTGAAGAGAAGGCCTGTAATTATCAGATTGTTCTAACGGTATCCGTCTGCGGCCTGCAAGAGAGGGTCGCAACGGCCTCATTATGCTTGTGCGTAGCCTGTCGGCATCGTGAACGCGTGCGGTACGCAGATGGTCCGGAGTTTGTAACTGAGACTTCACCGGACTGACCCGCTACACGTTCCGCCCCCATACAAAAGCGTCCAAATACTGTTATTATTGGAAATGGTAACAGTTTTTTTTAAAAGGCATAGCATTATGGATATGAAAGGGGAGAACTACAATAGCTGACATCAATTAAGGGGGAAAAAGTATTGTCAATTAAACTTTCATAAGATGTAAATTTTCATCCATGGTTACTGTATCACATCAGTCAGTAATGGTTGGGGATCACATATCTTACATCCATCATTTCATTGGCTTCAAACCTCCCATGTTTGAGGAGACAAATGATGCAACTATTAAAAATATTTACAAAACTGAAAGGATGACACTTCAACCAGCTAGAGTAACAATAGAATGCACAATTTTGACAGGCCACTATACACAATGTGTTAACCAATATCCTTCAACTGTAAATGTCTGACTGTAAAGTCAGACATGCCAAAGATTATATTAAATATGGTAAATCATTTATTGGCTAAATATGCCTTCGCTTACATTTGGCTGTTTGGGATCTGCAATTGAATTTTTGAGATAGTTTTTTTCCCACCTTATAGTTTGAGGTTGAGTGACCAGGTGCTGTGTGTACTGTGCGTTGGTCAAAGCCCAGACGTAGGTACACGCACCGGCTGCTAAATTTTGCGTTGGAGGAGGAGATTATGTAATCAGAGCTACAACTTTTTCATTAAACAGGCACTCTGACAAACGGAGAGAAGTTCGACTCCTCCAGGGACCGGGAAAGGCCCTTTCAATTTAAGATTGGACATGGCAAAGTCATCCGCGGCTGGGATGAGGGCGTAGCTCAGGTTTGGAAAGCTGCAGCCATCATATATCCACTTTATATTTCCAGATTAATTGACTCAGCTAGTGTCTGGCTTGTTGTGTTATTTTTGTCCAAATTATTAACCTGAGTTAATTTGCTTTATTGTGCTTACTGAAGTTTTACCAATATCTGTGTCATTTATCCAGTAAAATATTTTGGTTTGGAATCTTTCTATGTTCACAGATGAGCATTGGCCAAATTGCGAGGTTGACCTGCTCACCAGACTACGCATATGGCCATGAGGGTTATCCACCAATCATCCCAGCAAATGCAACTCTCATTTTTGAAGTGGAGTTAATCAATTGTTGAGTTTACCTTCAAATTCCACCAACATGTGACACATACTCTTTTTTAAAAGGGGCTCTTAATACCATTTATACACATCAACTGTTATTTGTATTATTGAGACAAATAGTGCAAATTGTATGTCACTAATGCCAACACTACTGATGATGCCAAGATGATTTATTTGTTAAGCATCCTATGTTAAGTACTTTTCTTAAAAAATAAAAATAAAACATTGACTTGACATTAAGCTAATGGCACAAATTTACAATGAATGAATTATTCTTCATTGGCTAAAGAAAAACCAGAAATTTGAGAAAAATGTACTTTTCTTTAAGTGCCATAGAACAATCTAAAATTTTTCCACATTGTAAAATGACTGGGTGCCATAAAATCTACAGAACAATCTAGAAAGTAGACATAAATGTTCACAAAAAACACCTATTTAATGTGTGTCTTCTGGTATGTTGCTTTAAATGAATTAAATTGTAAACTTGGACACAACATAATGTCTTGTCATTTGTAGTGGGAACAGACACCCTCTCTCACCCCCTACACAAGACTGTGAGGGCCTTAAGCAGCTCCTTCAGCAGCAGACTGTTACACCCACGGTGTAAAAAGGAACGGTACCACAGGTCATTCATCCCAACTGCTGTCAAATTGCACAACGTACACAACTCTTAATGTAGCACCAATAACCCATGGTTGGCATATTTTTCTGCACTACTTAATCATACTACCTCCGGAATCTGTTATTTGCACATTCATTTTTCTTATAGTATAATATTCCCTTCTGTATATAATTTCCCCCTCTGTATATAATGTCTAATGTACATAGTAATGTACATAACATAATAGTTTTTCTTTTAGTGTTGTATACCACTGGCTACTTCTGTAACACGTGAATTTCCCCAATGTGGGATCAATAAAGTTTTATCTTATCTTAATTCATTATCAATTAGTACTCCAAAAATTTGATTTCTGTTCTGTGAAACTGAAGTATCCTGGAGCACTAAGAAGCCAGCAGACATCTCTGTAGCCTTATTAACCTACCCACTATCACTCTTTTGCAGACAGGCATGAAACTAAAATAGGATGGAGCTCAAAGGATTCAGTTCATCTTCATTCATATAGCATTTGTTCCATCAAAATTGTTTCTAGGTGCTTTACAGGAACCCAGGGCCTGACCACCAACAAGCAACAGTGGCACCTTAGCTGCTTCTCTCCCAGAAGGTTATATAAAACAGAAGAAGAGAGTCACAGATCTCTGACCTTTGGTCCAGCTTAGTGGACTCCCTATTACGAGGTTTTAGATCACTAAGTGATAATATAAGCAACCTTTGATTTGTCATTCGTGAAGGCAGCTGACCTAAAATGGAGGTTACACTGGGGGAGGAATGGTCAGCAGTCCCATGATTCACCGTAGAAACATTTTGTGATGGAAAGGTGGAGATGACTGAGGGTCAATGAAGATGCCGCTGCACCTGTGTGGGAGGAGGCACCTTGTGAGGCTTTTAGACACTCTGGATGGCCAGTGAGATATGCCACCAGAGCAGCTTACATGGAGCATACATCTGTAGCTTTCTCCATGTTGGCTTCCACCTCCCTCCTCACTGCTGTTATTCCTTTCTGACCCTGTGCCTGCAGAGTCCATGCTTGGTCAGACTGTACAGTCAGGACCCGATTAAGAGAACTCCATAGCAGAATGAGGACAGACAGTGACTTAAAATTAAATCAATCTAATTCAAGGTTAATACCAGGTTATCAAAACAGCAAAAAAAATCCAATCAGATTGGCAAAATTGAGCCAATAATCAATCAATCTTTATTTATATAGCATCTTATACAATCAAAATTGTTTCAAGGTGCTTTCCAGAAAAAATAAGGAGGGGGAGGGGCAGGATGACGTACACGGCAGATAGATCGTCACAGCATCCTTGGCACAGCAACTGTAAACACCTCAAATAAATAAATAACATTTTCACAATTGCAGCTAAAAAGCAGCTTTCAGATATTAAAGCTTGTTAGAGTTACTGTAAAAAAAACAATGTTGTGGCCAAAAATTTTTGTCCTACCCTTAAAAACGTGCAACTAGAAAAGTTGCGCTCGGATAGTGCAGCCCTCCACCTAGCAACTAAGATGTAAGGTGTGTAAGATGACGTGCAGCTTAGAAAGCAGCGTGCTCTCCAACACCACCCACTCTGTGAAACGCTGGCCCATCACAGGAGCACATTCAGCAGGAGACTGATTCCCCCAAGTTATCAACACTTTCCTCAGTGTAATACTTCAATACTGTTAGTAGCTACCTGTTGGTTGTTCATAGGTCATATGTGTAATAATTTCAACGGTTGATACCGTTTAAAACTCTGCGACTCTATGACATTGGGTCATAGACATCATAGTCTGAGATGCAGGACTGTGAGGCTCAGAAGACAGGATGAAAATCGTGTGGTGACAATAAAGACAACCTTAACCTCACCTTAACTCGGCCCAGCTTTATTAACTTCTGCAAAGAAAGAATGCAAATTTCCAGAGAGGCACCTCACACTGAAAAGCCAGACATCCCATCAAAGCATGACATATCTGTACAATTAGTAAATAAAATGAAAGAAATACAACGCATTTTGAACATACTGTCAAAAGGTACATAGATTCAGCTGAGTACTCTTAATTTACCAGATGATTAGAACGAACAGAGGGTTTATCTTTGTCCAGTGCCTAGCTGGAACACGTACAATGGTGGTCCCAGCAAATGGATTTTAATAGTAATTATTTTACTCCACATGTGCGATGACAAGTATAATTGTTTAGTTTTACAGCACATATCTGCCAACCATGACATACTGTATATGCTTGTTTTTCTCCAAATGCGACCTTCACTGAATATCAGGATTATTTCTTCTAAGAAATTGAGCTAAGGGCGAACATCACTCCTTATCCTCTCCTGTTACAATTATAGTTACAGCACCTCTCAGAGCTCATGGTCACAACCCATGTTACATTATATAAGCATCCAGAGAAACTTTGTAGGTGGGGATGGCTCCTGCAGACTCGTGTTCTGTAGAACTTATTTCGGCTGCAGCTCTTTTATCTTGTTTTACTTCATCTTTATAATGCAGTGGTAACTTTCGCCACTTTAAGTCAGCATAAATCATTGTTTTTCTCTGAATTAATTCAAAACATAATTCGGTCAGTGTAAAATCAAATGCAATAATTATTATAATAAGAGTTAACCTTACTTGTGTAATGGCCCCTTTTTACCATAATTCAAAGTATATTAAAATGTTAAATGTCTTATTGAGTAGAGAGAGTTAAATATCCACCAACTTAAAGAAATAGTGTGTAAGAGCAGGTGCTATAAAATAAAAGTCACTGGAAAACAGACAGAATGACCATTGCTAGATTAATATAGGGTGATGATTGGGGTAGAATACTACTGGAAACTATTTTAACCACATTATAGATTACGATGAAGGTTGTATCTGACAGGAGGATCGCATTTGCTTTTGCAGTAAAAAACTGTTTTGAAACGCTCAGAATTCAATGAGGGATCAATGTGATGTAAAAGTGCTATAGAATCAAGTATGGCCTCACTGTTACGACTATAAATTAGAAGAAATGCCCTGCCATCTGTAATATAAAGTAGTATGACTACAGTTTAGGAATTTTTTCATTAATTTTGAGGTTCCACGATGTAACAAATGTTTGGGGAATAGTCTGGATAATCTGGGGTAGTTATTTTGTAGAGAGGATAGAGCAAGAACAATATATTACCATATTTCTTTGCCAATATCTGGATCTGTTGGACTATTCTAGCACAAGCCTGTAAGGTTAGAATTTAGTAAATACCATCACTAAGAGTCTTCTGCTTCATCTTCCAGTATTTAATGCTTATCCGCCTGTCCTCAACAAACCCATTCCCTAATCTGGATTATCCTTAAATTTGTCCTGTTTTGCTTATTGAAGGGACAAGTCTAGATAAAGAATTAAATACAAGATTTGGTGTTGAGATATAGGAGTGTCTGGAGAAAATCCAAGTTTACGTTCAAACAATAAATGTAATCTTTCATTATGTTCAAGCCAATATTAAGCAATTCTCACCAAAACAAATGTGTTGGTTTAAGCAGACACTACCTTGACACCCAAGATGCCTGGTGATGTCAGGTTCATTTGTTAAAATCACAAATTATTTAACCAAAATCATCTCCTTTCCCCAGTGTTAATGGGTGCTTTCCACTTTTTACATGTAGAGTGACCTTGGGTGTTCAGAGAGGCACTGAAGAAAAAAAATGCAATTGTGCATTGGATGTTGCTAACAGGCTTGTAGCTAGCTGACACAAGAGGATGGAGATATTGTAGCGGCTAGAGGAGATAACGTCTAAGCCAAAGGTGTTTAACATCCTTCAGAGGAAGAAATCTGATCCATATCAACAGAGAGCAAAATGTCAGCAACCATAGCTTAACAGAAGTGGAAACAAATGCAATGACTTATTTTTACGTATAGGGTCATTTTGAAAGGAAAATTCTAAACTATTTTAATACATGGCCGTTTCTGAATCCAAATTAACTATAACAATAACATCAAATTAGCCTGAATTTTACGAGTAAGCACTCCCAAGGAGCGCTCAAAACTATATGAAAATCTGCTTTTTAACTTCCAAATAAAACTTAATGCCTAAACTGGTTTATTACAAGGGGAAAAAACATTTTAATCCTTACCGATTGTGAAAGGACAAAAAAAATCTTTCTTTAACATTGTATTGCAATTTATTCCTTTATAAACTGAATATTATAAAAATGGCATACAATTATAAACACACAAAATAAACATTGAGGAAAAACACACATTTTGTAGCTGAATTTTTGTCCCTCTATAGAGCCGTCAGTACGAGAACACCAACTATTTCTGCCATCTCCTAAAGACCAATAATACCATAGTAAAAGCACAAACCTACAGCTACAGCTCTGATACAATAATACTAAACTAAAAGAAACAAAGATCAAGGGACAATCGGAACAAGATTGTGTGTGAGTGCATCATGCACAGGTGTGTGAATGTTACAAAAGAGTCCGAGTTCATACTGGAGTATGCAGTATATATGCTCCTTCTCCCACGTCTACACGTCTTCACCATTAAGGCTGTCCACATCATCGTCCACATGTTCCCCTTCCTCCTTTTCCTCCTCCTTTATGTCCGGACTCCGTACCTGAAGATCGAAAATGAACAACAGAGGTTCTATTTTTTTGTTTCTGCATCAGGAACATTTTTCCACAACTAAATTGACAATTTCTGTTGAAATCTTAAGGGCAATTTTAAGACTGTCAAACATCAAACATCGCTCCTGGGCCAATTGTAATATTAACTCAATAGCATCATCATCCTTATTGTAGGATTGCAGTAAGCAGCCTTAGTAATTGACTGAATATTTTAATTTTACTTACCTGATTTAGATGTTTTCAATGATGTCAAACAAGATCACAAACTCATTTTGAAAAGTAACCATTGCAATTATTCTGTAACACTGCGAAGTCAATCAAAAATCTTAATAAAAATAAAAATTCTTCTATGCAAAGGAAATCATATAAACAGAAGCCCAAGGCCCATATTCACAAAGAAACCCAATACTTAATGCAGCTCTCAGTAACATCAATCTAAAAAGTCTTAGAATTCCTTGACTCTTCCTTTGTAAGATAAGTTACTCACAATGTCTTTTTGGCCTTAAGAAAGCTCCTAAAGGGAAAACTGTAAACAGGAGGGGGGAGGACTATTAAGAGGCCTTAGAGTGTCTTAAACACAGATGGCAAAAGGACAGAGAGGAAAGAGAGATGTTCTCTGTATGTTGAACAACAGTGATTGAACAAGATGCCATTGGCTTGATTTTGCAGGGGTGTTTGTGGTGTCTTTCTGATGTCCGGTGTTTTTTTTTTTCTTTTTTGGGTTAAACGGGTAGGTATATTAAAGCTTCAGCCTACACCCTTTGGAATAGCTCCGGGAGTGTGTGCACTGTTAACATCAAATAAATAAGTATTTAAACTACCAGCATGGCGAGTAGACAGAATAAGGAAATCAATAATAATAATCTACATGTGAATGAGGTACATTCAAACATTTCGAGGCTGTATTACATCAAACATATTTCTCAATTTCTTAAGTTCTGTGATGGGTTGATTTTACTGTCCATTCATTACCGGGAGCGAGTTTTATCTTTTCCTTTAGTCAGAACAAATCACATCTTTTAGAAGACTGCATCGTACCTAAACACAGGGTAAACCACATCTCCTCACTAAGATAAAAGTTCCTTGTTGAGCTGCTCTCTGAATCTTCCTCACTTACTCTGAAGCCAAGATTCCCTGCTAGGAATATTGAGAATGTTAGAAACTCTGCAAGACTAATAATCTATCCACGATTTCTACTCCTGAATGCCTGTAAATTATAAAGCAGCCCTTTTGATTTCACCTCTTCCTCTTCCAGCAGATCTCCATCCTCATCTTCCTCATCGTCATCATCCTCCTCATCTGAGTCATTGACTATCTGGCTCTCCCGGTCTCTCTTCATCCCGTCGTCCTTCTTCATGCTGATATGTGAAGGTGATGTTACCTCGCCTGGTTCAGCTTTGATGCTCTTAGCTTCTGTCAAATCGGGAAATTGTGGTCAGAAGTTTACGTGTTCAAAAGGTTACACACTGTTGCAAATCCATTCCCCTACCCAATTTCTTGCTGTGGTCCTTCTCCATGCGTTCGAGACTGTCCAGCAGGTCATCTACTTTGCTTTTGATTTGGCTCAGCTCCCTCTTAATGGTCAGCAGCTCATCGACTTTCACTGCAGATAAATTGCCTCAACAATGATCATACAGGACAAAGCGATTAACCTTCAACACAACAGTCCACTAGACTGGAATAGGCCAACACGACGTGCGTTTCATTTAATATAAAGAATTTTATTGGATTCTTGAGAATGAAGTTCCATTTAAAAAGTGCAGTGTGATTAAAAATGACGTACGCTGATTCGCAGCGTTTGGCTTTAAACAAGGAAAATATGGTCTTGTTAGCACCTGTTGAGACACCTACTTGTTCTGGAAGCCCTCTGACTGCTCTTTGAAGAAGAGGACAGGCTGCTTTTTGTTCGTCGACTGCTTCCGGTGCTCAGGCTAACTCTGGGCCGCTTAGATGGAATCACCGCCCGTGACAAGGGAGGAGGAGGAGGAGCAGGAACACGGGATGGGTATGAGTACATTCTAGTATCCAACACAAAATGGTACGCGTTTAACATTAATGTCATAAAGACATTAGAGAGAGAAAGATTTCAAGGTTACACTCTCAATGCTAGGAAGACAATAACAAGACTATTCTGAGAAAGTAGTAAAAAAAAAAACACTTCAGTCATTTTCCTTCCTTTCAGACACTATTTTACTTACCTGTCATAATAATCTCGCTGAAAGTCATAGTCAAGCTCAAAGGAGGAACTGCTGCTGAATAAGAAAAAAAGATTCCATAAGTTTTATTTATGCAACAGTTTATTCCCTAAGTTGTAAAGGTCACCTGTTTTCTTGTAAGACGTTTGAAGAACTTGTTCACTGACCTGTACATGTCTCCTGCGGAGCGTTTGGTGGTTTTTGACCTGTGAGGTTTGGGTTCACCAGCAAGGTTTATGTCTGGGAGGGGGGGATTAATCATTTTAGTTTGAGTTTGAAAAAAGCAGCTATGCTACATTTCAGTGAAAATAACAACACCTATCAGTTCATTAGCCAGACCGTATATAAAGAGGGACAACAGTAGACCACTCTGCACTCTGGAGGTGGCAATGAGTGAATTAGGTCCGTCTTTCAAAATGGACAATGTGCAGCTTAAAATGCAACAGTTGGTTTCCTACATCAAAGATGGTTCTTTTCAGACTCAGTTAATTGTTTCTCTCTTAATTCATTATCTAATGAGCCATTCAAGACCAGGTGAATTCTACCTCCCAGCTAAAGCAGGAGGCCAAAACAAGGCTGATATATATAGCATTTATAATAAATGTGGATTTTGGATGCCAATTTGTTCTTGTCCATGACCAGAATGCCTAAATTATTGATTATAAAGTCTTCAGGGTAAAACATAACACTTTAACTGAATATTTTATAATCTTGCCTCTTGCCTCTTCAACCTTACCAAGAACTTGGCCCACGATCATCCTGCCATCCTCCCCGGAAACAGCAGCCCGCGCATTCCTTTCACTGGCATACTGAACAAATGCGTAGCCCTTGTGGACGGAGCATCCTACGATTTTGCCGTATTTGGAAAAGATGGCCTCAACGTCTCCCTTGGTGACCAGCAAGGTATTGAGGTTGCCAATGAAGACACGGGAGTTGAGGGAACGGGGGTCAGTCTTATTGGTCACGTTGCTGCTTGCCATCAGGCTCGGTGTGGTGGCTGAAAAGCTGGAAACAAAGACAAATAAACAGGTTGCTGATTTATGATCAAAATCAGGATTCTCCTTCATTTTGAACCACTCCTGATGGAAATGGGCCAAATAATATTTACCAAATTAATAGTAATATAAAATCTGGAAAATATTACAAAAAAGTTGCCCATGTCAACAAATAATATTAAATTGCCCCTCAAGAGCACTGGTGATCAAACACACTGTGCCTTAAAAAGTAAAGAAATAGCAAATATTTGTTATATGGTTTGAAAAGCATCAACTTCCTGTTTTAAAGGATCAAGTGTGGAACAATGATACTCAATCTAAACATATTTCCTCTTCCTTTTACTGGCCCTTTTCACAGGTAACCAGTGCAAGCGTCGGAAGGCTTATAACAAACACCAAGCGACCTGCTTACAGCGCAACACTGGCTGCAAACACACCAACGCATTCCTGCCAAGTCATAAAATGAAACCGCAACACACAATAAAAGCTGTGTAATGGTGCTTTTTGTCGAGTATCTTTTGGCATCAGCTGACATGACCCTCGTGCATTCCAGCTGAATCCCCACACCCACCACTAACTTCCACAGGATGCTTACAATTCGTACCGAGAAACCAAACACTAAAAATAAAACGGCAATAACATCAGAGGGATATATGCAAAACCTTTCCAAATCAAAGTATTCATTTTCAAAGCATTTCAAGTGTGTCACCTCTTCCACTTAGCAATAATCTTCCTACCAATCTCCCTACAGCTCAATTCATTTTTCAGCAGCTCAGCCATGTAAAACAAACACTCAACTAATTTAAGCATTTCT
Organism: Takifugu flavidus; assembly: GCF_003711565.1. Classification (NCBI taxonomy): domain Eukaryota; kingdom Metazoa; phylum Chordata; class Actinopteri; order Tetraodontiformes; family Tetraodontidae; genus Takifugu; species Takifugu flavidus. The sequence goes on along the minus strand of NC_079534.1, from coordinate 10,044,375 downwards.
TAAAATGTTCTAGGCAGTGAACACCATGATAATCGATGATCAAACTTCTATATTAACAGGTCTATAAGTCAGGTCAGGATCTATATAATAGCAATCACATGTTAAGACCAAACCTGTTGAGTTACATCCCAACACAGAGGAGGACTTGTGTAGCTGTTATATGAAAAGGAGGAATGGGGAGGGCTAGGAAATTTCAAGCTATTTTTTCTAGCCCCGGTGCAGCAAACATGAAAACATAGCATTCTGCCATCACGTGACGGCGGGGGATTTGACATTCATGACTCACTCCATAGCGTCTGTGTGATGGGCTGTCGTCTGTCTGATGTTTGACGCTTTGGGCTGGAATCAGTTTGGGCTGGGGTCAACCTTCACCTTCACCCCTCACGAATTATACTGAGGTGACAGAAAACACACCTCAGTCATTCTGATCAGGGTTAGCTGTACTACGTCTTACCTGATTGTTGTGTGTACAGGCATTAGTAGTAAAGCAAAACTGTTTCTTGAAAGAAAAATCACTTTATATCACAGTATTTTGGGGTCTACAGCTTGAGTTGATGTGCACTGTGGTTAAAATGCACGGACAAGAAACTGCAAGCTTGTCTAATTTAGGTAATCTGAAGAGCGACTAAAGACAGACTAATCTAACTAAAATCTATCAACAAGGAGGTGGAAAATACCTGCCTGCCTGGTGATAAATATGGTCAAAGTTAAACAATCTTTTTTTAAGGAATGGCTCGGATACCAAGGTAGGAAGCAGTTTTAGTTGAAGATAAACATTTATCAAGATTTATACAGTACAACTACAGGTTTTTTTTAATAAGGCTTGAGATTATTTTTTATTAAGAACAATAGACACATGACAGATATATTTGTGTGTTTACAAAATCTTTTTCTTTACATTTGCCTAACTATAAGTGAGGGAAGTCAGCATTTTCTCCACAGTCAGAAGGTGGAACACAAGTACTACTTGACTTATAAAGAAAGAAGAAATTTAAGTTTTTATTAATTACAAAAGTCTTTTTGTTCATTATCTATAGAAATGTATTTTTTCTACTCAGAGTAATCTCTAGTATCCATATGTGGTTTAAAGTTTTCATTTTGGAAATTCTCCTTCCATTGTTTAACACTTAACTAGCTTGCTCACTTAAAGTTACTGCAGCTTTGAAAGTCAATGTAGAGGTTTGAGTACTAAAAGTGCATGGGAAAAAATGAATTGCTTTTTCTCACTGACAATATGATTTATTCTGGATAGAAAAGGCACATATCTTCTCATCCTAATAGATATTAATGTCTATTCACAGAAATAGAGAAATGCATCGGCCAACCAAATAATATTCCCAACTTGATGGGCAATAACAAATATTTTAGTCTTTATAGATATGGCTATGTGGTAATATATAGATCTAGAGCACAACAGCAGACTCTGTCGCATCACCCAGGAAAAAGAAACTTTGTTTAAAATGTGGAAAATGCCAACACCATCCACATCACACAAGCCTGAACCACTCAGAGCATCACATAATCACCTGTTCACTCTACAAAGAGTGCTTTTGATGGAGTGCCATGGAAACTGCTGCACCTGCTAGATACTAATACTTAAAAAAGCTCTTTGCACATCACCTCCTACTGTTGGAATAAATAAATCCAACATTGCAGTTGTTTCATATTTAAACCATGCAAACTGTACAAGATAAGAGGAGCTTTGTTAGCAAAGAACTTAATTATTACAAAGCATTAAGAGGATATATCTAGTGTAGTAAAGGAAAATAACTGGGATATCCCTTTGGAGTATATGTAGTATTTTTTTATTTCATTTTTCTAATGTATACAGTTGAAATCTGAATTCAATTACTCAACCTTATTTATTATTCTAGGGAAAGCAATGACTAAATGTGGATTTGAGGGTGTATCTGCAGGCCTTGGGAGTGGGGCAAATGTGAAGGAAGGAGTGGTATTTGATACACATGAATAGCCATTTTATGCTTTAAAAATAATGAGCGTTTAATTAACTGAGTGTACTTTCATTTAACAAAATCAAGAACCCCTTGCAGTCCAAAGTCCCCCAAGTCAGAAAAATAAATCTTGTACGTAGAAAGGAAAAAAAAATCTACTCCACAAAAAAAGGACAAAAACAAAAAAGACTGCGCAGCATAAACCAGAAAAATAAGATGTCTGGTTTATTTGAAAAGTGCCAACACAATCCACTACACAGCGCCGCCACCAGGCGTCAGTGGGAGTCACAGGCCCCGTGTAAGCCCGCGGCTAACATAGCTAAAATAAGCCCATCACCAACTCAACAACACAAAAATGCAATTGAACCAGTCCTTCTTCGTGCAGAAAACAAGATCAGAGTTTCATGAATTATCTGGAGACGACAGTATATGTTTAGTACTGAGTCGTGACGGAAGTCCAACTAGAAAAGCAACAACATACGCCGTTAGTGTCAACTTAGCTGGTGAGCTAACTGAGACGCATGCCAAGTCAATCCCGTGAAAGAAGTCTTTACAATAGATGACACAAAAACAAGCTACGAAGCGTAGGAAAAAGTGATGAATTTGTAGCTAAGATGATTCCAAAGCGTCGTAACTTTAAAAAACCACCAACAGCGTAATCTTTCTCACAGGGTGCTCGTCTCCAAGGTAGTAAAGCTAGCTACACAGCTAGCAGCACAATACGTTCTTTCCTTTTGCAAAATAGAAAAACCACGGTGGGGGGGAAAAAAATCCAAAAATAAAGGAAAAAGCAGGGGGAAAAATTGAAAAAATGTCTGGGAACAAAATACTCACCACGACCTGTACGAGTAAAATAGCTTGCTTTCGGTAAAATCTGTTACTTAGGTCGTCCGTTCGGAGCACAAGTGATTCGCTCCCTTCTGCGGTAAGCTAGCTTTCTTTTAGCCACCAAGCTAAACGAGCTATCCTATCGAGATGGTGCAGCGCTCGGTGAGGGCGTTGGTTTTGTAACACAGCGCAGCGCAGAGGACCAGGGTCAGGGGCGGTTAGCCCCGTGTCATCTGCACTCTGATATCCTATGTATATTCTGTATTTGGAACTAAAACATTTCACCCAGTTGTTGGTGCAATTTGTCTTTAATGGTGTTTTTTCATTCAGGGTTGGACTTTGACAAGAATATGTTATAAATTATAACTATTAGAGGGAAACTCAAGCCATCCCAACAGCGGTTATTATCACCAGATGTGTTGACTGCAGGTACATATGGGCCTTGATGGGGCACTTAAACTCCTTTACTCTTGTATATATTTCTTTGATGTCTTCTTAATTTGAACCACATCTCTTTTAGATCACTTGAAACAGGTTCAAAACACTTGAAGGATTGGCAGTTCTGTTCTTGGCCAAATCAATTGTTCCTTATCAAAAGGTCATATGCCCCTGTCTTACAAAGTGGCAGTAATTTAAAAATCATCACTGGGTCCTGATGTATTAGCAAATTAAAGGTCTTTATCCGAAAAATTCTTGAGAAGGTGGTCGTAACGCAGGTACAGGACCACCTGCAGAGAAACAGGTTTTAGAGCTCACCACAGCACAGAAACAGCACTAATTAAAGTTACTAATGATCTTATAGCTTCAGATCATGGACTGTTTAATACTTCCAGGTTGGACTATTGTAATTCTTTATTATTAGGGTGTCCAAACAACTCTTTAAGAAGCCTCCAGGTGATCCAAAATGCTGCAGCTGGAGTTCTGACAGGTATTGACAAAAGAGATCACATTACTCCTGTACTAGCATATCTTCATTGGCTGCCTATTAAATTTAGAATAATTTGTAAAATTCTTCTTCTGACCTATAAGGTCCTCAGGGGGGCCAAGCATTTATCTACCAGGCCCCCCTGCTGTGGAACCAGCTCCCTGTCCAGGTGCGGGAGGCTGACTACATCTCTACTTTTAAGACTAGACTTAAAACCTTCCTCTTTGAAAAGTAAAGTAGTAGTACAGTAATCTTAGAGTCATTAGTCAAGTCACACTAATTATTATTATTAGTCTATTTAGAGGGTCAGGACTGTCTCTCTCCTCTCCTCCTCTCCTCTCCTCTCCTCTCCTCTCCTCTCCTCTCCTCTCCTCTCCTCTCCTCTCTTCACTAGGTACATGTTTATTATGTGTACATTTTAATGTTTTTGCCCTGCGCGACCTCTCACACCAGCAGAATTTTCTATACAACCAGGCAGAAAACTGCTGTTACCAAGGCAACTAGAGTTATTTATCAATATGCAGTGGATACACAGGCATGTGCAATTTCATTAATGATGTACACACATTCCAATGTAGACCCGGTAAACAGACTCCCCCAGAAAACTGGAATACTGTTTTAATACACTGTTGCATTTGGAGGGACAGTGGTTGTTACACACACACCAACACACACACCTGATGAAGGCACAACACTCAGTGAAGTCACGGATGCACCTCAAAAACACTTCATCCCTAAAATGAATGTGCTGCACAACCATTGAGGCAGTGAGTTTAACATATGGATGAAACCATGAGTCACTATGTTGCCACTCAGGGCAGCATAGTTTAGCTGCACCCTGTGGGTTTAAAACAATGGACAGTGAGCTGACATAACATCAGCTTATGTCTAATGCTAATCTCAGCGCTGCAAAAGTTACTGCTGGAGGAAGTCACTGCCGGACTCTAACCTTTGCTGGACATGTAGAAGAAATAAAAACATCCCCGTTGACAAGGGAAGAGAGAAGCACGATCAGCTCAATCAGGTGAACTTGTAGATCAATCAGGTGAACTTGTAGATCAAGATATCGTAAATAGGCAACAAATTCATTTAAGACTTAAGATTCACTTAAGATTCTTAAGATGTGGATCTTACAAGCACCTAGCCAGTAATAAATCTGACCAGCCACAAAAATGACATAAGAAAAGGGGGAAATATTGCCAAAATGATGTTGATGATGATCAGTTGGTGGCAGCAGCTTATAATAAAATTGCTTGTGGCTCAAGATAATGTTCAAGTCCTTGAATTAAGTGTGGACACTGATGCCATATATAAATCACTTAATTTGAATTGAGTCAGGGTTGAATGAGTCAGGGCTTCTTCTGTAGAGGGCTGAGCTGCAACGCAGAAGGTTCTTGGTTCAAGCCCCAGTGTGGAAAAAAAGCATGGAAGGTGTTCTGGTAGCAGGGGGAGCTGTCAGTTTCTTGAGATACCTAACTTTTATCATCATAGTGACACTCTGGAATGTCCATGTTGTACTCTTGAATATGCCATATACTGTGAGGCCATGTTTCCATAGCTTTTGAGTTGTTGGCATCTATTAGAAGACCAACAATAGCATCATTATGAGATATCCTTACATCATTCAGATACAACCACCTCAGCAGATGTTGACCATTTCCTTTTTGAACAGGAATGCCATTGTGTGAATACCTTCCGTAGCTGAATGTACTCTGTCTCATCCAGCTCATGGACTTCCAAGTCTGAAAAAGCTTTTCAAAAGCTGTGATAAAGGATCTATAGGTAGTTGAATTATAGTCTCTGGTTTATTAATGTTACCTGTAAGTTTTGGCCATCCAGTCCATATGTTGTAGTGATTTTTACCTCCAGATACAGGAATCAAGTAATACTATTATTGCTCTTTCTTGGTCTGAACTGCATCGGCCATGTGTGAGCAGACACAAGCTTTGATGGCGAACAGAAAGAAATCCTAAGAGCATACGTATCCCTCTTATGATGGATCAATGTCCATTTAAGAGAAACATATTAGTGAACCTGGGACTTTTGTATCAAGCTTACTAAACTTTTGTACAAATCAGTATTCACAGGGTATTCAGGGTGCTGGAGCTTATCCCAGCTGCCTCAGGACAAGAGGCAGGATCCAAAATGAAAAAGCCCCAGTTCATATCAGTGCTGACATACGAAGACAAACAACCATTTACCCTCAAGTTCACGCCTGGGGTGATCCAGTGCTGATGGAGACAGAGTCTGAGACAGTCTTCCCCAGCCGCACATACTGCCTCCGATCCGTCAGGAAGTGAGTGATCCACCTGCAGAGGGAGTTAGGCACACTAAGCTGGGACAGCTTGTCCTGTAGCAGAGCGGGGCAGATGGTGTTGAATGCAGAGCTGAAGTCCACGAACAGGATCCTCGCGTAGGTTCCCGGGGAGTCCAGATGCTGCAGGATGGAGTGAAGGGCCAGGTTGACCGCGTCGTCCACAGATCTGTTAGCTCTGTAGGCGAACTGCAGTGGATCCAGGAGGGGGGTGGTGGGTGGTGATGGACGTGGTGATGGACTTGAGATTCCCTGATCAGCATACATTAATCTCAACATAGGCAAAAAATTCAGTGAACTATTGTTTTGTCTCAGGTTATGAGGAGTGTGAATCCTAAGTAGCAGAGTTTGGAGGTTGCACACTTGTGTTTACATTGGTAGAAAAAGACCCCCTTTCTTGTCATGGCAGAAGTAAATGAAGAGATAAACCAGATTCCTAAATGTGGGAATCCCCTCTCCCATCCTGTTTTTGGACAACTGGGTGTACAATTGTACCTTACATGAAGATCTAAATACACTCTTCATCCTAGAGGACTCATGCTTATATCAACAGCTCAACACAAATTTCAAAATGAAGAGTATCTTTAAGTTGACATGTATTGCTGTTTCATTTCTGGCAGTAATTCTATTCTGACAATTAGCCTTTCCCTGTTTCTGAGCCTAATTCTATTGTGACAGTTTGACTTTTACTTCAGTACACTTGGGGTAAATAACAGTAATTGTTGAGGACAATAACTTAGTGTAGTAATAGTTGTGTACTCAGCATAACCCATTTTAGTAGTGGTAGGTTCCTTCAGCCACCAAGGGGCGCTCATTTTCACGTTTATGCAGATTCGCTTGCTCTTCCGCCATAACTCCTACTCAAAGCTGTATTTCCGCATTCCTGAGGAGGAAAAGTGGGAGGGGCCACGCCCTCAGCGCTCCGCCCAACTGATGTGACGTTTAGACCCTCTCAGAGGGATCAGCCTGAGGTAAGATTTATGTTACCAGTACTCCTGACACAGAGAACTCAGGCCACAGCAGAGATGCTCGTCGAAAGTAAGAAAATAGCCTTTTCCTTTATGAGGAAATATTTTTATTATTGTTGGGATTATTGTTAGCTTTGCATTTAACTTATTGTTAGTTATGTACTCACAAATTTATAATTATTAATCTTCTTTTAGACAGTTTTTTCACACTTTTATTTTAACCTTTTATTGTAAAATAGAAATAAATGAGTTGTGAGAGAGAAATTTGTGTGTGTGTGTGTGTGTGTGTGTGTGTGTGTGTGTGTGTGTGTGTGTGTGCACACGCTGTTAAGTCTTAGAAATACATTTTTGAAAACAGATTTTTCTCTTTTTTCCACAACAAATTTCTTAAAAGTTTTTAGATTCCTTTCTGTTTCATGATTTTGTTTTATTTCAAGTTGTGTAAAGGAATAACTGATGTTCAGAAGAGTTGCTGCCAGAGAGGACTGAGGTATTTACATGATAACTTTGTGAGCTCATCATTAAAACTTTGCTTCCTTCACTCTGTATCCACACCCAGAAGAGGAGCCTTCTGGATCAGCTCTTCACTCATCAAGCTTTAGTTCATTGGCTTTGTGGAGAGTAAATCGGTTTTTCTGGTGTTAATAGTTTATCTGTCACTATTCAAGCCCAAACAGAGTAATTAATTGAGAAATCTATGGAAAACAGCCTAGAATCAATTGTGTCTGTTATCAGACTGAAAGAGGAGTTTGACTCTTCTCTCATCAAGTTATCTAAACTCATGATTGCAACAAAGAGGCAACACTAAAAACAAACTTTGTGTAGACTGAATCTTTCAAATCAAAGTAAATTTCTACATTATTTCCCCTCTCAAAAACTTGTTTTCCTTTTTTTTCTGAAAGGATTGAGACTTTCAGAAATACGTATTTTGCAGCAGCACAATGTTAAAGCTATTCTAGAATTTAGACACAAAAAACATATTGAATATTTAAAAATTAGCAAGCATGAATTGGTGTCTGTAAATTGGCTTAAGCGTGAATGTGAGTGTGAATATTTGTATAGGCCTCTATCCTACCAAAATCAATAGTTTTCTTGGTGTTGTTGGCCATTAGAACATTCCAGCTTCAAAAGCATTGAAGCAGCTTTTAGCACCACAAATGTGTTCCCTCTCTGTCTGGCTGTTTCAGATGCAAGCACGTTGAAAAACTATTGGCCTTATTTATTGTAAGCTCATACAGCATCACCAAATTCATGGGAGGTTTTAGGAACTGACAAGAATTAGCTGTAGGTTTCCAGCAGCACGCTTCCCTCTCAGGCTACTGTCATCTTAGTTTCCCAACCTGAGATTAAAATTGCAAAACAGGGGTAATTTCTGGAAAATAAAACAGCATCAATATAGTTTCATGTTATTTTGGGACCTTTACTACACCCAATATTTAATGCTATTTTGTAGCAGGCAAATATGTTTTGATAGTTTGAGCCTATTTCCTAATTTAGTTTTATGAATAGCAGGTTTTTAACATTTTTTAACTCAGTGGCTTTGAGCATTGCTCTTCTGCTTCATTTTTTTTTAAAATTCCTTAAGAATTACAGTAATTTCATTCAGTACCTGTTTTTTCCAAAAGCTTAAAAATATGGACCGTGTGACCTATTTGTAAATATGTCTGTTGTCAGTGTCCGACTGGACTCCAGAAACAACAAGGCTTATTTCTGAAACTGAGATGTTGGTCTTCTGAAGTTTAGATCTTTTGACTGACTTGAACATTTCTGTTATATTAATTATTCATTTGAAAATGATATAAATGTCAACTGCACTCTTAGGTCAGCTTGTAGCCTTTGTATGGCTGTGAATGTTTGTGGTATTCATATGAATGTACACAGAACAAAGTTCATCTTACATCTGTTAACATTGTCAATAATAAGTAGGGTGAAGAAGGTATAAATCACCATTTGTTCTTAAAGTCAACATCAAAGTTTATATATGTGAATAAGGCCCTTAACTTTTCTCACATTAATGTAGTATTCTATCTTAAATCAACAATAAAATGTAGTATTTTTGAAAAATATATTTATTACAACTGAACATGTTTTGTCAGTCTTAGTCCTAAAATCTGGAGGAAAATTTAGCTGGTAATTCACAAGCCATTAAAGAGATAATTTTTTGATAGTCTTAAATTAAAGCTATAAGTTCGTATTATATCTTGATATACTCGACCATGATTTCATATCTGTTTAAATTACCAACATTCAATAAAACAAGAGCTGATAGAAAAATGCTCCAGGCTGAAGAATAAAACTTCCTCAGGACTACTGATCTTAAGATGTCTTAGATATTGAGTGTTATAGACAGCTAGGTAGGTCTGGAGCTGTTTACGTCAGATCTGATCTTCTCCCGCCCCTTGGAGTCATGTTTGCTAAAGTCTCTCATCTGCCAGTTAAGGGCACAGCCTTCCCAAGAAGGTCGATGTAACATCTGTTTTCTCCATCGCAGCCAAACACTAGACTCCTGATCTCCAGTGACTCATGTCACCATGCCAACTCCCTCAACACTCACAGCAACTAGGAATCCTCAGAGAAGTTGCCATGTTTACAAGTACCATTTCATCTGTGTGAGGCAATAAAGTGGATCCCAACAGGAAAAGCACAGACAAGGCGGGGTAGGGCAGCCTGGCAGAGAAAATGGTCTGACTTGAAAATCATGGCTCTAATATATGTGTTCATTTATTTTTCCATTTCATAGATGGTTTGCCAGCAGACTGCCCTCCTGATCTTCACTCTTTTGCTTATGTCAAGGCTCGTGGGTGGATGTTTGTGTCCACCAGCCACCGTTTTGTCTCATTTTCCCTCTGAGGTCCCTACTGACGTCTGTTGTTTGAACTATTCTGGTTCCGTCTTTGGTCGTGTGTTTTGGTCTTTGTTTACCAATGAGACAAACATTGAGATTTTAGATCTCTCCTTCTGCAATGTCACTTCTGTTGATGTAACAGACAAAGAGACCTCTACGCTGCAAAAAGTTTATCTGAATAATAACAGATTAATATTTTTACCAAATCATTTTCTGTCTAGCCAGCCAAGACTGACAGAAGTGGATCTGAGTGGAAATGGGATTAAGGAGCTCCCTGATGGGTTTCTCCAGGACTCAGAGAACATTCAAGAACTTTACCTACAGGAAAATGAGCTCCATTTCCTGCCAGGCTTCATATTGCAAAAGCCAAGCCTGCAAAAACTGGAGCTGGGTGGAAACCCCTGGGAGTGCTCCTGCTTGTTGCTAGAGGGACTGGAGGAAGGAAGGAAAAAGGTTAATGCGACCACTAAACTGAAGGATTTGGTGGGAAAACTGATTTGCAACTCTCCTAGACACCTTGCTGGCAGGACTGTGTTGTCAGTGAGCCTCAATGATGTCTGTCGTCCAGCTGGACTTACAGCACTCTTCATCTTGCTTCCACTTGTCATACTCTCCACCTTGGTGCTCTGTTGGTGTTGTGGGAGGAAGACAGACCCACCTATAATCCCCTCCAAAAAGAAAGTTCCTAATTCAAGCTGCAATGTCCAGAAACAAAACATGAAGCAACAACCTGCAAGTACTGACAAGAATAAACCTGGACTCTGTGTTAGTGAGGCTGACCCGGGAAAACAGCTACCTTTACACCCTGCATCCACCCTCCTGGGCAGCACCAGGGACATGTATGAAGAGGAGGAAATTAAGCTGGGCTCAGTGGAGTCTATTCCCCAACTATCAGAGCTGGACGCTGTCAGTGTGACAGAAGTAATGCAGGACTCCGCTGATAGGGAGAAGGCCTACCTGACTCAGTCAACTGAATACTATAGCCTTGTGCCTGGTTTCGAACTCGATGACTCTGACCATGGCGAGTACGAAAAAGTCAGCCTCTCGTGACAGCGTCTCAACCAACATGTAGATGAAAGTGCTTTTGTTTGTTTGTGCTTAAACTCTTTTAATTTTTTTATGCTGGTTAGAAAAGGGGTCAGCTTAGCATCGTTAAAGACAGGGGAAAACAAACATTAAAGACAGGGGAAAACAGCTGTGGTGTCAGCCAAGACCCAGAAGACCCATTTCCCTCAAAGTCACAATCAGGCTTTTTCTAAAGGTATCATAAAATAAATGACAACATACACAGTACACAAAAAAGATATATGTTTATTCTACATAATAGTAGATAGGCTCTGTGTAAGACTGCATATAAATGTTGCACATAACAATGATTGCACATTTGGGACAGAATTATTGCCCACACAGGTGTCCTTGGGAAGAAACTGTCCCTGAGTTTTTGTTTTGAGGGACCTGTAGCACCTGACAGAGAGGGAGCAGGATGGTTGGTCAACAATGTTCCCACCTCTCCTGAGAGCAGGCAATGCCCTCCAGGCTGGCTGAGAGGGCCCAGTGGGGGGGTGGGCGGGAAGCTATTTTCTGACTACTGCTGTGCACTCAGCACCACAATAGATTTTTCCTCAGGGGACATAAAAATAAAGTTTCTGTGCCATTGTGCTGTAGGAAACAGCCATTATTATTATTATGTTTTTTTAAATTTTAAATCTCATTTTGAAAAATAGGTATGTAATGCTATTATGCTTGGCACCATGGTCAGCTGTGCAAAGGCTTTGGGTTTTTTCCCCCTTGGCTTCCTGTTAATTGTTAATACTTCCCTACCTCATGGTTCTTAAATTGTAGAGTAATTCTGGACAATAGAAACAGGCGTCGAAACTATGTATGGCTGGAAACTGATCTGAACCAGAAAGATTTTTCCATCAAAGGATGCCATTTCTGTTACTGTGTTTGGATATCTTTTCTGTCCACATATCTAAGATGCAGTTTGATAAATAACTCACAAATATGTTGTATGTCTTCTGGTGACATTAGTAGAACTCACTGCAGTTCTGCTGATACAACTTGATATTACAATTATTATTATAAATATTGAAGTTATTTAATTATAAAGAAAGTGAACACATATAAATTCATTGTTGTCTATTACTCTGTATTTTCTTAATGTTGTGAAATACTCGGGATTATTCACTGCAATAACTTCATATTGAACAAGCCTTTTAGACATTCTTTGACCTCATTCCACATTAATTGTTCTACTGAGTACAGGATGTACTGTATCAGGATGTACTGAGTCATACACCACATGCTCAGATGTTCACGTATGTGTGGAATCCCATTGTGATACCCCGCAGGATGGAGAGAGATAGAAAATGTCTAAATTTTGTGGAAATGATATGGGTGTGGGACTTCCTGGAATGGAAAAGATAAAGAAAGAAATATGCATCATCCATATCATGGATGCCCTTCACCAATGGCAGTGAAGACCATCACAAGTGCTGCAGATCCAACAATTATTTAACTGTTATAACAATTATCTATAGAGTATTCCATTTTTCAAGAAGATTGCTCTGCTTCCTATTCAAGTTCCCACTTTCCCTTCTTCGACTTTTTCAAATGTGTGGAAAAATAAATGTTATGTGTCCACAGCTTTATGAAATAACAGATATGTTCTAAGCACTGCGATGAGTTGGCATCCAGCTTGTAGCCCCCTTCTCACCCAACAGAAAGTCTAGCAATTTTCCATCTTTGCAGTAACTTTCCGTCAAAAGAAAGTCTAGCAATCAGTTTATGAGATCTTGCCTAATTGAAAATGTATTTCTAGAAGACAATAAAAATGGTCCTGATTAAAACTATCAACTAAAACCTTATAGCAGCCAACATAAAAGAAACACAATGTAAATTTTTAAAGACAAGTTATCCTTCCATGGAATTGCTCAAAATAACTGCTGATCATTGAATTATTATTGGGAAAGGATTACAGGAGGAGTTAAATCAACACAGCAGGGTGTCGCAGAAATACATTTTTGAAAAAAAAAGATTTTTCAAGGAGAGGAGAGGAGAGGAGAGGAGAGGAGGAGAGGAGAGGAGAGGAGAGTGTGACTAGGTGTCTCTGTTGGCACCCTCTGTTGGCTAGCAACTCATCCAGGATGAACCCCACCTCTCTCACCTGCACACAGCTCGGACTGGCTGCAGTCCCACCCTGGGACCCCGTAAAGGAAAATCGGTAAGATTAGAAGATGGATGAATGAATGTTGAATTACAGCAGGGCAACAAGACAGACCAACAACTACCAGACAAGCAATAGGAAAAACAGAAGAAAAGAAAACAACCCAAAAAATAACAATACAAAAAAGAACTGACTTGGAAGCAAATCAAAAACAAACTTCCCACATATACATCTGCCCCTATGGACCCCCAAACATATATTCATACCTTTAAACTCTGAACACTTGTGAACCTCATTCAACAGTACATGATAAATGATAAACCAATTCAGACTGCAGCAACACTGAAACCAATCATCAAAATCTGCCTTCTAGCCACCTAGTGAACCTTTCACCAGTGTGATACTGCAGCCAGTTTGTTTCTATTATTGTTCATGCTTTATGCAGATCTGTAGCTATAGATATGGTGTGCACAAACATGCGGCACTCAACACACAACACAGTGTGATTCTTTATCTGGACAAAATCACATCTAATGTTCGAACTCAGTTGTCAAACTCAGGTAACAGGTATGTAGTATGAAGGGAATTTAAGTTTGTAAAATAAGTCTAACCCAAATCAGATCTCTGTACCCTAACAATGACCCAGGTTGGTTCCAAAAATCCCAGATTTCTTTGGCATTTCTAATTTCAGTCACTGTGGGAAGTTATGATTACACTGGGTTACACAAATGAGCCATTCACTCACTCCTGTTCTAAATTTGAACCCTTCAACTACACACGGTTACTTAAGTTTGCATGGATGTATAATTGCCTGAATGTTAGAAGTGTATTTTTATATAGATAGATATTAAACCCAGACATTGGATTCACATGGTAGAAAGTGCTTGTGGAATGTCATAATTCAATATTTAAAAAAAATAAAAATGGACAAATAACAAAGCCATGGTGGTCTAGTGATCATTTTGGGTCTTCTGTAAGTAGCAATTCCTAAAGTTGTCATCATGTTGTCAATACAGTGTTGAGGCTGAGTGCCCTCTTGTGACAGGAAGTGGTGTTCACATTCATCAGCTAAACAAAGCTAAACCACCTCAAGCTGGAGGCAAGCCAACTGCGCTCCAACCTCCAGGTGCAGTAGTCCCCACCTGACCCCAAAACCTCTAAAGGGATTTGGCTGTGGTCCAGAGCTCTCATGCAGACACATGAAGGTATACACCCCCAAACACACACAAACACAAACAGGAACAGGCAAATACATACCTGGCACCCACCCCCAGTCTCCCTCAACCATCCCCACTCCTAAACTGACCCAGCCATAGTCCCCTAAACCCTAAAGGTCACCAGATACTCATGACCCCATACATCACTCAGACCTTACAGAAGACCCTGAGCGGCAGAGCTGAAACGCCCTCATCCTGCTAAGATATGAAAAGTACAATTAGACACCAGAGAGACTGATATTCCTCTTACTGATTTTTGGAGAGATCCAATATTCTCTCCCTCTGACCCATTTTGACCATTGCTTGTCCTGTGTCATGAACTTAATAAAGAATTTGTTGTAGATTTAGATTTAAATGTATTTAAGCACACGTTTGTCAAAAAGTCTTGATTCAACTTGAGGATCTGTCACCTATTTTATAGTTGGAGATATATTTTCAACATTCATTTTGGATGGGATAGATTTAAAAACTTAATTAATGAAGGACGCTCTATAGTAATTTGACTACTTTTAAACCTTGCATTAATTTTAGATTTTAGTTGCTAATATTCAAACTATTTGCTTCTGCAATGCGACATAATTCTTGACAAAGTGTAGCTTTGATGGAGGACAAAGGCATCATAAATATAATCTCTCATGGGAGATAAAACGTCACTTGCAAATAAATGATGATTTACTGTTTTAAGGTAATGCTGTGAAAAGCAAATACAACAGGCTGTGAATTATTTACTTTATTATTTATTTGAATTTCTACAGAAGATAATTTCATTGAACCATTTCTATCTATCTTTCTATCTTTCTATGTATCTATCTATCTATCTATCTATCTATCTATCTATCTGTCTGTCTGTCTGTCTGTCTGTCTGTCTCTGTCCGTCCGTCCGTCCGTCCGTCCGTCCGTCCGTCGTCCATCCGCCCAGTGCTAGTGTTTATTTTTAACAAATGTCCAGTGCTGCTGAAGGTGTGTACCTTTCATGAGCTTCAGGTTCCCAGGTAATAAATTTAAGGTGTTAACTTATGACAACACATCAGAGAGTTTAAATGGAAAGCCAGAGGAAGAAGTCATCTTTTCAGGTAAGGAAACTTCAGCACAAGTGCAGGTGACTCAGAAATCAGCTGTTATTTGGGTTTCATTCACGGGAGAGTTGTAAGTAAAATATACAGAAAGACTTTAACCATATATTTTTTTTAAAATCAAATAGGACTTTCTGCTGTGACAACGCCACATAAACCCAAATATGACAGTTTCCTACACTCAAGTAGTGGCCACTGTGAGCTTTGGTGGGTTCTCCAAGCTGCTGTTTAGATGGAAGGGAAGCATCTACAAGCTGCTTTACAAAGACCTCCTTGTGTTCTGCGGCATTTATCTGTTCTTCAGTTTGTTGTACAGGTAATCAGCTTCATCCTCAGATTCTGTTCTTTACTACAGCATAAGATAACATCAGCTACATTTTGCTTTTCCTTGCAGGTTTATGCTGACACCCAACCAGCAGGATATGTTTGAGCGGATTGCACTCTATTGTGATCAGTTTACTAATACAAGTTTTATCCCAATTCCTTTTGTACTTGGTGAGTTCAATTGAATTAGTTGTGTACAAAATGTCACCAAAAATTAAGCATCTTTTTTGATTGATTGCTTCTGTGTAGGTTTCTATGTGACTGCGGCATTTAACCGCTGGTGGGGACAGTACACCAGTTTTCCACTGCCTGATAATCTGATGATGGCTGTATCTGGGAATGTCCACGGCGTGGATGAATGGGGTCGTCTGCTGCGACGGACACTCATGAGATATGCCAACTTGTCCTCAGTTCTTATTCTCCGCTCCATCAGCACAAGGGTTCTCAGGCGTTTCCCAACATTGGATCACTTAGTTGAAGCTGGTAAGAAGCTTTATCTTTTCTTTTATTACATTACATTACTGTGGTTGTGAGTAGAACAATGTCAAAATCATTCACTGTGCTACTGACTGAGAATTAAGTAATTGTTTCCTAACAAAAGAATCATCCACACAAATAGGTTTTTTGTGTTTTGTTTTGTTTTTGGGAATATGCAAACAACAAAAATATCAGTTAGAACAGGGACAACAATACACCTTTTTTGGTAACAGTTGCATTATGTACTTGTGATGATATATGCAGCACCCAGTATAATTTTGGGCTGTTGATTTGAGGGATATCACATGCATTGACATACATGGTGGCAGTAATGCACATTTTGATTAAATAAAAATAACAACTGTTTTTAATATACATTAAACATTTCTTCTTCCTCTTTTTGTCTTCCTATAAATCTTTTGTTGATGTAATATATTTGTCTTTATCATGATGATTTATACTTAGTTATGATTACAAAGATTATAAAGATGTCCTACGTGTTTGATGGTCAGAGTGTAAAATAATGGTTGACATGTTGGAAAACAAACCAGCCATAAAGGGGCTGAAAAGCAGGAAGTTCCCAAAAGCGTTTCCCTGTCTGTCAGAAATACAACAAATGGCAGTATTTAGTTTTTATGTTCTCCAACTTTGAGGAACTGTACTTTCCAATGCTGTACAGGATTTATGACAACAGACGAGCTGAAACTTTTTGAGTCTCTACACTCCGATTTCAACAAATACTGGATGCCCTTGACTTGGTTCTCAAACCTGGCCTCCAGAGCAAGAGCAGAGGGTCGAGTTAGGGATGATATCGCTTTGAGATTGCTGATGGATGTGAGCGCTTGTCTTTATGTAAAACTGATTAATTTTAATATAACAACTACACTACAAACCTGGTGTGTAACATATCAAACTACAGTATATAATGTGTTTTAATTGCAGGAGCTGAATAATTACAGAGCCAAGTGCAGTCTGTTGTTCCACTATGACTGGATAAGTATTCCTCTGGTCTACACTCAGGTATAGTCAGAGGCCAGAAATAATTACACAAGTTATTGATCATCATAATAATCACACCAAATCAAAATGCTGCCTCAGTCACTGCCTTTTTTTTGGCCACTGCAGGTAGTCACCATAGCGGTTTATTCTTATTTTGCCTTTTGCTTGATCGGCCGACAATTTTTGAACCCCAAGAAGGGATACAAAGATCACAGGGTTGACCTGTATATCCCTGTTTACACCCTGCTACAGTTCTTCTTCTACAATGGCTGGCTCAAAGTAAGTTAAAATAGACGCATACTATTGTATTCATTTTTGTTCCTCCGAGACCTTTTAATTCAATTTGGACAAGAATAATTTCACAACATTTTACTTAAAGGATCTTCTTGTCTAAAAAAAGGTTTTTATGCACTTTGTAGGTAGCGGAGCTGATAATAAATCCATTTGGTGAGGATGATGATGACTTTGAAACAAACCAGCTAATTGACAGAAACATTCAGGTTGTCCCCTGAAGTTTTACTTATAACTCAAATAAATGCTGGAGTGATTTTGATTCAGTTTTATTTCCTAAAGGTGTCCATGCTGGCTGTTGATGATATGTACCATAACCTGGCTCCAATTGAGAAGGACAAACACTGGGGAAACAGACATTTTTCCATTCCTTACACTGCGTCAACTGCACCAGAGGCCCGCAAACCAGCCTTCAAAGGATCCGCTTTTGACATTAGGTAACAATATTTCACATGTAATGCTACAGTGTCATGGCATAATGATTTCAATGTGCACTTGCTAAGTACAATTGTCAAATATCTGCCATTTAGAATAAATGCAGAAGATCTTGAGATTCAGCCTCCAAGAAAAAAAAAGAATTTACCACTGAATGGCTCAATGGAAAATGGCCTGGACAGTATTCTACAGCAGGAAAATGGTGTGCTGCGTGGGAGAAGCCTCCCTACATTGCTGGATGTGCCGCTGCATCTAAATGTTGATGCTGTTTGTGATTCTGAGAGTGACATTGATGCCACTGACTGCAAAGATGAAGAAAAAACGTTAGTTAAAGTTGTGATTGAATGAAAGCAGTGATGATTGAGCTTAAACTTTGTTGGATCTGGGGACACATACTGTACATCAAACATTTAGAGGATCTGTGCTTGTCATATTTGTTGGAAAATTTAAATTATTTATTCACAGCATCAAATAGTTTATTTTAATTATCATTTTCCCTGTGAAAAGGCTCACGTAATAAAAGTAATTATGGGATAGTTGTGATAGACAGAGGGATTTTGTTAGTTGCAAAATTTTTAGTTAGTTAGTTAGTTGCAATGCAGTACTTTTCTGTGGAGCATAGATGATAAAGTTAATAAAACTCTCAAAATAAATATTTAATCTGCAAGCTATAGAACTAGAAACAAAGCACTCGGAGAGTGCTTTGGCCTCTAAAAGCTAATTTTTCCTACATATTTTTACTTCCACTCTTACTATAGTATACATAGTAATACAAGGTTACATTACATCGTAGGCTGCAACCCCCCTGGTTTTGATTATCATCAACTGATCAAGATCAAAGGTTAAAGTTCTTCTAGAATCTGGAACATCACCATTTAACAGGATCTTTCCTGGGCCCATTGTAAACATTGCCTGAAAAATTCATTAAAATCCATTTTATAACATTAAGAAAAATGCCAGCTGTCACATAACATCCTATAGCTGAAGGTGAACCCCCTTGGCAGATGTAACATGGGATTGTACAGATATACATATGTTTAATTGAAACCACGTGATGTTTGGTCTACAAAATAAAACATGAAAGTTTCTTACTTACTTAATTACTTTCTGAATTAAAAATATTGTTAAATATTGTATTGTTTAAGGTTTAGCAAATCTACAATGCAGTCAGATAATAGAGATGAAAAGAATGCCTCATAAATATAAAATATTAATGACCACACTTTCATTTTAAAGTACAAATGATGCAAGTTGGAGAGGTCAAAAATGGAAAAGATCAGTTATGTTATATAATGATAAATCATTGTGTTGAAGCTGCACAGGATATGTTACCTGGGCTGTATAATAAAATTTGGGATGAAGGGAGGTTACCAATAATCCCGTAAACCAGGGAGAGATTGCACAGATCCAGGAAAATATAGGCCCATTGCTTTAACATCTAACACAATGTAAAATAATAGAGAGAATGATAAATGAAAGGGTGACATATTTTTTAGTAAACAAGGGGTATTTATCCAAGCAAGCAGAGTGGATTCAGTAAAGGCCGAAATACTATGGATGCAATGCTGTGCTTTGAACACGGACGAGGAAAGCACAGATAAATAGAGAAAATGCGGTGGCAGTTTTCTTTGATATTGAGAAAGCATATGATATGTTATGGAAAGAAGGGACACAAATTAAACATTGTAAATTGAGTATAAAGTGTAAGATGTTTAACTAAATAAAGGACTTTCTAGAAGACAGAAAGATAAAAGTGAGAAAAGGAAATAAAAATTATTGGAGTGTAACAATTGAGAATGGCACACCCCACCACAATACTGCCTTGTCGTGTGCAATTGAGAATGGCACACCAGAGGGCAGTATTGTGAGCCCATTATTATTTTCTGTAGTGATAAATGATGTGTTTGCAGGGATAGACTAGATCAGCTACACATTTCTCCAACAGTCCCTTGCCAAACATTCATCCCTGGTGCTGCAGTAGCCCTCTCATTAATAGAAAAAAGGAAAGACAGGAACCATGTTCTCAGTTCACAAATGGCTCAAACACACATTGATAGCTACTATAGTTATGTCCAGATATATACAGGCGCATCAAAAAACTCACACAATAAGATGGGAGTAGGTCTATTGGTACCAGGGTCTGGTGTTTTAATGGCCAAGAGAATTGATGACAATTTGTCAGTTTTCACAAGATAAATGTTGGCACTATTGTTGGCTATACAGTGGGTGGAAGACCTAAGACCAATTAGGGTAGTTATAGGTTTAGATTCAAGATCAGCTCTAGCAAGTTTGCATAAGGAACATTCAGATATAGACTGTATATTGTAATAGCAATACGGCAGACACTTTGCAGAATTCAGATGATAGGTACAAGAGTCATTTTTCTATGGGTTCCAGGGCACATTGGGGTGATGCGAAATGAAATAGTGGAAATAATTGCAAAAAAAAGCTAGAAAAAATGATAATATACAGTAGATTTAAAAGTTATTATTAGCAGGAAGGAAGTCAAAAGTATTATTAAGCACAAATTAATGGAGAAGTGGCAAAAAGAGTGGGAGGAAGAACGGAAAGGGAGGTGGTATTATGGGTGGGAGGAAAGAGGTGTGCAGGGAGAGACAGGAGGGAGGAGGTGGTGTTCACACGACTCAGATTTGGGCACACAGGATTAAATAACACATTATTATTATTAAAATAGGGAAACACGGCAGAGGTGGGTGCGACTACTGTGGTGAGGAAGAGTCAGTGGAGCATGTCTTAGTACACTTTAGAAAATAGGAATTATGAAGAAGGCAAATGATCCAGGAGTTTAATAAACAGTATAGTTGGATGTGAGGGATATTCTGCAGAGTGGGTCAGAGAGTCAGGGCGTTAGAATTGTGCTGAAGTTTATGAGGGGGACTAGGTTAATAGCATATAGGTTGGGTTTTGTTTTTTTGTATTTGTTTTAATTTACCCGATAACTTGTTTGGAGATGTATTCCTCCTGAGTGACTATCCTAACCAGTCGGTGGCGCTAATGCACTAGAACATTTCGAACTGCCATTAAACAGGAACAAGAAGAAGAAGAAGGGCCAAAAATCATGTTCTGCTCTTCCGCAATTCGCAATTCTTCTTACCGGGTAAAACCGAAACGATCTGCGAATTTGTTGTTTTATACACGTGTGGCAGGTATGTCGACCAGCCTATATTTTCTTATGCATATTATGTAATGTACATTCCATGGATAAAATAAATAGCGCTTTAGCTTTGACGCCTTTTACTTAGTTTATTTACTAGTTACTTCGTTAGCTAATGATGGCTTACAGCAGAGTCCATTTAGTACATCGCCAGTGAAATTTGAGTATTCACCCTTTTGACTTCAATAATAGTGTTACGAATCACTTTGCCTCGTAAAAATTGTTTGCTCCTTGTTTAATGAACGTCGTGTCTCACAGAATATTTTGGTTTTCTTTGGTTTGACAGCGTCAGAACGGAAGACACCGTCTGTCACAAAAAGGCAGTCCGGGATTGTGGTGCGATGTCAGATGACGACAACCTGTTTTTGAGCCGTTGACCCTTCTCATCCTTATCATCATGTGTAACAATCCTCATCTGCTACTCGGCAGGATCCGTTTTTTGAACAGGTGTATTGAGTGTTTGAAAAGGAGTGAGTCGATGCCAGAGTCGCTGTGTTATATTCCCAAAGAGGTCTGCTACAAAGTCTGCAAAGATTCATCGTTCACCACTTCTGCCTCTTCTGGAGTACCTGCAGGAGGCGCCAAAACGCTCATCCCTGTCTTTGACAATCCTCTCCAAACTCCCCACATTAAGAAATTATGCAAGTACAACATAGAACTAAAGAAAGGGACATGTATTCGGACAACTGGAGAACAATATCGCAACAGCCAGGGTCTTTGGGTCAAAATCACAAAGGTAAATTTATGCACGCCCTGGTTATTTCTCAGATCATACCATTTATACAATTACAGTAAGTGGCAAGAATACTGTAATATTCTGTCTCATATTAAATATTTCCTACTTTAATTAGGGTTGTAGTATGTGTTACAAAACACTTGCACTAATTAGTATTAACAAATTTTACTGCATGTTAGCAGGGACATATACAGTGTCTAACTGCACAAAAGCTATCATCCTGAACTGGTGTCTAGTCATTAATATAGTGGAATTGTATTCCTTAGTAAGTTGGTATTTAATAATTTTGCTTACGTTCATAAATGAAATTATTTTTCAGACTTTTTTCTGTGTTTAGGAGCAGATGGAGGAGCACCGTCCCGGTATAGAGCTGGAGGAAGGCTGGATCCTGGTATGTAAAAATACTGAAGGAGGTGACAAGTTGGTGCCTGTGGAGTCGCCAGAAACCATCACTAGACAACAACAGCTGTTTGGCTATGACCACAAGCCCTGCAATGTGTGGGAGGAGGTGGTAAATGTGGAAAATGCACTTTACATAGGCTCCAAGCCCAAAATTGCTGAGAGTGATGATGCTGCTGTCCAGAAATTGAGGTGAGAGTATTTGCTATTACACTAAGCCTTCACTTAACTATATTGTTACCTGTTTTTTGTTTTTTTTGTAATGGACTTTACCTCTGATTAGACCAGGGGTGGGCAAACATTTTGATTCGTGGGCCACAATGGGTTCTAACATTTGACAAAGGGGCCGGACCAGGAGCAGATGGATGGATGGAGTGCTTTGGTAACCTCACCTCATTGGAGAAAAAATACACATCTTGGGATATGGAGAAAACATGTGCTTTAATTTCAAATGAAAATGAAGAGAAGCATTACAACAAAATATCTGACTTTGGAATGAGTCTTAAAACACTTAAAATCAAATGAATAAAATGTGCCTTTTTAAAAAAAATTAATAACCATTTCTATTTTAAAGCACTGAAAGTTCTGTTATCCTTCAGGATATCACCATCACTCTCCTCCTGACTGTCTTTTTTCTAGTGGGAAAACACCAGAATTGCAGTGAAAATTTAACATTAACAAGGTTTATTCATTTAATTTTTCAAGTTTGGCGGGCCGGATTAAAACGTTTAACGGGCCGCATGTGGCCCCCGGGCCTTAGTTTGCCCATGCCTGGATTAGACACTAGTGCATTTTAGGTTGTCAAGATTATTATTTGTCACATGCCCACAATGAAATGCATTGCACTGCACTCCATTGTGAAAACTGTGCATGAAATTGACCAATAAAATATTTTATTTAAAGTTAAACATTCAACATTTTGTTCCCACTTGTCTTAAAGGTACATCCCTCCAACCTGGACATATGAATGTGATGAGGACCTGGTGCACTACTTTTATGACCACATAGGAAAAGAGGATGAGAATCTGGGGAGTGTGAAGCAGTGTGTGACCAGTATTGATGTTTCTTCATCTTCAGTAAGGCAGACTTGAATATTAAATTGGCTTTATGGCACTTGTGTATAATTTTTCTGAAACACTGTAAAATATATCCAGATATATATATTGTATGTATGAAAATCATATTTTGTTAATTGAATTTCCTTGATTTATTTTATATCATAACTTATCTATCTATCAATAAAGAAAAAAGAAAACTAATTATAAATGTATAAATGTTTCTAATAGGATGATCCAAGTGGAGGAGTGAGCTGTCTGACCGATGGGGACAATGAAACTTACTGGGAGAGTGATGGGATGCAGGGACAACACTGGATCCGTCTACACATGAAGAGAGGCACCATAGTCAAGTAATAGTCACTTAAAAAGAAGCTTAAGTCAGATTTATTGTGTTAACGCAATAGAGTATTGTGTTATTACATAATGGAGGAAATCCAAACTGACCATCCATAAAGAAATATTTTATCAACACCTCAAAACCTACAATAACACAATCAAGCAGGCAAGAACTTCTCATTTCAAAAAACTAATCTCCAACAATAAAAACAACCCCAAATTTCTATTCCACACCATTGAACTTTTAACCAACGGTAATTTTAACAGGTGTTCCACAACAACGACTGACACCCTCTGCGAGGCCTTTGCAGACCACTTCAGGAGTAAAATCGATAATATTAGATCCAGTCTTTTATCACAGCAAATTTTTATCAACAACACTCCTGGATCATTGCTTCCACCTGAGGAGACACTGGAGAGTTTTGTCCTGGTTGATGCGAGGACACTTGGTCGAGTTTTCTCCCAAGTTAGGCCCACAACCTGCCTTTTAGATCCAATTCCCACACTGTTTTTCAAAACATTTTATGGATTCTTTGAGGAACATCTCTTATATATGGTGAATTGCTCTCTTCAGACAGGTGTCTTCCCCACCTCCTTTAAAACAGCGGTGGTGAAGCCCCTTCTGAAGAAGAGCAATCTAGACCACAGCGTTTTAAATAACTATCGGCCTGTATCCAACCTACCATTTTTAAGTAAAATTTTAGAAAAACTTGTTTTTAACCAAGTAAATGATTTTTTAAACTCAAAGGACATTTTAGAGAGGCATCAGTCTGGTTTTAGGATGAACCACAGTACAGAGACAGCCCTTTTAAAGATTTTAAATGACATCAGGTGTAACCTAGACAACAAAAAGCTCACGGTGTTGGTTCTACTGGATCTGACCGCCGCTTTTGATACAGTAGACCACCATATTTTATTGAATAGACTGAAGAACCTGGTCGGCCTCTCTGGTACTGTTCTTAACTGGTTCACCTCCTACCTTAGTGATCGAAGCTTCTTTGTAAGTATGGATACATGTTCCTCGAGAATCCATGAGACAAAGTGTGGGGTTCCCCAAGGGTCAATTTTAGGTCCAACCCTTTTTAATCTTTACATGCTTCCTCTTGGGGACGTCATCAGGAGCCACGGCATCAGCTTCCACAGCTATGCTGACGATACGCAACTGTACATTGCCGTGGCTCCTGATGACACAGGGCCAGTTGATGCCCTTTTTAACTGTATTTTAGATATCCAGTCATGGATGGCAGAAAACTTCCTACAGCTCAACCAGGACAAAACAGAAGCCTTAGTTATTGGTCCTGAAGGTCAGAGAGAGAAAATTTTTCCAAAATTGAAGGATTTTAAGCCATCTCAATCTGTAAAAAATCTGGGTGTGATCCTTGACTCTGAGCTTAGTTTTATTCCACACATCAAAAACATAACCAAGGTAGGTTTTTACCACCTGAAGAATATAGCCAGAGTCCGCCCGTTTCTCTCTCAGGCCAGCACGGAGGTACTGATGCACGCTTTTATCTCCTGTCGTTTAGATTATTGTAATGCCCTGCTCTCTGGTCTTCCAAAAAAGAGCATCACAAACCTACAATTACTACAAAACTCAGCTGCACGAGTGCTGACGAGGACCAGAGGGCGGGAGCACATCACACCAGTTTTAGAATCGCTGCATTGGCTACCCGTGCGTTTCAGGATCGATTTTAAGGTTCTTTTATTAGTTTTTAAATGTCTTAATGGTCTTGGCCCGACTTATTTATCTGACCTGCTTTTATTCTATCATCCCTCGCGGACTCTGAGGTCCTCCGACACCGGCCTTTTAACCATTCCACATGTAAGCACTAAAACGCACGGGGAAGCGGCCTTCAGTTATTATGGTCCCCGACTGTGGAACAGCCTGCCGGAGAACCTCAGGGCCGCAGAGACTGTTGAGATTTTTAAAAAGAGGCTCAAGACACACCTTTTTAATCAAGCCTTTAATTGATTTTCTGATTATTTTAAATTTATGTCTTATCCTTATTTTACTGTTTTACTCCCTCAGTTCTTAGTCTCTCAGTTTTTATTCTTTACACCTTTCATCTCATTTACTGTTTTAGTCTGTTTTAGTCTTAGTACTGTTTTACTCCCTTAGTTCTTATTCCCAGTTTTTAGTCTTTACACCTTTTATCCCATTTACTGTTTTAGTCTGTTTTAGTCTTAGTACTGTTTTACTACTCCAATTTTTAGTTCCTCAGCTTTTAGCTTTTATACCTTTTATCCCATTTACTGTTTCAGTCCTTCGGTCTTTAGCTCCAGTGTCTCCTCATGGTGTTTCCTCATGGGGGCCTGCCAGGCTGGGAGATGTTTCCGGTCTACCGCTGGGGGTGCTGTCCCATTGTCGACCCTGGCCTGGGTGGTTAGGGGGCTCTGTGCTTTGGTGTGGAGCCTCCGGTCTGTCCGGGTCGGGGTGGTCTTTGTGGCGGTACCACCTGTGGTCGCGGACCGTGACCTCCCTCGGCCTGGTGGGCCTCCAAAGGTGGCGTCTCCTTCGCCTCAGGTCTCGGTGCCCAGCCATGTCTCAGCTTGCCTCAGCTTGCTTATGTGTGTGGGTGTGTGTGTAAGTGTGTTGTATGCATGTGTGTGTGTCTGTCCTTTTCTTAATTCTGTTGTTCTCTTTGCTGTTTTTATCCTTTGTGAGGCACTTTGTGCTACCTAGCGTATGAAAAGTGCCATATAAATAAAGATTGATTTGATTTGATTTGAATAGAATGCACATTTTAGGTATGATTTTATGTATTGTATTTAATTGGAATTTTTTAGTTACAGTGTGCCCAGGAATTTTGACATAACCAATCAGTCATCTAAACTACAAGTCATGTTTAATGTAATCGATAGCAGCTTCATCTCGTGTTTGAATATTGATACGCTCTGTTCCAAAGTCAAATCTCTTAAGCATCTGAATTACTTTTCAGTAAACTGATGTTGATGGTGGACTCAACAGATGACAACTACATGCCCAAGCGTGTCACGGTTTTTGGAGGAGAAGGAGACGGCTTGAAGAAGCTGAGTGATGTCACCTTAGATGAGTGAGATATTGTTTTTTATTTATATGTAAATACATCCACCAAAGCGGTTATGTGACAGCCTGTGTTTGTTTGTCTGTAAGAAAAATAACTCAAATTGTTATGAACAGATTTTAATGTAAGTTTTGGGAATATTGATTATGGGCCAAGGAAGAGCTGATTAAAGTTTGCTGATTCTCCAGGTTCCAGAGGGACTTTGACCTTAGGTCATCCATAGATCACAGCCCTGACAAAAAATGTGCCCTCAACGTGATGAGCATGATTCCCCACCTAAGAAACAAGCACCCAGCATAATTCTGCAAGCACACTGCAAGAACTCACGCAAAGACATTGGGCCAACTAGCTCAGTCAGAGAAGTTGTCCTAGGACAGCTTTAAAGCCAAAAAAAAATCATGGCCAAAAAAGCTGAATTTATTGCATTGGATGACCAGTCCGATAGTACTGAATTTTTCCCAGTTCTGACCTATGTGCAAAGTTTCACAACTTTTTCTCCATGCGTGCTAGTACCTCAGAGCAGGAAACGTCCTACTGCCAGTAGGTGGTGCTATAAGAATTACTCAATAGTGATGCAGAGCTCTGTTTATTATTTTAATGATTAAAAATCCTTCAGGGACAACTTGAATGTGTTTTTTATTGCATTGTATTAGATTGGGACTCCTTATCGGCAGATACTGAAATGACTTGGACTCACTGTCACAATGACTCATTGTAAACCAATGATGTCACAATGGACAGAATGATATATTTTTTTGTCCTATTAAATCCGAAAAACAAAGATGTTCATATGAAGCTTATCTGTCTGTAGCAATGAACAACTGTGTGGAATGGACAGACGACGTGAACTTGTATTTGTCCTTGATTTATTATCTCCAGCAACCTGATTGGAGAGATATGTGTTCTCGAGGATATGACTTCTCACCTACCTATTATTGAGATTCGGATTGAAGAATGTAGAGGTATGCTGTTTTAGTAGGATACTTTTTTAAGATAACTAAATATTGCACTTTGAACATTTCGGAATATTTTCATTGGTTGACCAGGGTGCATAGGTCAGTCATCAGCACTTGTTTCCTCGCTCTTTCGGCTTTACAGATGAAGGAATAGATGTCCGGATTCGAGGCTTAAAGATCAAATCATCATGTGAAAGAGACCTTGGTTTGAACGCGGATGTTTTCCAGTCCTCCAATCTGGTTCGTTTCCCCCGGCTCCAGGGAAACTCACCTGACATGCTCTACCGCCGAACACTGGTCATTCAGAGGTTGCTGGGCTTTGATGATACTTTTTACCAATAGGAGATGCGTAGATAATAATTTTCAGCAAAGGTGTAGTTGAATTTGCATATCTAATCTAGTGAAACAACATTAAGGAAAATAAATGTCAACACTTTAATTGTTACTTTATTATTTAGAGGATCGATTGTGAATTATTTGCCTGTTTCCTTGGCAGTTATTTTCTCCCGTTTCACACTGTACAGGTTTATCACTCTCCTGGACAGCGTGCTCCCACATTTGGTGCCAGCATGGGACTACAGTTTGGATACATTCAACCAGATTAAAGTAAGACAAAGGCTTTTCAAAAATGCGCCGTGATTTACTCACTTTTAATTGTTTTTAAAATCGTGCATTGCAATGTTTTATGTGGCCTACCATAAACAACAAACTACTGGTATTTAAATACACACACATTAAATTATTTTAAACTGTAGGCAGAATGGTCACGCAGTGGTCAGCACTGTTGCCTCTCAACCACGTGATTTTGGTTTCAGTCACCGGAGTAGCTCTCTCTGGGTACTATAGTTTCCTTCCACTGATGAAATTTTAAAATCAACACCTTACTTTAAGTTTACACGAAAAGTAAAAAACAATTGAATTACGGATTGATTTTTAATTCTATTTTCTCTATGTCCAAAGACAACATGCAGATACTGTATCAATAAAGTGTCACGGATAGATGTAAATTAAAAACTCAATCTAAACATTATGAACACAATAGTGTAATTGTGTTGGGTATAAAGATGCTACGTGTGTAATACATAATCACTTTCTATGCTTTTAATTTGCATTTCTGTGCCCTTCAGACCATTAAGCAGTTCCTGCTGTTGTCCAAACGGCGTTCAGCCCTCATCACACAGTGTCTGAAAGACTCTGAGACCAGTAAACCAGATTTCATGCCTCGGCTCTACATCAACCGACGACTGGCCATGGAACACAGAGATAACCCTTCTTTAGATCCCAGCTGCAAGAACGCTGTGTTCAGTCAGGTATAGAATGCTGCCTGGGGTATGAGATCATAAATAAACTATTGATTTTTAAACTCAGTGCTTATGCAGTTTGGTTAAAAACAAGACTCTTTTTCTATCAGTTTGTTGGAATCTGTCATTGTTATTTCTTACAGGTTTTTGAAGGTCTCAAACCATCAGACAAATTTGAGAAGACTTTGGATTACAGGTGAATACATTGATACTTTTGATTTTTATTTATTTGTTTTCAATGTAGTTTACATCTCACATACATACATGTAGTTTACATCTCACATACATCAGTATTTTCACCTAATCATGGCCATAACTTAAGGAAATTACATTCTAAATCTTCCATCCTTCGTTTTACAGGTGGCCTGCACGCTATGACCAGTGGTGGGAATGCAAGTTCATTGCAGAGGGAATCATTGACCAGGGGGGGGGGTTTCGGGATAGCCTGGCTGACATGTCTGAGGAGCTTTGTCCCAGCTCAGCTGAGTGTGCCATGCCTCTACCCTTTTTCTGCCGCACATCCAATCAGGTTATTACTCACTTTTACTTACCTCTGTCCAGTCATTGCATTTGCTTCACTTTCCTGACATTGTTGTATCTGTCAGGGGGCCTTTGAGGCTAGAGATTACTATGTCCCTAACCCATCCTGTAAAGAGTTCCACAAATTTGAGTGGATTGGTCAGCTAATGGGAGCTGCCCTCAGAGGGAAAGATTTCTTGGTGAGTGATGCTGAATTTTCCCTTTTTCACATGTATATTTCAGTCACTAAAGTGAATATATAGGGTATAGACTCCATACCCTATATATTCTATACTATAGAGAGTCGATTGTTCTGTCTTCTGCTTTGTTATTTTGTGCAGGTTTTGGCCCTGCCTGGTCTGGTATGGAAGCAGTTGACAGGAGAAGCGGTTCACTGGAATAAAGATTTCCCTGCTGTAGATTCAGTGCTGGTGAGGCTATTGAGTACAGTGTATTTAACATTTTCGTTGAATAAATTGCAGAAACAAGTTTAAATTTACATGTTTTTCCATTCATCATGCTCAGGTTAACTTCCTGGAGGCCATGGAGCACATGGATAAGGAGACATTTGAGTTCAGATTTGGTGAGGACTTGGTATACACCACCCTGCTAAGTGATGGACAGATGGTGGAGCTTATTCCCGGTGGAAGTAACATTTCAGTTTGTTATGAAGACCGAAGCAAGTTCATTCACCTGGTGCAGAAGGCTCGATTAGAGGAGAGCAAGCAGCAGGTGGAATTTTTTTTTCTGTAATTATTTTATTGTATGCTTTTAGTTGTATGCTTTTTTTTGGTAT
The DNA here is from genome assembly GCF_003711565.1 of Takifugu flavidus. Classification (NCBI taxonomy): domain Eukaryota; kingdom Metazoa; phylum Chordata; class Actinopteri; order Tetraodontiformes; family Tetraodontidae; genus Takifugu; species Takifugu flavidus. The sequence continues at coordinate 10,014,241 of NC_079534.1, read as the reverse complement.
GTTTTCAGTTACTGTGGTGCTTCAACTATAAAAAAGCAGATGAGCTTGACTGCCTATGTGTATATTACAGATCACTGCTATGCAAGCTGGGCTGCTGAAAGTTGTTCCTCAGGCAGTACTGGACCTGCTTACTTGGCAAGAAGCTGAAAAGAAAGTGTGTGGGGACCCTGAGATCTCTGTTGATGCCCTAAAACGTCTTAGTGAGTGTTTAGCTTCATATCACTTTGAACAACTTTATTTAGTCAGTATTACAAGTATGTAGATATGAGAAGGTTTATCCACCACACTAAGTGTAAAGTATAAAATATATATCTGTGCTGACCTGCTTAATCATAATGGATTCAATGCTTTTACTGTTTTGCATCTTACTAGCACATTATGAAGACTTGGAGCCAAGTAATATTAGAGTGCAGTACTTATGGGAAGCCTTGACAAACTTCACAAATGGTGAGTCTATTGTTGGACTTGTCTGCATTGTTGGGTGTTTTTCTTTAAAATAAGCACAAGCAATTGACATCACTCTGTTTTATTTTGTAAGAGGATCGCAGTCGATTTCTGAGGTTTATAACTGGTAGAAGTCGTCTTCCAGCACCTATTTACATTTTCCCTGACAAACAAGGGTCAGTGCAAATATATCATTGAATGATTATGCGCACATTAGTTTTAAAGGAGTTAACCTCGATTCTAAATTTTTCTTTTTTTTTAAATTTAGCTCTGAAACTACTGATGCCCTTCCTCAGTCATCCACCTGTTCCAGCACTCTTTATTTGCCCAACTACCCAAGGTATGACAATGATCTTTGTCTGTAGTAACCTCTCTATTATCACTTTATGTTGAAAATATACTTTTACAAAGCTAAAACAGAGCACTCTTTACATACCAGTTGGTTTGCAATATTTTGCCTCGCGGGCCTCTGTAAATCTTGATCCTCATATAATTTACTGCACCATTGCTTGGCACTTTTGTGATGAATCTTTTAGCTTAATATTGTTCTTCTTCCACCTTTTCTGCAGTGCAAAGGTTTGTGAGGAAAAGCTCCGCTATGCCGCATACAATTGTGTTGCCATTGACACAGACATGAGCCCATGGGAAGAGTGATCTCTGCTGTTTGATGAACATAAGTAAAAGTTTACATATTGCATTCAAATGGAAAAACTTAAACAAGGTTATTATCCCAATATTTTTCCAACCCCAATCAAACCTAAAGAATGATATGCAAGAAAAGAAAGGACTGGTGTTTTTATTATGGTCTTTTAATCTTATATGAGATTATACAATGAATGTTCTTTTTTGTGGATTATGTGACAGGTTTGAAAATGGCATTGAAGATTGAACAGTGGTTTGTTTGTTTTTTGGGTTTTTTTGATAAGCGTAAAACAAAATCAACCACAATTGATGTGTATCATCTCATAGTTTTGTTCTGATAAAAAGATGCAGAAGAATATAGATTGGTGTCCCCCCTAAAAAAACAAAGGAATACATTGGGGACAATGATATTAAAGTAAGATAATCTTGAGAATTATCTAAATGTATTTGAGAATGAATAACAGTTTGTGCCATCACATATGTGTACCAGAACATATATGTTCTCCAAAAAATTAAGTTTCAGGGGGATTATCTGACCAGCATCCCTAGACCGTCACTTGCATTGGCGCATGTATACAGAGGTAGCGCAACTTATGAATGTAACAAATGGAATAATGTGTTTTCACATATATGTGTATGTTTGTGTATCCTTGCGTAATAAAGTTTACGTGATGATGATAAAGCTAGTGTCATTAGCATGTGTAATGCCAACTACACTTCGTCAGTGGAATACGGTAGTAATGTTTGTAATTTGTTGCTGTGGGGGAAACTGATGGTGTGTGTAAGTTAACTGAAATAATTGCATTATTTAGTGAGTTATATATGGTGAGTTGTGATATGGTATCTGTAGAAATGGCGACAGTGGCAGAGAGGAGAACTATTGACAAGCTGCGGAGCATCATGGACAATGTCCGCCACCCTCTGCACACTGTCATCCACAGCCAGAGAAGCCTGATCAGCCAGAGGCTGCGCCTCCCCAAGTACAGGACAAACAGACTGGGGAACTCATTCATCCCCCGAGCCATCAGACTGTTCAACTCCTCACTGGGGGGAGGAGGGCCAACAGAAGGACTGGAACAACACTGCAATAACATAATACTGGGACATCCATTCATTCAGTTCATTCATTCATTCAGTTCATTTATTTACATTTCTATAGTCTTATATTTTATATTATATTCTATTTTTAATTTATTCTATTTTATTTCTTATTCTATTTTTATTATTTTTAATATCTTAAACAGTGCTGTACGTTTCTTTGGGGAGATGCTAATTTCCCTAATGGACACCCCCTAAAGGGATCAATAAAGTACCCTGATAAATAAGGCAAGTTAGTGTATTTTGTGAAATAATGTAGGCTATTCAGTGCTAGAAGTTGCTTAATTTAGTGCTGCCATCCAAAGCTGTTTACTTAAGGAGACTACTGCAAAATAGACCTGTTAATCTCCCAGTTTAGCATTTAGCATACATTTTGAATGTTAATATTTCAGTTTAGTCTTGATGTACATCATGCATCCTTATGTTTCAGGTCACTATACAGAGGTAACTGTAACTCTGACTGTGCAATATGTGGTCACCATGTCTAACTGGTCAATATATACATTACCTGATTTTTATTTACTCTTATTTTGCCCGAATGCTCCCTTTATAGGGTGTTTACACAGACACATATCAAGGAAGAATGTGATCTAACAGACCCAAAATACAGAGATAGCAGGAACTAGGCCTACCTACCAGTGAAACGGATTTTCTTCAGACTACTTTGTGATTTTTTTCATGTTTATGTATAATTTCACATTTTTTTGTGATTAAGAATTATTTTTTCTGTCATATCTGAAAATTGTTACCTTTTGACATTGCAATTATTGGTTGAGAATGTCATGATGAGTTTACTAAATTTACTAAACAAATCTGTGACTCAATAACCCTAAATGTGTTTGCACATTTGATTAATGAACTCCAATAAGCTTTGTTGCAATATCAGACTACAATGTTTCTGTCTAGTGCCAAAGATATAGTCAGTTTAATGAATAAAAGATGTCCTGTCAGAAAGGAATAATTCATTTTGGGTGAAATTTCAAGTCTCAGGAAGCCCTGAAATGCCAAGTTGACTTGAAAAGACCTCATTTATACCATGTTTTAGAGAAAGTCTTTACTCTGTCAGATAGGTTGCATTCTTTACTTTCATGTTCAGCTCAATAGTTAAAGTGAAGCTTCTGGTGGAAAACATGGTATGAATGACATCTTTTCAAGGCAGTTAGGCATCCTGGGGCTTCCAAAGACTTGGATTAGAATTAAAAGATTGCTCTAACATATAGTAGGTGGAAAGGTTTGCTGGTGTTCAAGTTTCGTACTTGGACTAAACAACCAGTCTAAACCATGCCTGTGCAGAGTCTAATTTAATTATGTAGAATTCGCTGGTGCTGGTGGAGAATAACTTCTGTCATTGCATCTTTAGGAGGCAAAAAGAGCAATAGAATGCAAAGCCTTAGAATCAACTAAAGTAAAACTGATTATACTGTAAGAATGAACGTGTATGAATAAGCATACATATTAAGATATTATTGAACTCCCCGCTCTCGCTCTTCTTCTCGCGAGAACACATGTCTTCAAACTTCCCCATGATGCTTTGCGGTTCCTCTTTCTAGCCGGCGCCTGAGAATGGGTATGTCTTTTTCTGCGCGGGTCTGGGGAAGAATCCTTGTCCATCTGATGGTCTATCTAAGAAATAATTCATCAACAGTTTGTCACAGCGAGGCAAAGTATATTTGAGATAGATGTAACTCTATATTTGCTTTTTTTCCCCATAATTTTATTGCGTTTTAGCCAAATAACAAGGCTGCCAGAATCTCACAAGATGGCTGCTCACATTGGCTAAGTAGTTAACTGCTAATGCAATGAGTGAATTGTTTAAACGCTTTTTGAAGGATCTTAGATTTTATAGTGTATCTATATGGTCATTGGTGTATTTCCTCCGAGTTTGTTTTCTACGGTTTAGTTAATCAGGTTTGCCATCAAGTATGCTACTAAGGTTAGCTGCCATCGTGTCATGCTGCTTCAGTATAACAGAAACTCAATTTTGATACGCTAGTTTTGATGTTAATTTGTGCTTGGCTTTAAGTTTAAATTTCTTTACTGAGGTTAAAAATGTTTGGTTGAAATTTAATTTAAAATGTGAACGTCCACTTTTTGAGAAAAAGTGCATTTCAAATTAGCCTTTAGGAAATTGCTTGAGTAACGTGATGAGACTTAAAAGCGGATTCCAAAATAATTTGCGGACAACTTATACCTTGGAGAACTGATTACTCAAGCAGAAAGTAGTGACTATGTTGTCGTCTTCTGAAAGGTCCAGCCTAATGTCTTGATTTCACTGTTGTTTAAGGTATCTCAAGGGACAATTGGCATAAACGCCGAAAGACCGGTGGCAAACGTAAACCCTATCACAAGAAAAGGAAGTATGAGCTTGGACGCCCACCTGCAAACACAAAGGTTGGTGAGATCGTTTTCTATTAAAGTCAAGTTGCTGTGGGTGATGAACGTGTGACCTTAGGTTTGTCTTTTTTTGGACCGTTTTGGTCCAAAACCTTGGGCTTACCTATGAAAGGACTTGTCATAGTTACTCTGACACTGTACATTGTTGCTGTTTACAAAAGACAGAATTGACTAACAGTGAAGTGCCCCTAGTCTTAAATAATGCAACTTTTGTAGCTTGGACCCCGTCGTATCCACACGGTGAGGGTACGTGGGGGAAACAAGAAGTACCGTGCTCTGAGGCTGGATGTTGGCAACTTTTCATGGGGCTCTGAGTGTAAGTATATATTAAATGCACTTAAATTTGTTGGAACCTCAAATGCATTCGATCTTTATATCTTTCTGTGATGATAACTTTGTCCAGTTCTGCTACTGAATGAAAGTGGTGATAGCAAAGACTCTGAGAAAGATCTTAGTGTGTAGTCTAATGTATTTAATACGCTTAAATGAACTGGTGTGGACTTTGGTTTTGCTGATGTTTTTTGGTGTACACAGGCTGCACAAGGAAGACCAGGATCATTGATGTTGTCTACAATGCTTCCAACAATGAGCTGGTCAGAACCAAGACCCTGGTCAAGAACTGCATCATCCTTGTTGACAGCCTGCCTTTCAGGCAGTGGTACGAGGCCCATTATGCCACTCCTCTTGGACGCAAGAAGGGCGCCAAGCTGGTTTGTACAGAAGACCACTTAATTTGATGTGATTGTTTTGCACCAAATATTGCTTGTTTTTGAAGCAGTGTCTAAGGATACAACTGTCAAACTACTGTAACTGAATGAAATTGGTTTGCAACACAAAGGCATGTGGTGAGGGCCAATGTGTGTATGACCTAACAAGTGTTTTTTCATAAAGTTGAGGCATGTCATTCTGAGACAATATCCAGTTCTGCTACTGAAAGTCTTGATGACAAGGACTTAACACTGATGATTCTGAAGGAGCACAAAGCTTGTTGGTCTTATTCTTTTTATTTGTTTTGTTTTACTGCAGACTCCCGAAGAAGAGGAGGTTCTCAACAAGAAGAGATCAAAGAAAACCCAGAAGAAGTATGACGAGCGTAAAAAGACAGCCAAAATCAGCACTCTTTTGGAGGAGCAATTTCAGCAGGGAAAACTGCTTGGTGAGTCAATGTAGCATTTGTAATGTTTAATTTCCTGACATAAGTACATATGAAATTCAGAACATACCGAAATATGTTGCCATGGGAACTGTAGTTGTGCTACAGGCTGATTAAAATGATACTACTGAATCTCATTTAAAACCTATTAACTTGTCTAATTTAAGGGATGGAATCTTTGAAATTAAAGCAACGGTCATTTTGAACCTTTGTTTCTATGGTGGTTGAAAGTTCTCACGTGACTGAATTTTCCTACCCCTCTGCAGCCTGCATTGCCTCCAGACCTGGTCAATGTGGCAGGGCAGATGGCTACATCCTGGAGGGCAAGGAGCTCGAGTTCTACCTGAGGAAGATTAAGGCTAAAAAAGGCAAATAAATGTACAGCTGTTTGATGCATCAATAAAATCCAAATGCCGCCATTTTTCATTGTTTTATTAAAGCTTACAATACAGTTTGCTTTTTTTATGCCCATTTTCCACAAAAAGAACCTGTAATAGGCACTGCTGCACCACCCTGGTGCCTCCACAGAAACATTCCATGGGCCTGGTGGAGCAAAACCTGACCCATGTCGGTACATCCGAGTGAAACATGACCACGTGACCGTTGGCACCTGCTGGCTTTAAAAATGTCGGTGTTTTGTAGCCCTGCCCACGTGACCTAACGCGTTGTCCCACTGACCCCGGTTTAGCGCAGCTTGAAGATGGTACTTGATTAGAACAAGTTTGGAACCGGTCAGCCGATAGAAAAACAGGCACTGGCTCCAAACCAGCCCTGGAACCTCTTGCAATGCGCTAAGTGTGCGATGTGAAAGGGGTATCTACTGTAAACGGAACCAATAGGGCGCCGTGGTATTAGTTTAACCTCTGTTCCTGACCCCAGTATTTGACATAAGTGTAGGTTATAAATATTGGGGATGTGAACTTTCAAGGTGTCTGCAATCAAAGCTAAAGGCGCTTTAGTAACATTCTTTGGTCAGTCACTGTATCATATGCCGGTCAATGATGGAAACAAGTGCAAGTAATTTCACTAGACAAATGAAACGAACGACGACAGTCAATTTCGGATCATATTCATATTCAGCCAGTGTGATACAGTAATGTCAAAGCCGGTCTATGTACACATCAACGCTTGCCTAACGTGCTCAAACAGTCTTAATCTTTATGTTATTTTATTATTGTATTTTTTAAATATTCTTTTTTTGGGGGAGGGGGGGAGGGAAAACTAGAGCAAAGGTCTTGCACGTGCGCAATCTGTTGACACGTGGTCTGGCTGTTTGCTGTGATTGGTTATAAACCCGGATATTAACGCTGTTGGGGACACAAGAAATCCAAAGTGACATAAGAGAAAAGTGGCAAGACTTTTTAACGTTATAGTTTGGCTCAATTCACCATTTCGATAACAATGTTTACCAAGGTAAGTGCCAATGTAGGTCATATTGTTCCATTTGTTGTTTACGTCACTTACTAAGCTATTTGATCTTTATATATACGAGACAACACAATATTTGGCACGTAAGAGAATCAAGGGACAGTTGTTGCCTTCCGTTTTGTAACCATTTATAATTTGCCCAAAAGGCACATTGAGGTTTTTTTTCTTTATCTTAAAATCGTGTCATTTGTCCTTTCCCCTACTTTTAGGTGCTAAAAGCTAGTGTGCGGTCTGTAGTCCGTCTACAGAGTACCAGTATTGCTGCCCATCCTGCAGGTTCCAATAGTGGCTCAGCATCCATCGGTTACTCCTTTGGTGGGTAGGATAGGGAGCTACAGCTAGCCTCTACCATATTTCCTTTGGGTCGTGAGTAGTTGTAACATCAGTTTAAATAATCCATTCTCATCCATAATCAGTGTGAAGGATTGGCGGGTTTGACAAAACTGCAGAAATGCAGTTTGACCCTGTGCAGATTGAAAAGCCTAAACTCTATGTCTCCTTGCTACTGTGGCCAACAGCTTTGACAGAGCAGCAAAAAGAGTTTCAACAGCTGGCAAGGAAGTTTGCTCGTGAGGAAATTGTGCCTGCTGCGCCTGCTTATGACAGGAGTGGTGAAGTGAGTACAGCTAAAAGATTCACCAGCAGCAATTGTGTACAGTGACCCTGACATTAACCCATTTAATCCCAAATTTTTCCCAGACACAAAAATATCCAAATCATGTGTCATTAGTATCCCTTTGAAACAATCAATCATAATTTTTAGAAATGTTCATGGAAAAGTGTGTGAAAAAGTGTGTTTTATGATCGGTCACAATTGTGACCGGTGGGATGCTGTATTGTATCAACCAATGGACAGACTGAATATAGGTCTATTTGACCTGTGCAGTGTGTTTGTGTGTGTGTGTGTGTGTATATGTGTGTGTTTGTGTGTGTAAGCATGCGCATGTGTGCGCACGTGCGTGTGTGCGAGCGCGAGTGTATAAATCCTTATATAAAAGGCTAGTTATTATCACTTTTAAAAGTTCCAGCATTGCCTCTAAATGCTCTCTCATTGTAGTTTGAATATTTTACATATAAGCCTTATACTATCGGCTAGCAATATGAATACTTGGAGCACCGTTATGAATATTGAGGTTAAGACAAAAAACAACAACAATCATCAATGTATTTCAACATTGTAACTTTAGTGCAACTTACTTTAGTGCAACATTCATTTGAAAACATTCATTTTTAGTGCAAAATTCATTTGAACACATTCATTTTTAGTGCAGTATACATTGAACAGACTGAACATGAAGGTAAACATTTAGGATAGAGGTAGCCGGCTGAACATGCTTTCAAGTATAGGCTTACACTGACTGACTGAACAACAAAATAAAATAGGTTGTAGAACAAAGAGCAAAGCAACGCCTTGAATGACTAAAAAATAACATATTTTCCTGGAACATTTATGACATTTTGATGGGTATTTTTTTTCAGCTTTTCTTCCTAGACTCCAAAGTACTGTTTGTTTGTAACTGTATGCAACCACTTGTTTTTCTTCTATACTCCATGGTACAGCTTGAAGCACTCAATGTGCAGTGGTACTTTGCATTTCTCGCATGCATAGGTTGTGCGTTTCTCACAATGGCGACATCTCTGGAACCGGTGCATCATGTTAATTGGCCAGTGGGAAGCTTTGTCGTATCTTGCCTGATCTTCAACGGTAGCACTCAGTAGAGATCTCCTTCCATGGCTCAGTGGTTTCGTTCCGAACCTTTGCAGAAGAGACTGTGAGACTATCCTTGAGAAGGTGAGCAGGTCGATGGTCCCTCCAATAACATCTCTGTAAAAGAGATGGCCATTTACAAGAGCACTGTTGATAGACCATGCAAAGATGGGCCACCACCACTTCTTTGACCTGATTGAGATATGGTATCGTGAAACCTGTAGGTTGTGAAGGTCTACACCACCCATGTGCTCATTGTATGGGCTGATGCATTTTGGTTGTTGGACGTTGTCAAAGGCACGTCGATGCCTGTTCCATCTCTTGACAGAGGTTTCAGTGTATTTTTCATCCATGTTTGTTGCCACTGTAACAATGTTATTGTCTTTCCAACGGACCAGCAGCTTCTCTCCTTGGCACAAATCTCAGAGGTTCCCCTGGGTAACTTCATGAAGGCATTCAGTGGTGTGAATGGGACATCAAACAGGCGGTTCTGCCTCATGGTTCCAGAGCTCCCATATCCTCTTTTTGTCATCTCATCCATGAGTGAAAGAGTGGTAAAGAGGTTGTCATGGAAGAACTTGCAACCTTGAGGCACCTGAGCTTGCTCTGCCAAACCTATGATAACACTGGGTCCCTGACCCAACCCTGTCTCTGGGAGGAGAGTGTGTGATCCACAATATGGCTCCATGTGGTACATGTATCCACTGGATGAGGCGAGGCTCCATACCTTGTAACCAAAGCGAATTGGTTTGCCTTTGATGATTTGTTTACATCCATGTCGGCCGTAGTATGGGATCATGCTCTCATCCACTGACAGCCATTCATGAAATGGCATGATTTTGTATGAGTGATTGAGCTCAGAGAAGATGGGTCTAACCTTAAAAAAATGGGTCATCAGTGATCTTGGTGTTGTCAACCACATGAACTGAGGCCATTATATCATCAAAGCAGTTTCTCCGCATTGCACCTGAAATGCTCTCATTGTGTACATCATTGTCGACTGACCAGTACATGTGTCTTCTTGGGATAGAGCTGTATCCACTTGCAATGAGGATCCCATAGAAGGTTAGGAGCTCATCCATACTTAGATTCAGTTGCTTTCCCTTGGTCTGGCTGGAATAGAGGTTGGACATTTCAACTGTGATCTCTCTCTCAGGGTGGGTGGATACATCAGTAAGAAAACATCCACTGGGTTGGAGCAGCTTTGTTTTACACATTCTGCAGCATTTGGTCGGTATACTGTGTATTCTGGAATAACAGCAGTGGAAGGCCTCTTGGATCGCTTAAATACTCTCTTTATTTTTGACCACTTGCAGTTTTGCCCTTGGTTCTTGGGCTGACTTGGCTGAACCCTTTGGCGCTTAGAGGCCCTTGCGTCTTCTGGCTGGCCCCTCTGGTGCTTAGAGGCCCTTGCATCTTCTGGCTGGCCCCTCTGGTGCTTAGAGGCCCTTGCATCTTCTGGCTGGCCCCTCTGGTGCTTAGAGGCCCTTGGGTCTTCTGTCTGGACCCCCTGGCGCTTAGAGGCCCTTGGGTCTTCTAGCTGGCCTTCATTGTTATGGCAGGAGGTGGTGGAGCTGGAACAGGGGAAGGGGGAAGGAGGTTGGGGAGGGGAAGGGGGTGTGGTGAAGGGGAGGCCATCATTCCAATCATGTTCTGTTTGCATAACTTCTGCATATGCATTGTTAGGTTCAAACAACCTGAAACACGAGAAAAACAAATGAGGCAAAGACAACAGTTCTGAATTTTACTTGCAAGGAGAACGGAGAGATGTGCTCAGTTACAGATCTCCAACACGTTCTGACGCACACCTCCCGCCATCCTTCTTTTATTGAAATGAGGAGGTCCCTAGTTACAGAAGTCCTTCACTGATTTGATTAGCTTATCTCGCAAACAGCACATTCTTCTATATGAGACAGATTAAGAGAACATCTCCTGGGTTCGGCCCTGCAGCTCTGTCTCCAGTCAATGCCACTTCTCCAACAGCCGCCGCATTTCTGTCGCCCTTGACCAGAGAAGTTCGAGGTGACATACCAAGCATCATGAACATTAAGCATTAGCAAATAATAAGAAACATTAAGTAATGAGAGACACTATAGCAAGAATAAGGAATATAACAAGGCAAAAGCAAATAAGAGATAACTTTAACATAATGGATCTAACATGCATTCAACAGCCTTGCTGGCAAATGACCTGTTTCCCCCGCATAGTCCATGTCAGACCCATCACCAATCACTGAGTACAGCATCTTTTTCATTTTGAGGGATGATTGCAATGCTGCATGCTTTGTCTGAGAACTCATCTTGATCCAACAAATCAAGAACTTGACTCAAAGTAAATCTAAAAGAAAACACAGCAGAAAGTTTGCTAGTTAGCTAGCTAGTCTTCCTGGGGTCCGTGTGTGTGGTGTGTGTGTGTGTGTGTGTGTGCGCCTACCTGTAATTGCGTGTGTGCGTGCATGTGTGGAAAGTTAGGTAGAATTAGTTAGCTAGCTAGTTGTGTGTGTGCGTGTGTCTGTGTGTACAATTAGGTACAAAGTTAGGGAGCAGCAGAAAGTAAGGTAGAACAGTTAGCTTATGTGTATTAGCATGTAGATACAATGGGTTATCCCACCGGTCACTATTGTTGCCAATGACATGTTTGTGAGTTCTATGACCACATTAAACAAAGTTGAGTAATTGCAAATGCATATATCAATACTAGACATCTTAAACATGATGTGTACCAAAAATCTATGTCCTATCTTTATGTTAACATATTTTACTAACCTTTTCTGTGGGAGCTTTCTTGCCGCCATCCTCTTCTCTTGGCGCAAACAGGAAGTAAACAGCTCTGGTCATGTGACAATTTACACTAAACGTGCGACACTGCACATATTTCATTGAGACCCTTTATTATTTCAATATCTGCTGGAAATGCATTGATAGATCATTTAGTAACATTTTTATAGCCTTAGAAATGAAATTTTTTTTTACGGTCACTATTGTGACCGGTGGGATTGTTTCAGTACAGTCCTCAAATATTTTTAAGATTTGTTATCAGACCCATGATGATGTATCTGGTTGCACATATATTGTTTTCATACACGAGCAAGACTCGTGATTATGTAATTATGTATTCTGCAGTGCATTTCTTCAAAACCACAATTTAACAAGAAAAACTTGAATTTGCAGTATCCTTTCCCCATCATCAAGAAAGCCTGGGAACTTGGTTTGATGAATGGACACATTCCACAGGAATATGGTATGATATCACAAGTTTAAAATAATGTTTCTGTGACATTGTCCTTTTTTAGAATAGTCCTAAATGGCATACTTTTCTCTATGATCTACGAAAACAACCTCCACAAATCTAACATTTTAAATACTTAAAACGTATGTTTATTTCTTTCAGGTGGAATGGGTTTGACGATCTTTGACAACTGTCTAATCACAGAAGAGTTGGCTTATGGGTGCACGGGAGTGCAAACTGCTATTGAAGCAAACTCTCTGGGGGTAAGTATCAGGATTACACTGTTTGTTTGTCTTCTTTCTTTTTTTAAATTGTGTTTAATAATGTGATCCAAATCCTTTGGATTTTCTAAATTGCCTCTTTCTCCCTCCATAGCAAATGCCTGTTATATTAGCTGGCAATGATGCACAGAAGAGAAAATATTTGGGAAGATTGATTGAAGAGCCTCTCATGTGTGTAAGTAAAATAAATTTTAAAATATTTCTGTTACAGGTTGAGCAACAAAATGCCCTTGTGTATAATGTGACAGACAGTGGGAACATGACTATTGTTATGAACATGATAGATGTTTAATTTACTGTCCACTTCCATCAGATTAATCAGGGGCCACATATAAGGATTTTGTAAATCTTAAGACCCCACACACGAAGACACAAAAATCAGGCATTGAACAGTTTTGATCATATTGTGTGGTGTGCTCCAATAATTTTGACCCAGAACAACACACACATAAAGATTCTGTCACACCGCCGATCTAAAGTCTCGTCTTCCAAGCCAGAAATCTCACGTGATGAAAATAAAAACAGAAGAAACATGGCATTAACCTGGAAAATCACAAAACACAACATGGAAGGGGGCTTATAAGCAGAGGGAACGATGAAGTTCTTCGAAATATTTCAAAATAAAATAATCTGTGGAGAAAATCTTGTATATGGTGCAAGCATGCTTGTTTTTATTTACACCTTCTTCCTTGTTCCTCAGTCAGCTAGCTTCCTGATTGGCTATATTCTGTAGCACATAAAAATTCATGGGATTCATGACTCTGATGTTGTACGTTCCCCATATGCTTGAAGAACAAGTTTCATATTTATGATTATCTGAACAAATTTACGCTTAACACACCTCAGACCACAGGATAATCTTATAAGACATAAGATAAATTGGTATCTTCTATCCTTGGTCAGGAAGGGGGAAAATCGGGACAAAAACCTGCCTGATAATCGTCATGTGTGTACCTCACTTTTTTGTGAACTGCTGTGTGTTTGGCAGGCATACTGTGTTACAGAACCTGGAGCAGGCTCAGATGTGGCTGGCATCAAGACCCGAGCTGTGAAGATGGGAGATGAGTATGTTGTTAATGGGCAGAAGATGTGGATCACCAATGGTGGAAAGGCTAACTGGTGTGTGTTCACTACTACTGCTTTGATAACATGATAACACATTCCCTTAACGGCTTATGTTCATTTAAATTTTACTTTGAGCAGCATCTGTACCCATTGAGTATGTGTAGCTTTACAATTACAAATTTATTTTCCTCTTACAACATTCATACATTTTCCTGTGTGTAGGTACTTCCTCCTGGCTCGGACTAACCCTGATCCTAAATGTTCAGCTGGCAAAGCCTTTACTGGCTTCATTGTGGATGCTGACACTCCTGGAATTCAGATTGGAAGAAAGGTACCCCAAGGGTCATTTTTAATCTTGGTCTGCTGAATATTATTCTCAGTGTAGCCTAATATCAAACTTAATTTTTCTTGCAGGAGCTGAACATGGGTCAGAGATGTTCTGATACCAGAGGCATCACCTTCGAGGACGTGAGAATACCAAAAGAGAACGTCCTGATTGCAGAAGGAGCTGGCTTCAAAATTGCAATGGGTGCCTTTGACAATACACGACCACCAGTAAGCCCTCCCACCTCCATATCTGTCTCTTTTACTGAAATCTTCAGGAAATTTTAAATGGTTCATGTATTATAACCATTTCAGGTAGCCGCAGGGGCTACAGGGTTGGCACAGAGAGCACTTGATGAAGCTACAAAGTATGCTCTTGAGCGGAAGACCTTTGGGAAATTTATTGCTGAGGTTTGTTTAACTGATGATAATTCATTAGGAAACATAGTTGGTTTGAATTTTGTGAATTTAAAGGTCTAAACATCGATACTTCCTGTCTTCTCAGCACCAAGCTGTCTCTTTCATACTGGCTGATATGGCAATAAAGGTGGAACTGGCTAGGATGGCATACCAGCGGGCTGCCTGGGAAGTGGATCAGGGCCGCAGAAACACCTACTATGCGTCCATTGCCAAGGCGTTTGCTGGAGACATCGCCAATCAGGTGGCCTCCGATGCTGTTCAAGTATTTGGAGGCAATGGCTTTAACTCGGAATACCCTGTTGAGAAACTAATGAGGGATGCAAAGATCTACCAGGTAAATATTGTTTATGGGCATCCAATAGCTCCAAATTCAGTTGTTTGTCAAAGCCAAAGTTTCTGTAAATCTCTTAATTTCCCATGTAGATTTATGAGGGAACCGCTCAAATCCAAAGGCTCATTATTTCCCGAGAACTCCTTGGAAGATTCCAGAAATGAACATTCTTCACGCAAGGCTCACACTCATCTGAATGCAATTAACTTCACTGTACAAATATATTCCTCAATTCAGCAGTGGCCTGATTTTGTAGTTACGGTAATTTCTTTTTTCAATAAGGTGAAGATTGTCACATCAGTTTTGTCTGGTGGCGTCCTCCGACAGTTTTGTACAAACTTAAGTTTGACTCTGGAATGGTTGGTTAAGAATTTTTTTTTTTTTTTTTTTTTTTTAAATTCAAATCAGACTGAAACTTACATTGTAGAATGTAAAAATTTTGGCTTAAGCTAAGACTACTCTATGACCTGGATGACTAAGAACTTAGATGCAGTTCTGTATGTTAAAATCCAAGAGCAAGTGCATGAAATAAAACTTGATTTTATTGTGTGTCTGCCTTTCTCCCTCAAACTGCTGCCATAATTGACATACCGGTAACTTTGATGCTGTAAATGCTAATGGGATTTATATCACAATGTTTTAGAAGAGAGCTGGCTTCATGTGCCTGTAATAATTAATTTTGCATGGATTTGTGTTCATACAGAATCTTTGTTGTGACGTGAATAAAAACCACATGGGTGTTTACATTTACTCAATAAACTGGCCGACTAAATCAAAAGCATGATGCAGCTCTACATCGTGACACGTGGGAAATGCAGTACATATTAGATAACAAATTTAAATTTTTCTATTAAGGTTGATTTGTTATGAGCAGGAAAATTGATCAAGCCTAAGAATTTAAGTTCAAATTGTGACGCTTGTCAGCTCTTACAGCTCTTATGGAGCATTCCAGGGCTGCAGTGTTCAGTATTGCAAAAGTGGTCTAAGGAACTATTGATGCGGGTCAATAGCAGCCAAGTTGAACCTATCCATCAGGTGATCCACTGTGGTTTAAATTGTTAAAGATAGTCATGGTGGTTCTGACAGAAAGATCTTGGAATACACAGCATATTGTAATTTGTTGTACACGGGACTACATAGCTGCAGACCAATCAGGTACCCGTTCTGACGTTTGTGTCCACCAAAATTGCCAACTCAAAATAGTATCCCAAGCTATTGGAAGAAGGTGATCTCACGAATCTTCTTCTTCTTTTTAATCAATTGCCCGTTGTCCATAATCTTTTGCTCAATAATGAAATGAAAAAATGAAAACAACTGCAATATGCTATCCGAAGCAGAGGTGGCGGTAAACAGCGTCTAAAGAACAAGATAACTTGCATTAACGTATGAAGAAGAAGGTATCGCCGCAAATCTTTCCAGAATGGTAACTGTCTTTATGTTATCATTGTTAACTTCAGAAAATGTATCTTAACATAACATGATTGTCAAATTAGTCAAAAATGTCCAGGAAACATTTCGTGTTGTGTCTTTATATTGACGTATAATCTGTAAAATAACCAGCAAAATGACTATAATTTGGCTAGCATTAATGCGCATAGCATGACCTGTCAGAAGCTCATTCAGTCATTAGGCTACTTAATATTGGTGTCATTTTATAAACCGACAGCATATTTGATGTCGTTTTTCAACAAAGTGGTTTAATTGAGCAGTAAGGTTCGGTATGTTTTACATTAGGGTACCCAAGTGAAAGATGTCATCATTAAGCCTGACGGTCCCAACACACTGCTGCTGGATAAACACGCAGACTACATCGCTGCATATGGCTCCAAAAATGACGATTATGTAAGTACAATCTGAAGTTTGCATTGTACGCTAGTCATTTTACACATTATTTCGGGTTATGCATCTTATTTGCTTGCTTGCCTGCATGTTTACAATTTACTTGAATATAGTGACAACTTAGCCTCATCACTTGCACGTTCGGTTAAAAGAAATGTGTTTTCTGTCCTGCTCATTTTTTCTTTTTGTGATCATCAAGGAGTATACTCTGTCAGAGTATCTGAGGATGAGTGGTATCTACTGGGGGCTGACAGTGATGGACCTAATGGGGCAGCTTCCTAGGATGAATCAGCAGGAGATAATTGATTTTATCACAGCATGTCAGCATGAATGTGGAGGCATCAGTGCCAGCATTGGACATGACCCTCATCTGCTCTACACCCTCAGTGCCATCCAGGTGATTACTGTAGATATGACATGTTTTCTCATTCATTTCTCCCCTCCAATGTATTGGATGTGATGGTATCTACAAATGCAGTTGAGGGGTCATTGTGATCCCAGGAATTTAGATGGAGATTAGATTAAATATATACTTTAATGTTGCCCTCTTAGAGAAATTTGGCTTAGACCCATTAGACATTCACACAAACACACACACACCAAAACATGCCAAAATAACTTATTTTGAAACACCATTGACCTAATACTGATGGTTGTTACAAAGGTGAGTGATAATTTATCCTTGTTTCTTGATTCTTACTGTCTATCAGTAGCTCAGATTTTGCAAATGACAAAATTTAAAATTTACCTTCTGATGATAAAACAAGTTATTTCTGACCCTGAAGAAAGAATACAAAAGATGCCGTAAATAAAGATGACTTTCTTACTTGATCTATACTTTTCAGGGTCTGTCAAGATGCTTAAAATGGCTATAAATTAATTAAATTAAATGTCTTACATTTTAGGGTCTGAGAATGTAACTAGACTTATACAAATTGTATTTATATTATTTTACTAATCTTTTATAATTTCATATATGGTCACATTACTCCTTGCACACATTCTGAAAACATCTTTATAATTTACATTTACAGTAATTATTATAATTACGGTATTATAGTTTTGTAGAGTCACCTTTAAATCACCTTTAAAATCTTTGCAGATCCTCTGCCTGTATGATAGTACTGATGCAATTGATGTGGACAAGGTAGTGGAATACATTAAAGGTTTGCAGCAGGAAGATGGCTCATTTGCAGGTGACAAATGGGGTAAGTACAGTCAGACTTTGATTTCTGTTCCTCTGACCCTCTATTTATGACGTTTTGTAAAAATTGTTGACTTCATATATTTAAAATGTCTCGTGTTTGACAACATTACATTTCTATTCCAATTATTGTGTAGTGTAAATGTTCTGTCCATGATTCCAGTTGCTCATCTTTACAGGGGAAATAGACACTCGGTTTTCCTTTTGTGCAGCTGCTGCCCTTGCACTATTGGTATGGGTGTGTTTTCACTCATCATTTTGTGTTTTATATATTTTTTAAAAAAGGAATTTCAGATGATTCTTTGCCTATTCTCTCTTTGAAGGGCAGGATGGATGCAATAAATGTTGACAAAGCTGTGGAATTTGTTTTGTCCTGTATGAACTTTGATGGAGGTTTTGGCTGCAGACCTGGTTCAGAGTCTCATGCTGGGCAGGTGAGATCACAATTAACTTTTGCTCTTTACGGAGATTACCATGCTATTTAATGAATGGGAAAATATTAAAATTCCCGCTGAGGCAGGTCCAGCTCATTACTGAGATGTCATGACTGCCTTGAAAGACAGCATAGGTCCATGTGGTAAGGTACATCTATATTTTTCTTTTGTCTTTCAGATTTACTGCTGCACTGGATTCCTCTCTCTTACTGGTCAACTGCACCAGGTGAATGCTGACCTTCTCGGCTGGTGGCTCTGTGAGAGGCAACTTCTGTCTGGAGGACTCAATGGTCGTCCAGAGAAGGTTTGTATGTAAACTAAAGTTGGAAACACAATGGGTTTGTGGCAGAAAATAAAGAAATACACAGTTAATACAAAATCATTGTTAGTTTAGTTAGTTTTGTGTTATGGTTCACGGTCATGTTTGTTGTAGCCACAGTTAAAGAACTTAATATTACTGGTTTTACCTCAGTAAAAGGCCAATGATTGTTTTACCATGCTTGTGCAAAGTAGATTTATACCTCTATAAATGCCATCCTGTGTTTTTCAGCTCCCAGATGTATGTTACTCGTGGTGGGTTTTGGCTTCACTGAAAATCATTGGTAAGATCCATTGGATCGATAAGGCCAAGCTGAGAACATTTATCCTTGCCTGTCAAGATGAAGAAACTGGAGGTTTTGCTGATAGACCGGGAGACATGGTGAGCTTCAACTAACTCGTCCAGGATTACACAAACCATCTGTGTCATCACATGTTATTTTTCCTGCAACCTGTTAAGCTGGGTATCTTCCAGTCATTTTTGAAAATATAACACAGGCACATTTTTGTTAGTGAAGACCCACAATCACTTCGAAAACAGGCAATCAAGATATGACTGCCAGTAGTTTATTGTCGAGACTATCTTACTACAATTGGAACTGGTGTTATACACCCATTATTTAATGCTAATAAATTAATGTGATGTGCTGGGATAACCAGACACAGTTTGTCTTTAACTCTGCACTCATCTCTCTGCACTCACCCTTTTCTCTACAGGTGGACCCTTTTCACACTCTCTTTGGAGTAGCAGGCCTTTCTCTTCTTGGAGATAAACAGATCAAGCCAGTTAATCCAGTCTTGTGTATGCCTGAGGACATCATGCAGAGGCTCAACCTGAAGCCAGAACTGCTTAGCTAGGACTCGGACACACATTATTTGTACAGGCACACTGACAGTGGCCCACCATGGATTGGTGTTGGGAGCAGAGAGAGGACAGTCACACTTCCATGACAACCGATCAGCAAGCCCTAAGTGTCAACTCACTGAGCGTGTAACTCTCACACACTAAATATTTATCTTGTCAGTCTCACATCAAGACAACATTTTAGAAAGGTGGTGTTTTGAAAAATGTTAAAAAAAAGCACCTCAGGCTTTGAAAAAGTATCATGTCTTCACTTATTAGCTTTTCAATTCCCTTAGAAAATAATGAATGGAACCATTTTTATTTCTGTTCTCAAGTGTCTGAATCTGCAATAGTTGCAGAAAGACACTGTTACACATTAGAACACTTTTGCATGGCATAGTTCAGATCATTGGTTTATACCCTATTTAATAATAAAACCTGACAGCAAAAAGGAAGACCAACACACTCAAAGTCACTATAAAGAAGCATAATCTCAAGGGGGTATATAAAGATTTCTTTCTTCCTATGTTAACATTAGTGTTGTTACATCATAGAAATCTTGAAATTATTTTCTCTCATGCTTAAACTGTACTATTATTCATAATAAAAGTAATATTAGGGGGGCTTTTACTGATGTGCTCCACATTATAAAACAGACAAGATTGGTTAAAATCAGAATTATTGATGGCATGAATTTATTTTAATTGTTCCAATCAACCACAAAAAATATTCGAAGCTCTATTTTCAAGTAAGTATAGAAATTCTAACCACCCCTTTAAAATTCCAGATTTTTGTGACTAAGAATGAGACAGGAATTATGTCAGGTTTTTTTTTTTCAAATTTTTAATTTGACCTAGTAGATGATCAATTAAATTATTCCTAAACTTACGTGGAACTTGTCGGCGGTGGTAGCTCAGTCTGTTGCGGATTGGGCCGAGACATGGAGGGTTCTAGGTTTGAGTCCCGGTGTTGGTGATAACACCTGCTCTAAAGGCATTGTGGCACCTTCCCCTAATACACCTTTAGAGTATGACCGAGGTACCATTGAGCATGCTACCAAAAGCCAAATGCTCATATCAGGCCCTGAGATGATCAGCCGACTCATCAAGAGGTGGGACCCTGCCTTCGCCCATATGGTCACCCTCCCCGTAACCCGAGAGAGATAAAGCATTTAAGACGAGACGAGACCTCATTTTTTTAGTTCGTTTTGGACACTAGATGGCAGCACTGCTCATCGGTTCAGCCAGTTTGTAGCCTATGAGAGAAACATCAATTGGCTGGCTAAAATCATGTATACTTTGCAATAGTGCCGTCCTGTCTTTTTTTTCCCCATGTCCAAACCAGATGCCGGAGTCCATCCCTACAGTCATGGGGTGAGACTCAAGAATTCACACTCAACAGTTTGCCATGCATGACGCACACCATTGATCCTGATCATTAGCAACAATTAAGAGTCTCCAATGGACCTGATGCAGACTTTTCTGGACAATGGGAGGAAACCATTGAGGCAGAACTCCTCTTAGAAAGTCTAATGTTGACATAAAACCCAAACCATGTTGCTCCCCTGCATTTTATAAAATTTACCATCACTGTGCTTGCATTATTACAACAAAACATGTTGTACACGAACACTGGGAATCTGCTGCTATTTACATAATTGTTAACTGCAAATTATAGTTCTTACTGTTCAGGACCCTGTAGAAAAATACAAAACACATGAATACCTCTTCCCAACTAAAACTATTTACTTAACTAAACTCAGCATCAGTGGAAACACAGTTTATTTTGTTGTATTTATTTGTTTTAACCTTGTCCTGTCCAGCAGGGAGGCAGCAGCATTGGCATCTGAAGGCCTTTGTTGTGTCAGACAGATTTGGCTTTATCAGGATGTGTCTCATCCTGTATCATGATGAATTTTGAAACTTGTGGGACCTGACTGCCACGAAACCCACAAACAAGTGATCACAGCAAAACAACAAAACAAACAAAAAAGAAACATATCCCGCCAAAGAGCAACAGGTTCAACAACACCTAACACACGGTGCCGCATGCCCTCCACCCAGGGCCTGCCACCCACCACAGAAACCAAAGTGCCTGTAGACCACTGTCCCCAAGGAGATGAGGACCAGACGAGGTCCTAGACTAACCCTTGCAATGCTCAAGATGTGTGCTTGTTCACATCAGCCAACACACACGTACATACACAGGAAAAAAAAACAACTGGGCTACAGCCAGTCTGGTCTTACACGATCAGTGTGTGGGCAGGCTTTGTCCTCTCTGCAATGGAGTAGGAGACAGTAGACAGTTCATCAGACAGTTCCTGCTCTAGACAGTGGTAATATATGTACGTATATATTATATATATATATATATATATATATATTATATATATATATATTTGGGGGTTTTTTTTTTTTTTGGGGGGGGGGGGGGTAACCTTAACCCATTTTTTGACAGTGTACCTCTACCCCCAGTGCCCCCAAGCCCGAAATGTTGCCCGATGTGCACTTCTGCGTGTGTGTGTGTGTGTGTGTGCGCGCGCGCGCGTGTGCTACGTTTATCTTCACACCATCAACCTTAGTCTTTCTCATAGCCAAAGACCAGAACCTTAGAATGAAGGCATGAGCTTCAAGAATGAATTAATAAAAGATGCCCAAAGAGACAATGCGCAATTTACTAAAGGAGGTGTAGAATTACATCCAGAATTACATCACATCAGAAACAAGAAGTTAATATTGTCATATGAAATAATGATTTATTTATATAAATTTTATGAACGTTGTCAATTTCAATCTGTATGATAAACGCAGCTTTGGTAGAGTGTAAGATACCTGTCTTTGCTTCAGTAACCCATATTTCTGCTCAAGTTTCTGAAATCTAATATCGGTGGGCTGGTAATATTTCTTGTTTATTTGGTATTTATTAGACGGAATTGAGTGTGGGGGAATTAGCGTGCGATCACGTGACCGGCCAGGGGCGGGGCCAGTGATCTACGTCAGCCAGTTGAAGTCCGGCGTCGGTTCAGGTCACATCGGCATCTGTGAGGGAAAAACCGGGGAGATGAGGCGGATAACGGTGCACATCAGCGCTTTTGAAGCCGACCTGTAAATATAATGTTACCACATCCACGTCTCCTCTTACTGCACATACATGATACAAGTGGACCCAGACGTCGGCGGTGAGCGATATTCTGTCGCTGATGAAACCAGGCAATCCACCATTGTCGCAGATATAAGAATGGCCTGGATGTGGAAGGTTAGTGACGTTTATGGTTCAAATAGCACGAAAGTTAAAATCAACAGAAACGAATAATCAGTTATCGCGGTCGGCTCCAGGCGCATCATATTAGCAAATGCGAAGTGAAATAGCAATCATGGTTGTGGCGCTTCGCGGCGGTAACAATCAGATTTCTGCCTGTTAGCATGTTTGCTGTGTCTCTAAATATGTGATTTGTGGTTCGCTTTAAATGAAGGAATTGCACCGATCCACCATCAGCTTTTGTCGCTTGTGGGACAGAGACGAACTCAACCGTTGCAAAAAGTTTGGCTGTTCTCTTCTTGTTTATTTGGCCGCAATTTGTGGAAAAACACACACGCACATCCACAGGGTCACAAAGGATGTTTCAGAGGACTCAATTTTAGTGTCCATTTTGTTCTTTGATGACCCTAAAATGAGATTGTAAAATGAAATTTTATAAAATAAAATTAGCAACAAACACATATTGTGGTAAGTTGTCTCAGGCCTTTAAACTTTTGTGGCAAGAGCAAATTCAACAGTTTCTTCTTCTTCGTCATGGAGCTAGTGTCGCACATGGATTGCAGATTTGTTTAATATCTGATGCTCACATCCTCTGGCGCTGTCAGTGGAGGCCAGGGACGGGCCCCTGGAGTGTTCTGGAGCTATGTAGCACTGTAACTATTAGAGCTACAATGTCTGTTGGGTCAGACCACATAGGCATGCCTCTTCTGTGCAGCCGGTCCTGTGCACAACATTCAACCTCTGAGCAAGCAGAAAACACCTCTAACTGCATTAATGTCCTCCCTCCCTCCAGGCTTGTTTTCCATTTGATTTAACACCATTACAGGTGGAGATATTTCAGTTGTGTTACAGAATTGACAGTGCACATGGTGGAAGTACATCAAAAGAGATGTCCTTTGCATCTTGTGTCTCATTTCTTGACAGGGTTGATAAATGATTTGACCTGATGTTTGACAGTCATACAGTAGCTGGGGAGTTATATTAAGAGAGCAGTCCATCAGGACTGCTATTTGTTACAAGCCCTTCCTCTGTTTTTGTTTTCTACATTACAGAAACACTGTTATTAATTGTGTATTTCTGTGATTATCTTTTGATTTATAAGCTTCTTGAAAATGTCAGTGCTTCACGTCTCCTGACAATCTTGATTAAAGTAAAATCAGTGATGGTTTTGCTGTCTCATCTAAATGAGACAGTGCATCTGTCGTCTTTTAGATTTTTCCATTTATGATTTACTCCCTCGGTCCTCAAATGTCTCTTTTTGAGCAAACCTGTAGTGTCTGCTAGTGACAGGTTCTATTATAAAGTTATATGGAAGTGCTAAGACAAATGACAGTAGCTAAATGTCAGCTCTTAATTACAGACATTTAGCAAATTGAAATGATTTTTTTGCAGTCCAAGTTCCTAATGGCTTGACACTTCAAACACAAAGAACTGGAGAGTATTTGCAGTTTTATAAGTTTTCTTATATTTCATTTTCTATTTTATATTCCCAAACATCTTGAAACTGGGGTAAGTTTTCAGTCAAGACTTAAATTTAACTTTTAGGCTTTCAATGTGGTGTGCCTTTTACCCAATATTGTGGTATTCACTAAGCAAATTCACTGCTGCGATGTTTCTTAAGTAAGAAACATTAATTCACATGATTTCCCTGAACAATATCACTATTGTTTGGCTTTATCTATATTTTAACTTGTAACATTTCACAAATTCCCCAGATTAAAGCATTGGATTCTGCAGAGCCAAAACTCAGAACGGGTTTGCTTTAACTCACATCTGAAACTGGAATAAATGTATATCTGATTGTTTCGTATGACCAGTTAGTGTTAGTATTGGGTCACATGTTGATCACATGTATTCACCGAATTATTGAGTATTTTTGTGTGACAAGAACAATATTGCAAACATAATGCTTGTTTTTTGTCAGTAGGAGCTGGTCAAATCTTGTATGACACTTTGAAACTCCTAATTTTCTAGTGAACCTACAAAATCAAGGGAGACCAAAAAGTTTTCATGAAAATTATTCAATTTTTCTCCTTTTACAGGTGGCGTTTGTTGACATGTGTGTTGAATCTGTGGTTAGATTATACCCCCCAAAAAAGAGCAAGTGCCCTCCAGCTGTGTCACCATTAATATTGCTCTTAATATATTAATATTGCTCTTAATCCAAAATATGCATAATGTGAGGTATTATCATATCACTGAGGATTAAAAGTATTTAAATCATTTTACTGATGAGAGAAACAATTAATGACATTGCTTTTTGGAAAGAAAGACTTTATTGTTGTGTCGTGTGTCAGTCTGTCCTCACAATAGACAGACTCTATTAGAAAAACTGATCTAATAAATCTTAAAATGTTAAGTGCTTGTTTGGTACACGTTCCTCATAAATGCATGAATTCATTCATTGTGGTTGTGGGGATTATACTCTGGGGATTATAGAAGTCGGTTTCTGAACATGGGCATGCACACGTGCAAAGAAATTACGGTACATCCATGTTTGCTGTTTAGGGGTTGGATTTGGAGTATTTCTGGTTGTAACTGTGCAGTTGTTAAAATGTGTGTAGCTTAATATACCTATTATGCCAGATGGGGACCGAAACATTTCCTTTTCATATGTCACCTCATTTTTGGGTGTCATAATGAAAGTCTCCATGCACTAAATTGTTCTGGAGGATGGAGCAATAGTAAAAATTAGATTTTATTCGCACCTCCATAAGCAACAGTTTTAAAAATATAATTACAGTTCTGCGTTTGCAATCTCTTGGTAATATTTATGAACCTCCCGTGATTGAATCATGGTTATTTGAACTGTATTTTATTATAGAAGAGAATGTTAATTCCTATTGCACCGGTGGCACATTTAAATGGCCAGGAGTTCTTTTCATGGGGGAAAACTCTATTTATTCCATGTCCCAATAGATTCTAATAGCGTTGAAAACTATTTTACATAATGCTGAGTGAGGCATAATTTGCACTGAGATTTAATTTATCATTTGATTGTTTGTTGATATAAATTTCTTTTGCAACTTTTAACAATTTTCTTTCTTTATTAAAGAAACAGTTATAATATTCAGACTTGCTTGTAGAAATTGGGAATCATCTAACTGCTTTTGTTCTCTGAATTGTCGGTGGACTAACTACCGGTAAATTAAAATCACTCTGCTGAAGAGACACAGTCTCTCAAAGAATACAGGCACCTTTGAAGCATATAATTAAAACATTTTTTGCAAATCCTTGAATTTTGAAATGACTGGCAAAAGAATACTCTTGCAGGGAGGGAGCATTATTGTAACCTTTTGCACAATTGTCATGTAGATTTGAATACATTTTCAGTTTTGCACCAAAACTCAGTTGAAATGCACTGTCAAGCATACAAAGTCTACAAAGCCGCATTAATGGGGTGTCAACAATATGTTCCTCACCAGGGAATAAAATAAACATTGTTTGTCTCAGAGGCCTTTTCAAGTTGTGACATCCTCTGTCCTTAGACCCTCTGATCGGGTCAGGAAAAATGTGAAAAAAAAAAAAAAAAACTTTTAGGGAAAAGAAGAAAGCTGAGGGAGAGCACAGATGAGGGATGCTCTCCCTGGGATGAACAGATGTGCAGTAGATGCCACATAATCAAAGAACATCAACATTAACAGTATTATACAGTATCTCTAAAAGAGATAATTTTCTAAGATAACTATAAAGTTGTGTATCAGAAAAATTAGACATACATTTCAGTTAGATCTTAGAAACCATATCCTAGAGAAATAGATTAAAAATGTATCCTGTTGAGTGATTTATTGTATTTTTTATTTCATACTATCACCCTAAATAATTGATAGTTAATAGGAAATTGATAAAAGAGAATGTTAAAAGACTTAAAACAATGATTAAAGTTACCTATGATGCTCTCAGCAACATGGAAATAGATCCTTTGTTTACTCCAACAGGCAATTATCTTAGAGCCTATCTAAATAACTGTGAAGAGTTGTATTATATTAAATATCTTTTGAAGTAATTTGAAACACATGTATAACATTGAGAGCCTTGTCACCAGCACATTTCTTTTCCATCCACAGAGGAAGTTGTTGATTGCCACCAGTTTGATTGTGGCGGTGTCACTCTTCGTGGTTGTGGCAAACTACTCAGAAAAGCCCTACTTCCGCCTGCAGCCGATGTTCAGGCAGGGATTCAGCAGCCACTGGATGTTCTCCAAGCAGCCGTACAAGGGCTTCAAGCCTCATCTGGGCTATGTAAGCATCCCTAAACAGGAGGTGAGGGGCTCATTGATACATTCAGACAACCGCAAAGGTCTGTTTTTTGGGCTGTTTCATTTGACCTTAGATGATTTAGCATTCCTTTCTATGTACTGCATCTATCTGTCTAGCTATATTCAGACTGGCTGGGATTTTATTCTTCTTGGGTAGAATTTTTTGACCAAAAAACTTGACCAAACTCTGCTCATTAACCTCAACACCACATGGACCTGCATCTCCTCCTCATTCTGGTAATGATGGTACGTTCAAATGCAATCATGGATCCTGGTTGGAGAACAACAACAATTTTAGGTACCAGAGAGTTGATTTCACAGAACAAAAGCCCAGAGGCGATTATGTTTTACACCAATCCAACAGCTGCACCTGTTTGTGCCGCTAGATAAATCCACTTAAATCACTGCTCTCTTCCATGGAGATTTATGCAGATAGAGAAAGTGTGATAGCTTCTAGGAGTGAGTCCCCATTTGTCTTCACATTCCACTGTTTCAGCTGTTAGCTCGCACAATAAATCGAAAATGGCTGTGATTGTTCTGAATATGAGTGTAAAAAGTGTGTTGCTGTAAAATATGCACCATTAGAAGCTTTTTAGGTGATCCATAAGTTTGGTTTGCAATTCATGTAATTAGTATTAGGATCCCTCAGAAAGTTTAGGGTTAAAAGAGAATGGGTTTTTTGTACAAATCTATAATCAAATCGAGTTATTAGCCAAATAAACAGAAACAAAAAACATAACAGTAATTTTATTAGTGTGTATTTGAGCCTTTATTGAAAAAGGTGACTGGTTGGTTGGCTTGAAACATAGATCAGAATATTATATGTCTTCTTGATTGATTTATAATTTAAATGTGGTTTAAATGATAAATAGAAAAAGTCAATGTAAAATTATACAAAAGTAACGGCAGACACGTATATGTTGTTTACATCCATGCCCCCATACATGTGTCAAATCTGTAAAACCCCTGCACCCTATACTGCTGTCCTAAATAGAGTAAGTCTGATATTTTTTGTATTATGTCTGAGTAGTTGGATAATCCTAACTCTGTCAGATTATGTTAATCGTACTTACTTTACCCTCCCTCAACCTTGTTTAAGGGTAAAGATGGATGGAAGAATGACAAATGGATGGGTGTTTACTGTAACATGGTTCGAACACTCAAACACTCTTGTGAATTGTGAAGGTCCTGTTAAGTATATTATAACTGCCTCTTTTCCAAAGTGCTGACACAGATAACTGATACATTGCAACAGCATTGCAGTGTCCCATCACACCAATGTAGCATTATAAAATCTTCTATGTAGACAGTTTTCCGTTACTGCACACATCAAGTTTAACAAGCTAAAATGGCAGATCATTCTTTTTTTGTTTCTTTATTTTTGTGCAAGGTGCCGTAAAACCATACTCATAGTTTTATTTTTTCCATCCATCCATCATGCATCCATCTTCTAACAACGTTTTCCTTATTGGGTAGATGTACATATAATGTGAGCCAAATTAATGTATTTAAGGCCTTTCCTTTCCTTTTTTATTTTTATTTCAGTTTCTTAACAGAGCAAAGAAGGAAAAGTATGACAATTAGTTAAACAGAATAAAATTGCCAGGTACATTTTTTGAAACCATGCAAAAACACCCAAAAGAAACACACACAACCCCTAAGGACCCTCCCACCCTAGAACCCAAACTACATTATGTACAATAATTAGACAAGCCTAGTTTAAAGTTCATATTGGAGACAACAGCTTTTCCATTTTTCAGCAGTTGTGAGCTGGGTGTTCTGATTTATTTCTAATTTATCTGAGCCACTGATGTCTCAATGCTTCTCAGATAAGGAGTGTGATGGTTTGCAATGCAAAGTGATCATTTTCTTAGCTTCAATTAAGCCTGCCAATACTACACATAGATATGCGCTGATGAGATGTCGTTTAGCATTATAACAGAGACTGACGCTGGAATATTTAGTGATACAAGATCAGCCATGGCATGTCGCAGGTGAAGTCATGTCTTAAGATAACTACATCTTCTCTAGATTCTGTCCAGTGGAGTTTTCTGTTAGGCCAATATGATATATATATAGCCACACTTAGAAATTATTTCTTAGTAATAAGCCATTTTAAGGTGGATTGCTTGCATTGTTGTCCCTTAACCATTTTCTGTTTGTACAGTTTATCATTATTCTCTCTTTTTTTGTGTTTGGTTTATTTTTAATTCTAACTGCAAATGCCATTGTCATTTCTAATGTTTTGATGCTGGCATGTGACCCCTCAGGACAATAAAGATATCTTTAACTTGAAATTATCATACCAAAAATGTATAATAACATTGAGCATGTGGAAGCTACAAAGTTCCCTGGTTTCATTCCTGTGATCAACAGCTTTCACTATTTATCAATGTGACTCTGTGAAGGGGCACAATTGGTTCTCTTTGATGAGGAAAATTGCCCCCTGAAGTCTGTGCTACCTGAGTATAAATGTACATTTGTGAATAGGGGCTAAGTAACATAATCTACCATAACATAATCTTCAAGCAGATTTTCTGTTCATATAATCTGTTCCTACATTTATTTTATTAAGGCATTAAAGTCAAAGCTCAAATGTTTAATGATGTAACAGTGATGTACACATGAAATTAAATTGTCCTGCTTCCTCCCACCCAGCCTCTGAAGCTGCACTGTGAGCTCTGTAGCATCGTGTCTAGCTCTGGTCAGATGTTGGGACAAGCTGCTGGAGTGCAGATTGACCGCTCTCCCTGCATCTGGCGGATGAATAATGCACCAACAAGTGGCTTTGAGCATGACGTGGGACACAGAACCACCCTGAGAGTCGTCTCACACACCAGTGTCCCCCTGTTGCTGCAGAAACCTCATTACTTTTTTGGTCAAGGCAACAACACCGTATACGTCGTGTGGGGACCCCTGCGAAACATGAGGAAAGATGGAAAGGGCATTGTTTACAACATGTTACGACAGGCAGCAGTGAACTATCCTCAAGCACGTATCTATGTCACCACAGAGGACAGAATGAACTACTGTGACATGATCTTCAAGAAGGAAACTGGAAAAGACAGGTAAGTCAGAATACAATTTCCTTCATTTATCAGCAAGTGCATCTCTACGTCCTCCAACAGCACTTAAATACTCGCTCTAACAAATCCACCCAGTGATGTAGCAATATGGACCCAATCATTGTTGATGGTACACTCGGTGTCCTGCACCTGCCTTCTTTTAAAATTTCCCCTTTGTTTCTTAGCTTTTCTTTGCAGTGTCTCTATGCTGCAGTAGAAGCATGTGATGCCTGGAGTATAGACAATGTCTAAATTAGGCTTTTAGGAGAATTTAGTTCTGTGGTGCTGGTTGTCATTCTGAGAATTTATTTAAGCTATAGTTTTAGCAGCCTGAACAGTTAAAAAGCATGTCTGTTGAAGAAACATGGTGAGACTTCCACTCACATTGCATCATAATAGCATCATTTCTCAATTCTCCTTTGGAGAATTGTGGGTTAACGGATATTTAAGATGGGCTTTGCAATGGCTATTGTTGCGGATTAACCTAATTTCTCAAACTCGCTTTTGCTCATTTCCCCAGAGTTCTACATATTCCTGTCCCTACTGAATGTCATTAAGACCTCTTAACGTAAGAGGATTACCATCTTCCGTAACAGGCATTGCATCCATTTCTTTTTAATTTGATTGTCTCTCTTTTATTCAGGGTGGTAGTCTTAATAATGTCTGTGTAGAATGCTGATGTTCAGCCTGGCTCAGCAGTTCAGAAATCCCACAGAACATGGACAGAATCACTGGATTAGGGAGTGATTATTCAGTACAAGTGCAGGATGTCTACATTGTCAGGACACACAGTTGATCACGGCGCAGAGAGTCTCAGCTCAAATCAATCCTCGGAGCGAAAACTGAATTGTAAAAAATGGCCTTTTTGTTCTCTGCCCCATCAGATTGAGCTGGTCTCTCTCAACACTTGTTACTCATTGGTAAAACACTTGGTAATGGATGTAGATGTGGTATGTAAATATATAGTTGAATTAATTTCTGAATTAATTTAATTGTTTATCGAATTGTCTGAATACTCACATACTTATTTCCTTATTCATTTGAGATTTTGATACTCAATAAGTTATTTTACTTGGTTAAATAAAGGTATATTACTAAGCTTAAAAGAAATCAACTGGACTTCTGTTAGTTTTTCAAAGACGTTCCACCTCACTGAACAGAGGAGGAGGCTTATGACACCAGTTGTCCACCACTTGCAATGCTGTCCTGGGATCCCTCCTAAGGAAGTTTCACAATCATTCACACCCGACATCACAGGATGACCCCCTAATAATGCAAATTACCAGCGACCACCACAACCACAGCATCCAGTAAACCAGCAAATTATATAAAACTCTGTGGTTCCCACCAGCAGAATTGAAGAAGCTTCTTGAATGAGACGAAACGTATTCAAAAAACTGACAGAAGCCCAGTTGAACTCTATTCTCTGAGAACATGCATGGACAATAGATAAAAAATAACAATAATAATAATAATCACATGGTATTTTGATAACAAAATGTATAACACAAGTCAGCTTTGATATTTGAGTGGGTTCAGTCAGTTGCTTTCTGTTAGCACATGTTGCACAAGGACAACCATTGGCTCAGTTGACATGGTGCAGTGATCAGACACAACTCTAATCTAGCCAGATTTCCTTCAGAAGTCTCACCTTGATCTTTTTGATCTGGTGCTGCAGATGAAACTGATTGGATTTGCCAGTGCAACCTAACCACTACTTTGATGTGAGAGGTTGATGTCAAGATGTTGGTGAAGAAGATGCATAGTTTCTTATTTGAGTAAATTATTGTTAGATGCATGTAGCGTACATGGATGTGCCATCATTGGGTGGTTAAGCTGCCATCAGGCATTGCCCTGGAAATGTCCTGGCATCTCCCCTGCTCTTGTCAATCATAAAAACCACTGAAACTAAATCAAAGAGATTTTATGCTTGCAGTAGCAATCCTTTCACTCATATCTTTGCAGCTGTCTTACCTTAACTAAAACAACCATTACCTTTTTAGTGTGGTGATTTTTTTCTTTTCTTGCAAATGAATAAAATTACGGTAATTACTAGTAAGCTGCTATTAACAGGTGCTCTGAGCATTTGGGTGTTCGGTACCTTGCTCTAGTGAACTTTAGTAGGGGTCTGATGATGTCCTGGCACCTATCCAGGCAGCTGGATAGGTGCCAGGACAAAACAAGTCGGAAACAAGAAATAATTTCATCTGCTATGATTTTATATATTTTATATATTACCTCTATTCTGCTAGAATATAGACAGCAACAGACATCAGTGAGAACGCTTAAGGTTCGTTCACACGAAACAGCAGTGACGCATATTTTTTGTAAGTGCTGCCAGAAACGCATCGTATTGCTTCCTCCCGTTTGGTCGCTTGACTATTTCTGGTTCATCACGTCTTCGCACCAGTAGTGAGCACTTTGCACAGATTTAATGTCAGTTGTATGAAGTGTAGAATATACTTGGAGTGTAATAAATATCATAATTTATTCTGTACCAAAGAGAAGACAATACATAGATTATGTGGATGGTTTATCTTCCCTCCATATGTCTCTGCCTGTGTCTTCCAGGCACACAGTCTTCTACCTGAGCCAAAGGGAGCAGCGATTCAGCTCTTCCCTTTCAACACACTAAGCAATTCTAGTTAGTCACATAGCTACTGTGTCAGAACAAGTTTGACACAACCTCTTTGAAAAAGCTTATTATCACTAATTCTGTAGTTTCAGTTATTATCCTAGACAGACTAATTATCATATTTAGAGGCTCGTCTAATTATTAGGTTAACATCTTAGTTATGCTGCTATAGGCCGAGGCTGCTGGGGTCCAGAAACATGATCACCTGACAGGCCTCTGCCACCCCGCTGGGTCATGCTCCACTCCACTCCTCTCCTCTCCTCTCCTCTCCTCTCCTCTCCTCTCCTCTCCTCTCCTCTCTGAGTAGCTCAGCGATTGTTATTTCTTGTGTAGTTTCTCTGCTTCTCTCCCCCTCTCTCTGTATCCATCTACAGGTTTAGCCACCTTTATAGCTGTATGTTGACCTCAGTCCCCACTGACCGACTTAACTCCTACACCAGCACTTTATTATAATTAATGTATTTCTATGATCTCTACCTATTCTCTCCTCTACCTGTCCTCCCCCCTCCTCCTCTCTCTCTGCCCAGCCGGCCACTGTTGCTTGTTGGGGGTCAGGCCCTGGGATTCTGTAAAGCACCTAGAAACAATTTTGATTGTAACAGACGCTATATAAATAAAGATTGATTGATTGAATGACAGCGATATGATCTCGAATAAGACGGTGATGTGATTCAGGTTGTTTTCTGTCACAAGTTGCTAAGCAGCACTGTCAGCATGACAGCTGTTTTTACTGCTGATATGTTATTTCAGCACACTTGAGAACTAAAAACTCATTTTGTGCCATCTTTCATTCCCATTATCACATCCACATCGTGTATGTTTTAATCTGTAGACTCCGTGTAACTCGGTGCACTGTTGAACAGCCTGCGGGGGTCTTGTGGGAACATGGACCATCTACCCTGTGAGGGCTGCAAGTGTGCAGAGATATCAGTTGTACTGTAATATGTGCTTCATCATCTTTAAAATATGAAGAGTTTTACTTTTATGGCATTAATCTTTCTCTTTGAAGTTTCAGGAAATAAATGTAGAATTACTTTTTCCGTACATTTCCAAATGTGTTTAGTGCCGATGAATTGATTTGAGAAAAGAGATCTTTGTCTTTGCAGGATTCAGTCGGGTTCCTACCTCAGCACTGGTTGGTTCACACTCATCCTTGCTATGGACATGTGCAAAGAGATCCACATCTATGGCATGATAAATGACACCTACTGCAAGTAAGACATCAGTCAGTTAACTTCACAGTGAAAACGTACAGACACACATACAAACACATATATTTTCCACCCTTAGTTGCATTTTTCTATGTTTTGGGTATGAGGTCTTAGGAAGATGACGTATCAGATGCTGATGCTATAGGCATGACAACTCAGGATTCAGTCATGCCACCTTCTGTCTCAAGGCTAAAACTGATTTTTCTATATCATCCTAAACACATTTAGCTAGTGCACGGTAATGACCTGGCCTTTCACTATTCACTATCTCCCCCTTTGTGCAGCAAGAGCTGGAGAATCACAACCTTAGATACTAAGTAAAGACATTATAACTCAACTAGAACTGAGGATTTTATGACTGTTGCAATTTACGCTCACTGTTACGCTTACGGTTCACTGGATTTCTATTGGCAATTTGGAGACAATTGCACAGTCAAACGCTATAATGTCAGAAGCTTTCGTCAGACAACCTCAGCATGAATAATTAAGCTTCAAGAAGCAATGAAAAGAGGGTGAATTCTAATTTTGTGCTGGTACACTCTACAGTACCGTGGGAAACAAGAGGCAGCATTTGGGTGCCGGCAGACGGCCACAGTCTCTGTTGCTTAATGGCTGTTTTCCCTTTTGTCTTTGGTTATCCTCAAAAGTCAGCCTGTTTTAAAACTGTCCTTTTAATATTAGCTGCTTGAGCAAGGGATGCATATTACTGCCCCTTTTCCCTTTGTTAGATGATATAACTCAAAAACAATGACTTATTATATAATCTAGGTCAGAATGGCTCATGATAGAACATGAAACAATTTATGCTGTTGTTAAATCCATCTCAAACACTTTCACTTTGATAAGAGATTATTTATGCAATACATTTGGATGTTCAACAGAGTGACTTTTCCCTGAACTTTAGTTTGAACTGTTCAAAATAAATTTACAAGTCGGTAAAATAAAAGTAAGTTAAAACAGAAGTGACAATGCTGACTGGGCAAAAGCTTATGTCCAAATTCAAATCATGCAATTTCAAACGATTGGGCATATAATATGCTATTTACCATAACTATAAATGAACTACATAGTGACAAACCGGACTCATCTGTCAGGTCACCGTGGATTCAGTGACCAGGAGAAAATGCTTTTCTGAATTAACAAACACAGAAATTTGACAGGTCCTACAAGTGATTTGGGATTCACATCAAATGCCAACAACACTGTTATCTCCTTTTTCTTTTCTCCTTATAGGACCGAGGGTATAAGGAAGGTCCCCTATCACTACTATGAGCCTGGTAGTAGAGATGAGTGTTCCGAGTACATGCTCCATGAGAGTGCTCCATATGGAGGGCACCGCTTCATCACAGAGAAGGCTGTGTTCGCCAAGTGGGCCAAAACCCACGAAATCAAATTTTTCAACCCATCGTGGCAATTTTCGTGACCTTGGCTGGCCCTCCATGGAACCAAAACACCAGTTTATAGATGGGTGCATAAATAGATTGAGTGATCGGTGGGTCGATAGAGACAGGGATCATCTGGGATTGCTTGTCACGTGCCAAAAGGGCCCTGGTCTTGACGACCCTGAGGAACAGAAACATATCACCCGATTGTCCAAGTTGAAATCTTTTATTTCAGAATCGGAGAATGTACGGTATGAATTTTTTATTGCTACTCATCAGTCTGTTTACTGATGTAGGTTTAGCAAGAGGTGATTGGAAGACTGAAAAATCAGCAAGAAACTTGAACTTTCTCCAGTATCTGCTGTTGGACATAGTACGAGCTCGTCTACGCTATCTCCTTTCTTTTGTCGATTTTCTTTTGTCAAGCGTAAGTTTATCGGTCCCATTTTGGCCTTTATAATTTACACACTGCTCCTAATATGATGGTTTTAATTTGTGACTTTTATGAAAATGTGGTTTGTTTAGTTATTTATCCCCCCCCTTTTTTCTGCATTGCCACTCTGTTTAACAACTCACGTGTTCATTCGTGGCTAATTTATTGCACAGAGATAAGAATTTTTACAATGTGCCATCAACAACGTGAGCATGACAGCACATAGAGCAATGTGCAATCAGAAGCTTGGAAATATTGATGATGTCATTTCTCAGAGATTTATGAGTGCATTGAAACAATTTGTAGTTACTTATTCTAAAGTCATGTTGTGCCTCACTTCTATTCTCATCCAGTTTTGTGCCTCTTTGTGTACAATCTGATTATCAGAACACAGTTTTCCATTTGTTTATGAACGCAGCATGCATGTGTTTTGGTTCTGGTCCATTGGCTGTAAGTATGTTTTGGGATGCAGGGGCCCCGCAGCTAAATAGGCCTGACATACCCCTCCCTCTGGCTGTGAATAGTGTCAGAGCCACAGCGCAGAGGAGGAAGGAAAAGTGGAAGAATTTAAACCTGTAATTTGATAGTGAGGGTGCTGAAGGTACCTGAGCACTGTCATCCTCTGCAGCTGAA
Organism: Takifugu flavidus; assembly: GCF_003711565.1. Classification (NCBI taxonomy): domain Eukaryota; kingdom Metazoa; phylum Chordata; class Actinopteri; order Tetraodontiformes; family Tetraodontidae; genus Takifugu; species Takifugu flavidus. Next base: position 9,978,211 of record NC_079534.1, on the reverse strand, counting down.
GGCCTCCATTTCATTCCACCTGTAGAGGAGAGCTTAATGTAAAACTATGTTTTAACGTGTTGCTTTAGGCTGTTTCTCAGGTATTAATTTAAAGATTTACATGTCAAGGGGCATTGAGGTTAAAAGTCTTCAATAGCTAAATATCCTTTTTTTTTTTTTTTTTTTTTTACAATTTTAACAAAAGTTAAAAAGTATATTACGATGATCAGTCATTGAACAAAAGGATATTAAACCACAACATTTAATGATGTATTAGAAATTAAATTTATATCATGGTATACATATAAATTATTCACTGGTATTTTGAGATTCCTTCGGATGTGTTGCTATTGATTCTAAAGAATTCCTAACTAAATACATTTTTAATTGCATTCATGGACACGAGGCAATTTCTCCTACAAATTGTCAAGAAGAAAACAGATCGTGATGATGTGGTCTGCAGCTTTGTCCACGGTAGGAAACAAACATGCTGCCTTGTGTAGGCCTCTAACCTGAGGAGTTCTTTGGGCTAGTTTGGAAACATTTGCTGATAAATTCAACATAAGTGTTCTGCCACATTTTGGCACCACATTAGCTCTAATAGTGAAGTTTTTCTGAAGAAGAGCAATCTTACGTCTGTCTGTCTGTAGAACACCAAAAACACTCTTGATACTGTAATTTATTTTATTTTTTTGCTAATTTAAAAAGGAAAAAACTCACAAGAATCCACAGATATTTCTGTTTAAAAAATGGAAGCCCCTTGAAAATATAAAAACGCCCTGTTCTGATTCTTCACACTGCATTTAGAAGCCCCTTAAAAGAGGCCTCAAGAAAGTCGGATAGCTTCATTTCACCTCTCTTCTCCAGAGGGAAAGCAGACCATAACTGAAGAATTAATCCCTACATGTGTCATGTGTGTTTCTTTAAGATGTAAACGCTTGTCGTCAACAATCCTACCCCTGTTTCACTGTCAAACATGAAGTGGCTGTGTTCCTTTTTCTCATTGTTTTCCTCTTTTCTTTTTCCTGAATTTGAGTTTTTCTGCTATTTCCTCAACCCTTAAACCCTGGGAAGAGTTCATGTATCTTACAGTATATTATGCAGTATATCATCTATGCATCAGAGGAAGGTGGTTTTATACACTTTAGTAACACATGACTAAAGGTGTGACTTAATATGTTGAAAATAATTAAAAATATATTTATTGGCTTTCTATGTGGGAGTCACATAAGAAGTCATTTTTACTAATTAAAGTTTGAAAGCAGCTAGGTCTCTGTATTCAGCTATTCCAATCTCCTGGATTCATCTTTATTATTGTTTGTTTTGTTGTTTTGTTGTTTGTTTTTTTTGGGGGGGGGGGTTGCTTGTTTTCTACTATTCATTTCCTGTCAGACAGAAAGCTAAAAAAAAAAAGGGTACCGGTATTTGCCCTCACTTTAAGCCAATTACAGCTCTTGTCGTCGCAGCTGCAAAAGATTGAAATAATTTTTTAATGATTTCCATTATATTCTAAATTTAAGTGTTTGTACTTGTGTTCTATTGTCCAAATTTCCCCACAGTGCATTCTTTACATTGAATGATTAATTATATTTGTTTTATGTAAATCAGATATACATCTTGTTGATTTTTTTGTTTGTTTTTTAAAGCACCTTCCATTTTCATTTTCAGGTCAAGTGTCCTTGTAAAGCGTGTGTCGAGTTGTGCAGCATGTAATTTAACACTGGACTTGTTACTGTGGAAGTAATTGTCTTGCAAACACTCCTTTTAATCATAGTGACATAATGTACTGTCTACATGTGTATGAAATAACTAAAATGTCTTGAATGGTTTCAGTTTTACTAATGTGGTCGAATTCCTTTTTTGTCTGTTATCTGTAGGAATAAACCAGTCAAACCAGTCGTGCTTACTTTCAGTTTAAATCAAAATAGATAAAGGAGCACCAGTTTGTAAGTGACATGTTCATGTAATGTGAAATGTGGCACATGGTGCACGAGACAACCATCCTCTGCAGAAATAAACCATAGTTTGAAATATTGCAACTTAAATTCCTGGGGTTTTTTTTCTGCTGTAAAGTTTTATAGTCTTAAAAGAAATCAATTACAAAAAATGAATCTCTTAACTTCCAATAGTGAATGATTTAGCGACTGAAGCAGTGATGTGAAGATTTACACTATTTTTATTTATTTAAAAAAACAGGCTTATTTATTTTAATAATATCAAATCAAAACATTCAAAATGTATAACCTATAAAGTCTGCATGGGTGAAATGTTTGATTTACACACTTCAGAGCCCTGCCAAGGTACTCTTGAGCAAGGTATCAAACCTACAACTGCTCATATAGGGCCCTGTGATGGACTGGTGACTCATCCAGGGCTGGACGCTGCCTTCACCCAGTGTGCTCCCTCCCCGTGACCCCCAAAGGGATAAAGCGGTTAGGAAGACAAGAGACAGATGCACATTCGCAGACACGTTCTCTGGCAAGAGACTCTCCTTGAAGTGAGAAAAGATCTGTGTGCAGCCATCTTGTCTGGTTTCACAGCCAGCGAGAAGATGTGCTGACAACGGAAGACATGAAAGAACTCACCCTCTGCCTGTCTGACTGTACTTACTAGCTCTTTGCAGCCACTCGCAGTTGAATAACGACGTGCCTACGACAGCCCTCGAGCCCCCAGACTCACCGTTTCAGCACAGCCTCCCACATCTCAATCAATCAATCAATCTCAATCTTTATTTATATAATGTCTTTTACAATCAAAATTGTTTCAAGGTGCTTTCCAGAATCTCAGGGCCTAACCCCAGACAAGCAACAGTGGCAAGGAAAAACTCCCCTTTAACAGGAAGAAACCTTGAGCAGGACCAGGCTCATGTAGGGGGACCCTCCTGCTGATGGCTGGCTGGGTAGAGAGAGGAGATGAGAGCACAGAGCACATGAGAGCACAGAAACACATACAAAAATACACTATTTATGCAAGCCGCCGGCCGAGTGGGTCAGCGGGGTCATCATGCAGCTCCGAAGGCGGCAATACCTGTAAAATGAATACAGAAGGGGGCGGGGGAGAAGCAGAAAAACTAAGCGAATCAGTATAACTAGTCTGCTGTCCCAAACATCCAACAAGCTGGTATCATTTTCATCAGAGAAGCTGAGTGGATTTTAGAAAACTTAAAGGATCTATGACTTTAGAGCAGGAGAGTTTATCTGTCTTAGTGTTTCATCAAAAGAAAAGTGTGATCTGAATGACACAGCAGCACAACCAAGAGGAAAGTGGGAAAAGGTTTGTATTAGATAAAAGACTGGATTTAGATTGATGTTTCAAAGGATATTTGAAACATGACTGAGCACTGAGTCATGACAGAATGGAATGAAAATGGATGAACTATTACATTGCTCATCATCACCATAATCTTATTAAAATTAATACTAAAGCACAAGTTGGAGAAACTAATATCACAATTTAGTGTGAACTGTTAAATATTAAAACTCTTTTGTGTAAATCCTTGTTAGTACACGACCTGATAGTGGATCATCACATTGATTTATTTTGTCTTTCTGAGACCTGGCTTCAGGAGGAGTATGTTAGCTTAAATGAATCTACTCCTCCTACCCATCTTAATTATCATATTCCTCGTGTTACTGGTCGAGGAGGGGGAGTGGCAGCAATATATCACTCCAAGTTATTAATTAATCCTAGACCAAAATATGGCTCCAGTTCATTTGAAAGCCTGACTCTTGGCATCACACATCTGAACTGGAAGGCAGAAAAGCCACTTTTGTTTGTAGTTGTATATCGGCCTCCTGCTGGGCCACACTTAGAGTTCTATCTGAGTTCTCCGACTTCTTATCTGACTTGGTCCTTAGATCAGATAAAGTCATTATCATTGGAGAAGAAATGACTGATTAGAAATTGATTAGAAATTACTTCATTTCATTGAGTCAGTTGGTTTAATCAGTTGGCATTTTTCTCTTTGATCTTAAGTTGGCATTTTAGTCTTTGATCTCCTTCATGTCATTGATGTCAAAGTTGTTCTTTCATGTCAGATGACTGAAGAGATAAAAGGATAAAGCAGAACTGGGAGATCAAACAAACAGCTCTACCTCTTTCAGCACACGCCTGAGGAGCTCAACACTTGTACCACAATGGTGACCAGCAGTGGCACAGACAGGAACTCAGCAGCTGAAGGCAGAGCAAGAACCACTGGAATTATCCATGGAGACTTGGTGGGAAGAGGTCCAGCACCTCAGAGAAGCCCTGGCAGAGAAGGAGGAGCAGCTCAGCAGGGCAGTGAAGAGGCAACAGATGAGGACTGTGGCCCATGTGGAGACCCTGACCCAGCTGAACAACACACAAGCTGCTCTGAAGGAGAGCGAACTCAAATGTGCTTCCCTGGAGAAAACCCTCCACAGTCAGCAGCAGGAGAAAGAGGAGTGACACAGGAGAGAGCTGATGGAGCAGGAGGAAAGTTTGAATCAGAAGCTCCTTGTGATCGAGGAGAAATTTGAGAGGAAGCTGGAGGAAGAGAAGCAAAGTTTTAATAAAGAGGAAGAGGCCTTGAGGCAGCAGCTCTTTCTACAAGAAACAAAGTTCAACAAACTGCTGGAAGAAGAGCAACACAAATATAACGAGAAGATCGTTAAAAAAGAAGAGTCAATGAAGCAGCAGCTGTTGACTAAAGAAGAGACCTATAACAAGATGCTGGCTGATGTTTGTCAGCGCTGGGAAAGGACAGCTCAGACATGGGTCCAGATGAGGGAAGAGCTGGAGCAGAAGATCCAGGAGGGCCAACGGTTGAGGCAAGAGGAGGAGGAGAAGACCAAAGAGGAGCTCCAGAGGCTCTCTGAAGCGATCATCCAACTTGAGGTGAGATGCTTTCGCCTTTGTTCCTCTTCCAGAAGATTTCAGATGATGTTCAGTGAAATCTAAAACACAATCTCTCTTTTCTGAAGCTTCAGGTATCAAAGAAAAAGAAGAAAAAATGCTTCTGTAGATGGATCTAGTTCTGGAAAAAATGAAGTAAAGAACAATTCCAGCGCTCCCAAAGCCCTCCTCCTCCACATCCTGACTTCCACAGCGTCACATCCTGTCTTCATCAGTTTTATTTTAAAGTATAATAATTGTTTATATTCTATGTTTGGATCTATGATGTAGAAACAATAAAACTCAAAGTAAACCACCAGATTGTAGATGTTGTCAATGGCAGCTTTAGAAATGGCTTCATTTCATTACTTGAGTCAGTTGGTTTCCTTCAACAGATAAAACAACCAACTCATAGCTTCAACCATACCCTAGATCTAGTTCTGACTTATGGTGTTGAGATAGAACATGTGTCAGTGTTCCCTCAGAACCCACTCCTGTCAGATCATTCATTGATCACTTTTACATTTATGATTAAGGATTCTTCTATGTTCAGAACTCTGTCTTACTGTAGCAGATGTATTTCAGATAATGCTGTAGCTAAGTTTAAGGAAGCAATCCCAGGACCACCGTGTGCTTCTCCAGGGATGAATCATTATAATCTTAGCCCTGTTGAGGTTGACTCTATTGCTGAAGGTGCAGCAACCTCACTGAGAATCACGCTTGATTCTGTTGCCCCCCTTGAAAAAGAAAATAGTAAATCAGAGGCGGTGTGCCCCATGGTATAATTCACACATTAGGACCCTCAAGCAGAAAGTGCGCAGACTAGAAAGGAAGTGGCATTTTTGTAAAATAGATAGCTATCCTGTAGTCTATTAGTTTACAAAAAGGCCCTCCGTAAGGCTAGAACAGCTTATTTTTCTTCTTTAATTGAAGAAAACGAGAACAACCCCAGGTTTCTTTTCAGCACTGTGGCCAAATTAACCAAGAGTCACAGTGTTTTAGATCCACGTATCCCTTCTTCCCTTAGTGGTGAAGACTTCATGAGCTTCTTCACTGATAAAGTTCTAGCTATCAGAGAGAAAGCTAACCAGGCCATCCCAACAACTGGACCATCACCAGATCTGCTGACTGTGGGAACATACAGGTTCTCCAACGAGCCCTTAAACTCCTTCACCCCTATATATTTTTCATCGCTAATTCAGAAATCCAAGACCACCACGTGTCTTTTAGATCCCATCCCAACACACCTGTTGAAGGATGTTTTACCATTGATAGGCAGTCCTATCCTGGACCAGATCAATTTTTAGTGACAGGTTATGTACCCCGGTCCTACAAGGTGTCAGTGATTAAGCCGTTGCTTAAAAAAACATCACTAGATCCTGATGTTTGAGAAAATTACAGGCCAATATCCAACCTTCCTTTTATCTCTAAAGTTCTTGAGAAGGTGGTGGTGACTCAGTTACTGCAGTACTTGCAGAGAAATAGCCTGTTTGAGATGTTTCAGTCAGGCTTTAGAGCTCATCACAGCACAGAAACGGCGCTTCTTAAAGTTACTAATGATCTTCTCATAGCTTCAGATCATGGACTGGTCTCTATGCTGGTTCTGCTGGATCTCAGTGCTACTTTTGATACAGTTGATCACAGCATCCTGTTACATAGACTGGAACATGTGATTGGGATTAAAGGGAGAACACTAGACTGGTTTAGATCATATTTATCTGATAGATACCAGTTTGCTCATGTCCATGGTGTTCCCTCCTCATACAGTAGGGTTAGCCATGGAGTTCCTCAAGGTTCTGTACTTGAACCAATCCTCTTCACCTTGTACATGCTTCCCTTAGGGAACATTATTCGGCAGCATGGGATAAATTTACATTGTTATGCTGATGACACCCAGCTTTATTTATCCATGAAACCAGAGGAGACAGAGAAGTTAGTGAAGCTCCAGACCTGTTTTAAAGACATAAAGTCCTGTATGTCTTCAAATAATCTCCTCCTTAACCCAGGAAAAACTGAGGTCATGGTGTTTGGTCCTGAACCTCTCAGGGATAGATTAGATCACATGATCACTCTAGATGGTATCTCATTAACATCTAGTCTCTGTGTGAGGAATCTAGGAGTAACTTTTGATCAAAATCTGTCCTTCAACTCACACATTAAATTAGTCTCTAGAAGTGCCTCTTTTCACCTGAGGAACATCACAAAGATTAGAAAGCTACTGACGTGGCATGATGCTGAAAAGTTAATTCATACTTTTGTTACTTCCAGGCTGGACTATTGTAATTCTTTATTATCAGGGTGTCCAAACAACTCCTTAAGAAGCCTCCAGGTGATCCAAAATGCTGCAGCCAGAGTTCTGACAGGTATTGACAAAAGTCATGTAATGGCGTCGCTTCATTGGCTGCCCGTTAAATTTAGAATAATTTTTCAAATCCTTCTTTTGACCTATAAGGTCCTCAGAGGCCTAGCTCCATCCTACCTGGAGGAACTAGTGATACCTTATCAGCCCAATAGACCGCTCCGCTCTCAGAATGCTGGTCTACTTGTGGTTCCCAGAGTTTCTAGGAGTAGAATGGGGGGCCAAGCATTTAGCTACCAGGCCCCCCTGCTATGGAACCAGCTCCCTGTCCAGGTATGGGAGGCTGACTCCATCGCTACTTTTAAGATCAGACTTAAAACCTACCTCTTTGAAAAAGCTTATTGTTACTAATTCTGTAGTTCCAGTTACTATCATAGATAGACAAACTATCATACTTAGTCTGTGGATGCTTCTGCTCTCAGTTACTACACTAAAACAAAGCTGGGCCAATCAAAGAAATGTTAAATCAAGACAACAGAGCAGCTTCAGCTATTTACAACTGAATACAATGGAGTGGTGGTGATGGGTTGCTCTGGCCCAATGAACCACCTATCCCCAGAGGAGCACTCCCCCCCCCACCCCCACCCCCACCCCCTTCTTGTTGCCAGGAAGCTAGGCCACTACCTGGTAGTGTTGCTGATGTGATTATCGTGTCTGTGGAGGAAACTGGGTTAATGGCTGTTGTGTGTTGCTAGGAGACACTGCAACTGATAGATCAAGATGTTTGGTAGTGGACACACTGCTGGACGAAAGTTACATCTTATGTTATCTGGTGGGCCCAACAGGATGTGTACAAGCTGAAAACTCTGCACAAGAACCCCTACGGTGCTGATGAATCTGATCCTAGCATGAGCCTGGTTCAAGTCAGGATAGCTGGACAGGATAGCATTGTGCTTGAACATAATTCTAATGGAAAAAAATGTACAATTTTAAATGTTTGTACTTTTTATGAATCCTATGAACATGAAATGAATTTTTAAGTCGTTTAGCTTTTATCCAAGAATAAGTTTGTTGGTGCAGCATGCTGCTGCTAGAGAGGAATTTAGCCTCTGGTCAGAGGCAGGCATGAACAGAGGGTGTTGCTGGAGACGATAATAAAAAAAATAATTAAAAATTAAAACATAATGAGAGCAGGTTTGCATACCAGAAAGCTCTAGAATAACAATCCTACTGCCTTCTGGAAGGAATAAGCAGACCAAAGAAAATAGCTGAGTTTTGGCATGAGCATAACTGTAATCAGAACAAAACACTGTTAGAAGCCATCAGGAACTTACTGGTCTCTGCTGACATGATAGTTCGTGCAGCTGATCTCTATGATGGCATTAACATGCTGGATAATAACAAAGCCTGCGGTATGGACTGCATTGCTGCAGGGAATCATTTACTTACTCTTGTCTTACCACCTTGCTAGCCATCTGCTTTAATGGTGTTGTGAGTTGTGGTCCACTGCCTAAAGCTATCATGTCTGTACTGTTGGTGCCTGTACTTAAAGACCATTTTATTGGCCAGGATTGTGTCTAAAACACTGGCAATTCTACTGGCTAAGTCAGAAAATTATTACAGTTGCTACTACTGAAAATCAGTTTTGCTTCAAAAAGAAACAGGGTAGAAGAGAAGTATCTCATCTAGATTTCTGTGCTTTATTGATGCATCTAAGACATTTAAAAGAATGAATCATAAAACTGCAAGATAAAGTTTTTAGTGAGAATCTCAAATGGGACAATGTTGTTTCCTATCCACTCCATGTCATTAATGTGGTTGAGCAAGCAGAAATCCCCATGTTATTAATGACTATCTGGATGCTGCTGCTAAATGGTCCAAAAACAGGTGACATGGTAGGCGATACTGTGCTCAATCACCTTAAGCATGTGTGCGTGTGTGCATGATTAAGTTAGTTTAGTTCCAACCCAAGTCTTTTACAGTTGTTGCATGAAGGAGAGTAAAAAATAAAGCACATTGAGATGCAGCCAGAACTGCACAGAGAACATCCAAGGACAATGGCAGTGCCAAATAGACAATAAAACAGGAAAAGGAGGACAAGACCTTCCTCTAAGATCATGCAGTCTTTCTCATCGGCTGCCAAATGCAAGCAAGGACAGCTTAAAACAGCTACTGCACGACACAGGTGTATGACATAAAGACATAAAGTATAATGTAAAGAAAAGCCACATAATGGTTGTCAGAAGGAGTGGGGACAGGAAATCACTTACCTACCTGTTATCTGTCTACTGTTGTCCAAGGACATAAAATACCAACAGTAGGTCAGGTGGTTTTTTTGTTTGCTTTGTAAAATAATTATTTTCCTTTATCGCTCATCTCATCTTCTTAACTGATTCATCCCTTTTGGGGTCACAGGGAGGGTCCACCCCTGGATGAGTCACCAGTTAATCACAGGACTTTGTGGGTTCAGTACCTTGCTCATGAATACCTTGGCAGTGCTCTGAAGGTGTTCTGGCACCTTCCACTACTACTAGAATACCTTCCGTGCTTTGCACTTCGCTGAGGTTTGAACTGAGAACCCTCCACTTCTCAGCCCAGTTCCCAACAGACAGCTAACACCATCATGTAAACAAACTGCAGCAGGTACAACTGGGATTTTTAAAATAAAACTTTAATAACTAAAATCATATCTCCTGATTCCATTCAGTTCAATTGCAACAAAATTAATTCTAATACAGAATAACTTTAGAACATTCAACATAACACCTAAATAAAAACAAACAAGTACTATACAATAAGTATGATTAAATTAAAACTTTACAGTGCCTCAAATGTCCACTTGTTTTGTCACAGATGAGCAACTTGCTGCATTTGGCTGCTAAAAGAAGTTTGGAAAATTACAAAACAATTACCGGTAGGTAGCTCATGGTCTGTTTGCATGCTGCAGTGAGCTGAGCTTTCTCAGCAACCATAAATGCTTTTACAGTCAGGAACGTGGCAGATATTTTATAATAATATTTTGTTTGTCTTTTCTTCTTTAAAAAGTGGAATCTTTCAGAATCACAGCATCATGACAAAATGCTGTATCACACAGTTCAAATCACTGTAAAAGCTTATGGTCTGTGATATCCTTTCCTCAGATACCCACCATATCAGCACTCAGAAGATGTGTTTCAGTTGCTTCATGCCATATGTCTTGAAAAAAACCAGCAGGATTAGCGTCCACAGCCCCAGAATGAAGCCATCGGGAGGATGCCAGTCTTTTTGATTGGGCTTCTGAGCAAAGGAGGGGAGAGACAAGGTGAAATGAAAATGGGGAAGAAAGCAAGTGCAGGTTAGAAATGCCGCAAATATTGTCCCAGTTAAGGAAACTTAAGGAAACTACTGTCGCTCACAAAGGCGCGCGCACACACACACACACACACACACACACACACACACAACACACACACACACACACACACACACACACACACACACACACACTTTATCTCCTGCCTCATAATCACAAAGCTGGCAATAATGTTTGTCTCATTCACTGCCACATCATATACTCTCAGAGGTATTAAACAAGTACCCCTCAGAAGAAGCACATTTAAATGCTAATATGGCATCAGTGTTGTGTGGAGGAATTTTCCCAATTCCTTTTCTAAAACAAAGATGGTGACACATGCAACATTTCTAGGTACTGTCTTTTAAAGAGAGAGAGGATGTCAGAGACGTTACAAGGTTAATTTCATTTCTACAAATATCATGTTGTTTTTGATGAGTGTCTTTCAAGTTGCACTTTTTTGTTTGACCATTTTATCCCTTTCAGGGTCTCAGCGTGCTGGAGAACATCGCAGCTGCATGTGGGCAGGGTCCACCCTGAATGAGTCACCAGCTCGTTGCAGGGGCCTTGTGTGAGCATTGGGGGGGAAGTTAGTACCTTGCTCAATGGTACCTCAACAGAGGTACAGAGTTGTCCCCCTGAACCAAGAACCCTCTGCTTCTCAACCCACTCACCTACAGACTGAATAACCACTGCACAAAGTTATCCACACTGTTTCAATGCTTCGTTTTTAAGACTCTTTCATGTGGTACTGACGTACCACTCTATTAAATGGGCCACTTGTCCTATAAGGACATTCTTGGACCAATTAGCAGCATGGTGTTTATCAGCTTTAACACTTACAATTATAGGGAACTTGTAAACAGATTCTACACAGCACAGCCTCACAAATCTGCTCTTCACTACTCTATTGATTTTTCTAGTGACAGCCTGTCACGTGAAGACTCCTCTCCAACAGTGGGATGGGCATCAAGAGTACTGGTAGTTTTCCCTGGTGGGCCAGTGGGTCGGAAAAACCAACAAACAAATAACTTACGGCACAGTCGGGCTGGCCTTTAATATGATAATCTGTCGAGCTGCACCACACCCCTTTCACCCCTTTCAGATATACCGGTATAGATACATCTACATGATACATCCCCCCGGATGACAACAACTAACAATTGTAGATTTAGGACCCCTAAAGGGTCCTTTGATTAGTCAACACCTTTGTGTATGTATATTCGTAAAAGAAAAATCTCTACCACTCTGGAGTTTCCGATGGTGAGAGGCAACGGGCAGGGGTGGCAATTCTCGTTGCTCCCCAGCTCAGTGCCTGAATATTGGAGTTTACCCCGGTGGATGAGAGGGTAGCTTTCCTTCGCCTTCGGGTGGGGGGACAGATCCTGACTGTTGTTCAGCGTATCCACCCTTTTTGGAGTCCTTAGAGGGAGTGCTGAGAGTGCTTTTTCTGGGGGCTCCCTCATCCTCTTGGGTGACTTCAATGCTCATGTTGGCAACGACAGTGTGACCTGGAGAGGTGTGATTGGGAAGAACGGCACCCCTGATCTGTACCCGAATGGTGTTTTGTTATTGGACTTCTGTACTCATCTCAGATTGTCCATAACAAACACCTTGTTCAGGCATAAAGGCGTCCACATGTGCACTTGGCACCAGGACGCCTTAGGCCGCAAATCGATGATCGACTTTGTGGTTGTGTCATCGGATTTGCAGCCGCATGTTCTGGACACTCTGGTGAAGAGAGTGGAAGAGCTGTCAATTGATCACCACCTGGTGGTGAGTTGGCTCCAATGGTAGGGAAGGATGCCGGACAGACCCGGCCGACCCAAACGTATTGTGAAGGTCTGCTGGAAATGCCTGGCAGAGTCTCCCGTCAGAAGGAGCTTCAACTTACACCTCCGGGAGAGCTTTGTCCCGGGGGAAGCAGGGGGACATTGAGTCCAAGTGGACCATGTTCCGTGCCTCCATTGTTGAGGCGGCTGACCGGTGCTGTGGCTGCAAGGTGATTGGAGCCTCTCGTGGCGGCAATGCCCGAACCTGCTGGTGGACACCAGTGGTGAGGGATGCCATCAGGCTGAAGGAGTCGGCCTTACTGGCCTGTGGGACTCCTGAGGCAGCAGATAGGTACCTGCAGGCCAAGCGGAGTGCAGCTACGGCTGTTGCCGAGGCAAAGACCCGGGCATGGGAAGAGTTCGGTGAGGCCATGGAGAACGACTTTCGGACGGCCTCGAAAAGGTTCTGGACCACTATATGAGGAAAGGGAAGCAGTGCACTGTCAACGCTGTGTATAGTGGTGATGGTGTGCTGCTGACCTCAACTTGGGATGTTGTGGATCGGTGGAAGTAATACTTCGAGGACCTCCTCAATCCCACCAACACGCCTTCCAGTCAGGAAGCAGGGCCTGGGGACCTGGGGACCTGGGGATAGGCTCTCATATCTCCGGGGCTGAAGTTGCCGAGGGAGTCAAAAAACTCCTCGGTGGCAAGGCCCCGGGGGTGGATGAGATCCGCCCAGACTTCCTTAAGGCTCTGGATGTTGTAGGGCTGTCGTGGTTAACTTGACGCAACATCGCGTGGACATCGGGGGCGGTGCCACTGGATTGGCAGACCGGGGTGGTAGTCCCTCTTTTTAAGAAGGGGAACCGGAGGGTGTGTTCCAACTATAGGGGGAACACACTCCTCAGCCTCCCTGGTAAGGTCTATTCAGGGGTACTGGAGAGGAGGGTCCGCCGGATAGTCGAACCTCGGATTCAGGAGGAGCAATGTGGTTTTCGTCCTGGGCGTGGAATAGTGGACCAGCTCTACACCCTCAGCAGGGTCTTCGAGGGTGCATGGGAGTTTGCCCAACCAGTCCATATGTGTTTTGTGGACATGGAGAAGGCATTAGACCGTGTCCCTCTGGGGGTCCTGTGGGGGGTCCTCCGAGAGTATGGGGTGTCGGGCCCGCTGATACGGGCCGTCCGCTCCTTGTACGATCAGTGTCAGAGTTTGGTCCGCATTGCTGGCAGTAAGTCGAACTCGTTTCCAGTGAGGGTTGGTCTCCGCCAGGGCTGCCCTTTGTCACCGATTCTGTTCATAACTTTTATGGACAGAATTTCTAGGTGCCGTCATGGTGTTGAGGGGGTCCGGTTTGGTGACCTCAGGATGGTGTCTCTGCTCTTTGCAGATGATGTGGTCCTGTTGGCGTGATCGGCCCGTGACCTCCAATGATCACTGGATCGGTTCGCCGCCGCATGTGAAGCGGCTGGGATGAAAAACAGCACCTCCAAATCCGAGGCCATGGTTCTCAACCGGAAAAAGGTGGAGTGCCTTCTCCGGGTCAAGGAGGAGATCCTGCCCCAAGTGGAGGAGTTCAAGTACCTCAGGGTCTTGTTCACAAATGAGGGAAGAATGGAGCAGGAGATTGACAGGCGGATCAGTGCGGTGCAGTAATGCAGACTCTGCACCGGTCCGTAGTGGTGAAGAGAGAGCTGAGCCAAAAGGCGAAGCTCTCGATTTACTGGACAATCTTGGTTCCTACCCTAACCTATGGTCATGAGCTTTGGGTAATGACCAAAAGAACAAGATCACGGGTACAAGCGGCTGAAATGAGCTTCCTCCGTAGGGTGGCTGGGCTCTCCCTTTGAGATAGAGTGAGAAGCTCTGCCATCCGGGAGGAGCTTGGAGTAGAGCCGCTGCTCCTCCGCGTTGAGAGGAGCCAGATGAGGTGGCTTGGGCACCTAGTTAGGACGCCCCCTGGGCGACTCCCTGGTGAGGTGTTCAGGGCATGTTCCTCCGGGAAGAGCCCCGGGAAGACCCAGGACATGTTGGAGAGACTATGTCTCTCGACTGGCCTGGGAACGCCTGGGGATCCCCCCGGATGAGCTGGAAGAAGTAGATGGGGAGAGGGAAGTCTGGGCCTCTCTTCTTTGGCTTCTGCCCCCATGACCCGACCCTGGATAATGGTAGAGGATGGATGGATGGATGGATGGATGGATGTTTAATCAAAGCAACACATCACTTCATGATTTACGCTCAGTATACCAGGCTCCAGGTTTTTTCGTCCTTTTTAAACGCTCTTTAGGTATGGTTTAATGAGCGTATATCAGGGCCTGTCATGATTTATTGCTTCAATAACCCCAGTGATAAGAGCCCATTGGTGGAGATTTTTTTTATTTAAAATTTAGTTTGTTAAAATCCCCATGAGATGCATGCTGAAGACTTACCTTTGGAATTCTTGGCACTAAGCACTAAGTGGAACAATCTCAGGTTTCTTTTCAGCACTGTGGCCAAATTAACTAAGAGTCACAGTGTTTTAGATCCACGTATCCCTTCTCCCCTTAGCTATCAGAGAAAAAGCTAACCAGGCCATCCCAACAACTGGACCATCACCAGATGTGCTGACTGTGGGAACATACAGGTTCTCCAACGAGCCCTTTAACTCCTTTAGCCCTATATATTTCTGAGGCGTCATCGCTAATTCAGAAATCCAAGGCCACCACGTGTCTTTTAGATCCCATCCCAACACACCTGTTGAAAGATGTTTTACCATTGATAGGCAGCTATCCTGGACCAGATCAATTGTTCTTTAGTGACAGGTTATGTACCCCGGTCCTACAAGGTAACTCAGGAAAAACTGAGGTCACGGTGTTTGGTCCTGAACCTCTCAGGGATAGATTAGATCACATGATCACTCTAGATGGTATCTCATTAACATCTAGTCTCTGTGTGAGGAATCTAGGAGTAACTTTTGATCAAAATCTGTCCTTCAACTCACACATTAAATTAGTCTCTAGGAGTGCCTCTTTTCACCTGAGGAACATCACAAAGATTAGGAAGCTACTGACGCGGCATGATGCTGAAAAGTTAATTCATGCTTTTGTTACTTCCAGGCTGGACTATTGTAATTCTTTATTATCAGGGTGTCCAAACAACTCCTTAAGAAGCCTCCAGGTGATCCAAAATGCTGCAGCCAGAGTTCTGACAGGTATTGACAAAAGAGATCACATTACTCCTGTACTGACGTCTCTTCATTGGCTGCCTGTTAAATTTAGAATAATTTTTCAAATCCTTCTTTTGACCTACAAGGTCCTCAGAGGCTTAGCTCCATCCTACCTGGAGGAGCTAGTGACACCTTACCAGCCCAATAGACCGCTCCGCTCTCAGAATGCTGGTCTACTTGTGGTTCGTAGAGTCTCTAGGATTAGAATCTCCATTCTATCCTTTACCTCCTCAAGTAGACTAGTTATGCTGATTCTTGTGTAGTTTTTCTGCTCCCCCCCCCCCCCCCCCCTTCTGTATTCATTTACAGGTATCGCCGCCTTCGCGGAGCTGCATGATGACCTCTGGCCCCTCGGCCGGCAGCTTGCATAAATAGTGTATTTTTGTATGTATTTCTGTGCTCTATGCCCGTCCTCTCCTCTCCATTCTATCCTTTACCTGTCCTCCCCCCTCTCCTCTCTCTCTACCCGCCAGGCCATCAGCTCAAGGTTTCTTCCTGTTAAAGGGGAATTTTTCCTTGCCACTCTTGCTTGTCTGGGGTTAGGCCCTGAGATTCTGAAAAGCACTGTGAAACAATTTTGATTGTAAAAGACGCTATATAAATAAAGATTGATTTGATTGTCATTAAGATTGCAAAGTTATTCAGTTTAATGTGCCGTCTTAGAACTTTTTTCCCCACAATAACTGAATGTAATGTAATGTACAATTTTTGATCCTGCCATTGGCAAAGATGACTGCAATTTATTTACGTGATAGTAAGCTCATAAAATGATGACTACTATTGCCCTATAATGAAAAACATGAGAGTAATATTGCAGGACTTGACAACTGCCATCTTTATTAATGCACACTGGGCTCTCAAGAGGATAAGTGGTCATTTGTTAAGGTTAACCCCACTGAAAGCTGCATCCAAATTAAGTGTGAACACCACTATTTGTCCCTGATAACGGTGCAGAAGCCTCTCAGCAGTCATATGATGAGCAGCAGGATTACACACAAGACACACTCACTCTGAGGAGCCGTTTCATCACTTAACCTAGCATTCATGTTTTTGGTTAGTGGAATAAAACTAACCAAAAACTTGGAATCGAAATCAAAACTGTACGGTAACTATGAGTTGTCTGTCCGTCTATACTAAAGGCATGCAAAGAAACATTGAAATCTAAACACTGAATTATCTGGAATTAAAATTTGAACAACCCAAGTTTTCAACCGATTCTGGTGTTTTCCTTGTTTCCTACCTGGTGTATGATCTCTGACAGTGGCAGCTGGTCTGAGTATGAGAAGATCTGAAGGTCTTCATTCACAGGGCTGGGCAGCAAGAAAGACACACAATGGATGGTCATTAAACAAACTGCAGCTTCTATAAAATGCATAGAACTCTCACAAAGAACTCTGCAAAGAGAAAATGACTGCAATCTCTAGTTGTAAGGGCTGTCAGTACTGGATGTGCAACATTACAGAGCTGTTTCACTCATGCAGAGGTAGCATTGGATGGGGTTTTCCTCATGGTATCAGGTATCATCAACTTCATTGCTGTGCACTGACCTGCTGACCTCCGACCCTGCTGACCCACTCATGTCTTATATCAACAGCTTGTTATAATGAATGTATTTGCATGATCTATGCCTATTCTCTCTTCTATCTGTCCCCCCACCCCCTTTCTCTCTACCCAACCGGCCATCAGCAGGAGGGTCCCACTACATGAGCCTGGTCCTGCTCAAGGTTTCTTCCTGTTAAAGGAGTTTCCCTTGCCACTGTTGCTTGTTGGGGGTCAGGCCCTGGGATTCTGTAAAGCACCTAGAAACAATTTTGATTGTCACAGACACTATATAAATAAAGGAAGGAAGGAAGGAAGGAAAGAAGGAAGGAAGGAATGATGGATGGACAGAAGATGTTAAATATCTTGGGAATTGTAAAACATTTTGTATAATAAAAGACTAAGATGAATGGAAAATGTAGAACAACACTTCAAATTAATGACATTTTCAAATGACTTTTTAGAGGAAAACAGCATGTAGATATTTTTGATATAGTATAAAGAGTTTCTGATATATATTTCACCCCAGTTTATTTCTAGTATATATAATTAATAAAAGACATTGCTGCATGTTTATTCATTCTACTCATATCCAAATGATACTTCAGAAGTACTGCTGATGAAAATGCATGTTTTATTTTCTAATTAATGAGAAAAAAAGGCTGAAAAGTATCATCAAGCATACCAAGACCTTAAAGTTTTAAAAAGATCTACTGGCAGTTGCCCAACTATAAAAATAGACCAAAATCATAGTGTGATATCCCTCCCGACCTTCGTGCACAACAAGCTTATGGACCAGACATGTGTAGTGCAATGCTGTTCACCGCTCATAGCCACACTCCTATTGGCTCAACATATAGAGCACTTTTTACACTTTGAGGACGCAGCTGGACAGGCCCTGAAAAGTGTCCGGTTGTACTTAGAAGTGAGTTAAGGCGTCAAAGTTGAGTCTGATCTGAGACACAAAAGTGTTTTCCACATTCCACAGCTTTCTACAGCCACCTAGTGTTGACGTGTCCTTATTACCACAGATCTCATTCTGATTGTAATAAAAATCAGAGCAGTCGCCATTAAATTAATTTACCGTGCAGCAATAAGCATAGAAGATGGCCTTGATGAAGGTTTTATCATTCAGGTAGTTCTCTAATCCACCCAAAATAACAACATCGGCAGAACTACTAATAATTCTAAATTGCTGGGATTACGGCTTTGATTTTCATTCTGATATTTGCAACCAATTGGATACATAATACTGTAGACTATTTTTGATTTTTAAAGATCCTACAAATAAAACTGCAAATAAAACTGAAGTTAAAAGAAATGTATATCAACAAATATTAAATTGCATGTATAGAAGAGAAAATTATGAAAAAAAACCCTGCTGTATTAAGATGAGGTTTGTAGAACCTTGAAAAGTAGCCAATTGATTCACAGATGACAACTAGCTCAACAAATCTCATTGAAATACATCAGCATTACCTATGCTGCACTTGCTTGACAGGGTCCGTTAAACTGACCGCATCCATGGTAAGCTCCACTTTGCGAACACTACCGAAGAAATCTGTGATAAGGACACTTCCAGGACTCCTGAGGAAAAGGTCAGTGCGGTGGCCTGGAGTGGACACACACTGGCTCTTGGGGCACACTTTAAACTGTGAACACACAAAGCAACCAAAAACTATGACATGCATATTCAGTAGTACAGATGAAATCATCAATGAAAAAAACCCCCAAGTATATAGCATATATCAGATATATACCATAGCATCTCATGTATTCAACGAAAAGGAAGAAAGTCATGAAAAGGAGGTGAATATATGCTGCTTGGCAAAAAAAAAGAATCCCCACCTCAGTGGAAAATTGTCTCCCCTGATGGCATGAGCATATTCCAAGAGCTGAAGAGATTAATCAGGCTCAGCTTGTGAAAGCGTGGTTCAAGGAGCTTGAGGCGTTATTTCACACATGGCCCCCACAGGGTCCAAACCTTAACCCCATTGAGAAACTTTGGGATGTGCTGCAGAAGGCTTTGCTCAGTAGTCTGACTCTCCCACCACCAAAACAAGATCTTGGTGAAAAATGAAAACAGCTCTGGAGAAATAAATGTGACTTTGCAGAAGTTTATCGCAACAATGTCACCACGAACATGTGACGAATCAAAGCTAAAGGTAATGTGACTCTTTTCTTGAGTCAGACAGTGCATGTATTCAAGTAAAAACAGAGAACTAATGAATTGTACAGGCAAAATACAAAAAATACAGAAATGTCAATATTGGTCTTAAATATGGCCAAAATAAAAATAAAATCTTCACAGAAAGGTTGCTTTAGGTCAATGCATCACTGCAGGAGTGCTCCAGATTAAAGAAGTCGAAAGGCTCCATAATGAGACTGTCAGCCATTTGCTAGGCGGCAGCATTATGTTAGTGGTCATCGAAGTCCTTGTTTGAGCTCCCGTTTGATTCTTTCACTTCCCATTTTTAACAATCCTTTTTCTACCACCACCTCAGTTTGAAGCCACGTACATAATGTGATCCTGCAATCAAAAGCGCTTTGGTGTACTTCCCACACAATGTTTTCACTGTGGTTGGAAGTGTATTGTGTTTTAGATCCCATATCCCCTATCAGACTCAGAAATAGGATGCTCAGACTCTCACCAATGATCCTGCATGCTGTGCCTGCTATTGCATTCTAATTCCAAAAAAACAGAAAAAGACCTTTTTCTATACCACAAGAGTCTTTCATAATTTCTATTTAACAATGTATCATTGAATGTCTGTAATTTTATTGACAACATGCATCATTACTATTAGAGAAACTGATTTGAACTAGCTGGATTATTTGACAAGCAAATTGCACCTGACTCTTAACCTGCATAAATAACTAAGAACAGGACAATGACTCACTGCCTTCCATTGTGTATGTTCTTCCAGTGTAGATTAGGGCTGGTGTGTCAGTGTTCACACATGCACTCTAATACTAGAGAAGAGATTTGAGTGAATGCATGTGTGCGCACACACTTACTAGATCATTCATGTTGGTTTTGCTAGCAGGCTGGATGTCCTCCAAGAACTCCAAGAGGTAAAATGTGTAACGGTCCATTAAATGGACTCCTATGGCCAAGTCTGGCTGGTGCTGGAATATCAGAATAAAATAATAATAATAATAACAACAGTAACAACAACAATAATGACAACATTAACAATAATAATCATTATAATATCATCAGTAGTACAGGGCTCAGGTTTAGAAACCCCAAATACCCACATAGGGCCCTGCGATGAGCTGACCACTAATTCAGGGGTGTACCCAGCCTCTGCCCATATGTAGGTGGGACAGGCTGCAGCACCCTCCCCCGTGACCACAAAAGGGATACAGCGGTCATGAAAGGGTCAGTGTCATTGCACACAGATCACATATTTAGACCTGCCACATAGCAGGAACCTAGGGTTTTGAAACAGCCCTCAAAATCTCTGCTAAACACTCTCTTATTTGTCTTAGATACAGTATACTGTATTCTACTTTCAGTTCAAAACACATTAATTGGTGAGCACAACTACAGAAGCAAACAGATGCTTTATGTTTTAATTGCAATGGTAACTGCAATGAAAAGATTTATTGATTGCAGCTTTTTGATTTAAATATGTCGACATTCTGTTGTTTTTAATGAGTTACAGTAAAATGTTAAAAAAAAGGAAAAAACCCAACTCTTATTGGGATTAATTGAAGGGTAATTTTCCATCAAGAGTGCTAAAGGTAGAGCAAATTACCGCACAAACCTGGGTAACTTTTTGTTACCTGAGTATTAACGGGGTGGGGATGATGTGTAAAGATGTAGTTTGGTCTTCCGCTACCATGTGACACACTGTTCTAGCCTGGCAAATTAACCAACAGAAGGGAATGTGGCTCTCCTGTATCTGGGAGGGTAACTCACCGACAGAGAGTCCTCTCCAACTTGACTGCTGGCCAGAGCCATCAGGTTTGGAGAATAGAATCTCTCATACATGGAGGCTCCTTGGCAGGTGTCAATAATAAAGAGCAGCTCATTGTACCTGAATACACAAACAAATAGTAGCAACTAAGAGTCCACATTTCTGAAGCATTTGCTCTATAGAAACAAGTATTACAAAGCATTCTGCCATTCTTTCCACGTATAGTGATCCCAGTTTTATTCAATGTCTAATCATTGTTAGACTCTAACCCATCCACTAATTTCAAAAAGTTGAGATGACATAGCCTTTTTAATCATTATCACAAAACTTATAATTTCAACATTTGTTGTTACAAAACCTCACAATTATGGTAAGCAAATGTAGGGAGGTCAATTTGCTGCAATTATCACATCCGTATCTAAACTAGAAATGACTAAGCTTTTATGAAGAGCCCAGGTTTAATGGATTATAATCATAATAAACATCTTTGGAGAAGAATAAAAGCATTGAGCAACAATCATTATTTAAAACGTGCAATGTGAATGCCTAAATAATGTTATTTAATCCTTTATATTACCGTACTTTCCGGACTATAAGCCGCTATTTTCATTTTTACTAACCCTCATCAACAAGGAAAATACTAGAAGAAAAGCATATGATGCGACCTTTAGGTTAAAAGCGATCACTGGCGGTTGAAGAAGGAAATTGAGCTGCCGCGCGTAATCTTGGCATACATAACAGTAATCAATGGCGAGAAGGTGGAGATGCCAGCATGAAGATCCAAAGCAAAAGACAACAAAAGCTTTTAGATGTAAACATCGCAGGTGGCCCAAGCATGAAAACTTTCTGGAAGACTGGGTGAACACACAGAGAGCAGGTGGCCACGGTGTTTCCGCTGTACAAATCAGACTGAAGGCAAAAGCAATCGCCACTGCGATAAAAATAGAAGATTTTAGAGGTGGGCCATCGGGGAGTTTTTGATTGTTCATTTTGTGAGTAAAAAAGCATAAACAACGTAATTTGTGTGTAGCTGATACAAACGTAAGGTAGCTGCATTACAGACACCGTTAGAAAAAAAAAAGCATTTACCGGTAGAATATATTTGTTTATGTTGCTAAGCGGATTAAATTAAAAGAAAAGTTAAAAAATCCTGACATGATAAAATTTCCCCTCCTGGGCTACCACCTTATCGTGGTGGAGGGGTTTGCGTGTCCCAATGCTCCTAGGAGCTCCGCTGTCTGGGGCTTGATGCCCCTGGTAGGGCCACCCGTGGCAAACAGGTCCTAGGTGAGGGATCAGACAAAGTGTAGCCCAAGACCCCCCCCAATGACGGAAAACAACATTGGTCCTACGTTTCCCTTGCCCGGATGCGGGTCACCGGGGCCCCCTCCTGGAGCCAGGCCTGGGGGTGGGGCACGTTGGCGAGCGCCTGGTGGCCGGACTCCATGGAGTCCGACCGGGCACAGTCCGAAGAGGCAACATGGGACCCCCTTCCCATGGGCTCACCACCTGCAGGAGGGGCCAAGGGGGTCGGGTGCATTGTGTGTTGGGTAGCGGCCGAAGGCAGGGACCTTGGCGGTCTGATCCCCGGCTGCATAAACTGGCTCTAGGGACATGGAATGTCACCTCTCTGGTGGGAAAGGAGCCTGATCTGATGCGCGAGGTTGAGAAGTTCCGACTAGATATAGTCAGCCTCACCTTGACGCACGGCAAGGGCTCTGGAACCAGTCTTCTCGAGAGGGGTTGGACTCTCTACCACTCTGGAGTTGCCGATGGTGAGAGGCGACGGGCAGGGTTGGCAATTCTGGTTGCTCCCCAGCTCAGTGCCTGTATATTGGAGTTTACCGTGGTGGATGAGAGGGTAGCCTCCCCTCGCCTTTGGCTGGGGGGACGGATTCTGACTGTTGTCTGTGCCTATGGCCCAAACAGCAGTTCAGCGTATCCACCCTTTTTGGAGTCCTTAGAGGGAGTGCTGGAGAGTGCTCCTTCTGGGGGCTCCCTCGTCCTCCTGGGTGACTTCAATGCTCACGTTTGCAACGACATTACGACCTGGAGAGGTGTGATTGGGAAGAACGGCCCCCCTCATCTGAACCCGAATGGTGTTTTGTTATTGGACTTCGGTGCTCGTCTTAGATTGTCCATAACAAACACCTTGTTCAGGCATAAAGGCGTCCACATGTGCACTTGGCACAGGACACCTTAGGCCGCAGATCGATGATCAACTTTGTGGTCGTGTAATCAGATTTGTGGCCGCATGTTCTGTACACTCGGGTGAAGAGAGGGGCGGAGCTGTCAACTGATCACCACCTGGTGGTGAGATGGCTCCGATGGTGGGGGGGGGATGCCGGACAGACCTGGAAGACCCAAACGTATTGTGAGGGTCTGCTGGGAACGCCTGGCAGAGTCTCCCGTCAGAAGGAGCTTCAACTCACACCTCCGGGAGAGCTTTGACCATATCCCGGGGGAGGCGGGGGACATTGAGTCTGAGTGGACCATGTTCCGTGCCTCCATTGTTGAGGCGGCTGACCGGTGCTGTGGCCGCAAGGTGGTTGGTGCCTGTCGTGGCGGCAATGCCCGAACCCGCTGGTGGACACCAGTGGTGAGGGATGCCGTCAGGCTGAAGGAGGAGTCGTATCGGGCCTTATTGGCCTGTGGGACTCCTGAGGCAGCAGATAGGTACTGGCAGGCCAAGCGGAGTGCAGCTACGGCGGTTGCCGAGGCAAAGACCTGGGCATGGGAAGAGTTCGGTGAGGCCATGGAGAACGACTTTCGGACGGCCTCGAAAAGGTTCTGGACCACCATTCGGCGTCTGAGGAAGGGGAAGCAGTGCATTGTCAACGCTGTGTATAGTGGTGATGGTGTGCTGCTGACCTCAACTCGGGATGTTGTGGATCGGTGGAGGGAATACTTTGAGGACCTCCTCAATCCCACCAACGTGCCTTCCAATGAGGAAGCAGGGCCTGGGGACCTGGGGATAGGCTCTCATATCTCCGGGGCTGAAGTTGCTGAGGTAGTCAAAAAACTCCTCGGTGGCAAGGCCCTGGGGGTGGATGAGATCCGCCCAGAGTTCCTTAAGGCTCTGGATGTTGTAGGGCTGTCGTGGCTGACTCGACTCTGCAACATTGCGTGGACATCAGGGGTGGTGCCGCTGGATTGGTCGACCGGGGTGGTAGTCCCTCTTTTTAAGAAGGGGAACCGGAGGATGTGTTCCAATTATAGGGGGATCACACTCCTCAGCCTCCCTGGTAAGGTCTATTCAGGGGTACTGGAGAGGAGGGTCCGCCGGATAGTCGAACCTCGGATTCAGGAGGAGCAATGTGGTTTTCGTCCTGGGCGTGGAACAGTGGACCAGCTCTACACCCTCAGCAGGGTCTTCGAGGGTGCATGGGAGTTTGCCCAACCATGTGTGTTGTGGATTTGGAGAAGGCATTCGACTGTGTCCCTCTGACAGTATGGGGTGCCATATATGGGGTGTTTATACAGGTCTCTGTATCAACATACAAGTGAAAAGAGTGGCTGTTGTTTCTTACCTGTCTGTTTGTCAGTGACTCGTCTCTTACGGTAATAAAAACATATACCGGTACTGAATGTTTTCGATCTAATTTTTCATATTACTACGTGGGATACCTGCGGCTTAAAATCCAGTGTGGCTTGTATAAGTACAAAATTGATTTTCTTTCTAAAATTAGATTATGCGGCTTATAATCAGGTGCGCTCTATATTCCGGAAATTACGGTATATGGTTAAGCAACAAAAAAATTAAAGCAAGTCAAATTCAAAGTAGTTTCAACACCATTGTAGGGACAGAAACATCAATATTGCTCTTTTGATTGCAGATAATCTATCTATGGCCCTAGCAAAATGACAAGTGAGACTGCTTTGTACTGGATATCTTTCCCAACAGTTGGAATTTTTTGTAGAAATGTAAAACGTTGTTAATAATCTGCAGTCAAGCAAAAAAGAAGCAGTAGAAGAGTAGAACAATATTTAATGAAATTTCAAATCTGTTTACCTTCTTTTCTGCCACATCTGCTCAAAAGCATCAGCCAATTCCACATTACTGATTTCTTCAGAATCCTGGAATTTTAGAAAGCCATTCCCACCATGACCTGAGAAACAAATGTAAATAACTGTAACTCGAGACGGAAAATTATATTTTGATAAAAACTACTCAAACTAGACTGAAAAGCATAAAAAAAACACCAGGCTCAGTTACTTACCTCTTTTTATCAGTTTTCTTTCAAAGGTGAAAATAAATATCAATATAGACATACCGGTATTAATAAAAACAAGTTAATAAAATTAAATGTGACTAACTATAATGGAAACAGAGTGCAGCGAATGGATGATGTTTAAAAACTAATTTTCTAAAATATTACATTTCCCACCTTCCTTTTCCCTTTTTCCAGGGAAAAAACAAACTCATGGAGCAGATGGAACCAACAGGTGTTAATGGCCTGATGAAAAGAGCATCTTCCAAGAGCTAGTGCACCAACAAACTGTAATGTCCCATTAGATGGGGCTTCTAAAGCTGTTGTCGCCTTTAATCACAGTACTACATGTGCTCCTTAACAGAGTGTAAACACATAGAAGTCTGTCACAAAATCTCTAAGGATTCAGTTAAATTATGTTATGTTTAGCAGAATTTGGCTCCCAACTACCTGTAAGATATATTAGTATGTTGCTCCGGTCATCAGAGAGGAGTCGTTTAGAACGTGGAGTGCTGGGCGGCAGCCTTCCAGTCAAAACACGCAGGAAGTTCTCAACAGTTACCTAAAATATGGTCAGGACACAAAATAACACAGATCTCCATAACTTGTTAAAACAATTCTCTAGCTCTTAAAATCTCTGCATGGTAAATTAGAACTCAGCTGTTAATCACATTTAAGTCATGATTTAACTATTTAGGATTTTTTTTTACTGCAGGACAGAATTTAAAACCTTGTTGAATTATTAAATGTTTTGAAATCTTTAACATTTTCAGTGTGACAAACAAGCAGACGCTACATCCCTGCAGCACATACTCTCCTCAGCTCTGGCCAAGGCCACACTTTTCCCAAGAACCTATCACACAAAACTGTCTAGAGCCTTCGGTAGTAATTTTTATGCTATTCTGATAGATATATAGGTTATCCACTGCTAATTTAACCAATACCTGTCCTACTCTCCAGTTCAATCCCTCTCCTCGTTGTCTCCCTGCTCTCCGGGGAGATAGCAAGGTCATGGTTGTAGGACTTTGGTTCGTAATATGTGTAATTGTACACACAGAACATTTCAGAACTGGGATATGGATCCTTTGTTTTCCTATTGTTTAAGTCGACGGCTCCCCCTCTGCATACAACACTTTTTATTTAGTATTTTTAGAGTGTGCTCTAACCTGTGCTTTAAATAGATTACCTCAGCAAAAGTTTCTTTTGCTGCTTTGCACCAACCTCATATCCTCGATAGTCCACTTCAACATCATCACCATACACATTCAGCTCCATGTTCTTATGGCTGAACACTGTAGCAGGCTTAGGATTTCTGTGGTTACAAGCCATGTCATCAGCCAGCATAAGAACTATGTGGCTGGAACAAGAAGATGACAGAGGACAAAATTATTATCATTATTATTAGTAGCAGTAGTTGTAATAACAACAACAAAAAAAATAAACACAAAAATGATAATAATAATAATAATTTCCCTTTCTGAGTACTCAAGGACCACAAGGACCACCACCACAAGGAGAAATCATAAAATCAAGAGAATCCATAATGGGTCTCTAGCACTGAGTTGATAGCCTATCAAAACACCATGCAACTGTCAATAGGTGCAGCAGAGATGTAAAAAGGAGATCAACACATGCTATCAGTTTCTTCCAGTGTTCTTGTAACTGCTGGTAGTACGACCACATGTCACACCTAATGAAGGTGGGTCCTGGATTGCTGCATCTGCAGGACAATAGGCAGCCTCAAAGTGCCAGAGTATGCTGGCAATTGCATTGATAACATTGATGTTGAAACCAATTAAACACTTAGGAGGCAATAGGTGCTGGTAATTCCAGTGTAACCCAATACAGACACAGACTTGAGATCAACTACTTGTTTCAGTTTCCACCGACCACTGTTCTTGACACATCACACAAAAGCTTGTTAATTAAAAAAAAAAAAAAAAACTGAAAAATTCATTCATCGAGGTCTGATGGGTATACTCGTTTCTTTTCCTTTTTGGAAGCATTGTTACCTATCAGGTATTCCTAGTCTCTTCACACTTCTATACACAGAAAGGGTATTGGCCACATGACGGTAGTTGAACCAAAATCTGGATGTGCACACCTAAGTGTCAGACAAAGACATGACAGCTCTATTAGAATAATAACAAGCATATACCCTGATATCAGAAGTCATTGAGATAAAAATTAATTTAGTACTTACCAGCACAGCCCAGTTGTTCGTATGGCCGCTGCTGAAAATCTGTCTTGCATTATCCTGAAAAGTGTGAGAAGAAAATATACGTAATGTGTTATTTCCCCAAAATAGCTAGCAGGACATCCAAGGAAGCTAACCTGGAACCATTGTGTATTCACAGAAAATTCAACATAAAGAGCAAGAAAGAAAAGAATAACAGAATGCATAAAAACTATCTCACCTCAATGTTAATGCTATTCACCAATACGCATGTGAAATAAATACACAATAAAGTTGCTGTTTTCATTTTGAGCCTGTGCTGACACAGAGGGTAATACGGAAGTGAAATACCGGGCGGTCGCCTGACTGTATTTCCGGCAGCTAACCTTTCAAAGTAAAGTACGAATAAAGAAACGGATGTGACGTCAAATCTAAAGAGGGTGAAACTATTTAAAAATATATATTTTTTGACAAAGTGATTAAAAGATAATCAAATAACAATCTCATAGAATTCTTAGTAAAAAAAAAAAGCTGACCATATCCTATATTCTAATAAATGTAGGTTAGTAGTAATAGGTAAACCTAGATTAAGTGGCTAAAACGTTCAACAAAATTCCATATTAATGTAACAAAATATCAAACGATAAAAACATTGTCAAATAATAAAACATTTTTAGAAGACAAGTGAAAAATCTAATGGTCATTGCATGTGTTTATATTGTAGATAGCAAAAAAGCCAGCAATGTGAAATAAAAACTTAAATTTAATACAATAAAACAATTATAATTAGCCATTGTTAAGAGTAAGCTGCGTAACAAAAACGAATTTTTATAAGACAGTTGAATGCAGGGAAATCTGCCACACTTCTAAACCTGAGGGAAAATGGATGACAAAGTTCAGATGTCCAATAATTTTTCAGTCTGATACTACAGCTAAGTGAGGCTATGAGGCCAAAATATCAAAATACTACTTCTTAGGCCATACCTCCTTTAAAAAAAGAAAATGAAAAGAACCTAAATTTAAACCTGATTGTATTTTCTCTGGATACACACAGCATTCTATCTCTTTTACATAGCCACACTGGTACTGCACCTAAATTTACAGTGGTTTGGTGATATGCCCAACAAGCCTGTCCAGTTCTCCACAGGATATCATGGGCATATCACGTGTAAGAATCAAATCAAACCAGGAAATCAAACTGACCTTTAATTGTGTGAAATGCAGACTAAAGCAAATGAGTAATCTGTGTTCCAGATATGAATTAATCTTTTTTTTCTGAGATGATCCTGTGACTGACAAAATACCTTTAATTTTTCAAGCCTTATTTATTAAGGAGGAAAAAACAATGAATAGCTCTTCAATTTTCCTCGTTATAATGTAAATGGAACACATGGAAGTTCTATGAATTGTCATCCATTCCTGGAAATGGCTATTTCTTCCCTAATTCGGACTTGTGTTAT
Source organism: Takifugu flavidus (assembly GCF_003711565.1). Lineage (NCBI taxonomy): Eukaryota > Metazoa > Chordata > Actinopteri > Tetraodontiformes > Tetraodontidae > Takifugu > Takifugu flavidus. The sequence continues at coordinate 9,949,456 of NC_079534.1, read as the reverse complement.
GATACATTTTAAAGTTGAAGTGGTTTCTAAATATGTGTAGCCCTGACTCTGAAATGTGTGTTTAAAAAGACTCTACTGAGTTTCTGCCACAACTCAAACACTCTAAAAAACAAGGTAAAATACATCAAATCAATTCACCAGGCAACTGCCAATAATTCTTGAGAGAGTTAGGCTATGATTTATGGTTATTGCCGCCCGTACGTGGCACACCCACTGTGCCAACGCACATGGTGCGTGCTCGAAACGGTGTGCTGGAGGAGGGAAGCCGAACAAGCCACACATCAGGAGGGTGTCAAGGCGACACCGCCTGCAGGAATTCGATGCTTAAGTCTGTTGACGAGGCAAAATGCGCTGAAGACAGTAGTCTACACTGATCCGATCCTCTGATAATAACTCTACTTGCCACAGCAAACACACCCGCCGTCGACATATCGTGATTTCAGAGGAAATCTGAGCGGAGATGAATACCAGCGATGCGAAGGAGTACCTTGCGCGGCGGGAGATCCCCCAACTCTTTGAGGTGAGAGATGTATGCGCCCCCTTTTGTGAGAAATCTCTTGTGATTTTTCTTTCTTTTTTCCAAAATATATATCTACCAAAGCATGTTTCTCTTGGTAAAACGGGTGTCCATGTCGCGTCTCATTGACTACATCTTATGGCAGATGATATATGCGACTGCGCTCAGCTAGGTGAAGCAACTCTCAGCAGTTAAAAGCCCACCGTTTTAAATACCATGAATAATTCTGTTCCTTTATTAATGCATTCAAATTTGCGACTATGCTAATATCAGATTAACGCATTTCAATGTCCGTTCCTGTTTTACATAACTTGGTTTTTGAATGATGACAGGTTTTTGAACGATGACAGGCAGCTCTGTTTTTCTTGTCCCAATATGTCCAAACATGAAAATCTTGGAATGGTCCAAAACTCTGCGGGATATAGAAAACATCCCAACATCTCTCTAAATAGTTTCTCCCAAAAAAATAATAAAGAAAAAAAATATAAAGAAAACCTTGACTGAACTTCCATCCAGGTCACTGACAATGATCTATTGATCTACAGTAATTAAACTAAATCCTGAGTGTAATACATCAAATGTGATGAACAGTCACTGAATATGTCACTAAAAGAATGAAGGGTTCTTTTTATTTGGTAGTATTGTGTAACCAGTAATGAGACAGTTCAGCTTAAATCTGGAGTGCAGACTCGAGGAAAACAAACATTTTGTTTACTATCCAGTTTTGACATAGAATAAAATACATAAAAATCATCTGGAGAACTTAGAGATGTTTATTGTTGAGTGCTGGAAATCCAACAATGTGACACCAACTTACAAATAAAACCCGAGAAATTCTTTGGAGCCCTCTAAGCAACACCTTCCAACACACTCTGGAATCAAGTGATTAAAACTGTCTAGTTTTAATACCCAGCTGTATTTTGTGGAAAGCCTCCAGTTTTCAACATGCTCATTGGCTAATTGGGTAAAAGGAAGTAGTCTCCTAAATTTGAACACTTTAAGCAGAAGGACCTCGTTAAAAGCCCAGAGTGGGAGCTGAAGGGAACCAGGTTCTTTTCTGGGCCCTGCTGACTACACTATTCTTTAGAATGGTAAGACAAACAAAAGAAAACCATTTATTGGTGTGTTACCACTGCAGGAAGATTAGAGTAATTTTATGGGGCTGCAGCCATTGGTGCGTGTCACTGCAGGAAGCTCCACCAAATGGCCATTTAGAGGAACTTTTACTGGGCCTAAAAAAGTCTATGCTCCAGGATAGGTAATTAGATTGGCCCTGAAAGACTTTTGATCCGGGCTTGAGGTTTACTTGGCACCGATTGGCTAAACCTAGAGCACAACATTATGTGGAACCTAGCTGAAGAATCGCATGAGCCTAGCAGCAATTACACAATTACTCGTGAAACTCCTGAGGTTGCTGGGGGGGGGGTCCTACCTCCACAGCAGAGACACAATCATGGAGAGGGCCAAATGAGAGGAACAGTTCCTGTAAAATTCCTGCCCCCAGTATTTACCAGGAACTCCTGCAGTGGAAATGCGCATATTATTTCCATATGAACGCTGCAAATATTAGTCTGCTCATTAAACTAGGTAGAGATCCTACACTGTCAACAAGATACTGTCCCATTTCACTTAGAAAGACAGATCTTAAAATTTTCTGTAAGGTCTTAGCAAAATTAATAGAATCAGTAACAACTTTTAGAATACACCCTGACAGATTAGGATTCATTCAGGGTCGACACTCAGCCACCAGCTCTTGGAAAATTAATTAATAATCTGGAAACTACTCTTGTTTTCTTAAATTCAACAAAGGCATTTGATAGAGTACATTGGAAATTTCTCTCCCTCATCAACTGGATTAGATTTATGTGCATCAGTGATTACAGATGATCAATTCTCTCATATTCAATTTTCAGAGACGTACTCAACAGGGGTGCGCTATCTCCCCTTCACTCTTTGCAGCATTGACTGAGCCACTAGCAGCATATATTTTACAAAATATAGCCATTAATGGAATCCAAACATAAAACTCACAGGTATTCACAGTTAGTGGCACTCATTGAATTGTCATCCATTTCAGCCTTCTCAGATAACTGGACCAAGGACCAAGTCTGTGTCAAATAAATACAGATTCCAACTTTTCTCAAGAATCCCATTTCAATCAGAAAACAATAAATATTTTTACACAAATATCTCCTGTAGGTTGACAGAATTATTAAGGCTGAATTTCTACCTCACTTCTCCAAACCATGGAAGGTGGCCCCTTGCATTGAAGTAATTTAACAACTTGTTACACTAATGGGAAGAATTGCCCCAATAAAGCTGATGATCCTCCCTATGACTAACTACCTATTCTCATTGCTACCCTTAAAGCCCTCATCTGCTTAGCTGAAATCATTAGATTCATCCATTTCAAACACTGTATGAAAAAAGTAAATCAGAAATTATTTTAAAAATTGCAAAAGAGTAAAAATTTGGGTAGTCTAGAACTACCAAAATATACCATGTTTATCTATTTTAAGATCGACTCCAGTCACTTAAAGTCCTATTCATGGTTGGACAGAGAACAAACGCTTTCTGAAGGGATTAAACAATCCTTTTCAGCATTGGTATTGTTTTAGCATTTATTAGTGACACAATCAAAAATCTTGGCTGCTTTATTAAATATAACTACCACTCTAACAGCCTGGTCAGAATCCTTAAAATAGCCAGTGATATGGAACATAAAATAATACACAACACAGGAATTGTACCCAATTTTGGAACCCAGAGGACAATCGAAATATCAACGTTTCTGGTATATATATATTTTTCATAGCTGAGGGATGTGGGTGATTAAGTTATGCTGCTCAAGGTCTTTATGGAAGGTCTAAGTAGGGCCCGAGTGGGTCTGGTCACCTCTTGGGTTGGGGGCAACTATGGCTGCTGCTTGGTTTGCCTCTATTTCTGGGTGCTGATGTGTCTGGGGGACTGGCCCAGTTTGACTGGGGTTGACTGGGGTGGGGCATCTGGGACCTCAATCAAGAGCATAAACCCATCAGTCTTGCAAATAGTGGTGCTCAGAGTTGGGTGGAGATGAAGTGGGAAGTCCCAGCGGAAGAACTGTTTTTAAAACAATGTGGGCCGTCGAAGGCAAATGTCATACAATCATGTGCTTGGTTTGTGGTTTCTGGCATGGCCATTCGCGTTCACATTCATCACAGTAGCTACATTTCTTCCTGGTGAAGTAACAGGTCATCTGACTGCCTTCACTCTCTAAAATGAGACCTTTTATTTTCCTCTGGTGGACCCAGTTCTGTTCTTCAAAATCTTACCTCATGAAGATAAAGTCTACTCTGCTGCACAACACAGCTTGACAACTAATAAGTGATGGAAGGATTTAGTCCACTACCTCCCATTTTTGCTCCTTCAAATATTCACTGTTTTCTACAGAGCCTGCTGACAGGTTTGATGTACTATCAGCCTGATGACCCCATTGAATACTTGGAGGGCTGTCTGAAGAAAGCCAGAGAGCTTGGTGGACCTGACAAGGTGCGGTGGGATACCTTTGTAGGTCATGAGAAGAAGCCTCTTCCTCCACTTAATGGCGGCCAAACACGCAGGTCTCTCTTCAGAAATGGTGAGCGGCACAGCACTGACATGGTGCCCCTTTAAAGCTTCAAGTAACCATTTTAAGTGGGAGTCAGTAAAGTTAAAAGGCAAACATCAGATTTGTCTCTAAAATGACTGAAATACTCGCCCAAGTCTTCTGCAGTCAGCAGGCACATGCTAGCCTCAGTGCAACCACAGCCAAGCACACATCTGAAAAACATGATGGAATTCGTGCTCTCATAAAGTCTAAATGTAGCACACTTTCAAAGCGGTGAGAAAACGACACAACTGGCAGTCACCCCCATCTTTCAAAATGTCTGCTCTCATTCCACTTTCTTTCTTTCTTTCTTTCTTTCTTTCTTTCTTTCTTTCTTTCTTTCTTCTTTCTTTCTTTCTTTCTTTCTTTCCTTCTTTCTTTCTTTCTTTCTTTTTGTCCATCTGTAGCTCCATTCGCATCAACAGAACATCTAATTTTCCAGCTGCGTTTTGGTTCCCCTGCACATGAATTAAGATTTATGTAGATTTTAAAGAAGCAGATTTGACAGCAGACGAGTGAAGGATATCTGCTTTACTGTGTGGCTAACACTGTGTTAAAAAGGATATGTAAGGCACAAAGAAATGACATCAAATGTGAACTTATATATATATATCAGCTTTACTGAAAACAAATTTGACAAAATTAGTATGTAAAAATAGCAGTACACATGAAAGCAGTTCTTTGTACTTTAAACCCTTTTCTATCTATTTGTAGTGTTGCCCGACAGTCACAACCTTTCCTACAGACACTATGATCGTCTCCCTCCCATCAGCCAATTTTCCATCGAAAGTGACTCAGACCTGTCAGAGACGGCAGAGCTCATTGAGGAGTACGAGGTGTTTGGTACATCAAGACCTCGCCCCAAAGTCATCCTTGTCATCGGTAAGACAGCAATGCAACACAGAAATATTGAACCTGTTCGTCTGAGGTTCTGACGTCCCTTCCCCTCTTATATTTGCTCAATATTTGCAGTCTTTCATATGCCGTTTATTTGTATAGGTTTATAACCTTTTCTGTTTTGGTTTGTATCTCTGTAAGTATGTCTTGTAAGTAACCTTGCTAATCTGATCTCCTTAATTGGTGTGGATTTAACATGTCTAGCTTCTAAAAACAGTTTTTTGACAGTTTTGTGACAACCTTTTGTTGACTAACAGTTTCAACTCAGAATACCCACTGTGAGGATGATAACTAGTCCTTTCTCTCCACATGAAGCCAGAGTGTCTTTGTGAGAACATTTCATACAGAATGAAAGCAGCATTACTTGTATTGGAGGAATAAGAAAGATTTCTGCAAAAAAGGAGATTTGCACATACCTATTACTGCCATCTACCCCTCCACATGTTGCCTTTTCCCATGTTCACTTATAAAACACAATCAGTAACTCACCACCTCGCAGACACACAGTTATCATTTGTAAACACAAGTGTCATCATGCACACAGATACACAAGTGTCACAGTCTGGGTTTCTCTCCTGAAAACACACATCCTACGCTAACACGCCCACAAGCACACATTTTCACACTCATAGAGACACATTTCAAACACAAAATCTTTTGAAAAACACCATCAGCTCTCCCTGTGTGCCTAGGTGGTCCTGGCAGTGGAAAAGGAACACAGTGCATGAAAATTGCTGAACGCTATGGATTTCACTATGTATCTGTGGGCGAGCTGTTGAGGAAGAAGATGATACACAATGCCACCAGCAACAGAAAGTGGAGTCTCATTGCCAAAATCATCACAAATGGAGAGCTGGCACCTCAGGTAGGAGTGTGTGTGTGTGTGTGTGTGTGTGTGTGTGTGTGTGTGTGTGTGTGTGTGTGTGTGTGTGTGTGTGTGTGTGTGTGTTTTGCTGATACCTCGGTAGTGCCTCTGTTATAATCATAGCCAGTACTCTCAGCCCAATTTTTTTTCCCTCCCTTTATACTTCGCAAATGCAGAACAACAAGCTTCACCCATAGTGTTTTCCACACTGCCGTACATTTTTTAAGTAAAATGTTTTTATTTAAAATACATTCTCCTTGTCATCAAGTGTTAATTTTATTTTTTGACTGTGTTTCCTAGTTATTCTCTCTATTCTGTTTAATCCTGTTTTTACTGGCACGGGCACTTTAATGTGAACAAGTTGTCACCACAAATAATCAACTTATATTCTTGTCACATTTGATTTCTGCTTGTCTTCCATTCCACTGAGATAATGGAAAAGGAATGTGTGCACCTGTCTTTCAAACATATTAGATACAAACACAATGATGGCTAAAGATCCTTTCAGGTTTAATAATTCACTGGATGTGCAAAATTTATATAGATTTTCTTTCTTCTCTCCTGGCCTACATAAAATCCACAGCCTCTGCAATGGCCTCATTTGAACAGTCTTCTTATGTCATCTGTAATACATGTTTTAGATCCCACTATTTGAAAAACAAACTGCATTTGGCAAAGTGTTATACCAGGGAGCTGCAAGCCTAGACAAGCTCTCACTGACATGCAGCACCCACCCTCTTGATTGATGTGTCATTGCTTGGTGTGATTTATCTTCAATAACTCCCCACTTCATTAATTATCATCCTCCTCCTTGCATGACTGTCAAAATATTGACCTTCTCCCTTCTGGGTTCTTTCAGCCCAGTCAGATAAACAGCAAAGCTGCAGACATATCTGACACATTAACATGACCAAAGGCTGAGTAATATGTCATTTACCTACTAGGACCAAGATTCAAATAGGTTTTTTGTAATTATTGCCACTATTGTTACATTTTACACATTTAAGATTAGAAACAGACTATGTGTTTATTTATTATGTATTTTAAATGTTTAAAAGTCAAAATCCTAACTGTATTTTTAGTTGAACACATTGAAAGGCAAAATCAATCAATCAAGATTTTATAGCCATATATCTTTAAATATAGAAAAAGCTGTAATTTTATCATTATGATGATGGTGTGAGTGACTGTGCTGCTTCAGGCAATTAGTGGATTTCATCTTTTTTACATCTGGATATGAAAATTAAGAATATGTAATGATTAAGTGCGTGAAAAGCACTGATCCAATATCAGATATTTTTATGCTTTTAGACTGGCAGACATATCATGTGTAGAACGCCACCAGAGATCTGATGCTTAGACAGAATGATGGCAGCAGGAGAGACTGCAGGTGCATTCGTAAATGAAACAGTTTGGTGATGTAGCTTCTGCAAAACACTAATAATGAATTTGGAGTTATTATAGTCTTAGTTTTGTTAAAGTTTAATTAATATAACTGGCAGATTTACAGCTGTCAGACTCCTGTTGGACCACTGCCCTTCTTCTTTCGGTGGAGTAAATGAAACATCTGTGTTACTCATCAGTGGATATGGTATAGTGTTATTTTTAGACTAGAGCATAGCTCCTCTACCTCTGCCATATCAGATGATGCATACTGCCTGGAGAACACATTCGAACATGCTGACCTCTTCCAGCCAAGAGGAAGTAATTGATGCTGAACCATGATGACACAGTCTGGCCTCAAGTGCATTTGAAGGACCTCTGAGGCCTATATTAACCCACGCTGGGCATTACAACTGTCTTCTTTTGCTTCGCTGCATTTAGGCTTGTAACAAGTTCTAAACTTAACAATGCATAGCTGAATTGCTGCCAGGATTACAATATAAATTGTAAAAAAGATAATGTAAAAAAAAAACTGTAATTGCCCCAATTAATATTTCCTTTTTCTTCAGTCAATTTCACACAAATGAGACCCTAAGTGACTATTTGCTATTCAGACTGTCGTCAATGACTTTCAGGAAACGACAATAACTGAGATCAAGCAGAAGATCATGAAGATTCCAGACACTAATGGAATTGTTATTGATGGATTCCCTCGCGATATTGGCCAGGCATTGTCGTTTGAAGACCAGGTATGTTTTCAGAAAGTGTTGGTCCTATTTACACATACTGTCACATGTTTTTACCCCCATAAACCCAAACTGCTCATTCTGTTGAGCATGGTATTATGCGCTTTGTTAATTAATTACGTATCAGTGCATGATTGGAGGCAGCAGAGTTCACTCAAACCCAAGCTGGAATATCCATTTTTGCAGTATGCTTTAGTAAAGTCCTTTGTTTTGGACTTCAGAATTTTAATTAGCATGGACATTAGCATGGAGTTATTGAAAGCTGGGTGGGAAAGATATTTGCAAATTAAAGGCGAACAAATATAAGACTGCTAATAATGAGAAAAATCCATGATCATTTGTCAACCACAGTGGAGGTATAATATTTCAAGTCAACACAGTTTAAATTCTAGCTATGAAACACACCTGTTATTCATAAACCATTGCAAACTTTGCAAAAAAACATTTTTTTTAACTGAACATCTCTATTTTCAAAAAAAGTAAATAAAACATGACAGTAGAATCTGGAAACTGTGGCAATTATTAACTGCTGATGATCTCTGGATCACTTTTAGGGATCTGTGAAAGTGTTTTTTGAGCATTTCTACCAAAGGGTTCAGCTCTCAGCTATGTTGTATTATCACTCTATCTATCATTTAGCATTTATCCCTTAGTAGGGTCCTAGATGCCTTCAGGCAGCAGTGGCACAAATTACCAGTTCATTGCAAAGCAAACATAAACTGCACAAAGAGACAGACGGCCAAACACATTTGTATTCACACCTAAGCTCAATTTACTGTCACTAATTCACTTTGCCCGAAATTCATGTTTCTCTGGGTGGAAGACCCAGTACCTGGAGAGATCCCACACAGACACATGGAGAGTAATGACAAGTTACACCTAGAAAAGCCCCTGGCTCACATGTAGAGTCAGTTTCTATGAGACTTTGACTAGATATTCGAAATTTTTATCCAGCAGCCGCACAAATGGTATTGACTCCCTCCAAACTCGTCAGAACTGAAGGAGCCTCTTGATTAAGAGGTGAAACATCTTCAAGTCTCCTTTAACAGTCAAGTTGACTCTCTGCTAGATTTTAGTGGTGTATCAAGCACATTATTGGGAAGTTGAACAGAATTTGACTGACTACAGCAACAGATTATTTGAAATATAATCTCATCAATTTTTTATATGCATTTCTAATTTAAATGTAATATTATTTATTATAATTTATGTCATCATTTGTGTTGCTATATGCAAGGGAAACAGTTTGTTCACCAAAAGAAAATAATCAAATTTATTTAAAGCACAAAATCACAAACTTTGACTCAGAGGGCTTTACAGTCTTTTACAGCTGTGCTGTTTTATGCTGTGCTTTACAGTCAGCACAGCTGTGACACCCTCTGTCCTTAGACCCTTGAACTAGGTCAGGAAATTTTCTGTTAAACAGATGAAACCTGAAGAAGAGCCACTCCCAGTCCAAGCTCACTGGCCAGACAGGCGTGCCATGTGTACAATTTATCAGTACCGGTATGTACTTTATATACAACACGCTCAAAAGGAAATTCTTACATTTAGTATTGAGATTATGGTTGATTTTAAATATATTTTGCTTGTCTTTAGCTGCTTTTACAAATATTTTGTCACAGGGTGACTGAGGAATGATTCTTTGTTCATTTAACTTTGCTTTTAATTCTTGAATTTCAGCCCTGAGATCAGTTCTCAAAATTTCAAAAATGCAATCAACAAATGCGCAGAGTAACCATCACGTAACACTGTAGCTGGTGGAAAGTGGGTGCAGTGATATGACACAGATAGTTGGAACTGTGATATGATTATTATTTATTAGATTGTTGTTGGTTTGTTCTAATGTATTTGTTTTAATGATGTTTTTAATGGAAGAACGGGAACTAACACAGTCAGAACAGTCACAAGCCAACTAAAAAAATGAAAACACAAAAGAAACCCAAACTTCAACAACAAAAAGTAGATTTCCGTCTATCTTCCCCAGGATGACCTGAATTAGAGTTTCAAAGGGTTTTTTCCACACTATTCACAAACCTTTGAACACATTTTTAGATCCGCAGCTGAAATTATGTAAGCTGTAAAAATAAAAAGGTTATCTCCCTACATTGAAATGTCATATTTGTAGAGATCATCAGATGATTAAATCCTACTGTCTGTGTAAGTAGATTTCAAACTGACTTTAAACGCCACCTTCTGAAAAGTTGCGTTTCTGTCTGGTCCCAGTGTGAGATCTGAGTATGATTGACAGATCCTCTGAGGGTTAGCAGAATCCATATTTCATTAGTTCCCTCTTCACTTCACGTGGCTGCTTTGCCCTTTACATCAGAGCAGCCATTTATCAGCCAGTCCTGTGGGCCATTGTAGCCCCTTAGCCCACAGAGACTGTCAATCCCTTCATTCTCCCCAGCAGCATGTTAAGTCATTTATTGACCCTCCAGGTGTGTGGGAGTCTTCATTTTGTTTAAATTGGTACACAAAAGGAACATATTTGGCAGTGAAAGTGATGATGTGGTTTTTGGTCAGTTTGTTCATTATTGCCTTCATCTTGCAATATCCTCTATCAAAAACCATTCTGACAGCATCAAACTCTATTAAACTGCCTTTTGTTGTATACTCACTTTACACAAACTGCAACTTAAATAGACACTGGGTTTTAAGAAGATGTAATCGCTGCTTTCTGGAAGTGCTCATTTTTTTAGTGTGGTCTTCCTCTTCTTCCCATGTGACTGAAAGTAGTAGATGTTATTGCAATAGAGATATTTTTCTGGCAACACACATTCTCTCACTCATTTCAGAATACTTTCATTCTCTTAATACTTGTCAATACATTTCCACCTTTAACCTTAAGTACTCTAACCCACTGTACATCCTTCTATTCATCTGCCTTTTCAATCAGCAGAAATCCCTCTATCCTACTTTACGGTCCAATCTAGCATTCATGTCATTTGCCCTTTGTTTGGGATTTGAGACCTCTACCTTCACCTTATGCTGCATATTCCTGTGCTTCTTACAACTCTTTTCAGTCTTCTCATTGTCCTACTTCTTCTTAGCTAATCTGTTTCCCTGTTTACTCTCGATCAGCTATAGCTCATACTCTTTTCACCTCCAGGACATTCCTAACCCCTCCTTCAAGATGACTCCCACTCCAGTTTGTTTTTCAGATCTCCTGCTTTGAGGCTTTGCTATCATTCCACCTGGTCTCCGGAACACACAAAATATCCACTTTCCACCTTCACATCCTGTAACCAACTGTAACGTCTACCAACACCTTTCCTGGCATAGTTTCAACTTTAAAGTCTCTACTCTTAGTCATTAAAGACTTAATCTCAGGCCAGGTCACAGGAAAGCAAGGATTAACAACTTCTGGAGAAAGCACTTTGGTCCACAGGTACCAATGATTAAATGTGGTTCTTCTCTATTTAACAGTCTCACATTATGGAAAATGGAACTTTTCCCACAATTTTCCTATCAGTGAATATGAGTAAATTATCCCTCATCCCAGACGGCCCACAGCTGATCCAATGTCTACCCTCCCATAAACTAGCAGCATAAACTAGGTGTTTCTACATCCGATACTGATCTGATCCAAGGTCAATGACCACTAACACTGTGCATAGACATTTTATTATTATTATTATTATTGTTGTTGTTGTTGTTGTTATACTGTGTGTTAATTATATTATAATAATTATTATTTTATGGTCTGAGCCCAGAGGATCCGGCGTGGATCCACCTTCCAGAATGCTTACCACCCACAGTAAGGTCCATTAGGGCCGGGTGCAATGTGGTTTGGATAGCAGTCGTGGCTGTAGGAGAGGCGCTTGACCCTCCACTACTCTGGACTTCCCCAGGGTAGCAGCAGGCTACTGTGATCTTACTTATACCTTTCTATAAGATTATAGCTCATAGGAATCTGACCTGATGAGATCAGGAATCAGATCTGGCAGACCCAAACAGTGTGAGGGTATCCAAAGCTGATCTCAGTGAGCCACTGGACCTGGTTAAAGTTATTTCTTCTACAAAATGGCTGTAAAATGGCTGGGGCCAGAAAATATCTCCCTTGTGGACCATGCTATTTGAGGGTGTGAATGTTTTTCCACATGGTCAACCGCTTGTAACAAAATATGCCTTATATGCCCTATTCTATGCTACACAAGTCTTCCATATCAAGGAGAAGACCTTCAATCTTTACTCTAATGACAACGCTGCATTTTTCTTTTTAACTGGCCCTGTGTCCTTAACCACTGCTGACACCACATGTACTATTAATAGATTCAGTCACTCAATCAATGATTGGCTATCGTTGAGGATGGTGCTTGGGCGCCACTAAATTTGACGACTGAAGGCGTCTCCCTGATGCTACCACCTCAGGTGTAGTTCCACACTGAACTGTTTATTCAATTTAATGTAAGAGAACATCGTCTATTGGTGTGGGGACCAACAGTGTTATTACAATACATCGCACTTATTGACTGATTTTTGGGTTATAATTGTGTTGAATATTCATTTGAAATACAAATAAGATTCTGGCCTAACTGTTTTCATTCTTCAGATGGATGATTTGACTTAAAGGGAGGTGAATATGAAAAATCTGTTCTTCAAATGGAGCAGTGGGTGATCTAGTTGAGATGCAGTGACTCATTGGGAAGTTAGTGTGAGCTGTATTTGTTCAAGCAGGACACAACTCATTTCTTTGTGACCCATCAGCTAATCAGTGCATATGACTTTTCAACACCTTGACAGGGATTTAAAAACCTTGTTAAAACCTTTATTTACACCAAACTGTTACTGTTTTCTGGTGTTTCAGAGTCCATTTTCTCTAAAATCACATTACAGAACAATGTTCAGGTGAAAGGTGCAAATGAGCAAAATAACACCCTCATTAATACAAACTACAGTTACATTTAATTTTGTACAAAGAGACAGATGATGACAAGCTCTTTTTTTTAGATGAGATTTATTACTGGGGCAAAGTTCACAGTCACAGCAGGCCTTTCTGTGTTGACTTAGCACATTCTCTCTTGCTCTTTCTCTCTTGTACTCAAATATCATTCAATTAAAATAATATCAAAATATAAACCTCAATATTTTAAACCAAGGAGCACAAGAACTCTTTATGTTTGGGATCAAGGATGTTAATAAGTTGTCTAAAGCCTTCACTGGTCAAATCACTATCATTTCCTAGCTATGAAATCAGCCAAGGAAGCATTTATAATGTCTAGCCAAGGTTTACTTGCTTTGCCATATGTTATGTGTTTGATAATAATATGTTATGTGTTTGACACGGTGAAAGTTTGTTCAATATGTTGTACAGATTCAGTTGTCTTTATATTTGGCTGTAGTCATGCTTGGTGAGTCGCAAATTTTGACATTCTCCTCAGATTCTTTTGGAACATTCTTTCCAAAGTGGTGGAACAGATATGTTGTTCAACTGCTCTTAATGGCAACTGTTTTTTTTTTTTTGATCTTGCATAAAATTTTATTTTGACCATCAGTTTTTTGAAACCTGAACCACTTCCAGGCTGGTGACATAGGCCAAAGTCTCACTACTGAATCACAATCAAGACTTTTGCAATCCGCCGTGTGAGAATATATTGTGTAATGGTTTCCGTTGCGTCACCACAGGACTGCTTATTGGCTTCTTTTAAATCATGCATTCATTTAATGAGGAGTTTCTTGCACCCCTCTATAAATGTGTATGCGCCTTTCTTTTTTCTGTTATTGACAGTATAAATACTCAATAATGTAAAATTGCACATAATCAAAGCAACATCCATCCATCCATCCATTCTCTACCGCTTATCCGGGTCGGGTCGCGGGGGCAGCAGCCTAAGGAGAGAAGCCCAGACTTCCCTCTCCCCAGCTACCTCCTCCAGCTCATCCGGAGGGATCCCCAGGCGTTCCCAGGCCAGCCGAGAGACATAGTCTCTCCAACGTGTCCTGGGTCTCCCCGGGGGTCTCCTACCGGAGGGACATGCCCTGAACACCTCACCAGGGAGGCGTCCAGGGGGCATCCTGACTAGATGCCCAAGCCACCCCATCTGGCTCCTCTCAACGCGGAGGAGCAGCGACTCTACTCCGAGCTCCTCCCGGATGGCAGAGCTTCTCACCCTATCTCTAAGGGAGAGCCCAGCCACCCTACGGAGGAAGCTCATTTCAGCCGCTTGTACCCGTGATCTTGTTCTTTCGGTCATTACCCAAAGCTCATGACCATAGGTGAGGGTAGGAACGAAGATCGACCGGTAAATCGAGAGCTTCGCCTTTCGGCTCAGCTCTCTCTTCACCACAACGGACCGGTGCAGAGTCCGCATTACTGTGGACGCCGCACCGATCCGCCTGTCGATCTCCCGCTCCATTCTTCCCTCACTCGTGAACAAGACCCCGAGGTACTTAAACTCCTCCACTTGGGGCAGGATCTCCTCCTTTACCCGGAGAAGGCACTCCACCTTTTTCCGGTCGAGAACCATGGCCTCGGATTTGGAGGTGCTGATTCTCATCCCAGCCGCTTCACATGCGGCGGCGAACCGATCCAGTGATAGTTGGAGGTCACAGGCCGATGAAGCCAACAGGACCACATCATCCGCAAAAAGCAGAGACGCGATCCTGAGGTCACCAAACCGGATCCCCTCAACACCATGACTGCACCTAGAAATTCTGTCCATAAAAATTATGAACAGAATCGGTGACAAAGGGCAGCCCTGGCGGAGGCCAACCCTCACCGGAAACGAGTTCGACTTACTGCCAGCAATTCGGACCAAACTCTGGCACCGATCGTACAGGGAGCGGACAGCCCGTATCAGCGGGCCCGACACCCCATACTCTCGGAGGACCCCCCACAGGACCCCCCGAGGGACAAGGTCGAATGCCTTCTCCAAGTCCACAAAACATATGTGGACTGGTTGGGCAAACTCCCATGCACCCTCGAAGACCCTGCGGAGGGTGTAGAGCTGGTCCACTGTTCCACGCCCAGGACGAAAACCACATTGCTCCTCCTGAATCCGAGGTTCGACTATCCGGCGGACCCTCCTCTCCAGTACCCCTGAATAGACCTTACCAGGGAGGCTGAGGAGTGTGATCCCCCTATAGTTGGAACACACCCTCCGGTCCCCCTTCTTAAAAAGAGGGACTACCACCCCGGTCTGCCAATCCAGCGGCACTGCCCCCGATGTCCACGCGATGTTGCAGAGTCGAGTCAACCACGACAGCCCTACAACATCCAGAGCCTTAAGGAACTCCGGGCGGATCTCATCCACCCCCGGGGCCTTGCCACCGAGGAGTTTTTTAACTACCTCGGCAACTTCAGCCCCAGAGATACGAGAGCCCATCTCCAGGTCCCCAGGCCCTACTTCCTCACTGGAAGGCACGTTGGTGGGATTGAGGAGGTCCTCGAAGTATTCCTTCCACCGATCCACAACATCCCGAGTTGAGGTCAGCAGCACACCATCACCACTATACACAGTGTTGACAGTGCACTGCTTCCCCCTCCTCAGACGCCGGATGGTGGTCCAGAACCTTTTCGAGGCCGTCCGAAAGTCGTTCTCCATGGCCTCACCGAACTCTTCCCATGCCCGAGTCTTTGCCTCGGCAACCGCCGTAGCTGCACTCCGCTTGGCACGCCAGTACCCATCTGCTGCCTCAGGAGTCCCACAGGCCAGTAAGGCCCGATACGACTCCTTCTTCAGCTTGACGGCATCCCTCACCGCTGGTGTCCACCAGCGGGTTCGGGCATTGCCGCCACGACAGGCACCAACCACCTTGCGGCCACAGCACCGGTCAGCTGCCTCAACAATGGAGGCACGGAACACGGTCCACTCGGACTCAATGTCCCTCGCCTCCCCCGGGACATGGTCAAAGCTCTCCCGGAGGCGTGAGTTGAAGCTCCTTCTGACAGGGGACTCTGCCAGGCGTTCCCAGCAGACCCTCACAACACGTTTGGGCCTGCCAGGTCTGTCCGGCATCCTTCCCCACCATCGGAGCCAACTCACCACCAGGTGGTGATCAGTTGACAGCTCCGCCCCTCTCTTCACCCGAGTGTCCAGAACATGCGGCCGCAAATCCGATGACACAACCACGAAGTCGATCATCGATCTGCGGCCTAAGGCGTCCTGGTGCCAAGTGCACATGTGGACGCCCTTATGTCTGAACAAGGTGTTCGTTATGGACAATCTGAGACGAGCACAGAAGTCCAATAACAAAACACCACTCGGGTTCAGATCAAAGCAGCATTTATGATAATATTGTAAGCAATATATGTCGTTCACCTCCAACAAAAACATCCCCATGCATGGTAGTTTTCTCATTTTGACCTCCCCTTTCCTATTTTATGCAGTGAGACTGGAGTCAAATTATCATTAAAACTGATCAGAATGCCTGATCATTCACTTGTCTTTTCTCGCCTGGTAGATATGCACTCCTGACTTGGTCGTGTTCCTGGCCTGCACAAACCACCACTTGAAGGAGAGGCTGCACAAACGAGCCGAGCAACAAGGACGACCAGATGATAACCCAAAGGCCATTGATCGCCGCCTGACCAACTTCAAACAGAATACCATTCCTCTTGTGAAGTATTTCCAGGAGCGGGAGCTCATAGTAACGGTGAGAGCTGGGGACTGGTATGTGATATGGTATATCTACAGTGCAGTTCATAAAGATTTATCTCCCTTACAAAAGTCAGTAATTATCAAGCTATTCCATTACAGTATTTTAAAAAAAAATCTCCCAAGATTTTAAATGGGCCAGTTCCATGTTATTTGTCTGCTGATGTTATTTGAGTTGAATGTGTTTTATGCTTTTAGGTATTCTATATTTGGATATTTAGGACATTGTCCTCCAGGCAAAGTCATTAATGGTTGTTTTCTAATTTGAAAAGTGTAAAACATAGACTGTTGGAAAAGAGGCAGGATTGTTATTGGAAATCAGTGTGATCTTTTCTGCATTGTGGACTTGGTGGAATACTGGGGGCCCTGTAGGATGTGCAAAACAGGTCGTAAAGAGCTGATTACTTTTGAAGCCCAAGTGTATTATTGATCTGAGATTGATTTAACACTGCATTGTGTTTTCAACCCAGCAAAGTGAATTTCGAGTAACTCCACTTTATTTCTCTAAGGAAGACATGGTTTATGAGCTTCATCAATTTAGACATGCGCTTTGAGTTTCTCTTTATGTTAGTGAGATACCCATCATGTCTAATATTGGCATGTCTAATAAACCACAGGATCTGGTGGTGTATGTATAGCACACATTCATAATACATGCATAATGGATTGTTTGAGACTATATGAGAAAGCTAAAAGTGCCTTGAGTAAATGCCTGCAGGCATGGGGGAACACATGAGCACTTCAGTACATTGTTATATTCCTGCTTCAGTAGCTCACCTTATCTTCCTCTTCCTAGTTATCCAACTGTAAGTCACACTGTTGTCCAAGCTTGTGTTATTTCTCCCTGATGGAAAAAGTACAGGTCCTTTTTTCCTCATTGATGGGAGCTGAGCATACGCAGCACAGAGTAGTCAGGACCCCAATCATTTAGGCAAGGGTGAGGAAGAGGTGGTAGAAGATAGAAGCAGGGGGTTCGTAACCTTGGACATGTGAAATGCCTTACTGCTGTGAGACTGATGACCTTTATAGTGAATGGCCTAATGAATTTGGAGGCCAGCTTCTTAGACTCTACCCAGAGATGGAGGTTCAGGGTGAAGTGGACAAACATCCCCTGTTTGCATCCCCTTACCACACCTATGCATACACACAAACACACACACATACACACACAAACAAACATTGCCTGTTGTTCCTGCTCAACCCTGCCACCACCAGGCACACAAGAAAAGTCCTATTGTTCTGCACAAACTATTTATTGGACAATATGTACATAACCCAAAATATAAACAAAGTAAAAATATAGTTATCCTGCACAAGCTTTCTGCCATCCCCATCTGTGTGTCAATTAAAGTGCAAAGTAGCATGAAGGGCCATACATTGTTCTGTCAGCTCATCATCTGAGATTCGGGAGAGTTCTCCAAACTTCTTTCTCACATTTTACATTGTGGAAAATCTTTCCTTAATGAATGACTTTGCAGCATTAACAATGGCATTGAAAAATTTCACCTGCTACTTCAATCAATCAATCAATCAATCAATCAATCAATCGATCAATCGATCAATCAATCCATCTTTATTTATATAGCATCTGTTACAATCAAAATTGTTTCTAGACACTTTACAGAATCCCAGGGCCTGACCCCCATCCAGCAACAGTGGCAGGAAAAACTCCCCTTTAACAGGACGAAACCTTGAGCAGGACCAGGCTCATGTAGGGGGACCCTCCTGCTGATGACCAGCTTCAGAGCAGCACTCAAAGGCTCCTCATGTGACTTATAGGAGAGGAAGGACACTTTCTGGACCTTAGCCTCTTCTGTTGCAGACCAGCCTCAACGATGTATGCATGTAGTGTAGTGTGGAGGGAGGCTAAACTGTCCATCACCAGATGCAGTTAGAAGAGCTTCTATGACAAATTCAAAAGTCAGTTCCTTGTCACCACTTTTTTCATTTTCAGATTCAGACTCCAAATAACAGCGCTGTCATACTCTGAATGCTTTGGCATGCAGTCCATTTGATAAATGGATTTCTTCAATCTCTGCTCCTTTCATCAAAGGTGTGCCTGCCTCTAATTCTCTCCCATGCCAGGGATGCATTGTTGCACTGTAAAGTGGAATTAGTTCAACTGTTCCTTCCGTAAAACTTATATTAGTCACCGTCCACGTGTCAACAGAGGCGGGAACAAAGTGTCCACCTCTGAGTTCAGTCTTCAAATTAACCTCCATTATATCATATTTTTGCTCAAGCTATCCTGCAGATGACTTCCTCTGCAGCAGCTTGACACGGTTAGGGTTTTTGGTCGGTATTTTTTCTATGACGTCTGAATAATTCAGTCTACAGGGGAAATGAGCAAAATGTCTTCAACGATATAGCAAGTGACATGTTTCTTCAGTTCAGCAGCACTAAGTTCTGTTGCTCTCAGTCTATTTTTACCTGTTCGGCAGGAGAGGGGCTCTCGAAGGCTCTTGAAGGAGTTGGATGTAGTGGTCACAATGATCATATCAGCGGAAGGTTCCGGGGTTTCTCCATGAGTTTTAAATTTCTAAATTTCTATGTGCTTTTTTGTACGAAGATTGTTCATAAAAAATGTTTTTTTAAATTATCTGATTACTATCATTCAAAAACATGTTATCATTGTTTACTTTGTTGTTTGATAATAGATCAAACACTTCACAGATTGAGGTTCCTGCTGCCATTTTATTAAATACGCTGTGCAGGACACTTGTGACTCAAGGGACGCGATTCACAAGTGTGGATTTGTTTATTTTCTGTTCTACAGTTGGATGCTGATCGGGATGAGGAGGAGGTCTTCTGTGACATCAGCATGACTTTGGACAATAAGCTGTTTCCTTCAAAGAAGCCTGCAGCTGGTGAGATGAGAAATTACTCAGATTAAGTGATTTAAGTGGAAAAATAAATACTGCTACTCCCCTTATTCATCTGTTGCAGGTAAATTAGGCAGTGGGCGTTCAGTACCAACACATAATTAAGCAAAATTTTCAAATACATGGTGATGATTTATTAAATATTTTTTTTATTGAACTTTATATACAAATACCGTATTTTCACGACCATAAGGTGCACCATATTAAAAGGCACAGTCTCAGTTACGGGTGCTATTTCTGTATTTAACACATACATAAAGCGCACCGATTAGAGGGCATAGGCATTGTAAAACATACCGGTACGCTAGCTTAAAACAGGCATGTTAGTGTGTATTTAGCAATGTACTTACATACGTCATCTTCTGTATCCGAAATGAATGAAATGAATCCAAAATGGCTTTTGCAAGTGCCGACAAGCCGAAAAGCATTTACAGATTTTGGAACTCGGTGCACACATAAGGCGCCCCATCCATTTTGGAGAAAATTTAAGACTTTTAAGTGTGCCTTATGGTCGCGAAAATACAGTAATGTCTGTTCACTTGGATATTGGCCCAAAGGAGCTCTTCAGGGGGACAGTCCTCAGTAAGAAACTAATGTAGATGGGAACTATGTGCACCTTAAAAACGCGGTGTTGTTTAATCCTTTTATGCAAAGACAGAAGTTGTTTCGCCTCTTCAGTGTAGAGATTAAACTCATTCCATTCATTTGACAACTTCAGTCCCTGATGTGTTTGGTTGCAAAGCACTTCACTTTGCTAAAAACCTCATACATGAGCCTTTTGTCCTAACATACAAGCAAGTTATGAGATGAGAACACCTAATTTTGGTCCTTTAACCAGCAGTCTGGCCATTCTAGCCATGTGGGATTATTGTTGACATCACTGACTATAGGTGTATTTGAAGCCACCTGTGATAACCGAAGCACACCTATGTTAGCAGAAGCACACTCCACTCAAGAGACCTCCTCACGAGTGAGCGTCTCGTGAGGGACAGGTGTGCAGTGCATACTACTACACACTGGATAACATGGTGTAGCCATCTGAGTATGCCTATCTAGAATCGCAAAGAAAGAAAGGACAGAAGGATGGTAGGCTGTAAAAAGCCCCAGTTAGATTAGATTAGATTCAACTGTATTGTTATCGCACATGTACAGGTATATAGTGATAAAATGCAGTTTAGCATCTAACCAGAAGTGCAAAAAGAGCAGCAAGTGCAGAAATCAAATTAATTTATATAGCGTCTGTTTCAGTCAAAATTGTTTCTAGGTGCTTTACAGAATCCCAGGGCCTGACCCCCAACAAGCAACAGTGGCAAGGAAAAACTCCCCTTTCACAGAAAGAAACCTTGAGCAGGACCGGGTTCATGTAGAGGGACCATCCTGCTGGGTAGAGAGAGAGGAGAAGGGGGAGGACAGGTAGTGGAGAGAATAGGTAGAACATCGGGATACATTATATTGATATAAATAAGCTGCTGGTAGACTCGGGTTGGGTGGGTCAGCGAGGTCGGAAGTCAGTAGGTCAGCATACATCTATGAAGGTGGCGATACCTGTAGATGAATACAGAAGGGGGGGGCAGAAAATTTACACAAGATTGACCACTCCCTTGCTCTGTGCTTGGTGAACTTGCTTGGTGAACTTTTAGAGATAATAAATACATTATGTACAGTTATTTACTGGTTGTCGTATGAACATATTTTACAGATCGGTATATACATTAAATGCCTTAGACTATAAGTGCAGACACTATTTACATAAAGCTAGAAGAAATGTGCAAATGATACATTAGGAATGCACAGATGATAAGTTAAGCTAAAGTGCATAAATGTGCATGAATAAGTTTAAACTGTAGCTATGTAGGATACTAAGCTAGTGTGTTATTGTGTAATTGTAGTGTAGTGAGATGTGAACTGGTGTATGGGGGGGGGTCAGCTGGAGTTCTGCAAGGACACAGCTCTGGGGAAGAAGCTGTTCCTCAGTCTGCTGGTCCTTGTCCTGAGGGTTCTGAAGCGCCTACCCGAGGGCAGGAGGGAAAACAGTCTATGGGCGGGGTGGGAGGAGTCCTTAAGGATCCTGCGTGCTCAATGCAGGCAGCGCTTCTTCTGGACATCCTCAATGGCTGGAAGTGGGGTCCCTGTGATGCGTTGGGCAGTTTTCACTACCCGCTGCAGAGCCTTATGCTCAGCGATAGTGCAGCTTCCATACCACACTGTCACACAGTGTGTTAGAATGCTTTCTATTGCACAGTGATAACGGCTCACCAGGACGTCTGAAGACAGGTGGTTCTTCCTCAGTGTTCCCAGGAAGATGAGGTGCTGGTGAGCTTTCTTGATCATGCTGGAGGTATTTGTGGTCCAGGACAGGTCCTCCGAGATGAGTCTCCAGGAACTTAAAGCTGGAGATGCACTCGACGGCCATCCCGTTAATGTGGATGGGATCATGTTTGCCTCCTCTCGCCTTCCTGAAGTCCACTATGAGCTTCTTGGTCTTGCTGGTGTTGAGCAGTAGATTATTGTCAGTGCACCACATGGTCAGATGCTTTACCTCTTCTCTATAGGCCATCTGGTCGTTGTTGCTGATTAGACCGATCACTGTCTGCAAACTTGATGATGGAGTTGGATCCATGTACAGGTCTGCATTCGTGGTTGAAGAGAGAGTAGAGGAATGGGCTCAGCACAGAGCCTTGTGGCACACCAGTGCTGAGTGTGATGGTGGTGGAGCAGCTGTGACCTGACCTAACATGCTGTGGTCTGTTGGTTAGAAAGTCCATAGTCGAGTTACAGAAGGAGGAGTCGATGCCCAGTTCTCCAAGTTTGATGATCAGCTTGGTGGGGACGACAGTGTTAATAGCTGAGCTGAAGTCAGCAGACAGCAACCGTGCATATGAGTTTGTGTTGTCCAAGTGTGTGAGCACAAAGTGCGGTGCTGTGGAAACTGCATCATCTATGCTCCTGTTGCTGTGCAAACTGGTGTGGGTCGAGTGTGGGTGGGAGGTAGACCTTCAGGTGTGCCAGGACCAGCCCTTCAAAGCACTTCATAATGATGGAGGTGAGTGCTACCGGGCGGTAGTCGTTGAGGCACATCAGCTTGGAATGTTTTGGTACTGGAACAATGGCTGTAATCCCAGCGAGCTGTTCTGCACATGCTCTGAGCACACGTCCAGGGATGCTGTCAGGACTACCAGCCTTGCGTGGGTTGATCCGGCTCAGAGCTGTGTAGACAGCATTGGAGGAGAGTGTGAGGGGTTGGTGGTCTGCTGGTAGTGGGGTTCTGGAGGCAGTGTCTTTGCTGTTGCTGGTCTTCTCGAAGCAAGCATAAAGGCCTGGGGTCAGAGTTGGAAAAGTGACCCTCTATCTTGCATTTGTAGGTGTGCTTGGCCTTTTTGATGCCCCTCCTCAGGTTATCCCTGGCTGTGCTGTAGGCCTGTACGTCCCCTGATCTGAAGGCAGTGTTGCGCGCCCTCAGCAGGAGACCTCCTTGCTCATTCATGGCTTCTGATATGGCTCCGGTATACCAGAGGCTAAAATTGAGAAATGCTGGCACTCCGTACCAGGCCATTCTGGGCCACTATTCAGATTCATGTTTAAAATGGGATAACTGTAAAAGTTACAGAGCATACTGAACATGTTATATAATAGGAATATTGTATTTTCCATTCTGGCAGAATAGCTTCTTATCTTCTTGTTTTCATCCTGTTGTTCAGCTCTACAAAAATCTAAAGATACTATATTACAAATTCAGTTAAATCAACCATCATACAGAATCCACTATCACTTTAGCAGATTGTTAGATTATTTTGTATGTTATCTTCAGTTTTACATACCAGTTGCACACTATATGTACATCAATTTTACTAAATCAGTCAGCAAATTATTTCTGTTTTGGGCTTTGAACCCAAAAAAACAGAGATGGTGGACAAAATTTGGTGTATTGGTTTGATAGTGTTCGTGCTTTTTTGCATTTGCTTCTGTTGATGGTTCTCTAAATCTGCTAGCTGTTGAGTTCATAAGTTCGCAAATTTATTTCCAGAGTTTCTGGCACCTTTGAGCCCGTGAGCATCTTCCCCAGTTGGGGAGACACAAATGCTACCTGGTATATTTCTCTCCAATGTCCAGTCATGGCAAAAATGGATGAGCCTCATTTTTCCCTGGGTAGAAATAAGGACTTTAATTCAACCGCTGTTTATGACACCAAAGAGTGTGGAGGTATTTGTTTCTACATCAACAGGCTGGTGTAGTGATGTCACTGTGCTTGGCATGTTCATATGCTGTCAGTATGCCCCACTACTTCATGTGTACTCACCTGGATCCTATGCCAGGATCCTTTTTGTGGACTTCAGATCTGCCCTCAACGCATTCATACCAGCTCTTTTGCAAGACACTCTCTGAACTCAGTGTCCAACTCCATCTACAGGTGGATTACAGACTCCCTGACTGACCAGGAAAAGCTCTTCAAGATGAAAAAAAATGTCTCAGGCTCCTGGTCACTTAGCACCGGCTCTCCTCAGGGCTGTGTCTTTTCTCTACTGCTATTCTCCCAGTATACAAATGCCTGTACCTCTCGTCATCCTTTCTCCTGTTGGACAAAACCAGCCTTATTTGTCTTTTCTCTGGTGGGGACGAGTCTGCCTACACAAGATTAATCACCCAATCTCCTGGGACAGTGCTAAAATCCATGAGCTCCTGGTTTAGTTAAGCTTAATTTAGATGCTTGTTTGTTTTGTGATTAATGCCTTTGCCAATTACCACTGCAGATGTGAATAATTACTTGGCAATAAACCTCATCCTCATACCTTATCCAAGTGTTAATTTAGTGGAACAGTAGCACATGCACGAGTGGGAGAGCCAACAACTACACTCGCTTTCTCAGGCAAAAACAACTTCAGCAACAGCTAATCTGGCACATTTTCTGAAAACAATCTTTCCTTCTAACATTGTGATTTGATTATAAAGATTAAACACAGGTATACAAAAGCCAATATAATAATCCTTCTCTTACGCAGTTAAAAAAAAGGCACTACAGAGCGAGAAGTTGAGCCTGTGCACCTGGGATGGGCTGGGATGAGAAGTAAAAATAATGATAAGTTAAAAAAAACACAACAAAAAATTGAAGTAAATACAGGTGAAACCAAGTTTTCTGAAGGAATCGGCCACTAAACATACCATGATGAATTGGTAACAATCTAGCAACTGAAGTGGCATCTTGAGAAGGTATTTAGAGCCAGTGTGCTCTAGATGTGCCTCATTGCAGAGCTCCATCTCAGCCAGCCACCCACTCTCTCTCTGACAAACTCCCTTTGCCTAACAACAAAAGGGGAGGGGGAAGGAACGCGGCATAAAAGGCAGCACAGAAAAAGAAGGACTGTGATAGAACTGTGCTCCTCTGTTGGCATTCAGTAGCCTAAAATGGCATATCACTGATTTCAGATCAATTGTTGAAACAAATTATTTGTTTTAATATGAAGGGCCTTCATATTAATAACTATGTGCAAAATTGAACTGTCACAAAGTGTCCTGATGTTCATTGCTTGGTAAATCCCCTTACTTCTGTTCTTCCAAGTGCAAAAGTCTTGTTGTGTCTTTAGGTGATTCAACCAATCACAGATTAGAGCTTCACCTGCTTGAAACAATTTTGATTGTAAACATACGCTATATAAATAAAGATTGATTTGATTTGATTTTGATGCCACAGAAAGCTGTAATCTCTGCAAGTTGAGCTGAGTTGCATCCAAAGAGTGCGCTTATTTATCCCAAAGTCATGTGTTTTCGAACATTGCAGGGGTGCCCAAATCCAGTCCTTGAGGGCTGCAGATGAGCTCAGTTTTGTAGCCTACCAGACAGAAAATGACTCCTTTTCTGTCCTACCAGGTAGACATGGCTTTCTCCTGGAACCTCGCATTCCTCTGAGGAAGCATTTTCTGCCTGGTAGAAAAGAAACTCCAGCACATTGAACATTGAACAGATGTAAAAGAATACAAATACTCCTTAACTGTGTTGTTCTCATCATCACTGTTTTTCTTGCTCTGCTCCTCCCTTTTCTTGGAACAATCACCCCCCCCCCTTGCTTGGTGCTGCCCAACTTGTATATTGTCTTATAAATCAGATGAGAAATCCAGCATGCATATAATTAACTAGCATTTCTTTAATAAAACACATCTTAATAAAAACAAACAAGAAACCTACTTATACTCCCACATTTAGTATAACCCCAAGAGGCCAAATAGTTTTTCAGGGTTAAGACAACATCACATTGACTGGACAGCATAAAGGACACTAGTCAGGACAATGCAAGACAGTGTCCAAACATCATCGTGTGACTGCCACAAGACTGAGAGTGTTGGTGTTAAAATGGTGGTGGTACACCAAAGTGGCTGGTTTGTATTGTAAGTGCATTAGAATATTTTCTGAACGTAGTTGAAGAGTTGCTGAAAATGGTCAAGATGCTCCAACATTAAACATTTTGGTATGATAATCATATGCTGATAAAGGTTTGATATTTTTATGTTTCACATCTGCACAGAATATAACCACTGACATTTTCAGCATTATTGGCAGGAAAATCTCATCAGCCCCAGATCTCTCAGATAGTGACTGAAAAGCCCAGCAGCTGCCACACATAGCTTTTGTGCTTCATGCTTTGAATTGAAGTTGACTGCAGAAATATCAGCAAAAAACAACAGAAGTTAAAATAAGAATATGTGTATTTCTATAATAATAATAACTATTATATATCAATAATATATTATCATCACTGCTATAAAACAACAATACTACTACTACTAATAATGTAATAATGGATCGGAATCAAATATTTAAATGAAGTTGGCTCCTGCTGATGGTTAAATAATCATGTCCTCCTCCTTGTTTGTCCTCAGGTCCCAATGAGCCTGATCTCAGTTTGTTTGGTGAAGCCAGTAGCTTCGCAGCTGTCGCCGGAAAGGACATTGAGGTAACATTCAAACGCTAAAGTGTGAGTGTAATTGAGTAACAGTACAATATTGGTTAATACTATGTAGCAGTTTTGAGTGACAGAAAACAGCAAGGTATGGGAAGTCTGGGCAGGAGGAAGTGGTGCTTTTGTGAAATAGCATGGTGATGCTTTGCAGCCTTGTGATCACATATTTGTGGCCTCAAATATAAAATGTATTTTTTATGATATGATCTGTGAAAGTGGCATCATGGCTAATTTTGTCTCTTTGCTGTCAGAGCCCATCAACGTTTTCTTCCAATTATGTGTTGCGTTCAGCATCCTACATTTTCACTGTACAAGCCTAAGTACATTTTTAATGTTTGTAACTTAATGTAAGGGAATATAAATTTATATATATATATAGCTGGAGAAATATCAAGGGCTGAAAGAGGAGATAGAGAGAATGTGGGGTGTGAAGGCACCAGTGGTCCCAGTAGTGATTGGGAAACTAAGGGCAGTAACCCCCAAGCTGTGTAGATGGCTCCAAGAGATACCAGGAACCACATCAGAGATCTTTGTCCAGAAGAGGGCAGTCCTAGGAACAGCTAAGATCCTGCGCAGAACCCTCAGACTCCCAGGCCTCAGGTAGAGGACTCGAGTCTGAAGGAGGCACCGCCCAGGTGGGCGAGAAAGAGATTTTTTTTAAATATATATATTAGTGCTCAGAGACAGTATGCTCTGGTAGACATAAAGTGCAGCCTTTTGCATTCATAAAAGACATCCCAGATCAAACACTGACCTCTTTCTTTCATAAAGAAAAATTTCTTTTTTGGCCCATCACAAATATGACACTCCTCCGTGAACCAACACCTTATTGTGGTGGAGGAGTTTGCGTACCCCAATGAGCCTGGGAGCTATGCTGTCCGGGGCAGTTTGCCCCTGGTAGGGTCTCCCAAGGCAGATTGGTCCTAGATGAAGGGTCAGACAAAGAATGGTTCAAGACCCATCATGGAACATCTAAAAGGGAAGCCCGTACCCAGCCCGGAGGGTTACCGGGGCCCCACCCTGGAGCCAGGCCTGGGGCTGGGGCTTGATGGTGAGCGCCTGGTGGCCGGACCTACGTCCATGGGGTCCGGCCGGGCCCAGCCCAAACCAGCTATGTGGACACTCCCGTCTCCAGTGGACCCACCACCTGCAGGAGGAGCATGAAGGGTCCGGTGCAGTGTGGATCGGGCGGCGGACCAAGGCGGGGGCCTTGGCGGTCCGATCCTTGGTTATGGAAATTGGCTTTTGGAACATGGAACGTCAGCTCTCTGGCGGGGAAAGAGCTGGAGGGAGGTTGAGCATTACCGATTAGATATGGTCGGCCTCACCTCCACACATAGCGTCGGCTCAGGAACCCAAGTCCTTGAGGGGGGTTGGTCACTCTTCTACACTGGAGTTGCTCAGGGTGAGAGACAGAAAGCGGGGGTGTGCTTTTTGCTTGCCCCCAGACTCTCTAGTTCGACGTTGGGGTTCTCGCGGTTGAGCGAAAGGGTTGCTTCCCTGCGCCTTCGGGTCGGGGAACGGGTTCTGACGGTTGTTTGTGCGTATGCACCAAACAATAGTTCAGAGTACCCACCCTTTTTGGAGGATCTAGGACGGACGCTGGACAGTGTCCTAACTGGGGACTCCATGCTGGGAGACTTCAACGCTCACGTGGGCAACGACAGTGTGACTTGGAAAGGCGTGATTAGGAGGAACGGTCTGCCCGATCAGAACCAGAGTGGTGTTCATTTATTGGACTTCTGTGCTAGTCACAGTCTGGCCATAACTAACACCATGTTTGAA